>NW_028262380.1:77328907-77947110 GCF_047370975.1 Nipponia nippon | reverse complement strand
CTCACTCTTATGGCCTTGGGCACGGATTTAATGCCATCGTTACGTGGACTAATGAGGCATGAAAACATGGGAAAATACCATGAAAAATTAACCCAATGGTCCATAAGGTCAATTCTGTTTTATAATTTTTGTAGCCGTTTCGTATTCTGTATACCTGGCTTGCCAGAAATCTTCACCATAATTTATGATACAGGTTTATCAGGTTGGGGTTATAGACTTTTTAGTATTATGGTGAACTGTTTTGGATTTGTTTCAAAAGGGACTTCAAGTGCTGATCAGGCACAAGTCTTGTCACTTAATCTTGCCTTAGTTTTATGAATCTCAGTATGATTCCGCAAAGTTTAGGGAGATGTCTTCAATACAGAGGCCTTACAAAAAACTTGATTCATAAAAAGCCTAGTGTGGTTAGTGGTGAATATTTCTGTTCTCGCATTCCCTGATTTTCAGGGTTTATGACTTCTTAAGGGCATTGTAATGTATTGAAGTTCATCTCTACATAAACAGTTCATGTATGTGGCTGGCTGGCTGGCTGTGGCTATGTCTAACTTCTGTCGAAAAGCGGGGAAGAAACCTCCAGTGCTAGGTCACTTGTCTCACCATGTTTAGCCATGTCACTCATCCACTTCAATAATAAATACATTTAGGGTAAGTGTCATGGAATTGACACTACATTAGCAGCAAAAATGTTGATTCCAATTATTTGCAATTTTCCATTTGCTGTAAAAATAAGCCTTCTTTAGTAGATAATCAAAGTAGTAACTAATCCTTTACCCAAATTTAATTTTATTGCAGAATTCTGTAGGTTTGTACTAGTTTAAATATTAAATTTCCGCCTCAACAGCTTCTTTACACGCACTGGGCCAGATGTGCATCTGGTATAAATTAACATTGCTCTGTTGATGCTACGCGAGACAGGAAGATTTCTATCAAGCAGTGGTCAGTTCCTGTATGATTAAACACACATTGTGTCATGCATTTGGGTATAAAATGCTTTTGAATCAGGTTTGCTTTGCAACCACACTGCACTTTATTTGCCCTGTATGTAGTAATGGTTCTAGAAGGGGTAAAGCACTGACCAGTCAGGCCTGTATGACCTTAATGATACATACTCAGCTGGAATGAGGGGAAAAAAAAAGAGGGTGGTTGTGTCACAGGGTGCTCTAAAGGCATCTCAGTGGGGAGGGGACATGAGAAAGGCAAATAGGTGGCTAAGAAATTGGGGGACCAGTTATTTACTGTTTATGACGAGAACTAGCAAGGATTCAATGAAAACGTCAAACAGCTGGTTAAAAATATATAAAAAGGAGCTGTTTTTCACGCAGCTGTGGGAGTCATTGCCACTGCATGTTGTGGAAGTCAAAAATAGAAAGGGGCTCATAAAGCACTAACGAATGTCATGAGGGTAGGACTATCAGTGGGTACAAAGTATGATGAGCTGGATGCAAACTGTGCCTTGAGAGGTTGCTAACTCACTAATTGCTCCCTGTAAAGCTGGAACCCTGCAAGAGAAAGCTCACGTGATACCTTCACAGCTTCTTATGCTTCTCTCCTTAAGTACCCATGACTGGCCACGGTTGGTGATGTGCTATTGAGCCAACTGTCCCTGCGACTCTTCTTAGGCTATGCTTTTAACGCCATTCACGATGCCTGTTGTATTGGTAGAGGTATATATATGGATGCAAATACATCAGAATATGATCCAGTGGAACAGATCGTTGGCTGATGTTAGTGTAATTGCATTGGTTTCGACAGAGGTGTGCTGGCACATAGCTGCTGGGGAACTGGCTCGTGACAAGCTCATCTGTTCCAGCACTTAGACACCAATGTGCTATTTAGTTACATGCTGGTGTAGTACTGTTCAAGCTAATGCAATTATAGAAATGTAATATTGGAACAATACAGTCATGAATTGCAGTCTTTATGGATTATACTTTGTTCTTTATAGGAAGCTCAGCTAAAATATGCCTTACTTAGCTTTAAATATTCTCTTACTAATGCCATTGGAGCATCTAAAAGTAAAGTGAAACTAAACAGTTTGTTCAAAAAAGAGGGAAAATTGAGATTCAAGCTGATTTCTACCTGGAACAAGTCATGAATAATGAGAAATAAACATTGCTGTTTTCTCCCCTCTTCTATAACACTTTTACAACATACATTTATTGCAAATGCCTAGCACATGTCAAACTTAGTAGAATGAAAGGTCTGATGCATCAGGCTACATAACTGAAAGCAGAGTTAAACATTAAAGTCACAGCCTTACATATGATAAATTATTGTAAGTTAATTCATGTGTATTAATGCAAGCACGCTACTCTCAAAAGAGATGATCTATCATAAAGTCTGTCCCTATGGAAGTTTGTTTATGACATTATATTCTTTGTAAGTGTCTGATGCAAAGAAGAAAAAGGTCAAATAATTAATATTATTGTCTTAAGACAGGTAGTCTTCCCAGCGTTATTATTTCCCATTTTTACTAGTTTTTATTTCCAATTTAGGCCTTTTGATATGTTACTGTCAACATCTGTGATATTGCAAACTGTCAGAAGAAGCAGCTGAAGTTGTGAATGCAATAATTATCTATTAAATCTGAGGTCTGTGCATAGAAATGTTACTCTGGACTTAGGACTGATAAATTAATTTGTATTTTTGTATTTTATGGGTTCTGTGGACGATCCAGCTATAGATGTTGTTTGGCTTAAAGAGTATGTAATAATTTTCACGATTTTGTTAGTGCTTCAGTGTAGGATTCCTTGACAATTAAGCTCGTATGAAGTACACAGTGTAGAGAAACACATCCAAATCATCAAATACTTTTATAGACATTTCACACACTTTCAGACTTTACAGTTAACAATTTATAGTTTCTGTAATGGGTTTGGGAATTCTTAAGCAATAGCCTATCTACAAATAATTTTCCTGCTGTATGAGTTTTCCTGGCATTTTCTTTTTAGAACTACAATAGAAATATGTATTACATCAATATTTTTTACCTATTCATGAAGCTTATTTCCCAGAAATACTCATGATTTTGGCAGGCAAATTCCCAAATATGTTTACTAAACATATTTATTGAAAAAGAATTTGTCAGAAAGTAACTCATTAAACATTTATTAAACTCATTTAACATCATTAAAAAAATCTGCAGCAAGCTAATAATATCTGATTAGTCCTTTCTTTCCTTTCAGTCAGTGAAAACGATTTCTGTTTTCAGACAAATTCGTTCACAATAAAGAAAAATTTCCTATGCTACTTAATGGAGCTGACAAGTAGTGAAGAAAAAAAAAATACTTCATGGATATGATGTCTGTGCTAGGTGCCCTTCCAGGAGGCACTGCTAAATGTGCGAATAAAGTACGTGTCCTAGAACTCATAGAAGATTATATACATATCCTTTTTCTCCTTCTTTTGTGACCAGTAGAACTGGGTTTTTCTTTGGCCTGTCCGAAGTATTGGATTGCAACCGATCACAATATTCAGTTGCAAGGCACCAGGACAATTATAAGAAGGAACAATGAAGGGGAAACTCTGTACTTATGATCTCTACTGTATAGTTTTTCTTTGTCGAAGATGCACATTTAGGGCTTTAGAGCAATCAGAAGTAGAGGTTTGAAAATATTTTTGAATATATGTCTTGTGCACCAAAAAAACTCAGTGTAGGGCAGTGAAACTATTAAATAACGTCAGGCTGTTTTTTCAGATAGTTGTCACCCAAGAAAGTAGATTTCTCTGAGACTGGTCAAAATGTTTTGTTTCAAAATTTAGAAAATGTAATTTTGAATTTGAAACTATGCTTGAGATGAAGTTTAACTATATTCACTTAATACTTCAGTGTCACATAGAGTGTGATCAGTTGGCCAAAAAGTAAATTATTTACACAGCTCTAATCAAGCTGTTCAAAAACTTGTTTACTTGATATTAATTTCCACATCTTTTATAGATTAGTTACTAAGTGGATATAAATGGGCATTGCTCAGCTGAGACCCTGACCCCATAACTTTTGGTTCTGATCTAAAGCAGTGATTTCAATCCACAGCAGACAAAGTCCTTTTTTAGGGTTCAGTTCACAAGGATTTTCATATTACCCTGGGAACAGAGAAGATTACTGTAAAATGTGGCACAACTGTGCATATAAGATTGATAGATTTATTGAGATCTGATTTATAACAAATTCTGAAGTGAAGAAAGTTTCACCTGATTTCTGGATTCGTAAGAAAATATTGTGGAAGGTCTACAGTCCGCAACTTTCCACTGATTTCACATCAGACTTCTGAGGTCCCTTCAGAGCATCATTAGTCCTTTTCAGTAAGCAATCTCTGGCAATAGTTGGGGTCTAAACTTTTCCTCTGAAATAACTAAATATAATTTTAGTGAATAAATATTATAAATAAATGTTATACCACTCTTCTAAAATACTCTTTAAAATGTTGCATCTCTCCCTCTTGTTCATGCTTAATGCTCTTTTAGACCTTGATTCAATCTTTTCATGTTTTTCATTAAATGATACCTACTTCTGCTTCGTTTCTTGTTTTTCAAAATATGACTGGTGCCATAGCACATTAAGGGTTCCCCTGGCAACACAAACCCACACTTTTCCTTGGAGCTGCATCTCTGCAGTCTAAACCGCTTAAATCATGACCTTGTAGCTACAGCTTGTTCTGAGATTAATTAAGAGCATTTAAAACTAATAATGATAAAGTTTAGCACATTCTTTAATCTGCAGACAACTGAACTAAATGCTTGTATTTGCATTCATGTAAGTGGGGCCAGATCTTGAGCTTTCTACACCCAGATTAGCAATGAAATACTTGCATCCTGGGTTTATATACTATACATTTAAATGGAATTAGATCCTTGTTTTGGACTTTACATTCAGTTTTGTTAAATCCTGTCTTTACTGAGGTCGGCACTATGTGGATACATGAAAGTTTTATCTAAGGACTACCAATTGCAATGAAATCTGTTTATACAGTTCTGTATTTATTCTCTGCCACAATACGTCAGCTCTTCCAGAGTTATTACACTCTCCATAAACAGAAGGATGTGTGTATGCACACACTTCAATTTGCTGAAGTTTACCCAAACCTAACTGCAATGAAACATAACAAAGAAAAGGAGCTGACATTCAGGATCTGTTTAGCTTGCTGCTAAGCCTTTCCAACAGCAGAGCTTGAACGCCTGCGCTAAAATCCTTTTCAGGACGTTTGTCCCTTTCCCCCTTAATGGAAAAAATTTCTTAAGAAAAATATCTAATCTGAATCGTTTTACCTTAAAATATTAAAACCACAATGAGAGAGTGCAAATAGGGAAATGTAGTGTTTCTTCATTACGATAAATTCCTGAGAAGTACCTTCTCAAAACATTTTCAGCACAAAATAAAAGCTCACAGCTTTGCTTCTTGCAGCTTTGCTCGAGTTCATAACAGGAGAACTTCACTGTGCTTGTGCCAGTCTCCGATGGGACTCTCTAAATCCCAGTAGAATACTTGTCTTTCATTACTTCCCTTCGTCATTCTTCCTGACATATCATACTCTTTATTTACAATAATCTATGCATATCCTACCCTTTCATTAGTTTTGCACCATTAAAACTTCAGTACCAGATTTGGCAAACTTCTTCAAACCAAATTGCAAACCACTGATTTCAGAATGAGGTCTCAAAACCATAAAGTAATAAGCAACAGTTGTTTGTAAAACTTTCCAGGATGGGGAAAAGGCACCGACTATCAGATAGCTATGAACTGCTCTCTCCTTTTATTTCTCCTTAGTCTTGTCCTGTGTTACTAGGCAGTAGATATTCAAAGCTCTGGATACGAATAGTCTCTGATTTACTCCCATAGTAAGGCAGATAGATTTGTGGTGATCTCATTGTTTGAGGTGGGCAAATGTAGCTGAAAGAGAAGTTTTCTTACACAAAAAATGTAAAACCTCCCAATATGGTCAGCTTTTATCTTTGGTCCCTTTCTGCAGGTAAGCCCAGTTCATTCAAGGCCCCCTGACAAAAAAGGGCTCCTAATCTTACAAATTTGGGAGCTCTTTCAAATTTGGGAGAGTTACGTATGTCTGAGTGCCCATGTACACAGGGCCAGTTGTAGAAAAGCACTCTTCTTTGTGAACTTTTGGTGATCGAGTTTTTTATTTGCAAGCTTGTGTGCTAAAAGCAAAAGAATTCCGGATTCCAGTTTGAACGGAGGTGCAGGGAGGATATCTGCAAAAGCAAACTTCCATCTTTTCTTCAAATGCTGTTTTATTTGCACAATAGATTAATTGAACAGACATAGAGCTGCTGCTGAAGGATTTGTGAATAACCTATGGAAATCCTTTCTCTAAGAGAGCTCAGTCCATTCAGTTAGAAAAGAGATGAGATACATAACTAAGAAACATAACAGGAAAAATTACACAATTAAGTTCTATGAGTAAATGTTAAATGATTGTAAATAACAAAATAAATAAAGACCACTGAAAGTTATAGGTGATAATAAGATTTTATCTTTCTGGTAGCATTTAGCTTGTAAATAGCCTTCGTGTTTCTGCTGTATGTGATTTAATTTTAGAATAATCAATTACAATCACAAACAGAGAAGTTTTTCTTTAAAAAAAGAGATAACATTTGTTTTTATTTCACTTTTCTGTAACAGTTTTTTCTACATGAAGTTTTTAAACGTAACTGACTGAATTTTGAGAGAATTCATTCCTTTTGGAATAAATCTCTTTGAGAACTCTGTCTAGAACGTAGATTTAGGATTAGAGGAGGCAGCAGAAATAACTGAATGTGTCCACTCATCTATGACAGATATGACAAATATTACTATTAAATCCTACATCTATTTCTGCTTACCATTCCTCAGACTCCCCGGTGAATGTTTTTGTGATGTTCTGTTGCAATTTTGTGAAAAAAGGATGAACGACTACATTCTGAATAACTTCAGAGAAGAGATAACTAGCCTTTTTATTGTACTTAAAAATAAATAGACAATAAGTTACCATGGTATGGAGAAAGAAAAAATAAAGTGAAGGTTTCTAATATTAATTTACCAAGTCTGTTCAACAGCCAAACAACATTTCCAGTTTGATTCAACTTGTTATGGGTATTTCCCAAAACACTCTTTCATTACGACGAAGGGTGCTTCAAACATTAAAAGAGCGATGATGAACGCTAAAAAGCATGAGGGACCCCATTCACTCACAGTGAAAGCAGTTCTAAAAATTTGTGAGGTGGAAAGTGAATAAATCTTGATGTTTGTAGCTGGTGCTAATATATCGTAATCTGTAGGCTTGATCCAAGGTCTGCCTAAGTCAGGGAAAGTGCTCCACCGACTCGTGATTTGTGATACAGTTCCTATAATGAATTTTTATGTTGGTTAGACTCCTTTCTGCTGGTTGGTGCATAGTGCCATTTTTGTGTTGTGAAATGGGCTTTCTTGCATTTTCTTTTGATATTGTTCCTGTTCTCTGTGGGAAAGCACAGTTCTGGCCCCATGTCTGAAAGCCAGCCGCTCATTCCCTTCCAAAACACTGCCAGTGCTGCAGGTGGGAAAGCAACTTGCGCTTGGGATCACCTGGCCAGTCGCAGCCAGCTCCCATAGTGTCTGACTTCTCACCCCCATTAATATTGGTTTTGTATAGGTAGAACTGAGTATGTGATTATGATTCTTTTCTTCAGCCTATACTCATCTGTACCGCGTGGGTTGTCAGCTCTAGAAATTAGTTCTACTTTTGCTCTTGTATAATTAAAGTCTTTTATGACGCCTGAATCTGAGGATGCTTTAAAATGTTACGCAAGTACCAAAGCAGGCCATTTCATCGCTGATAGAATAAACTGCGGTAGAACACAAGTCAAGAAAGTTTCCAGGAGAGGAAGCAAAAAACTGGCTGTTTATTCATAGCCAGATGTACTTGTCTCTTTCTCTGTCTGTTTGCATTAGTCCTGGCTCAGCTTTCTCCTTGTTTGTGGTTTGCAAGTATGAATGAATATTATGACATGCTGTCTCCCAGTGGTTCCATGTAAATAATTATGAGGAGAGGTAGATGGAGTTACACACACATTTTGCATTTTAGCAGATATTCTGAAATTTCATACGCAGACAAAACATGGCATGCTGCTTAATACGTGTCACTGCCTTCATTCATCCTGCTAAATTTCTGGTGTGTGTAACAGGGGATTGTGGCAAGCAGTTCCCAGCCAGAAAGGTGAGATTATATCCTCATTGCCAGTATGAATGAATGGTTTGGAAAAAAACCAGAAAATGTGATTCCAGTAGCTCATTGTGAAAAGAAGGAATGAAAGGCTACGATTAAGAAAAGACTTATGCAGAAGTTCATAGTTAGACAGTGGCCAAGCAGCACTGAACTTTAAACCCCAACAGGCTCTTTACCTTCCTATAATATTCTGGAGTAGAAGCAGCTCCAATCAAAAGTGAAATGCCAGCGTGCAATTATGGCCATGTCGCATGACAGGGACTTGCAGTGGGGACAAAAGGGACAATAACCCCTGCACACACCTGGTGAATTTGCACCGGTAACCCCTACATACCCCTTTCTTTAAAATCTCTGGCTACCTGTGAAGTATTTGAATTCATGCTTCTCACACCTCTGTGATGTATAGAAACACCATCTTGCAGATGAGAAATCTGAGTACAGTAAGTTCACAGCCTGGTCTTCAAAGTTAGTGGAAGAGTCCAGCTAATCTGAAGAGAATAAAGCCCATGAATATGCAGGAACTTTGCAAACTGAGAGCCTGGGAGCGAGGAGCAATCCTCACGGGCTGCCCTGGGAACGGGATGTCGCTCTGGTACTACGCAGTGTTTTAATCACAAAGCATTTCCACTTAAACAAAATGAGACCCAGGGGGTGATCAGGAAAAAAGACTAGCTGCTTTATTCAGCAGATTTCAAAATTGATTATGTTTATGTTTAACTGAATTATTTATCCACCTCTGGAAGCTCAGAGAAGACTGAAGAAGAGCTCAGTGGATAGTGTGACTGAATGAATTCAGCGAGTTTTTCATTGAACTCAGGGACATTTGGGTTATTTTCTCACAAACCAGTTTCCTCCAAAGTTGCTCCTTGGGCCTAATGGCCCTGAAACTGAAATTGTTGAATGACAGAAAGATGAGCTAAAATGTCTTAGCGGATCTCAGAACTTCACCTAACAGTATTGGCAGGGACCGGACCAGCTGCGAATGAAGGATGAATTGAAGTCAGAGGAAGAAATACTTTTTGCCTTTGCAGAGGCCAGTTTCAGTATGAAACTTCAAAACTACAGAGGCCTGTAGTGACACCAAGGTGGTGTTTACTGTACCCTGAGGAGGTGAGAACTTTGGTCAGGTGATACTGAGATTTGGGTGTAGTGCTGAATTTAACCAACCGTCTATCAAGCGCCTATAAATGCAAAGACCATCTGGCTTTGATTACAGATACTTAACAATTTTGAATATTGGGACAAAACTCTGACAGCAAGCTAAACATCAGGCAGGGGTGCCCAGAGGTTCGAAAGAGTACAAGTAGAGACTACGGTTCCCTGTCTATTAAGAGCTGTCCCACTGGAATGAGGTGGAAGACCCCTCTAATTACTCAGCGTAGTGGGCAATGAGATCAACTGCTCTTCCTGCCCCTTCTCTCTGGGTGGCCCTGCCTCCCTCGGATGCCATCTCTTCAGCCGATGTAAATGAGTGAAGTAATATTAGAAGAGTCTTGGCTGATTTCACAAGGTAAGAATATAGTCCCCAATTGCTTAAAGTCTTATTGTTTGACACAAGAACTGTGTTCTTTACACATCAGTACTTCACATCTGATGAACTATAAAATGTTTTTCCTCAGGAGAATCAGAGCTCAATTTTACACATTTGGAATGGTAATAATTAAAAATATCACACACTGATTGCATTGCAGCAGCATGAAAAAAATGTTATATTACAAGGAGCGGCTGTGCATCTCATTATGAGAATTTTTCACTCAGTACAGGGTAGCTGGATAATGTTGAATAGAGCATATTGTGATGCAAACCTGTGCTGATTTTACCTTGTAACTGATTCATCAGGTAATACTAAAAAAAATACTAATTTTTAAAGCTTGCTTATAGGAACTCAAGTATATTTGAATAACTCTGAGATAAAATATCTCTGTACAAAAAAGGAACAAAAATATTCCTAGAGCATACCCAGACTTAATTTACTGTGCCTCCAAACAAAACTTTTCCTCTGTGCACAGCTATGTAGCTGCACGTACTCATGTTAATAGAGTCATTAATCTTTCCTGCAGTAATCTCTACCTCTCAGCTTTTACACATTCAGCACCTGGGTCAAATTTGACCTGACAAGTTTGTCCTTGAATACTATAATTTACAAAGTCCATGTTAAAAAAACCCATGTATTATCAGAACTGCTGCATTTTATCAAATACCTGCCACTAGCTCTTGCCTGAAATAGTTCATTTGCAAAGCTCTTGCCACCGAACTGTGGAAACCAACCATCAGTCAAAGGCTTGTTTTGCTCTTTTTTTATAGCGATAGCAAATGAACTGCAGATGGAGCACTGTTTATACTTTCCCATCATCTCTGGAGTGCCTGGAACTGTTGCTGTGATGTCATTACGTTTGGGCAGGATATAGAGAAGGCAGCAACACTGGAAATACTTATTTACTGGGTTAGGGCCAGTTTGACTTGTACTATAGGAAGAACATCGAGGTTCTTGAAATGGAAGGCTACATGACCTCACTTTTCACGTAGACCTATTGTGGAAACAGCACATGGAAAAAAAAAGTTTGATATGTCTACTGATCAGATAGAAAAGAGAAAGAACTTGTTCTTAGATTTTATGTAGCTTTGTATCAGAAGGAACTTTTGTTTGTTTGGTGTGTATATCTGCAATCTCTGTCACTGAAATATTGGCCTTTCTGCCTGTGACGGATGAGTTCTGTCAGATTAAGGTAAATGGCTTTTTACGTTCCCACTCTCAGGTGTCTGCCCCATCTTTCTGCAGAAGTTACATTGCAGGAGTTACAGAAGTGAATGATTGCACTTAAATTTGCCAAACTGCAAATTACAGAAGCTGCAGGACTGGCATGTGTTTGCCATGGGGCAATCACCTCTGGCAAAGAGGTGAGTGGACAGCTGAGAGTAGTAATGCCTTAAAAAATTATAACTGAATCTATCAGTGCCCATCTGTCCCAGATGGAGGTGGAAATAGCAGATGTAGATTCAAACATGTGATCTTCTATTATTATTACAATGTATTACTGGAGTACAAATGTCCAACAAACCACTGGGGCTGGCCTGTACAGGAGAGTAGGCAGTGAGGATAAAGTAGAACTAAACAGGGTGGTGCAGCAAACCAAACTGTCCAACCAGCCACAATTGTGTAGCAACAGTTCTCATCAGCACAGCGTCTCTGTTGGCCTCAAGGCAGGCATAAACTTCAGGCAGAAATTCCCAGGAAGGCAGTGCAACGGCTTTGGCTTTGGGTGGATTGTTTCTTAGCATTGTATTGATAAAATGTAATTGGTTTTATGTCTTATCATAAAGTTTGATTCTAGGTACTACACATATAGCAAAACAGTTTTGTCTTCCACATGGTGCTGCAGCACCTCTGCTACCTCGTTTGGTCTCTAGCACTGTACAGGGCATCGCGAGTTTACCCTTCTTTGAACCGCAAACTTGCACATATGAAATGGTGATCTTTGCTTGATAGAGAATATTTCAATAGGCTCGCATGGTTTGTTTGCAACTTTTACAATTAGTAGTACAAAACGCTAGCCAATGAGGAAGTAATATTGTGAAGAAACCCTGTTTTCTGGCCAAGCAGACAAAGTTCCTTTTGTGATACCATAACCTTGATTCGTTTTCTTTATCATTGCTTGTGTGCTTTCCAACTCTCTGTTATCAGGCTTTCACAACGACTGTCTCAGTCACTGATGTGACTTACAGAGTTTCTGCTGCAAGCACAGATTAATGGATAAAGCCTGGTATAGAAAGCGAGCAAGTCTATGATTAATTTCTGGAATTAATGCTGCTTTGCTTCATGCACAACAAATACCACCTGGCTTAAATGACCACTTCCAAATTCTCCAAAGAGGGGAGAGTCCCCTCACAAGGTAGATCCAGGATGGCCAGTTCCATACAAGCCCATTTGCAGTCCTGGCCTAAAGTGCTCTGGCTCAGCCCTGGGCAGGGTGCTAATAGATGGATTAGTGCCAGCTGTGAAGATAGCTAGCAGGTGTCTGTAATTTAGATTAACTATAAAGCTGATCTCTCTCTAGCCCTAAGGCTAGTAAGTCTGTGGGGATACAGCCAGGTTAGCTGACCCGATCTGGGGGTGCTGGTTGTTTTGCCTCTGAGCTGCTGTAGCCAGTCTTATGTGGCAGAGATGTGACTTCTGACAATAGCAAGGATTGTGGAAAGGCCTAATCCCAGGTAAGAAGTTAAGGCTGGTCTAGTATGAACTGGTAAAATAGCAAAAGTTTAGATAGACTTCATTCCCTTCTCTCTAGCAACTTTCAAGAAGCTTTATATCTAATTCTGCTTTCCTAAGCGCAGAGTTCCTTTAGGCTCAATTAAGCCAGTCTATAGTAGCGATGTGGGAATGAGTTCTTCATATAGTAACCTATGCATGGTGGACAGATGTCCTTTGTTTTTATTTTAATAATGAATTTTCAAGGCATCTATGCTAAATTATTTTGTTCTGACTGTAGTGTTTAGTATGCAATTTCATTGCTGTCTGTAGGAAGGTGCATTATTATGTGTTTAATAGTCACTTAAGACTCACTTAATGGCTTTATTACAGCATGCTTTTTAATAGTGCACAGCTTATTTCTGGAGAGGTTCTGTTCCTCTATTTGTGTATAACTGATGCTTTAAAAAAAAAGTGAAATTTTAAAGATGTTGGTAGTACCTCTGAATATTTATGTTGGAAGAGATTTCAGGAAGTCATTTTGTCCCATTCCTCTGCTCCAAGCAGGACTAATGGTGACATTAAAGCAGGATGCTCATGGCCTTTTGCAGTAATGTTCTTGCTGTCCGAGGCTCGAGGTTTCACAGCTGGTTCTGTGCCTCTTGATAGGAGCCACAGTGAAATGTGCTCAGTGTAGCTGCTCAGATTGGCTCCCAGGCAGCCTCGGAAAAAACTTGCTGGAGATCCTAGTGCTGTGACCAGTGATTGTGGATCTGCCAGTCTGTTTCGGAAAACCTTTTTCAGCTTGCTTGGTTTTCCTGTATTGAACTTGTGCTTTAAGGCAGAGGAAAGTAAATGTTCAGCATGGCTCCATAGGGAGAAAGAACACTGTGGAATATAATTTACTAAAAGTAAAGAGGGAGATATGGCAAGATACTTTTGCAGCCAAATCCAATCATGAACTTGCTTTCTGTTCACTTGATCTAGTTTCTTCTGTTCCTGCTTCATTATAACCCTTTCTGTCACTGCTATAGTGTCTCCTTTGCTGAATAGTTTGACTTACATTAGTCCCTCTGGCCTGGGGCAGGGGGGAATCCTCTTTTTAAAGACAACCAAAGTATATATGACTTGTATTTTCTTCTTGTATTTTTTTTTTTTACTTCAGAACTACCCATTGACTTTCCAGACTCAGAGAAAATGTAGGTTATCCTGCCCAGTGGGTTTCTTTGGTTCTGCCCAGCTGTAGATGTATGCAATTAGAAGAGAATGAAGATAAATGAGATCACATGAGAAGACTGGGAGAAAAGTTCCCCTCACTGAGTGAAGTCTGTTGATTAACTATGACCTTGAGAATCTCTTCTACATTGTGGTTAGAAGGAAACAATGAAATACTCCAAGTCACAGGAATAGGTGATATGAGGAGAACAGCCACTGTGGTGCAGCTACAAACCTGCACAGGGGGAGGACTAGCCTGGGTAATTTAAAAGATGTTTTTCCCCTCAGGCTAGATTCTAATTTTGGTTGTGCTGGGGTAAATTAGGCATAACTTTATTGACATCAAAGGCTCTGGTCAAGATGATCTAGCTTCATGCGCTTGAAACTGAGGTCAAACCCACTAATTTTCTAGGCAAATTCTGCCCAAAATCAATGGGTGGAGCAAGGTCAAGCCTATGATTTTATTCTTTCCAGTGGGCACTTGCACAACTCGGTATTCACAGCTGGCTTTGTCCCTTAAAGGGCCATTTTTTTTTTTTGGCCTCTGAACTGGCAATTGTCTGGCCACAACTATTCAACTGCCTTGTTCTGATGGGATGGGTTAGGGGTAGGCAAGCTTGCAGAATAAAGATGCAAAGGGGTATAAAGTGATTTTTATGATACTATAAGAAAGCTATATTGGATTCTATAGGGTCGAGGTTCAGGCTATTATCAAAATAGAGCTTATTTTTAGCCTGTACCAATTTTCTTCTTGCACTTTAATTTTGAGTTAGTGAGCCATATGCGGAGCAGAGATGAAAGTTTCAAAGTAAATGCCTGTGAACTTATTTTGAATAATCTCTAGCATTTTTCTTTATGATAAAACATACGCATCAGGCGACTGCTGTGCTACAGATTTAACTTCAGGCTGTTGTGCTTAGCTACATACCATTCTTAAGTTGGAAGCTTACACATGCACCAGGGATGCCTTTTCTCAAATTAACATTCACTGTTTTAACTTCCAGTGTTTCTGTTCATAACTGTAAGAAGAACTAAGTGTCTTGCCTCAAGGCAAAACCAGTATCAGTGCAAGCAGCAACTTTCTATCCATGTGCACTTTAATTGTTCTGTACCACACATCTTTCTTGGGTCTCTCAAAGTCTGCGTGGCTGCTGTGAGGAGCTGTGCTAAAACTTCCAGGGTTTCCTCATAGGAGTAATGCTCTCTGATGTATCTTATTTATGAGTGATTTCATACTGCTTTAGAATCAAGGAATTGCTCTAGCAATGTGCTACTTAAGACACTTCTAATAAATAGAAATCTAGCTGCTGGCTTTGCTGGTTTTGTCCTATAGCTTTTTTGACTTTGGGAAAAAGAATAATTCTTTTTCCCAATGTTCACAAATCAGTGAAAGTTAGTTGCTGGTGTGGGTGGTTACTGCATTCACATGCAATGTTATGGACTGATCTGAAAATAGTGAGGAAATTAAAAATACCCTGCTGAAACTATTTATGCCCCATGACTAAAGGTCGAATGTATTAAATATTCTTAGCCACTAGGTGGCAATGAGATGTGGTGTTGTAGCTGGAGCCATGCGAGGACCATCTGCACTAATACTGGGAATTGGATGTGAGAAGCCATATTCCTATTCAGTGACCTGCACCGTGCCCTGGGGCTCCTGGCAGATCTCAGCTTCCTGACAGTGACTGCAGTTTCATTTAAGACCCAGTCGGTATGAATCAGTTTTCATTCCCTTGGTTGTCTTTTGTCAGTTGCCACTTAGCAATGTCATTTGTAGTATGTTTTAACATTTTCAGTGTCCTTTGGCAAGCAATGGTGCTTTGTTATTTCAGCTGTGAGCCTGATAATCTACTGAAGTGATGATGGCTTTTTTAAGAAAATGCCAGTTATCTTGTGCAGTTATGCTGAGCTTGAAATCTGCTCAAGTTGGTTTCCAGCAATAAGAAATAAGAGCAGGTGGGGTACTCTGCTTATGTAGCAAACAGCTGGTGATAAGTTAAGAATGAGTTCTAAGAGAAATATTTTCTCCTGGCCTATCCTGCAATTGTAAGTTTTAAAGAGAAGGGGTAAAAATATTCCACCAGGATTTCTTCCTGTTGAGGCAAGAAGATAACCCTCAAAACCACCAGCAGTGCTCAGCAGCAATTGTCCCAAGTTGCTGTAAGGCAGGCATTAGGAAATCTTCATTTTAATGGATGGTCTGGGAACCCTTTGTCTGTTTGTAGCAAGGCATTGCTCTGTAGGTGTCACACTTAAACTGAAGCAGTTTCATTAGTAGTAGAATACTACTTCAACAGCAATAAGGGCTTCAGAGGTATTTCCTTAACATCTAAGAAGAAACTGCTTCTGAAGCAGCCCCAGGTTGTGTTAGTCACTTCATTCACCACTTTTAGTTCCTAATGGGGCAATCTGAGTCAACAGAATTGACAAATGTGTTCTGTGTGAGGTATAGTGTTTGGTAGTATGTGCTGCAAATGCTTGTTACAAAAATTATACTAAAAGGGAAGTTGCTGTAGCAAAGTCAAACGTTACAGACATAAAGCAGCAGTGTTTTAGATGTTCATGCAAAGTTAATTTCTTTCATGTCCATTATGGTATCAGTCTTTAGTTACATGATCAGTCCTATAGTTTTCTCCCATTTTCTGCTTATTTCTTTGTGCAGAAACAAAAGTGGATTCAGCTAAGGCTCTGACACATCTTGAGATAATGACACTTTTATAAGTGTCATTTCTTGTATGCTCAGGTTCAGTTCCAATTATCATTTTGTATGTACATACAATAAAAGTATACTTTCTTTGATAAAGTGATGTGATCTTAACAGGTAAAGATGAGAGAAAACCCCTTATAAAGTTCAAAAAGGACAGGGAATTAGAAGCCAGGAAAAGGACATGGTAACAGTGAAAAGATTGAATTTCATATAATAAGAAGCAGTCTCAGTATGCACATTGCCTAGCCAAGGTAAACCACATGATAAGTCACTGTATAAACAGAATCATAAAGTATATGATCCTTAATCTTGAGGTGGCATTAGTGCAGTTCTGTTGTAATTACCTTTATTATGGATAAGAGAACCTAAGTGGTTCCGATGCCTGAAAGAGGTATGGTAACTTCTAATTGTTGGAAAACAGATAAAGACAATTCTACAGTTTCACATGCATGCTTAAAATTCAACTGTCAGATGTATTTCTATGTAGCTATGGTTTGGAAGGTGTTTAAGGAGAACAGCAGTTTAATAGAGCATCTGGATCTTATTGAGGACCTGTTTTTTGGTTTTGTTTCTTAATTTATTACTACACTTTCCAGCTGGGCTGATACAGGCACAAAGAGGACAAGACATTGCTCAAAATCACAAAGCAAATTTGTATCTCCGGTTAAATTGGACAGTTTTCTTTTGCTGTAAACATTAAATGTAAGAGCTTCCAATGCTACTTGATAGTATTTTTGCTTGTCACTTGAAGTTTAACTTGTAAAATTTAATAACATTCCTCATTTTTGTAAACAATATTTTAAAGATGTTATAGAAGGCTTTATTTTTTTCAGCTTTGTTTTGATCCACTGATGCTGTTTTGTAGAAATAGTTGTTATCCATTTTCTTATTCAAGAGCACGCGGGGCTGCCTGTCTCTGATTTGATAAGGCTTCTGGTGGTATGCAGCACTGCTTGTGTGTGTCTAGCATGTCAGCACATGTTGGTGCCCCACTTCATTACAGATGTCCTTGTGCTGGAAATAAATAAAAAACCAAGCCTGGAATTAACTGTAAAATGTGCTGTATGTTAAAGGGTAATCAATACTTGATTCTTAATATGGATAGAGAAATAGTGGAACATGCCTGTATTGACTGTATTGTGTTGCTTATCCTAGTTATGAGTCTTCCTGCTGGCCGTTCATCCTCTCAGTATCCATTTTCCAAGTATTTCCAGCTGAAACTTTTGCATTCAAAACAAAGCAAAGAGCTGCAGCCACATCCATGTTCTGATTGTTGCCTGCTGTATTCTTCCCTCACAGGGCCATTGACATTTTTAATGAGTTTGTTGTCCTCCCACTCTGTTAAACTATGCCAAATGCAGAATGTAATTGAGAAATAATATATTGATCCTCTTGTAAGGAAATCCAAAAGGAAATTCCACTTGTAAGCCTCTTCGATTCTGTTAAGGCAAACTGTATTTTTGGTTGCCTACTTGAAGAGGAAAACCCAGCCCTGGCCCTTTAGTTGAAGGTGTGTGTCATCTTGGCTGTGCTGGCTGTTTACCACTTAGGTAAGTTAATGCCATTTCTGACATCTGTAGATCATATCCTTTGGACTACTGCGTAACCCAGCCAAATCATTTCAATGGGGGTGAAGTGGAGAGACAAGGAATTTATCCTAGGGTTTAATCTGAATGCAATACATAATTCTACAAGAGATATGAAGAGGGCTCTTGAGACAGTAAATAGGAATACATTAAGAAGCAGCCATTTGGGTCTCAGATCTTTAGATTTATATTCATGCTCACAGATCTAATTACTACTAGTGAACTGGAAAGTTCCATATTGGCTCAACTCTTCTTCAATGTGCTGCTGATCACAGCTATGTAAGCCAGTAAGTGAAAAAACAGATAGAGCTTGGCAAACTTCAAACACTGTTTAGTCCAACTTTTTTGTTCATGATCCATGCAGAAAAAGCCATGGGTGATTGCAATTTACTTTTTATCCCATAAATGAGATCAGACCATCTCTCTGACTTCTGTGGAACAAGATATTTCCTAATGCAAATTACACAGCCACGTGGATGTTTTATCAGGGGCGCCATTCTTCTAGCTGAGATCATTGGAGTGCTTTCTGCTTCTTTTCCTTCTGCCTTACCTTTGAACTGTTCCTGTGCTCAAGTGGTGTGGTGGTAGAACCACAAACCTACAGAGGCACAAAGGAGCCTTATGAGGGCTGTGGATCTTATCCACCGAGTTGGTGACAAACCCTGAAAGACAGATAGTACCTTATTGTAAAAGTGGTACGTTACCTGTCGTTCTCCTATGGGCAGCTGCAAGCATGATGGTTCCTCCTCAAATTCTTGTGTTTATTCAGAGGCGTACATATTACTGCAGCTCTGAAAGCATCACAATATAATCCCTTTTGTCTGTATATCTTTGCTCTGTTGACTAAAATTCTCACACCCTAACCAAAGATTCCCATGTTTCTCACCTGGCAATACTTAAAGCATTGTCAGGATTTGAAACTCTCCATGTCATTGGACAGCCATCAGTAAATGCGCAAGTTCTTGCTTTGGGGAACTTGAACACTGTTGGGGTGGATGTCAGCAATTCTACCTATATCAGCCAAAAAAGCAATAGACAAATACAAAGATAAGAGCATGCTAACTAGTGTTGGGAAACAGTAGGCTTGGCAAATGAGAGCATGCAGAGTGTAGTGCTTTATAGAGTGGTGCAATTTGTTGCTTTATTCTAATTTCCTGTGTTTTGAAGGTTTTTGTGAAGCTGTGATGGCACTGGAGACAGTAGTGATGAGGAGCTAGAGAGAAACACAGTTTGCGTGCAGTCCCCGATCTTGGAAAATTTTGAAACCTGAATTGTTTTCTTCTGGGAAAACTTGTAGTGCCAGTTATGTCCAACAGAATTTCTGAGGCAGCCTGCCCATCCAACTTCTCTTTTCAAGCTTATAAAATAGCAAACTGATAGCATGCGTCCATCCTTTGGATGCTGTAGAGCATAAGGCAATTGAAAAGTCATTGGGCTGCCCTTGGAAGCCTGGTTAGGGATTGCAATTCGGATTACATAGGGATTCCAAACATCTGAGAGAGGCAAATGATAATTTTAGGGTCAGATTTTCAAAGGAGCCTGGCTCCAGTGACTGAGACAAGGAATGAGACTTTTGGGGAACCCCTGTATATTGGCTGGTATGTGTTTTGAGAAAGTTTGATAAGTGTTATCAGAGTAGTTGCTGAAGCTACTTGCATGAAAATCTGAGGGGCTTGAATGGGAGGTGAAACTTTGAAAATTCTAGCTGCTAAGGACAGGTCTTCCCCTGTGTTGCATGTTGAAGGCATGCTCACATCAGGAAAATACTTGAGCAAAAATTCAGTATGTAAAAGGAAAGAGTTAAATGATCAAAAACTTAAGAAATGGGATTATAGCTATCTGTCCAACAGAAAGAGCACGCTGCTTTCCTCGGGCCCCAAAAGGGTTTGCAAGACTGACTTTTGAGAGAAGCTGACCCAATATGTCTAGAAACAAAAGATTCCTGAAGGAGTTGCTGTTGCCAGAAGAGGGGCTGCAGGGATGTTCCTCTTAAATGAAATTACACCATACCAGAGAAATCCAATAAAATAGAAACCCTACTAACCGTACTACAGAAGGGTTAACATTTTGACTGTTCAACCCATTTGTAACCTGTAAAATATGGATTAGCTATATTAAATAAGCAGGTTGCATCAATTACTGTTTGTTTAATGATGGAAATAAACTCAACTGTTGTGCTTCTTGTGGAAGACTTTGGGCCATTTATGGTATGCTCACAAGTCTTTGTCCTGAGTAACATCTCCTATAGGAATGAAAATCTGTGGCTCAAATCACTGTATAATATTATGGAAAATATGCCAAAACTTACGCTATCCAGTTCTGCTTGCAGTTGTTTCAAAATATCCTAGAGACCAGATGCACATAAAGAGCAAAATTCTGCAACTTAAGGCCAACAATACTAATTTGATAGGCATATAATGTCATCCAGTACATGGAAACAGAAGTCAGGATAGCTGATTTAATCAACAGAAAATATTGTATTTGGTCAATATTTTTTAGTGATTGATTTTTTTTTTACTGATGGTGGGATTTGTTTGATAATATCCAGATGTAAATACCCTTTGTACAATGTAAGCCTAGGTTACTGTGATTCCCCCCCTTCCCCCAGTCAGGGACAATCTGGGTTTGATCTTGAGTAACTGAGACAGAAGTACTAAAGTACCGTAAATCCACCATAATACTTTCTTACCCCAAAATACGCATTCCGAAACACAGCATTTTATCTGAATTATTTACTCAAAAAAACAGATGAAAAATAATAGCTTTTCGTGTGGCAAGGAACATACAGTTCAGGAAGCTCATAAGCGATTAAATGAATGTACTGTGTGTACATCTTAATTTGCAATACACATATAGTTCCATCTTGCTTCTGTATTAGTGCATGGAGTCAGAGGAGAAGAAATCTCTAAAGGCAAAGCAGGAGTTACTCTAGTAGCCCAGAAACCAAGAGGAAGACAGTCTGAAAAGTAACTTTTCTTGGATTTTCTTTCTACTTTGTATACAAGGTTGTAGTATGTTGGAACCTCATATGCATACATCGAATATTTGTCTTTTAAGCCCAATTAATATTCTGAAGAAGAGATTTAATATGCAGTTGGAGGCTTAAAGAGCTACTTGGAACTTGGGGATCCAGCTCCATGGTATATACTCTCTCCTGGAGACAGGATAACTTTTTTCCTATGTGTAGGTAAGGAGAGTGAGGCTTGAGCAGAGCTGGTTGTTAGGGGGATGTAGCAGCTCTAGTGTAGAGCAGGCAAGTGGCATTGCCTCTTTGTCCCTCCTGGAGCTGCCAGACTGTGCCAATGTAATTTGCTCTGAATATGCTGATCTTCTCTACTTTCTAATCGATTTGAGGGGATCGCTAGCAATGCCAGGCATCTGTGTACCATTTAGGGTGCATAACTTTTTATTGAATTATCTGTTTTTAGCTTGCATTATCAGGTTATTTTTCTTTGTCAGAGGCATGTATAAGAGAACATGTCTCTGCCTAGGGAATTTAAATTGTTGTATAAAGCCTATGACTAGTGCCAATTATAAGTGCAAAGAATAGCCCTTTTTGTTTGGGTTTTCCTTTGATGTGTATCTAGAGGAAACATGCAAACCACATTTCTGGTTTATCTGACCTCTCTGCAGTAAGTTCCAATCAGCTTTTAGTTTTCAATTAACTACAAAAAGTGCAGGATTTTAAAAGCTATAATTCCAAATTATTCCCAGCAGAACCCCAAACAGCTGCACTTTGTGCTGGGAAATGCCTTGGAAGCTGAAGGAGGGATCCTTCTCTCCAGGCCCTGTAGATGTTTTACAGCTGCAAATATGGTCTTGAGGTTAAAGTAACTTCCTTGGAGAGTCCATCCATAGATGGGCTGGCCAAGCAATTTTGTGGTTATGAAGCACGACCTTGGTCCGTTCTTCAAATGCCTGCTGAGGGGGGAAGAATGTGATGACTGGAGATCTGCACATCTTCACCTTCCGAGGCCCTGCTTCTAGCACTCTCTCTGTCACATCTCTCTGCATATACTTACTGCATTTCGGAGCCCTACTAATGTGTATGGACAAGTTTGGCTAACCCCAAAGTGAGCGTGCCTGCATCTGGGAAGCAGTGTGTGCCTGCCTTGGTGTGAGGTGCCAAGTGGTCTTACTGGGGGGGGGCGGAGCAGAGGAGTCCTGGGCTGGGAACTGTGCTGATGCAAGTGCCTTGCTTCTGGTAACTCAAGTAGTGTTTGGTTTATGTACCCTAAATTTCTCAAGCAACTTTGAAAGCCCCAACTCCAATGTCTGCTTTACAATTATCTGACAACTAATTTAATAAAAGCTCGGCAATTAACAAGCTGAATTTATGCAGCTCATGTTCTTCAGGGCCTCATCTGAAGGCTTTGTAATTACTAGTGGGCAGAACATTGCAGATGCTGCACTGATTCACTAAGGTCTGCTCTAATGTTGTTTAAAAAAATAATTACCCTCACCATGTTGCTTCTGCTTTGCTATTTCTAAACTATGTAAATTGAGGAAGCTGCCTCTTGCACATGATTCTGAATTGCTGGTTGCAGTAAGGTATCTAACAGGCAGCTAAAATATAATAAAATATTAAATGCATTTTCATATTGTATGCATTCTCTTACATATTATTCACCAGAGACTCTGAATTTGGTTCAGAATAAACAACATGAAAGGGACAAGTTCTTCTCTTGGTAACAAGAGCAGATACAGCAGAAGGTATTTGGCCTATAGTTCCTCCCTTGAAGAACTTTGCCTGAAAAAGGAAGAAAATCTCAAAATATCAAGATTTGACCCATTGATTACGTGAGAAATGCACAGGAGAAAGTCAAGGCAGGAATTTAATAAGGGAGAAGGAAAGTAGGGTGCAAAGTGTATCCTTAAAAATTAAATTTTCTAATTTGTGAGTATGAACAACAGCAGGTTTTATTAGTGGCTTATAAACAACACTGAAACCTGGGAGTGACTATTAACAGCAGCCCATGGCTTGTTAAGTCCATGATAGAAGGTTATAATTCATATGCCATCTGGATGTGGAAATTTTGTTGAAAGCAGCTCTTAAAATGAGCTCATCACTTGGTGCTGAATGTTATTCTGCAGGAATGTGTCTCGAAGAACAGCAACAGAAATGGGGGGGCAATGATTTTCAGAGTAAGAAATGATAAATTCTCTGAGGGGGATTTTCATCTTATCAAAATTTTTCCAAAATCAAGAGTTTCAGATGCCAAAGTCTGGGTGTTCCATGGCAGTAAAGGAACCGTATTTGGCTAAGAAGGGATAGGAAAGGTGGATAACAAATGAAGAACTAATAGATGTTTTTATGGCAGAAACCCAAACCAACCAAATAGATGCTATTTAGTGAGTAAGGAGAGACAAATGATGTTTGGAGACATAACTGGAGGAGTTGTTCTTCGGGGGCTGGGGGGGGGGGAATCCTCATCTTTATCTGTTTGTGGATTTGTGTGGTTTTTCAGTGGTCCGAAGAGAATGGAGAACCTTGGAAGTCAAACAGGATGGTGTTTCAGTAAACAAGGCATGCTACAATAAATATGTAAATGAGTTGAGCAGTGTAACAAGTATTAACTGAAGTATATGTTATTGCATGGCTTGTCTTAGACTTGTGGCCTAAACCATAGGGAATGTCTGCTTTGAGATGGTGGGCAGTTCTGGTTTCTTCCTGAGCGAGACTGGTGATCTGGTTACTGTGCTGTGCACCACAGAAAAAAGTCCTGCCACAGACTTTCCTACAAAACTTATTCTGAATACCTGGCAGGGAATTGAAAATGGGAGAAAAGTAGAAAAATAAGATATTGAAGATAGCTTGGTCAAATCTCTTAGCTGTCACATAAGAGATGATGGGGAAATTTGTTTTATTTAGGCTAGCAAAATAGAAGACAGGTAATATGTCATATTACATAAAAGAAGGTAAAAGCTAGTGAGAAGAGATTATTTAAGCTAAGTGATAATGTTGACACACCAACAAATTCATGGTGACTTAAAGCCATTTTAGACTGCAAAGTAGAAGGGGCTCTTAATTTTTAAAGCGGGGAAAACCAGGAGCAGGTTTGTTTTCATTTGACTCTAGGATGGCAAAAAAGCAAGCTACTTCTCTGGTGGAGTTTGAGCTCTTTGAGAGATTAGATGATATGGTGCCTGTCATAGCAGAGATCAGGTTTAATGACTCGAACTTGCCTCTCATCTATGTTTTCTGTTCTCAAAAAAGGTTTGGGGGGAGTGTATTCTGCTCCAGTCTGTGCATTATCAGAAATAGTAATTAAATTCCCAGTAATTACCACTGTATGATTGCCTAAATCAGAGGTGTGTGTAGGGGTCTGCCTTTAAAGTCCCCTTGCTTTAGAACCTGGCGCAGTTCCTAGGCAGTGGGATTAGTAATAAATTGAATGGAGATCATAAAATAGCCTTCCAGAAATTGAGCCCCAGGAATTGTGTCTGAAGTTAATTGATTTTATTTACTATTTAACACAGAGAAAATGCATGTGCAAGTGGTGGCAGTAATTAAACTTTCAAGAGTGATCACAAGTAAAACTGAAATCACATATGATAAGCTCAGTTTGTTAAACAGAGAACATCACTTAAATATTATGTTACATGTCATGGACCAAAAGCAATCCGATGTGGATGTTAATTATTTTTAGCAGTTAAGTTCTGTAATGAAAATCAGACCTTTCCAATAGCCGTGGCTGTCTCCATGCTCATTTAAAGTGTTTGACCTTGAATAATATTTGCTGAACCAAATGACCACAACTACAGTTGGCACACAACATATTTTGGAGTTGTGGAAAGATGAGCTCATAAAGAGTACGCACAACCCACAGCTTGATCCATGGGCAGTGATTACTGTAAGCCCAGGCAACCAGTTTTATTTTCATGTGCACTGAAGATACTATCTGCTTGCATTTACATTCAGAGATGCTTTTGACAGACAAAGTCATCGGTTTTCCTTCTCTGACTATTACCTTTATAGTGGTGCTTTGCAAAGATGTGCTGTCAGCTGAAATTCATACTATTAGTCATATTGTTGATTCAGCTAGTCATTCTGAAGTCTGGGCTATGTCTCCTATCACTTTCTTCCTTATGTATTCTTTTCTTTGAATTATTGCTGATCTAGCACTGTATTAAAATAATTCTGTGTACATATTTTACAGTAATACATATATTTGCTTATTTTGCTAAAGACCTTCAGCAATAATCTTTAATTTTTAAAAATGCTGTACTTATTGTAATTGTACTTGCCACTGAAAACACTGGGACTCTCCTAACAGACCATTCAATTCTATGAGATTAAGGTACTGTAGGATCATTCCCTTAGCATGGGAAAGATATGAGACACCTTAATCACTTCAGTTTAAGCCCAGCTAAAAATGAGACTCACTGCTACACCTTATCCATAGTGTTGTTTTTTTAGAATCAAAAACTATTGAAATCAGAGCTATGAGGACCTCAAAGTCGATTAAACTATTCTTGATGATTTAATCATAGCATTTATTTGGGAACACTGACATTATTAGACCTATGAGGATCTATTGTGAGAATGGCAACTACAGTCATGCCTAAAACCAAATGTTATCAAAAAATTCTTTACAAATTTAAAGCCACGAAGCAAATGGATTTCTTTGGAGTTGGGAAGGCATAATTCTGTGTGGTATTCCATTTTTTAAAAAGGGTCATCTCAAACAATTTTTCCTCTTAATTTTGACAAGAAAATGACAAAGTGTATTAAGAATACTGTTTTGTTTAGTATTTTATTCTGCTTTATTGTATTATATTCTGTTTTATATGGTATGTGATAGAGCACGGTCTGCTCAAAGAAATTCAGTTGCAGAAATCATGGTCTTAAGTGGTAAGCTGAGAATTTCTGATAAACTGAAAATAGCTAACTTGGAAAAGTGATATCTGGTGTCTTCTGAATAAAAAAGAGCATGTCTCTCTTGACATGCATTCTTGTTATCTGCTGATCTTAGCATTTAAGAATGTTTCATAATAGGACAGGACTGAATTAAGAGAACTTGGATCAGTAAATTCTCTTGTGGCTCTTTAGGAAGTCATAATCTGCAGAAGAACTTCAGCTGCAAGGAATCTCTTCTACTTAGAAGGCAAAAAGGGAAAACTAAAAGCCCCTATTGCACATAGTTTGCTATCTAATTCCCTGCCTCCCCCCCACATGTAGCCAGGTTTTTCTGAGGAAAAAACTGAAATGGTAACTTTTTTCCATAGTGATGCAAGAATTTTGTGAACAGATGCTGACTGATTCTGTTCTGTGCAATTGGACTGGTGGCTCTCTAAGTATTTGTTCAGGGCTGCCAAGTCATGAAATGTTTGATGTACAAGCTGAGTGTGGATAAAGGTTTTATTACTTTGAACAAGACATCTTGGCTCAAAATTCCCTTGCTTACATTTGCATGGATATTAATGACCTGTTAGTTAAATGTGAATATAAAAATGTCAGATGGACTAAAACGGATCAAATAATATTTCTTCTTCATTTTGCCCTTTAAATGTTTTATGGTTAATATCACTGGGCTTCCCTCCTCTTCTCTTGATGTGTGTTTACTGGTTGTTACATGGTCACCTTTTTAAATGCAGGATAAACCCACAAATCACCTGGCTGCTTTTATTGTAATTTATATGAACAGA
This sequence comes from Nipponia nippon, assembly GCF_047370975.1. NCBI lineage: Eukaryota > Metazoa > Chordata > Aves > Pelecaniformes > Threskiornithidae > Nipponia > Nipponia nippon. The sequence goes on along the minus strand of NW_028262380.1, from coordinate 77,920,572 downwards.
GTTGTTGTCTCTGCTTTCACAGATGAAGGAATAGTTTCTAAACAGGGCGTGTGCAGAACTTGTTTTTACATTTTTCTTTAAAATTATATCTCTGAAAAATAGCAAGCTTTCCAGGGATTAATATCTTTCAGATATGCTAGGGGAAGCTTGAATTAATCCTCTTTAGGTCTGTCTCAAGTCTTATAATAGTAATGTTGGTGTACTTTTAAAATTCTAGATTATACCTGTACTCTTGCCTGTCTTCCATCTTTCTAAAGAAAGATTTATTGAGTCTGATAGTGATTAAAAAATAAGTTATGATCAGTTTTTTAGTTTTCTTATATTCTTTTTCTCTTCTCTTTATGTGTTTTTGTAAGTGAAGACAAATAGGAAAGGCAAACATGAAGAGTTGTGTGTTTCAGAAAGGAAATTGATCTAAGTACAGTGAAAGAGGAAATGAAGTTTCAATGTTTTATAGGAAATGATTTTATTTTCAACAAGATCTAGTTACTAGTATTTAATCATGATGTTACTTAAGTAATTACATAGCATTTCAGAAATAATAACTGATGCTGGAAGTTGCATAGTACATCCAAAGCTTATTTGCTTCCAAAAGGGATGCTTCAATCATGCTATTGCAGTGCTGCAGTACAAGTCTGATCTGGACAAGTGTCCTTACACCTGCAGAAGAATTTCAGAAAAAATGCTTCTGGAGGAAAGTGGCACTAGATGTTGGTAAAACTACAAATGATGCCTAGATTTACTTAAATTAATGGAGCTAATATCTAGCTGCCAAGCCGTAGCCAAATGGTATTTAAAGAAGAACTCCAGTAACCTCTATGCATAGAAGTAGCTTTGCAGTTACCCAAAGCCTATATATCCTTTTGTCCTCTTCATGTGTGAAAACTAATAGTATGAGAACCAAGCTGATTGTTGTTCTAAAAGGCTTCCAAGAAGTAGTACCCAAGCCTTGCTGGCTCCTAGGCAGTAATGCTGAACAAGTGTTACAAGCAGTGTCGTATTTTGTTGTTCTTGTTAGCTAAGGTTTCCAAATGCTGTAAAATTCTTCTGTTTCTGATCCTTCTCATAATATTGTTGTATGATACTATAATTGTACAAAAGTTGTGTCAGCATGCTATGAGCCAACATCTGGAAACTATTAAAATTCTTCATAGAGCATAGGATGGCACAGGAGCAACTGATGCGTCTGGAAAGATCAAAACCTTTCTGTTGTGCCCTGGTAGGGTGAGTGATTGCCAGGTTAAAGCTGGGAATTTCTCAGGATCCTTCAGACAGGCTTCTGGTATATATACAGTGTGATACAGGGCTGCCCATATAGTATGACCATGTACCTAAATGCTGCATGTGAAAGGGATATGGGACATTGCTCTTCTAGTTTTGTTTTGTTACAATCAGTTAGTGGCAGTCCAGTCTGTAAAAAGTGACAGCTGCTTCTATTTAGATAAATTTCACATCTGAAACAGATCTGAAACCAAGTATTTTGAATCTAATTGTGTACCTTGCATTTGAGTTGTACATGTGCGCAATGGCTCTGTGGCATACAGCATGAATCATAGGTAGGACATCTTGCCGCATGTGGCATGAATTGTACAGTAGTATTTTTTACATGCTGATGCGATTCACCTATTCAGACTTAAGGGGCTCACTTAGCAGGGCAACATAATTTTTCATCTTTCCTTTCTTCTCTTGTACTGGTAGCTTAAATTGATTGTTCAGTTCCAGTTCAAAACCAAATATTTTAAATACACATCTTGAGAGGATTTAAGCAAAGCTATTTCTGTCTGGTTACTATATATTTTCCACAGAAATTAGGAAAGCTCATTTTAAAATTCACAGTGAACTGTAGCTTTTCATTACTACTTTTTCTGGACTCTTAGATTTTTATTAATATCATAACTGGCAACCCTCATCAAGCCCCCCTGATTCTCGTGATTCTATTAAGAGGCATAAAGTACATCTTCAAAAGAATAGGAAGACAGAATTTATTGCTGTTAGAGAAACTGTTTTTAGGCAGGTGTTCTGTTTAGTTTGGTACCAGTAAAATGATTCATAAGCTTCAAAAATGGTTCCTGACATTTTCATAAAAGTAAAATTCTAAGTAAAATACAACAGGTGAACTAAAAAAGGACAAACGGGGATAGCAGATAATAAATAATATTGTTAGGTGGCTTTCTGAAAGTCTCAGATAATTGTTACTATGTTTGGAGTCTGCTGAGTAAGGCTGTGCATAAAGCAGATTTGAAAAAAAGATGTTCAGTGTTATGAACATGCATGTATGTGTGTATATGTACATCCCTGTATGTATCCTAATAGGGTTAATGGATTAAGTCTTGCAAAGAGCTGCATGTAGGCAGAACCTCAGATTTGTGATGCTGAAGTTGGTACTTGGGCTGGATGAAACCAATTCCAGGGCCCAAATAAGTACCTTTAAGAACTAGGTTTCACATATCTCTTATGATGATGCCATGACCACACAAAAATAATCTTCTGGAAATTATGAGAAACCTTTATTAAAAATGCTTCTTATTTTTAGTCTGAAATACTTGCAGGTATATATATCTTTCCTGCTTGTAGAGGAAAGATGAAATTACACCAGAACTTTGCTGAATATATCTGAAGTCTTTCATTCTCTTTTGCCTTGGAAGCCTGTTCTAGTTCATCCAAGCCTCAGGTACAGAAACGAATGTCCTGCTAGACTTCTGCAGAAATCTTGCGTTTTACTGCTTAAGACTACCTCCTTAACTGTGTAGAATGGATGTAACTCCAATGGTGCCATTTAACTTTTTACTGAAATGTTAGCATGTGTCCTCTGCTTAAAACCACTTTTGGGCTGTGCTCATACACTTATTTAGGTTCCAACTCTGTCCCCTGGACCGAAAGACTGCTCTGGTTCATCCGTCTTTGCTCCACTGAAGGATGAGGTTAACAGCAATTTGTTGGTGTTGGCATGCAACAGTGCTTCTCGAGCTTTCCTTCACCTTTCCTTTCAAGGAGAAAATGCTGAGGCTTTTGGTTATAGGGCCATAAACACATAAGAAAGTAGTTTTAAGTTAAAAGATTAAATAATTCAATGGTTAAGAGACAGGATAGGATTGTAAAGAAAGGAGGTAATGAAATAGTAAAAATTCAGGGGAAAGGTAGGATGCAAGTGAACTTGGGGGGACTGAAGTGACCCACTAGTGGAGCAGATGGACATCAAACTAAATGCGAACTGACTGGGCTGCATAAGTATGAGGGAAGTCTAAAACTGGGAAGGCAAATCCCAAATCACCCCTTGGCCTGGTGAGTAAAGCTGGAGGGCACAACTTGTGTTTGGGTGTGAGTAGGCAGTGTGTAGAAGAGGGACTAAGGGGAGACTGCTGCAGGAGCAATTGAAGCAATTACTGCTTGCAGTGTCTGGGACTGCTGTTCCCAGTGTTGATGGTTGTACCTACCACTGCTACCTAAACTAATTCTGGTGAAAAGTTTCTAGGATGAGTAAGTGGGCATTACTTCCTTTGATATTCCTTACTCTTCGTATTTGTCTATGCAACTAACACCAGACGTAGCAATGGGAGTGAGTGACTTTGTGATGCAGCATGACATCTATGCAGTAAGTAGCACTAGTCTGTAGATATGTGCTCTGTCCTGCGTGCATCTTGTACCTGTGCATGAAGAAAGGGCAAAGATTTAGTGTTTTTCCTGCTGTATCTGTCCTCTATCTCTAATGGTTCACACAAGCAAACTAAGTTTGGGACTACTCAACACTGGGCTTATTTGTCTGAAATGTGACAATATAAAAATGATTTTTTTTCTTACTGGACAGTGCTGCCTAATTACATATGTATCATGACATGTGTTTAGTGATAAATATAAACACTTTTTTGTACTACTAACCCTGCAAAGCAAGGGAAGAAGGAGAAATTGTATTTTCACTGAATTCCAATCAGCTACATCTACCTGAGGCATTACAAGTCTACGTGCCACTGAATTCTTATTACTGCTGACAGCATATCAACCAGAGGGATCAAGCTTGATTTTTCAGAGCCCAGGCTAGAATCTTGCTGGGCTAAAATCAAGAAATACCTTTCAAGTTGTAATCTCAATATAACTGACAAACACATAAGTCAGCCCTAAAGCACCAAATGTATGTACTTATTTTAGAGAATAAGATCACACTTTAAGACACTGAGGTTGATGTTGCCATCTAAATTAAGAGGCCAGGTTTGCTTAAGCAACTGGGATTTTGGTATTCTGAGGACACAGGTAGAAAAAAGATTAAAGAAAGGCAGGAAATCTTCATGGTCCCAGTCAATCAGGAATAAATTTGTCTCATTTCAAATCTGGGGATAAGTGTGACCCTAAGCTTTTGAGAGAGATACCAGTGAAACACCTGCCCAAGATGCTGGTGTGTGCTACCTTGAAGTGCAGCCTATGCACAATCCATTTCTAGCTACAGCTTAGATGAGAGGACACCAGATCAGTACAATATAAAGGACTAATTCTATACAGAAAAGGAATGGAAAAGAAAATTTTATTCCTGCGTCTTGCAAGCAATTAGCTTGGTTCCTGAGGAAGTAACACAATGTATAGTTCATCTCTTAATGCTGATCCACTATTGTCTTGAGGTATTGAGGGCTATGCAGACCTGCATGTTGTACATCTAACAGTTGAGGTGAAATTGGGCTTTGACCTAATAGAGAAGAAAACCTAGCAGATAGCCATGTTTCCAAGCCACAGGCTGGCTTCACTGGAAAGATAAATTAAATGTAACTCTCTTGTGCTAGCTTTTCTGCCCAAGAGCTATAGTGTTGCACATTGTTTTAGAAAGTGTTTACAGGCTGGGGAAATGGGCCAACAGGAACCTCATGAATTCAACAAAGGGAAATGCCAAGTCCTGCACCTGGGAAAGAACAATCCCAGGCACCAGGGCATGCTGGGGGCTGACCAGCTGGAAAGCAGAAAGGGCCCTGGGGTGTCCTGGTGGGCACCAGGTTGACCATGAGACAGCAATGTGCCCTTGTGGTAAAGAAGGTGAAGGGCATCCTGGGCTGCATGAGGAGTGTTGCCAGCAGGTTGAGGGAGGTGATCCTGCCCCTGTGCTCAGTGCTTGGTGAGGCCATGCCTGGAGCGTGGGGTCCAGTGCTGGGCTCCCCAGTACAAGAGAGACATAGAGCTATGAGGGAAGAGTCCAGTGAAGGACCACTAAGATGATGAAGGGACTGGAGCATCTCTCTTGTGAGGAAAGGCTGAGAGAGTTGGGACTGTTCAGCCTGGAGAAGAGAAGGCTGGGGGGCAATCTCATCAATGTCTACAAATACCTGAAGGGAGGGTGCAGACGAAATGGAGGCAGGCTCTTTTCAGTGGTGCCCAGTGCCAGGACCAGAGGCAATGGGCACAAACTGAAACACGGGAGGCTCTCTGTGAACAGCAGGAAACACTTTACTGTGAGGGTGACTGAGCACTGGCAGAAGTTGGCCAGAGAGGTTGTAGAGTCTCTGTCCTTGGAGATGTTAAAAAGCCATCTGGATGTGGTCCTGGGCAACTGGCTTTAGGTGGCCCTACTTGAGCCAGGGAGGTTGGACCAGATGACCTCCTGAGGTTCCTCCCAACCTCAGCCATTCTGTGAAGTTACACTGAAATGAAGCTTCTGCATATGCTTAGCTTCTAAGAAACAAGTGCTTTTAATGTTTTTCTGCTATGAAACTATTAAAAATACATCTGATTATCAAAATCTCTTGCAGGCTAAATAAATGCTAATTGGCACTGAATATTAGACAGAGTTCAGAGATGTCATGTTTTCCTGTTGTGCCAAAGCTATTAAAGTGGCACCTGAAACTAACTCCTCTAAACAGGCAGTCTTTCTGTGGCTTTACTGTAAGAAAGATAAAGTCCTGTTCTTCTAAGTTTGTTTATGGATTGCTGGTTTTAATAAAAAAAAAATCTGACTTTGCACAACTACTCTTCTTTAACATTCAGAGTTATAACTGGTTTGTGCTCTGTATTTAAAACAAAGTGCAGAAGACAAAAGTAGAAGTGATACCGGTATGGGGGGGGAATGATGCCTGCAGCTACAGCTATGATTTTTCCACTCAGTAAAGATTTTTGACCTAAAGGAATGAAGAGTAGGCAGATGCTCAGAGAACAATTGATAAGGATCTAGGAAGATTTTTAAGACCTGCAGCTCATGACACTAAAATCCTTTACAAACAGATTTACAATTAGCTGCTTAGCTATGTTCTGATGAGATTTCTGAGGACTCAAGGAATTCTTGGTGGTTCAGAAAGAGAACTTAACCTTCTCCTAACATGCCTCATGTTCTGTCAGCTATGCAGAGGCAATGGAAAACATTTGTCAAAACAGATGGCAGTGCTAGCCCCCCGCCATTGAATACAAACGGTAAGTTCAAGGTCCAGTTAATGGCGGGTGAGCCAAGAAACATTTGGAGATTTAGTTTAATGTTGAATATACCCCAAAGAATACACTATTACAATTCCAGGACCTCTTGGCTATGGCCTAACTCTGAATACTGCAAGAACAGTCATTTCATAGTTTACACTTCCAGCCAGAACTAAGAACTGCTGAGGTGCATGAAAACTAAGATGTAGCAGTTAACACAGCTTTCAAGATTTTTGAAAAGACATGTTTGACAGCTGGTTCAGTCCAGCAGAACACTTTTTGCCCAGTGCTGCATGGTAGTCTACTATGCTATTCAATTGCTTTTCATATACTAAAATAAATATTATCTTAAAAGTAATTATGTGTATAGAATATACTAAGAGACTAAATGTGAAAATATCTGGTTTTTCTATTAAGAAAATGCTGGCATGTTACATTAAAGTTTCGTAGAACAGTTAGGTAAAACGTGGAAACTATGATCTGTGTAGCTGAAGTGTTTGTAATTGCTGGTGGCATGACTACTAAAAGCAAAATAAAGTTGCAGAGATGTCTTACGTGCATCCAATGAAATAGATACTGGGGTAATTTGTGCTCATTAGGTTAATAATGAAAACAGCTCTTGCTAAGATTTAAACAATTCACTGTTAAATAAGCAGATGTTACTTGCCTGGGTTTGAAATATGAATGTAGAAAAAGCTCCTACAAAATGATTGCAATAGTGACATCAGTGCTTTATATTGACCCTAATCAAGATCCTAGTTAATTAATTATGTATTCTGTATGGGTGGTTTTTTCCTATGGAATGGATACAATAGAAGGATACAGTGCTACTCACTGCAATGCAGTAAGTGCAATCTTATACTGCACCATGTCTGTCTGTACTTATGCATCCCTTGCCTATATGTTAAGAATTAGGCATCAAAGACCAGGAGTGTAGCACTGTTGAAAACATAAATAACTTTAGTCTTCCACACGAGTTCCTGTCATCAGGTTCAGAATGTTTCTTCCCAGTCGTACCTTGCTGCACTCCCTTCTTCCTTCGGCACACTGCAGGGAATGGACAGCCTCAGCTTAAAGTCAAGAGCAAGGGCTGAAAGGTAACTAACATGCCTGATAGTTGTCAGACTGTCCTCAGCTTAACATTAATGACTTCATAAGGATTAGTTAAGGCTACCAGACCTACTCTTTTTTCTTCTGGAATTTCTTGAACCTACAGGATAGACTTTTAAACTGAGTGAAACCCAAGCTACTGTTAACTGTATCTTAAGATAAGCTGTTAAACACCCAGTGTTATTACTTTTTATTTATTTAAAGCTGTAAAGAAGTGTGTGTGCACTATCCCCTATGTAACTTCCATGTGAGTATGGAATGATGGCAGGTACTTAATTTCTATACCTCTGGTTTCAGATTGGACCTAGAGACCATACTTAAAATCCAGCTAATTTTATAAAGATGTCAAATTCCTCCTCCTCAAAACCCTTATGATCTTTATGCAACAAATTTGGCCAATATGTCACCATTATTTCCTGCAAAGCTATATTGGGAGATATGTGAAAAAAGCTGTTCGTTTTTTTCTTACGAAGTAGGCACTGAAGATCAGTGCAAGAGCAATATGCAGAATGTTAACACACCTCAATTGGCAGTAATATTTAACTTTTAAAACACTATGTTCCAAATAACTGTGGCAGATGTACAATGAAGTATCTAGAGATGTGGGAGGTAATCATTAATACTAAGGATCTTGAGGATCTTCTTGACAGATAACAGCTTGCTGTTGTGGCTGTCTCGGGAGGATCACTGTTACTTGGAAGCAGCACACTTCTATGCCTCTTTTCTTGACAGTACTTGGATTAATGAAGTCTGCTGTTACCTAAATACCTCTATAGACAAGAATCTATTTTGAAAATAGCTGTAGAGATCCAAATTGAATGGCAAAGAATTATGGTTGCCAAATTTTTTTACACAGGTATCTTTTTTTTAGCTGAGACTTTCACTGTGTAGTTTGACACTAACAAAAGACATTCCTGGATTGAAGCATTTGGAAACAGTGTAAGGGAATGAAGAAGGATGTACAAAACTAGAAAACAACTCCTTTATGTCTATCATTTAAAACAGGGAAAAAAAATCTAAGTAAATTGCGTTTTCAGAAGTCTAGCTAATGAACAATGTATTTCTTGGGTTTTTTGTATGTGTTCAGTACTGTACAAACAAAAGAAATGTTATTTTCCCTTAATACCTCTATAAACCTAGGTTCTTCCACTTTAATCTTAGTGACAATAATACAACATTTTATTTGATGATTTGGTGTGACTATTAATCCTGTGAGCTTAGATCATTCTGTTAAAGCACAATTGAAATGTAGCAACCTGCCTACTTTATTCTCCAAGTCAAATTTGTCCTCATTTGACAGGGCTCCTTTCTAATTTTGACTTATTAAATTCTGTGAGAAAGCACAAAGGTGGCCTCCTGTTTCTTATTACACAGGATCAACTGATCAGATAATCAAGGTCTGATAAAACATCTCAGTGAATGCAGCTGTATGCAGTAAGCATTACTGTTATTAGGCCATGTTAAAGTAAAAGTGCAATTCCCAGTTCCCTTGTAAACAGCATCCATGTGCTGTGCTTAGCAAGTACCTCTTTCTCCTGTGTCATTTCAAGCTGCTAAATGGTGTGATTTACTAACTGTTCTTGATAAATTGTGTTGGCATCTTGAGGACTGCATTCTAGCTTTCTTCCCTTAAAATACAGTCAGTTCTAAGAAAGCAGCATTATTCTCGTGAAAACAGCATTTCTATTTCTCTTGCATATTTATCCTCGGCATCATCTTACTGGGAACATGTTTAATCTGCCAGAAGATCTTCTGAACTCTGACTGCAAACCATTCTGCAGTCTAAATTTCTCATGCAAATCCATATGACTTCAGGTAGGTAGAGAACTTCAGGTTCTCTAAGCACGTTATCTGTAACCAACTTTACAGTTTTCTGGGCCTTATGACCGCTGCATATTCAAAGTGCTGTTTGCTTATTGTACTTGTCATCTAGTTAGACTGTATAACTTCTATTTAGGCAGTTTGCTTTCAATCTTACCTCAGTATTCACAACCTCATCTTGCTGAGAAGTCTTACCCAGGCTCCTTATCCTGAAAAGTTGGGGCTTTTTATTTGTTTGATTAACTTCCATGTCTTGCAAGCAATCCAGCTTTTGTTCAGTCGGTGTTTGGTGGGCTGGTGCATGCCTCTGCACTGCTTGGGTTTTCTTTAATCAACATATGGACTATAATATATTGTTTGTTTTGAATCTGATGTCATGGGAAAAAGTGTTGCTTGAGTCGGTATGGAAACTTGCCCGGATATGTTCAAGTTGTTTCTTCCTTGATTGTAGTATCTGCTTGAAACTTTTCACTTGCCTTCTAATGGTTATTCCTGCTCATCCCCAGGCTGTTTCCAGTCCAAATATAGTGCTACTCGATTGAAAAAATCCAAGAAGCAGTTCTTTTTGGCATGTGTTTAACAATCCCAACCAAATCCCTTCTCAAATGCTATGGTCTGGTTTGTCATAGAAGGTCACAGGCTTGCTAAGGCTGTCCCTCTGGACATTTCAGCGACTTCTGTGTCTGCACAGCTAGAAACTCAGCTGAAATCTGGAATGTTTTTCAAACCCTTTTTTCCCCTCCCTCTGAAGTCACTGTGAGGAAGCAGTGACCTAGGGTACCCTTGTGAAACTCCTATTGACCCGCAATTTGGAATGTGCAGCCAGTTCAGGGCTGTGCCCTGCATTGGGGTGCTGTGTTTGGGGGGTTTTTTGCACTGGAGGAGCCTTTCAGATGATATTTAGGAATGACTTTAAAAGCACAGCCAAAGTGATTTTATTTGCTTGGCTGCTTAACTAAAGAACATTAGTCAGGGCAAACTAATGTAACTCCGCTGATATTAATAGAGCTGAGTTACAACAACTGAAGAACAAGCCATTAAATTCTAGGGAAATTATTAGACAAGCTGAGCTTAAAAGGCTCTAATGTTGTCTTAGAGTGTATAAATAGTGTTAAGTGTTTAATACCCAACTAATTTCCAATTAGCTTTTTTCTTTCTTGTTAACTTTTCTATTATACTTTTTGCTGTTGATGTCATAGTTTTGCTGTAAGAAAACCACAGAGCTCTGTTCAAGATAAGGCTGTCCTGAGCTGTACCTTCAGATGTGTAGTACCTGCTCAGGACAAGAGGCTCAGCAGGCTTCAGGGCTTGTGTGTTCGTCTTGAAACATTCAGAAAATCAAAATGTAACAGTTTCTGTTTTGTAAATACCAACTGGTATTGTTCTGTAACTCTTAACCCAACTGGTTAAGAATGGATTTTCCTGGGGACAAAAAAGATACTGTTCTAACTTGAGGGTTGTCTCACTGCCAGATTTCAAGCTCCTGTTATAAGTCATTATGGCTCTTCAGAAAACAGATGAAAAATATGAATGTTGGCAAAACCATCCTTCACTAAGTTTGTTCCAAAAAAGGCTGAACTATTTTCTATCAAACTTTAAAAAAAAAAAAAAATCCAGAGTTCAAGAAGAAGAAATTTCCACCTGGCTGGTTGAAGTTTGACATATCTGAAAACTAAAGTATGTAATGAAATAATTAGTCAGATTGAACTGTCAGTATCACAATGTGCTCACCTTTTAAAAGTCACAAAGACTCTAAAGGGAAGGGTCAAGATATGTCCATTCTGTTTCTTTCTAACAAAAGATACCTTGGTAGACAAACAAGATCCTGGAACAGAACTGGGTGCTATAGGACTTTATAAGTGGGTTCCACTGGTGGAGTTGAATAGTGTGTGTAGTATTTGTTTATTAGCTCCTTGGATGCTATTGGAAGATAGGAAAAAATGTTTTTAGATTGTATATATTTTTTAAAGATACAGAAAAAATTCTGGAAAGTGTAATCAATGCTTTTAATGTTAAGTTTGCTTAACATTTTCCAGGATGTTTCCCAGCATGTAGCCAATTTGTCTGGCAGTTATTAACTATTAAAAGAAATTTCCTTACTGTTTCACTAAACAAAAAAAACCCCATCCATTACAGGACAGTGGTCATGTTTTGCAAGTGCTACAAAATATTTTCTGGCATTCTAGGTTGTGTTGCATGCTTTCTTATTTTCATGTAAATTGACTTTGTTCATACTCTCGAAAGTGGTGTTTGTAATTATTTTTTAACATGTTATGGAGTTAAGTCTACCTCAGTGTCATCTGATTAACCACTCCTATTTTTGTTGGCATTAGAAATATCGCATAATGTGGTTGGCTGAGGAACTACATGTAGGGAGATCTTTGGTTGCTTTTAGCTGGCTTTGGAGGAACTGCTCGAGACTAAAACCAAAACAGTGAAAGGGGGGTAAGAGATCCTGGCTTTTCTCAGGCAGTACTCATCAGAGAGGGCAAGTGTGTAACTTCACCAAAGCATTAAAAATGTGCTTATATATTATTGAAATAATGCATATTCTACTATCTAAAGCACTTTGGACGTGAACTCAACAGGGAATTAGGTTATAAAACAAACATAGAGACCTTGTTGAAGTCAGTCTCTTCTGGACACTCTTAAGTTGCAATGATGATGGCAAAATTAATTCATCTACAAATGGACTCAGAATAAACTACTTGAATGCAATCTTCCTTTTATTCAGAAGCTAGGATAGTGCTTTTTTTAGCTTGTCTCATCTATTGCATTTCCAGGCCGTCTATCAACACAGTTATCCCTTTAGCTGCTCCTACCTATATGATGATTAGAGAGAAACCAGGAGCCAGGCAGAGAATATATGGACTATTGACATATGTCTGTTGCCTTCAATGGTTTTCATTCAGAAAAAAGCATCTTGCCCTTAGCAACACCACTTGGCCATGACAAATGTGCACATATTCTGACATTCAAACTGAGGGATCATGTCCTGAGATTTCTTCTTAGTTACTAGTCTGTATGACCAGTGTTTTTAAAATAGTGAAGGCGATATTCAGGATATTTTTGCTATTTATAATTCCTATTGTTGCAACTCTCTGGAGATGATTAGATTGGATGACTTCAGTGGTGTGATAGCTATTGATATAAATAACTTTCCAGAAGATTTCCTTATGACTTCAGAACAAATTAGCCAGTAAGAAAAACATTTTTGAAGGAGTTTAGTTCCCTGAGTTTATTTTCTGAAAACCACACTAGGCACTGACCTGCATACAGACAAGCTAAAAATATTTAAAAGTTGATCTTTAAGTGCCTAGGCTTTTCATAAAAAAACCATCAATTATTAAACACCTAGGTCCCATTTTCAGGAGTCTCAGGCTCCTCAGTTTCTTAAGCATTTTGGAATATTGTGCTTTCTGAGTTTAGAAAAAAATGGAAGTAATGCTCACCTAGATGAAAGCCAAAATAAGCTGTATGTATTCATCAGATCAGAAACAAATAGTGTAGTTCAGTGAATAGCTGGGGAAATCTGGCCAAGGGACAGATAATTACCCGAAACTCTCCACTTATTTGAAGCATACCTAAAGGTCTGCTGTTGGAAAAGGTCTCTCCTGTGAGAGTTCCAGTGTTTCCTGGTTTCAGCCAGGAAAGGAATAGTGGAAGAAGTGCTTCTCACTCTATTTTGGTACTTCAGCTTCTGATCCCTGAAGAAGGGAAGCAGAGGCGTGGTGTGTTTGAAAATAAATTAGCAAACTTCTATTTGCTCTTTCATGTGGGTTTACTTCATTCCATGCTTTAGCTGCAATTTTAAGTCACGTTTTTGTGGACTAATGCTGAGGAATTGTTTCAGTCTTCCCTAGGAGGACGAAAGATTTTGGGCAGTCCAGAGGGCTAAACTAAAAGGTAAACCTATTTGTCATTCTTTCCTTTTCTAAATCTGAGTTCATGCACCCAAATGCTCAAACTTTGTGTGTGTGTATACAAGTACAATTTGGATGACCTCCTTAGATTACCTGTGAAAATTGGAATTCTCAGACATGATTGTTAATTGACTGAGACACCTTGGATGTCGTAAGAATCTGCCCCTACAATTCAAGGATTTCATCAGAAGAGACTTGCTTTACTTAGCAACAGAAAACACTGAAAGTCTGACGTTCTCACACTTGTGTTTTTCAATTGTATGACTTTGTATGTGGAAAGCTGCTTCTAGCCCATAATAGGTGTGCAGTTAGCATCCTATAAAGATTTGCTTGATTTATTGAAGAGACAAATACTACTATGGCAGCAAAACATTCAAGGTGTTGTTTGAAGTAACTGCAACTATTTACCTTAGCAGAATGAAGTTAGCTAAACATTATTCCAATATGAAATGCTTGTTGTACCGTGGCATGCTGTTTGCTACTTGGAAACACAGATGTTCCTCAGCTCGGTAGTGTTCCATGCACCTCAAAACTTTCCTCTGAGTGACAGCCCTGCTTTTCTTGGAGAATATTTTAGAAGTGTTTCAGAGCCATCTAAAATTGGAAACCTCCAGAGAATGAGCTAATCCCCTGGTCAAGGAAATATGAATATATTTGAAATTGAGTAAAACCTCTGAGACGTGCTGAAGTCACCTAATGCTAATCAGTCAGCAAGACTCTGCAGAGTGGGAACAAGGCTGGCACCGTGTGTAGCCTGGTGCCAAGGGAGTACAATCCTTGCCTGTCACGGTAAAAATCAGTGTGTTGCTTAAGGTAAAGGAACTGCAATGGACCTTTCTGCAAAACAGTTATTCTTACTCATCTGCATAATGAAAGTGTAGAGGGTTACTTAGTATATTTACAGTGAAGTAAGTATTGTTGTGCTGAATTGGATCAGTGGTATGTTACCGTAGATGGTGGTGGCAAGTAGCAAATGCTTCTGAAAAGTGTAGGAAATGCAATTGTAAGATCATGTGCAACAACCTACTCAATGGGAATGGTTTCCCTTAATTACAGACTGCTTATAATTTGGAATGGTAGACTTGCATCTCTTCAAGAATCTCTTCTTTCTTATTTCCAGTTTAATCTAGATGATATTGCTAGCCCTGATGTAAACACTGGAGGATGCAAGCTTAACTGGGGGAAACAGGGAAGCTTCATTTTGCAAGATATTATACATACTAAAAACCAATCCTTAGGTGAACTGCTTAATAGTATAAGCAGCTGACAAAAGTAAAAGGTATTGTATGTAATATTCTAAAAGAGTAATTTGATCAAATTTGTTCCTGCATCTATTGCAGACTGAAAAGCTGCTTGAGTTCTAGCCTATTTTTCTAACCAAAAGTTCCTTCCTCATGTTTTGTCAGAACCCAGATAAATAGGCACCTGCTTTAAAAGGAGTATATAAGTATTCATTTTCAGTTCTACTCATCCCACCAGCTAAATGTATAAGAGCTGTGTTGTTCCTTCCACTCTTCCAGCCTTCAATCATCTGCAAATTTCAGATGACTTGAGATGAGAGGGGAGCATGCAGTATCCATACAAAGCACTGAGCTAAGGCTCTTTCAAAATTTGGTTGGTGTAGTGAACTCAAAAGCTCTCAATTTCCACCCTTCTAATATGTATTAATATGGGTATCCTTACCGAAGGAGGCACTTATCACATGAATGTATAATAAACAAGCATGTTTCTCCCTTTCTGCTTTATCACTGAATACTGTCTTCATGAATTACTTTACCCACAACTGTTTTGTCCATTTCTTAAAATATTTTTTTCCTTGTTGAAGTCACTGATTAATGCCAATGATTATTATGCACTGGGTTTTGTTTAACAAGTTTCTACTTCGATTGTTATGAGATGCCTCATTTCTTAAGCAGGTCTTCTTCCAGGACTTGTTTAATAAATGTCCTCTTGCCTGTCAAACCAGGTACTGGACTAGGGAATTAGTCACCTGAGGCCATCAGGTACTGCCCTGAGCTAAAGCTCTCCAGCAGATCTGTAAAAGGATGAGGGGGGAGACTTGGCTAGTGGATTATGTTCCCAATCTAGTGTCAGGCATATATGACAGGGATTTCTCCACTCGAAATAGAGGTATTATTCAAAAGAGATACTATCTGAAGAAACCAGGGAGGAATTTTGTTGCTGCTTCTGGTATTTTTTGAGTATCAGCAAGCTGGTGAGCTGAGAAACTACCAAGACAGTTCTTTGCCGCAGAAAACTGGCACTGCAGAAGCTGCCACCTGGCAGAGTGGTGTGTTACTGCCTCATTTTTCTGTGCTGCTGCTGCTCCCTGGTGTGAAGGAGAGGTCATGGCTAATGACTTACGGATTTCTACCACCTTTAGGTACTCTTTTTCTCATGTTTGCTCTAGATTGAGTGTGATAATGGCAGAGAAAAAGAATATTCACTTGCTTTCATCTCTGTTCTTGTTAGTGTGAGATTGTCTTCTACATGAAATTTCATATGAACTTATTTTTAGATAATTGTTCTGTGAAACCATTTAGGTTCCTCAAAAATAAAAAAAATCCTACTTTTCAAAGATCAAATCTAAAGTTAACAAATCTCTGCTGTCCTGCTTGATTTGGATTTACTGCTTCCAAAAACAAAACACTTCTGCAATCTGTATGACTCTACATGGGGTAATTCCCTGTAGCAGGAATGCAATGTATTTGTTCAAATTAAGTTAATTTTCAACACTAAAAGCTAATCAGAAGCAAAATATAGTAGAAGAAAGAATGAAAAAACTAGCACTGTTTTCCCACTCTAGCTCCAACAAAAATTTTTCCACTTTCATGTCCTGACTTCTGACACAAGATACTTTCAGATTCAATAGAATAAGTTGATTATACTGAGTCTGAGCTTCACAAGAAAGTATTTTTGTTCCCTGTTTTTGATCAGAGATACCTTTCTAATTAAGAAAAAATGAAACAGCAAATAAATCCTTTGTGGTCAATCTCTAGGGGGAGAAAAAGCTTTGGAAAGATGTTTGAATTGCAAATAGGCACCTTTGCTAATGCATTCATGAGGCTGCTAGGCTTGAATTGCAGATGGCCACTGTTTGAAAGCTTATCAAGTTACCGTTTCATCCCACTAACAGATGGCAAAGTAGCAAAAGGCAGGTCTCGCTTTTCAGGGAGATGTCCTCCATACTGTGTTGACCACAGGTTAAGAGAATGAAGGTCATCCTGGGAGAACATGGCAGACGCTTACACTTCAGTATCTGGTGTAGCTGTGTGCTGGCTCTGACATCTGGAGAGAAATCACAAGAAGTTTGGGATAAGTCTAATATGCTGTTCTTGGATGGTCTGGGAAGATTGTCCCCTACCTGAGCTTACCACCCTTTCTTCAAAAACTGACCCCTGTAGCAGAACGGTCTTTCGGCTTAGTTTATCCTTCAGCAGTATCTTTCTTTCTATCTTTTGTTTTGTTGTGTGTATCTTAAACCACATGTGCCCCTCTAGAAGGTCTTAGTCCCATCACTTCAAATGATGAAGGTGAACAACAGATTTCACCGTAGTACTTGTAACATACCTGTCTGTGGTGTTTCCTTTCCTTGCTTCCAGTAGGCAATTTTATTGTAAATTAGTAAGCAAATTAACTGATGTTTAAGTCCCTCATTGTGTCTTTTTCTATGAGCCCTTTATGTTGTGTGTGGGCTTGATATTCAGGCTTTTTCTAGGAGACCTTACTAAAGCATTAAAAAGATATCACAAACACTTCGATGGCTCCTAGGCTTTGATACTTATACTGGCTCCTGACACAATTCAGATAATGAGGTTTCTCTGCATCAGTTTACGTTATAAATTGTCATGTAATTTAGTCTACGAGGAAAATATGCAAGGGAACATATGAAAGCAAAGTGAATGCTCTTGGGCTTTTGAGATGGACTAGAATAGCAATATAGCCATAGTGGTGGCTTCGTGGAACAGTGCCACTCTGGAGGGGCCATGGGGATGGATGAAGAGATGAGGGTAGGAGGGAGTCCCATTACTAAGATTTCCATGGAGTGTATGAAAACTGCATCACTAGTGCAGAGAAATGTAGACTTCTGGCATTTCTGTTTGTAGCTCTCCACACTGCTATGATCAAACAAATGCAGACAGGGTAAGATTAGTGACCTGTAGTACAGTTGCCTTTGAGATTATATTTACCTTCCTGCCCACAGAGTTCACCTGTGCTTGAGGACATCAATTATCCTCAGCCTTATGGAATAGCTAGGGCAACACTTTTCCTAAAATTATGTCTATTATAGACCTGAGTTTTCTTCTTCCTTCTCTTGCTTGATAACCAGGAGGTCCAAATAGCTATGACATGTATGCTCTTTCATTTATATACGGAGAAAACAACTATAAAAAATGTTGGAACATTGAATAATAAACAACTTCAAATTGAAGGTGGTAATAAATTATTTTTCATTTTATTCCCATATTATGTCTTTGGTCATGTAGCTGCTATGAATTTTTGTATTCTGTGTTAAGAGACTGGATAGTATCTATCAATCTGTTTAAAAATTTGGGGTGAAGAATGTGTGCTTTTCCAGTTGGTTTAGGTGTCACAGAAATCCTACAGTTTATAAAGGTGACACAAATAATTTAGTTGCCTTTTGAGATCAACAATGATAGCTTGGGGATTTAGTTGGGCACTTGAGCCCAGCTTTAATCTGTCTCTGGTGGCTCTTGCTCTAGCTGGAATATGGAGTGAAAGAGAACTGGATCTAAGCAGGGACACTGGTGCTGGTGGAAGTGGCTTGTAATTCAGCTCAGTCATTGCAAAGGGTATGGATGCAAAAAGCTGAGCCACCTGGCTCTATGCATTCAAGCTGAAATCTGAGCATTGCTGCCAGAGGTGGTACACCTAGTGTGACTTCTCTGCACGAGACCTGTTGCTCTCTGAAAGTGGGGGCCCAACAATTCTTCCGTTTGTTCAAATGAGCCCCTTGAGACTCTACTCTGACAGGGAACAAACAATTTAAGACAATGAAAGAGAAAACTTCAACCAACTGCCTGTACTGAAATGTCAGAAGGAGGGTCTTCTGAATGCCAAGTGTCTTCAGTTCTAAGTGCAACTTTTCAGGCCATAGCTGAGCAACTTCATCATTTACCTTTCAGCCATGGCAAATTGTCTTCCCGTGGGAGAAATGCATGCAGAAACTAGTTTGATGCTAGTTTGCTGTAGAGAAACTGGCGGGCGGGAATTATCACTTGAGCTGCTAAGCCTGGTTTTAAGGGTGTGTTTGCTGTGAGGGAGACCTAAAAGCAGAGCTAATAAATACAAGAATCTTCCTTTAGTGCTTGTCGTCTTGTTTGTGTTGTGGATCTGCAGCTGATATGTGATCACTAGTCCTTTGTACGTATGACCTTGCATAACAAAACAGATGAATTCCAATGCATTTTTCATAGCTACCTCTCCTGTTCACTGCTGCAAAACAAGCTGCAGCTTTCCCTTGCTGGAAGGAGCTGGCATGTCATTGCATTTTTTGCAAAAATGAGTTCCTCTTGAAGAGGTAAATCAGAAAGTCATAATAAAACACAATAACCTAGGCAGCTGACAACATGTATTAGAAGCAGCTAAAAATGAAACGAAAAACCCTTCAAACCTGTTGTTCTCAAACTGCTTGTGTCAAATCTGTTCTGTAATTGCTGCCTGCACAAATGTAGTAGGAATTAAGCTTTCCTTGTGTTACTCCGAGACAAACACCACTCTGAAAGCAGATAGTTTACAACATGTGTAGTGCTCCACATGTATGTTTTTGAAATATTGATCTTTAGACCCCAGTACATACAGTAAACTACTCTTGCACTCTATTCCTTTACTACAGTTTAACACCTTTTTCAAACTGCATTGTGGATTAATTTTGTACTTTCTTGGACATTTTTCCCCCCCTTTCCTTTTAAGAGTATATTAGTTTATAATATCTACACATAATTCTTTCAGAAATTATGGAGCTTATAAAAGGTCTTCAAACAATTAGAAAAGGTTTGAAAATGAAGTGCATGCAACAGTCAGTTATCCAGAACTGAAATGTGTGCAAGTGCTTTAGGGTCTAATGAGGTAATGGATCATCTGCAGCTCTTTATGAAAAATTTTACTGTACCTTGTAATTTCAAGCTTATGAATAGTGGCCTTGGAATATCTTTTGATTATGATAGACCTTTGAGTTATCTGCTGCCCTACTTTGATTCCCATGGCAATATCTTTCAGGAGTTTTGTTTAAAATAAGGCTTTGATGCATGACTAAATGCCTTAAGGTACAGAAGAAAGGCACTTCTGGCCTTGCATAAATGGGGAATGACAGCAGCAGACAGGAGGAGAAAAACTTCAGGGTGAGTTGTGGGAAATCTCTCCATACATTCTTTTCATGATAGGTTAGTTAATTGCTGGGAGTGGAATTCAAGGTGGAGTCTTTTTTCAAGTTATCTCTAAAAATGAATAGCTATGGTGCTTACACGAACAGCATAAAATGCTTTTGCTTAGGTGCTTTAATGAAAGTTGTTGGATAGCAGGCTTTTCTCAAAATGTGTCCCTAAGTTACTGTAGTTCTGAAATAAGATTGAATCAATCAGCTGAATACAGACACTATTCATTCTGGTAATAAAGTAACAGTGTATCTGTGAGCAATCTGAACAGGGGTGATCTCATAAATATGAATTTTATGAAATAAATACAAGAAAGAGTTGGTAGGTTTTGCCACAGGATGGAGACCTGTGTAGATGCCTGTGACCTCCCTAGAAAATAGAAAGCAGATAAAGAGTGGTTCCTGCAAATGCTTTACCTCTTATGCTCAAGCATAATCTCAGCATTCACTTCCTTGATCTTAATGAT
Organism: Nipponia nippon; assembly: GCF_047370975.1. Lineage (NCBI taxonomy): Eukaryota > Metazoa > Chordata > Aves > Pelecaniformes > Threskiornithidae > Nipponia > Nipponia nippon. Next base: position 77,900,479 of record NW_028262380.1, on the reverse strand, counting down.
CCAAATATGGAAATATGACAGAAAATAACTCGTTATACATTTGTTAAATTACGTCTGTGACCTTGGTTGTACCCTGAAGTATCAGCTTCATGCGGTATCAGCTAAGGCTGTGTGTCATGATTTGTCATTTGTGCAGCTGCCAGGTGCTCACAAATTTGTTGGCTATGAAATTTGACAATAAAAATATTGTGGGAATTTATTAGAAAGTCTTCATTTGTTTGTTGATCCTTATATATAATCGTAACTATTTTTATACATGGCTATTTAGAAGTTTTGAGCAGAAAAGTGAGGACACCCATAAGTAATCATTGTGATGGCTAACCCATTCCTAAATGCCATGTAAAAACCTGAATGACAAAGTTAAATTCCCAAATATAAATAAGCACAGTGTGCAAGGATTAATTATATTTGTTAGGAAACCATAGTAAACTGATATTCACTTTTGTAGATGCATATTTACTAACTTCAGTGCACTAGTAACCTAATGCTTGGAAGAAAATAATCTCAGCAGTACCTCCGTAATTAAGATTTCGGCTCCTGGTGTCAGGCTGCCTTCAGGGAGCATGCTGTCATGAGTCTAGACACATTTTTGTGATACCCGATATTGTTGTTTCAATGTAAAAGGCAACTTCACATTCAGCTGGAGCAGCACAAATGATAATATTATGGCATGACAATGTTATTCCTTTTAATGGATGGTTTGTACTTCTAACAAGGAAAGTTTAATGAAATTTGTATTGGCTTGATTTACACAAAGCATACCCATTTAGTGATTCACTTTGACATATCTTTTCTATTTTACATTACTGCTTGGTGCACAGGAACAAAATTGTTTAAAATTTTTTCCTTTATTTTTCTTGCCTTTGTCTTTAAAAAGCTCCAAAGAATTTGTGTACAATGTGGTTTGAAATAGAAAGATATTCATTTTGAACAGGCATTTTGTTTTACTAAGTATCCATTTCAGGACTCTTGTGTATTTATTGGTGTGAATGGCACAGCTTCAAAGGATAAAGATAAATACTTCATTCTTAGTGTGGAAAACAACCTACTGTCAGCAGAAAAGCTTTTTGAACTGGTTGGAGCCTAGATCTGAGAAATTATTAATTTCTGACATTTCTTAGGCTATCTCTTTTCTTTTTAACTTGCTTTACTGAACATCATTTGCTACAGCCAAAATAAATGGCACCATCTTGTCCTGAGTGGGAGGCTTGGGGCAGGGGAGCACTGGCACTGGGTACTCTGCTGTCTGCGCCAGAGTCCCGGGCTTGTGTGGAGTCATGCTCGGGCACCTGAAGAAGTAACCTGCCTTTCAGTGCTGTCAGTATCTTCTGTTTGTGGTTACTTGTGAATCCTTGAAATCTGGTGTAGCGGCCAGCACCTACTTTATGAGCTTAGGAACTTGGGTCTGGAAATTTTGACTTAACCTTCTTCAGTAGTGGGAGTGCTCATCTGCACACAAATGTGAAACCTAACTTTTCTGAAACAATCCTTTTCTGAAAGTGAGCTATAGATAGAAATTTGACCTGTAAAGATGCCCCCTATTGTATTAAAATGCTTTTTGCTTTTTTTATAAGCCTTTTCATTTTACCAAAATTAGGCTAGGATGTGAAAATCAATCTATGCTCTGTCTGCCTATTACACCCTCCCCTGAGAAGGAACGTTGTGCAGCCTATGCCAACATAGGCTAACAATATTGCATGAGGCAGACAAGGGCCTCAAGCTTGGGACAGTCACACAGTCCCAACAGGTGGTGATGTTGGAGGAAAGCAATTGATCCGGGTGAGTGACTGCTGTGCCTCGGCAGGGAAGGGACTTGTCCCGGTGCTTCTCTGATTCTACGGCAAAGACCAAACTCTGTCCTCCGCTTCGGTTATCTCATTGCGAGTCCAACAAGGGCACCATGTGTCCAGCACAACTAGCAGTGAAATTTTGCTTTCTGCAAAGACTCCAGTAATATTCTTGTGCTATGAAATTCTCCAGTATTTCAGTAATACATTCCATATCTTGGAGATGCTGGTTTGTCCTGTTTGATGCTGTGACACTTCCCATGCTTCACTTCCTAGATGAAGTGATAGGAATGATGTATGTATAGAGGTAACATTAAAAAGTACTTCTATGTTGTAAATTGGCCATTTAGGGGAGGGGGATAAGGAAAGCACGGGATTTTATTTTGCTGCTGGTTTCCTCTCTCCTTTCTATTGTCTCCATACCTCTTCTTGAGGGCAATGAGGAACTGCCCAGCACTGTGTTAACTTGGCTTGGCTGTGAAGCATCAACAAGAGCTGTATGGAGCAGTGTTTGGAAATGGACTAAAAAAATATTTACATATTGGAAAAGGTTTTAGATTATTTTTCTGTCCAGCTCAAATTTCAACTCTTTGTGCAGGATCCACAAAAGACCATTCTTGAAATCAAGCTCCTGTACCAGATTTGACATCCAGAAGACACAATGACAGTTTGTCCAAACTAATGGACTTGAAATCTGTTTTTCTCTGGGAAATGTTTAATATTATTCCTTATGCTGGAATGAGTTGACAGATCACAGAAGTGAATAACACTTTATCTAACATGATGTTCTCTGCTTCTGAGGAAATACACTGAATGTTTTGTCTTTGGTATTTATCCTCAGAATCCCTACTGGACTCAAAAGACTGCCATAGCTGAGGGGATAGGATAAACAACTGTGGAAATTTGAAGTTCAGAGTCCTCAATAAGAAAAAGCAGGAGTCTTCAGTTCACTATGTAGTAGATTCTTAATCCTTAGCAATGATTTTTGTTAATATTTTAAAGTAACTTTCATTGTAATGGAATATCGCATTTGGGTAGCTTACAAAACTAAATAGTATGGTTTTTTATTTTACTTGATTTTTACTTTAAGTCAGTGATGAAATAAGCAGGTTTGTATTCCTGGTTTTAACAGTGAGTGCCTAAACAGACCCCTTGAAAAAGTTTTTACAAAGCTGAATCTGAATTACTTCTAGAGGTGAAACTTAAGTGGAAAAAATATTTAGCATGAAACATATTTTTGTACCTTCGCTGAACCTCCATTATTTTTGTGTTTTTGGTGCTGGTTGGAACCCCACTACCTAGTATTTCTTTCCCATGTGGAATGTTTCCAGTAGCTCAGAAGACAACAGGCTCAGGTCTTGCTCCAAGACCTCGGACAAAGGTCGCATTTACTGCCAGTTGGTTCTTTCTCTCCTAACCCTGCTTTTCTCTGAATCTGAAATAATTTTCAGTTTCATTGCCAAGAACTAAGTTAACCCTTGTGAAATAGAGCTTGAAATGTGCATTGATGTCGGATTTCCTTTCTTCCTGAGAAATAGGTGCATGTGAAATATCCTTTAATCATGCATCAAATTATTGTTAATGAATAATTTAATAAATGGCATCTTTCTTTGAATTTTTCATTATTAAGGGTGTCTAAGGTAGTTTATTTGTAGGTGTATATACACAGTAGAGACAAAATTTTTTGTGACTTACTGGGTATTTCATATGTAACATATCTGAGCAGTAACCTTAAGAAAAGGTCAGTTAACAAACTCATGGTCTTTCGCAGAGTTACAATCAGGAAGAAAAGCTGTTAATGGCAAAAGAATAATAAATGTTTAATCTGAGGAATGGTATTGTAGTTTGTGGCCTTGCAGAAGGTAGCCTCCATTAAATGCATGCTCAAGAAATCATCAAACAGCACTGGTACCCTAATGCCAGTGAGTTCCTGGGTTTTGGAAGACAGATGCATTATTTAGTGTCCTTTTTTAATAGGAAGCAGATCTATTTAGGAAAGGTGAAGTGCAGTCCAGACTTGCTCCTGTGTCAGAGGTAATGCTAGATTAATTTATGGCAAATGCAAGTGACAGATAATGTCCCCTTTGAAGGGGACAAAGGGACAAGATAGCCAGTACTGACTGTAGGTAGGTCAAAAGCTTCTGGCTGTGATCCCTTTTATTCCTCTCCTGAAGGCTGCAGCTGCTCTTCCCACTCATCAGTAGACTGAGGGCTTAAACACTTCAGCACTCTTTCCCCTTCCCCCCCGTTTACTCTAGTTCTGTCATTGATGCACAAATTATGCTATTTTGGTGTAGCTGAAATATTTAATGGAGATATTAACAAAATATTTAATTGGAAGGATCTAGGACAGAGTCCCTGGTCATATCCTAACTGAGAGAGACAGTAATAAAAAATTTCTTCAGCTAGAAAACAGATGTTTCAACGCAATTCTGTTTCATAGAAATGTTTGAAAGGGTTTGTTTTAATTCCTTATTGAAACAAAAACGGATTTTGAAACCTTGAATGCAATCACAAGATGGATTTGTTTCCTGGCCAGCTCTGTGCTTCTGCTGTCCTCAGCTTAGGTTTCCCTGCCCGTGGCATCCTTGGCTCAGCAGCTGTGGTGCAGGGGCAGTACTGGGGAGCAATGGGAAGAGAGCTTTTCTTGTGCTTCTAGTAGAAATCAAGGAGCAGCTCTCCTTACGGTTTTAACTGAGTTTTTTCAGGCTATGCAAGGGGGATGGTAAGGAGAAAGTGCAGGAAAGATATTTGCTGAAGAAATGGAAAGATGACAGTCCTGTGGAAAACAGGGAAACTGATGTCAGAGTAAATTGGGAGTAGCAGTGCAAATTAGCAGTTCTAATATCTGTAAAAGGATGAGACAGCATCATTCACAATGGAAATAATTTGTAAAGTGTGCTCTTTCTAGGTACAAATTGCTGTGTCACCTCCTAGCTGAGACCCTGCCCCAACCCCTGACACGTTCTACATCATCCATCTTTTTGTATGGAGGCCCTGACGCGTGTGGTCAGTAAAGCCTAATGTAAGGCATGGGTGGGTGAAAACGAACCTTGGGCAGGCATTTGATTTGACTAGATTTAGACTTGCTCCTGTAAGTGAGCCCTGCTGGGCCCCAGACCTGGTCATATGGGCCCACTTCCTAGCTTAACACTGGTCTCTTTCTCCTTTCCTACTCCTTTTTTGTTTCTCCTATTTATAATCTCTTAATTTGTCCACCCACTCTATTCGTCTTTTTTCCTTCCATATTTCACACTCTTCTCATCCTGTGGCTTCCATATGCTTTCTTTCCTGCTCCTTTTTTCCTACATTCTTCCCTCCAGCCAGGACAGCTTTTAGTTACAATGAGAAATGACATATTGTGAAGGTGCTGTATTTTCTAACCTCTTCCCATACTTGCTCTGAGTTGGGAGCAAAATGTTCCTGGTGTGCTGCCAGCTGAACCTCTTGCAGTGCTACAAAGCTGGCTCCCTCCCATGCATGTACTCCAGGGATGCACTCCCACAGCATGGGCTGTTTGTTGGCTATTTCCTATGTGGCTGGCCTCTTCCTTTCCGGCACAGGACTGAGCAATTATAAATCAAACTGTTTAGAAAAACTGTCCTTAAAGACTAGAGGTAGCAGATCTCTTTATAACATGCATCTTTCTGGAGAAAATGGCAAAAACTTCATGATGTTCAAAATGTACATGCAGTCATCTTATATTTAGCATGGTGGTTACACCTATGTGAGACAGCAACATAATTACTGTATTCACTCTTTTGGCTGGGTTGGGATGAAGTGTCACTTGATTTGCATTTTCTTTCAACTTCAGGAATATATGGGGATCTAACTATCATCTACTCATGTTAACCAGGCAAACCCAGACTGTCTTCCTTACAATCTATTAAGAGAAAGCTTAAGACTTCATTCTATTGTAACTTCTGGCCTGTTTAGCAGCTGTTCACATCTTTTATTTTAAGCTCATAGGCTTGGTACTTGACACTTACTTGCAAAGAACAACAGATGCCACCTATTACCCCGCCTGTCTTTAAAAAGTACTTAAAATCTTGTAGTGTATTCCTCCAATTAGCGCATTTTTAAAATATAATTTTTTCTCTTAAGTGCATTCTGAAATTGTGGAAATACTACTGCTTTCAGCATACTCTGCAAACAGGAAAAAAATGTGTATTTGGGGGAAAAAGGTATGATAGAAACAGCAAATTGAACACAATGCAAAGCAAATGCTTTGTTCATGTGAATGCTAATTTGTAGTTTTAAATCACGATATATTGGACCAGTTTCTGACTTTAAAAATAGATTCCTTTTAATATAAAGAGCAGTAAGATAAAACATTTCATGGTGTTTGTCAGCGAAGGGGAAGGTATGAAGCTTGAAGTGTTATGTAACATGTCCTATAAAGACTTCTGTATTTATAGTACTTTATTAGTATGTCTTCTTCCTTTTGCTGAGATTGCAAGCCTGAAGATCTATTCCTTATATAGCAGGCAAGCATTGCTTTACCTCTGCTGTACAATCAGTGTTGAGGCTCTACCAGTGTGTCCTGTTCTTGGCTATGGGCTCAGAGAAGAGAGTTCAGTATGCAGAAGAGTTGAGTCCCATGTCTTTACTGAACCTTCTGTCACAAAAGCAGCTTTGTCTTTGGTGCTCAGATATTTTGGGAAGAGTTTAACCGTTTATCTCGGAGTAAAAGGACATACTAACAGTAAACACCTTATCTTGCTTTTTTATTGGGCTTATTTCTTCAGGTGTGTTGTTTCTAGATGTACGATAAGATGAAAGAAAATGCAAGCCTATGAGGAGCAGCTCTAATTTCTTCTAGGCCAGGCTGTGAAGAGCCCTGGTGTGTCTGGGCAGGACCTGGAAAAAGTTTCCTCTCCCATGACTCCACTTGCGTCTGCTCAGGCTGTGGTGAAACAGCAGGCGTTTGCTGTTGCACACCAAGCCTGTGGTAAGCCAGCAACACTGCCCTAACAAGACCGTCCTTCCACCTCCCGCGGGACCCTAAAAGCTGAGCTGTCAGGGGCTCCTGGCAGTGCTGCCCACAGCAGAGCAGCCCAGTACTCCCTGCCCCGCTGCAACAGCATCACAGTGGGATATGTGTCTTCATTGTCAACATTCCAGTTGAAAGTCCTTGTTTTTAGCACAAAACCTACAGAGGTGGAGTGTGTTTGCTTAAAAACTGGGCTGCAGACAGTGGTGGCTGAGGCAGAGGAACAATTCCTGATCTGTCCCCAGTCACTCACAGCTGGATTTGCAGAAATGTCTTGGACAGATGCAGCAAAATTCTCTAGGACTCATCTGATTGGATCCTTCATTGAGTAATGCCTGTGTCCTACATACAGCTACTCTTTTTCATTTGAGATTTATTCTCTTGGCTTCTAGAGCTATCGGCACCTGTGACTTTTTCTGGCCTTGTGCTGTGCTAGAAATCTCTGCATACTCTGTACTGCCTGTGGCCAGATCCAAATTGTTAGCATATCGTACTCCCCATTAATCCTTTCAATTAGTCTTTTACAAGCTTCTGGCTGCCTGGTTAGATGATGCCTCCTCACAGCCATGTGTTAGCTCTAGCACGGCTACTTACAGTCACTAGGAAATTCTGCGTCACAAACCATCTAGTTTTATTTGTCTATTTTCTCTCTGGAAATTCAAACCAGAGGACACAAATACATAAAGCAAGAGGGTTTTCATTTGTTCACATTTCCAATATGCCTGTAATTAATTTGCTCTTAAACAGAGGCAACAGTCCACATGAGTGTGCTTAGACTTGAAATTTGGCTACTGGGAAGAGGTGGAGAAAGGAGCCAGAGCTGGCTCCTACTCTTATGCTCTTTAATTCTAGGCAGACTGGGTGTGTTCTGGCCTCCCCATCTGTTTCAAATGGAACATCTATCTGTTTTGTTCTGTTATTATTTTCAAAGCATGCAATTCAGTCCTTACAATTTGTGACTGTTGCAAGTTAAGAGTAGTGGACTAGAGGAACTGCCCTTCAGTAAAATGCCAGGTGCTGTTAGCACAGGGATTAGCTCCACATCTGCAGGGAAGCTATTTAAATGTAGGCAAACATATATTTTTATTAGCTGTTAGGTTGCTAAGGAGTCATCCACTCCAAATAATAGTAATTCTAGTTTAGATACATACTAAGTTAGCATGTAAATAACAGGAGGAATAGATGTGTTTAGAAACCACTAAGTTATACTTAAACCAGCTTGTGCCTGTATTTGCAATGGCAATGGTTCCAGCGCTTCTATTGGAGAAGCATGAGACTGCCCAGGTTACCCCTTTAAGAAAAGAGCATGAAGCAAAGCAGATCTCTCTGTCCCAGCCCCAAGGGATTTTGATTATATCATAGAGGGTGGATAACCATGGGCATTTTGTCTGTTGGGCACAGTCTTCCCAGTATCCCTGACGGGTGTTGTGAACATCAGCGCTGTCCCCCACCAAGAGGCACAGCTTGAAGTTGGAGCATTGCCCTCAAGTCCCTGATTATAAAACAGAATAAAACAAAAACCTGGATAGCTAGAAAGGAATTCCCCTTTTGTTCTGTAAGCTTCTTGGGTCAAAGGCCCTGTAGAAATCCCAGTTATTGCTATTGTTTATTATTATTCTTGGTAGGAGATGTGGGCAAAATCCTTTCAAACAGGAAGTTCTTCTATGGCTATCTTCTGAGCAACTCTTATCACGTTACGCTTTCTCCCTCTTCAAAGATCCCAGAAATATCTCTGTTCACATTTAATGTCTGGATGTGTTTGTTATGTTGATGGTAATTCACTTGCAAAGCATAATTATGGGAAATTCCTACAGCTTGTGATAAAGTTCACAGAACTGGTCACCATAGCAGGTTTTTCCTCATTTTTAAGTGACCCCTGACTCATTCAGAGAAGTCAAGATCTTTTCTGTGGAAACAGAGCGCTTTGTCAGTGATTATTTTGTTGCAAAGATATTTTTTTTTCCCCACTTACTGCAGTAAGGTTTGGAAAGTGAAGTTCCATTTCCAGGGCTGCTTCTTCCACACTTCCTTGGTCCCTTCTTGATTTTTAAACTGTTACATACTACTTACTTTTAACTGGTGGAACAATAACTCTTAGCTATTTTTCTGAAACCAACTGTGTAGTAGCTCTACAAATATGAAGTAGTTGTATGAGAGTTTGGAAGAGTTAAAGTATGGTACAGTTTACAGCCCATGCCTGCTTGTTATGGATGTACCTTGTTCCACTGTGGAAGCCAGGGGATCATATTCATCAGCTGAGATGCTGGCTCTGCATCCTTGCCAGGTGTCTGTGGATATCTATTCCTTCCCTTGTTCTCCTTCTGCATGAATTTAGTGTCTCTACGAAAAGAAATGTTATTTCAGCTATGTGAGTGTGAAAGTGTGTTAAAATGTTAAGTAACAGCCTCGCTGTGCTATTGTGTAGGCAAACTGGAGACAATAAAAGCAAGATTAAGCCATAATCCAGTTTTAATATGATTGTGGAAAAAATAATAAAGAAGCAACTATGAGACTCAGTACAACAAATATTTACCTACTGTGTGCAATAAACTTGCTTGTAACAGCCCCGGGATTCCACTGCCTGCTGCTCACAATGGAAAGGGAGAGGAAATGAGCAGTTTACAGAACAGCACAGTCTGGTAGCTTAGCTGTCAGCAGAGACACCTTTGGGGAAGGTAAGAGTCCCAGCTGAGCGTGACTGCATTTACTAAGCATTAGAAAGACGAGATACTTATTTCAGGGAACACAAAGACAGAAATTCTGTGTTAAAAGCATTGAGCACTGCTGAGTTCACAGGTGCCAGTGCTGTGGTCATGGTTCCTGCCAAGAGCTGGTTATAGTGGGATTTCTCTCTTGCACCCCCATGAGCTGCAAGACAGCTGCTGTAGCTCAGAGCATCAAGGACTCTTAAAAATATCTGTTTCTCCCCAGTTCTGAGCCTTTCCCTTGTAAGCACCCTGCAGATGTTTGTAAGCTAAGGCAGCATCCTAGGACTGTCCTGAGAGCCGCAATGCTTCCTAGAGTGACTTCAGGACACTATGAGATGTCTCTAACGTGTTACTTCTGCTCCCAGGCCAGCCCTGCTCTTTGCAATGTGGTCCTGGGAAGATGGCTTTGCAGCTGGCTTTTGAACTACTTGCAGCAGAAAATTCTCATCCAGTTGGATAGTGAGGCCACAGCCCTGTAAACCCCTGTAATAAGGGCAGGGTCCCATCCAGCCATGCACAAATAAGATAGAGAAGAGTTAGTAAACATCTGCATTAACTGCCTGGACTTCGCCCTTACTGATTTCCCCATGCTTAATAGATCTAATAAAAAATATACAGTCAATTTAAAAAGAACACCACTGTAATGAGCTTAAAGTGCAGCACTGATAGTTATACAGTGAAAAGACTTCATAATGATGAGCATAGTGAAGTCCTACAATAGACTGAAGTCATGTTGATCATGAGATCACCTGTGTTATTTACACTTAACACAAACTAGAGCACCTATTGTGTTGTAAATTCTCTCCCAAGCAACTACTTAACTCAGATTTCAAGCCAAGAGACTTAAGTTTCTGAAAAGTAGCATGTATTAAAACAAACAAAAATCACAAAGAATTATGACTATCTTGATAAGTAATAGCTTTTTAAAAGTGAATAATTTTCAAGGCAAGTTTAATTGCAGTAATATATCTGTAGGAATATTTTTTTTGCTTAGAGATTTAAGCTTAAACTTCTTTTTTTTTTTTGTCAGTCATAATCAAAAATACTACTAAGTAAGCAAGCATCACCTAAAAAGTTAATTTCTACATAATTAGCATGGGCCTCCTGTTATGTTAGAAAGAGCACAAGTTCAGCTGAAATTAAGTTTTGGGCTAAAGGACATGTTTCTATTTTAGCTGTCCTTTAATAGCTCCCTATTAAATTAGTGTTATATAAACTAAGCTTTAGCATAGTTCTGTGTTTTTCTCTTTTTACAGTCAGTATAATAAAGATACAGCACTTGAGGACAAAGTAATGAAATACAAGCTGTCAGAATATGTGGCCAAATCTTCTTTTTCAGCTTAAAGTGCATTTGCAAAAGGAAGGGCAGCTCTAGAGGACTGATGGAATTTCTGATTGGTGGCCCTGTTGGGAGAATGAAATATGAAATTTCTATAAAGTGCTCAAATACTACCAGCATAAAAGTGATACAAAAATACAAAAAGTCCAACAACCACCAGACCCCTCTGAATGAGAAATGTTTTGTAATTCTACCAGATCAGACTTGGAGAGAGAGGGAAGCTTGAACCAAGGTTGAACCCAAGGGTCTGAGAGGAAATGCCTCAGAGAGGAGCCAGAGGCTGTGACCATCTTCCTGCTCAGCTGTCGAGACTGAGAAGGAAGAAGTGACCGCTTTGTTAGACACTTGGGGACGAATCCAAAGAAATTTTAAACCAGACCGTGCACAGCCACATGTTTTGGTCACAAGTCTTGCATAAACTGTAAAATATTTGGGAATAATCTTCCTCATTTTGATCAGAGAACAGTGCACTGACTCTTGCTTTATTAACAGCATCCTATTAAGTAAATAGTTGTCTGTTTAAACATCCTTATGACTTAATGCATGGATGAGCTTACTCTGCTAATATGTATTCACTGATATTTCTTGTGCTGGCTGACAATAGACTGATATTCTCTGGTTTGTAATGTATAAGCCTTCTACTACAGGCAGTGCGTTTCATTTCTGCCAGACACCTGCAGAAAAACTGCAGACATAAAATGGATGCCCACCAAAGCAACATTCCCCTTGGGTTCTTACCTATACCCTATCTTCTCCAGCAAGTGAATTGGTATTGGCATGTGCTTTATGTTTCAGTAACCCGCTAATTCTATTTTAATGCCTTTAAACTGTTGTATTTGCACCAGTAGTAATTATTATTCTTAATGTATTTTGGGCATGTGTTTTCCAAAGAGTATGCTAAAGCAAGGAAAGAGATTGATGAGATGAATGAGAAATTATAGAAACAAAATAAGCATCTAAAACTTATTAAAATGGATTAAGCTTGGGGAAGGGTAACTTTAAGCACTAGATTTTTAAAATAACGTATAAGTGATGGAAGGGAATATTTCACACCTTATGAGCAAAAGCTGTAGAACCTATCAAGCAAATAACAAAAATACTTCTATTCAAAGTCAAGTTAAAGAGCAGGAAGAATATTTCCTGTTGTATGTATTTTTTGTGAAAGACTCTTAATGACCAATTAAGAAGTAATATAAAGAAAAGTTTCTTACTGGCAGGTAGTGCAGTTCCTCAAAGGACTGTGTGGTATGGCAGTGGTTATTAATGCCACTGATATAGTAAGAATATGATGTATTTGGAGAAGACTGGTAAAGATTCATGGTTCTTCGTCACGCTGCTTTTGTATAAGAAGACTTCTGTCATTAAAAGAGGGCTGCAAGAAAGGGCTGATGAATTACACTTGATCTGAAGGAGCTGATAAGAAAAGCATGAGTCAGCTGTTTTGTGTATTTGGGTTGAATTTTGCAAGAATATCTTGGTGTCTGCGTTTGCAAGCAACACGGCAAGGAAGGGACACTACTTAAAACAGTGAAGAGTGATGGCAGTGTTTGTTCCTGTGTGAGTTGGTGGTCCAGGGCTGCCAGGAGCTGTGTCTTCTCCCTAGCTGCCCACTTGGTCACTGCCCAGAAGATACAGTTCAGCTATGAGTTGTGCTGGCTCAGCCTGATGGTCCATGTGGCTTAGTGTCTTGTCTCCACTTTGGAGATCCGCACTTGTGTGCATCTGTACGTGCATGCTCATGTGCTAGGCATCTTGCCAAACCTGCACCACAATACAGACACACACCTTCCCTTTGCTATTCCCCAAACTGAGGCTGGATATCATCTGTTCTTCTGGAAGCCTTTGCTGAGCTCAGATATACATCCTGTGCTCGGTCAGAAGGGCATTTTGACTTCAAATGGACACAGTATGCTGAGTGATATTGCATTCCCTATGCCTGCAGGCATCTCTGCAGTGCTGTTCCCCAGCTCCTGGCTCATCCAGGCTGCTTCCCTCTTACTCTTCATGTCAGCAGCCCAGAGGGCACATGCTGCCACAGCTAGATCTGGGGCTGATGGCAGGTCATGCCTCTGCTGGATGCTGTTTAGCAGTCAGGTTTTGTACCTTTTCAGCATGAAGTTTAAACTTCTGTTCATTGCAATAGAATGTAAAAGAAAATATCTTTGTACTGCCAGCCTGCGGGCTTGCCAGTGTGGTGCAGTGGAAGGGGAGTGTTGCTGACAGCAGTGTGAATCCAGGTTATAAGGCAAAATGAGCTGAGTGGTGGGTACTAGAGAAGCTGTGATACTGTAAGAAGAGACTAGGCATAAGGGGAAAAAAGATATTAGCTAATATATCATAGTTAAAAGTAGAGTGAAACTGTGAAACAACTTAATATCGGCAACTGAGGCTAAAGCATCATTGTCTCTGTTGCATAATTGTTGTAGCCCATATGGGCTTTTATTGGGAACAGTCAGTGATCACACATACCATATGTGCAGCAGCATTTAAGCTTAGCAAGCTGGAAGTTCTAACTACAAATTTCCTTACAGTTAGTGGTGTTAGTATAAGCTGAAGTGATATTAATTTTAATTAGAGCTGAAAGAAGAAAAAAATTCTATTTGTTCCACTAAACCCCCCAAATTTCCTTTTTGGCTCCATATGGAAAGCCTTACATTAACTTTCTAGTGAATTTCTCTTTGTAGAAAGAGAAAGCAGTGGAAATGCCCATGTGTACTGGCAGCAGTATTCATACTCTGCAGGTAGATGTGATTATTCTGAAAGCAGCTTGTAGATTCGGTGGTTTGTAAACTGAAGAAGAGATTCAGCAACAAAAAAACATGCACAAGGGACCACTTGTACAATGCAAATTCAGAAAAGCAAACCTTTAAAGTGATGTGAAGAATTCATCAGCTATTCATCACTTGAAGTATTTTTATTTAAACCATCTGGTGGGTGATCCATAACAATAAACCACTACTAAATCCAGGTGTTCATTCAGATCATTACAAAGAGATAACAGGGTTGCATTCCACTAGTGTCTTCCAGGTTTTGAAGTATCTATGAAGAAGTGAGCTCTTCAAATGAAATCCTTATCTGGATCAAAATGAAATACAAGGGCTACAACCATATAGGCATATAGGGCTATACAAGTATATGCTGTAATGAAGTCTGCAGTCCTTTGGCCTGACAAGAATGTGGCAAGAATGTTTTGCGGCTTTTTCCTGACCTGCATGTGCACTTTTTTTCATGTAGAAACCAGGGTACAAAGGGAAGGAGAGGAGGGGACCGGGACTGGGGCTTGCCCTGGCAGGAGTCAGGCACAGCTGTGGTGTGTCCCCAAAGCTGGGGAGTTCCTCTGGGCAGCCCCAGCCTTGGCATGGACACCTCTCCACTAACCCACATTCCTCCTGACACAAGAAGTAAGATCACGTCGGAGCAGTGCGTTTCGATAATCCATTATGCTTCGCTGTGTTATCTCTATGCTGAATCCTCCAGATAACGTGTTTTTCATTCAAGCTTATCTTCCAAAAAGGTAGCCGGTCTGGATTTGAAGAGAATGAGAGATAAAGAAGCCACCATTCCCCCTTCTTTCTTCATATTAGATTTTAAAGAGTTTCTGAATAGAGATTTTAAGATTTTGGAAAGGGGTGAGTTTGAAGGTATTTGTTTCCATTTTCTGTTGCCTGTCTAAAAGGCTGTGAGAAATAATTTTGCTTTGAGAGGGAGATATTGAAACCTAAGTTGAAGCGCTTAAATTAAGCAGTATGCAAATCACAAGGCCTTTCTATGGCTATATATGGAATCTGGCCACTGCCTTTTGGAAGACTGGAAACACCTAAAATGAAAGCACCAGTATATACATGAAGTAGGTCAGATTCTTCCCTCTCCTGCACATCTAAGAGCCTTCTCTTCCTTGATAAAATCTACCCAGCTAATTAGCTCTGACTTTTCACATAGTCCTAACTTTTACATCAGGCAGTGACTTGACAAAAGTGGTCTTAAAAAAAAGTGCGTGTCTGTGTGTGTTTTTCTGATATAACTGCAGTATGTCAGATGAGGAGGAGAAAGATGCTGTTTTGACAACAAACACTCATTTGAACCACACCGGCATCCAAATGATTTCTTTCACTGCTGAGGCTGTGTCCTGACAGAAAGGAGCTTATTCTGACAAATAAAATAGGGAAAAATGATGATGAATCTTTTCCTCTGTCTACCTAACATATCAAAATAATTTACACTATCTTTAGTCTGTGCGTGGAGAAAATTGAAACTAGCAAGTCATGCTTGTTATCCTGCTGACTGATTTAGAAACAGGACCCAGTTTTTCTTTATTAGCTCTTCCCCAGTATACTCTCCTGAGTCAGAGACTCTCTTAGATGCGAGAACATCGTGTCTGATACAGAAAGGCCTTGATCCTGCTGGGGGTTGTGGAAAACTATCAAGGAAGAAGTAAATCTTCTGGAGCACAGCACAGAGAATCGTAGAATTGTTTAGGCTGGAAGAGACCTTTAAGATCATCAAGTCCAACTGTTAACCAAGCACTGCCAAGCCCCCCCCTAAACCATGTCCCCAAGCACCACATCTACACATCTTTTAATACACATCTTTTAAATACCCCCAGGGATGGGGACTCGACCCCTTCCCTGGGCAGCCTGTTCCACACTATTTCTGATATAGGCCAGGATGAATGTGTGATTTATTCCTGTTGAGGCATGCCCCTCATCTTGTACCTCTATAATGCTAGGCTGAGCAATGTGAAAGCTGTTTTCTTTCAAGATGAGCAAGTACCCCTGCAATCTCAGTCTGTCAGTTGATTGATCAATGTTACAGCTGGAAGGATGATGCTCCAAGATGCTGGAACCAAGCAATTGGGCATCATTTGCTCTCCACAGCTGTGGTCTGTACAGTGGTACCTGGAACTAACTAGCTCCTTGCTCCCCTTCTCGCTAATTCCATCTGTTCTCGGTTCTTTGGCAAGCTTTCTCATCTTTTTAGCTTTCAGACACCAGTAATAAAAGATCATTGCAAGAACTGATTCATTTATCTAAGGCTGTTTAAAGATCTGAAAAGAATGCGCTCCAAAGGCAGGGAAATGGGACACAGTACAGGTGAACAGGGGAGAAGGATATGCAGTCAGATTAAATTAGTCTTTCTTCTATATGCAAGCAAAGAAACCAATTTTTGTCTGCCTTTTCAAATGTTTTGCTATAATAGCTAGGGGAATATAAAATGAGGTAGATCTCCGTTGAAATGGAAAGTTAAAGCTGAGCTAGGAGAAAAGCCAGGCCCACTGGGGAGGGGAGGAGGTGGCTGGAATGCACAACTCCTCTGCTTGGCAAAACTGGCTTATAGAGAACAGGGGGTTACCAGCGGTGAGACTGCATGCTTCTGTGGCAGGTATCTAACCTACTACATGCTTTGAATGCAATGAAAAATGTTTCAGTTGTAAATGCAAGCATTGTCGCAAAAAATGTGGAGGTCAGCACAGAATCCTAGTCTGCTGCAAGGGCAAAATAAAAACACAGTATGTTAGGAAGCAGAAGCAGTTTTCGGGACTTCCTCTGCCATAGGAAGAGAAAATAAGTAGAAAGCCTGGAATGGAACTGCCTCAATTTTATTTAGAGGTGTTACTGATCTTACTGAGATTAGACAGACAAGATGACACAAATTATGCAAGGGGATTATCGGTGAGGCTTGAGACCTCATATAAAACACAACTAAACCTGAGGTCTACATACAAATACTGATGTCCTTTTAATATCTGAAATCAATATATCAGGGAAAAGTCAGGTAGAAGTACAATTAAAAGATTATTTGACATTTTTTGGACAAACACCACCTGGACTTAGAACTGTCTGTCTTTTTCTCATCTCCACACAAATTTAAATACTGGAGGAGAATGCAGGATCACTTGGCCCCTCTGTGACAACACTGATATTATTCAGTTTGGTTTTCCTTTTTTGTTATAGTCTTGTATGTTGTTGGAGAACAGGGTTTTGGCATACCATTGATATTTTTCTTATTTCTGGTTCATCCCCAGGGCTTTAATTTGTTCATTTTCAGTAACATTCTTAATTGGCTTATCTGCATTAGGATCAGTGTGTGAAAGGTTTAGGACAAAAACTGAGTGTTGTGAAAGAAACATCTGCACCCTTTGTAGGAAAAAATGGAGTGTGTGCCTATTAAGAAAAACAGAACAATAGCTGGGAGTCTCGCTGCCTGTAGAGATAGAAAGAATACTGCAGAAGTTAACCTGTTCAGGAACTGAACTGGATAAATTTCATAATATAGCCCAAATATATAAAGAAAAAGGTAGTTATAAAGATAGTGAAAAGTGCTATAAAACAGGTTATGAATGCTGTAGGTCTTGTAAGACACTTAAGTGTTACATGTTAGAAGGTATTTTCAAATGATGTTTTGCATTCGTCTGATAGGTGCCCACTGGAAAGGTATTTTGCCAAGATGACCAAAGGAGGAACTATGAGTATTTGAGAATCCGATTATTTAACGCTGTATCTACAGGCCCAGCTCGATACTGTAAATAGATCTCTCGTGTTTTGCGGGGGAAGTATCTTCACAGAAAACGGCATGTAAACTTGCATCTTCATAATATATAAATGGCTGGCAGATGTGCCACGTCAATGCTCTTCTAAGACTCGGGAATCTGATAGGGTCAAGTTCTTCTCCTAATTTTTTATTTACCTGACCTTTCTCAGAATCTAGTGGCTAAGAGGTCTGTGTCTTAACTACAAGTTCACATGCTAGAAAAACCTGTTAGTTGTTGTGAACCTGTCTCCTGCTGCCTTCATCTAAGGTTCCCTACCTCTTGTGCTGGAAGAAAGAGGGAGCAACTATCACACCATTTATGATTTTACTGGCTGTTTTATCTTCCCTCAGACACCTTTTGTCCAGCCTGAGGGTCCAGTCTATTTAACTGCTCCACAGATAGAAACTGTTCTGTATCTTTGATCTTGTTTCTTTGAACCTTTTCCAAGTCTATCGTGGGGGGAGGTGGGCAGAGGTATGGGATGGACAGATGGAAGAAAGAGGGTTGACCAAAGCTGTAGCATTCAAAATGTGGGTGTAAGGGGTTACAGCATGTAATGATCATCTCTGCTTTGTTCTTTATTCTTTTTTGAATAATTCTCTATTACTAATCTGTTTGTTGTTCTAAGCATTGAGCTGATAAATTAAATTATCTATAGTAATTCCAAAAATCCTACTCCCAAGTTTAGTAATTAGTCTAGAGCCCATCATTTCATATATAAATTTGGGAATTATTGCTGCATTTTTATTTGCTGATTTTTGTCTGCCATCTTATTGCCTTAGCACTCAGCCTTGTAAGGTCTTCTGTGCCATGAGGAGAACCCTGCAATGACCACCTCCCTTCCCTTACCTTACTCTTGCTGTGTGTAGGCAGCTCAGAGTAGCTGGGGCACAGCCCCTATCTTGGAATAAAGCTATGGGCGACCACTTACATCCTTCAGGCTCCGTGGTTCCCTGCCTGATATTTCCTGGTCAAATATGAATGCTCTGTATCTTTATCTTGACTAGGCAGTTGTCACAAATAATTGTAGGCAAAATGTTCCAACCAAAACTTTCCCTGCATAAATTAACAGGGGAAAAAAGTGAGAGGATCTTTATAGCCTTATTGCCATGCACCGTTACAGCACTCAGAACCACAGCTTCATTTAGAGCTCGACAGTGCGATCTACAAACCAGTAAAACTATTCTGCTGTGATTTTACATGAATTACTGCAGATCGCTTCTCACTTACGACATTTTAATTCTTTCGATTGCTATTTCTGCTTGAAACAGCTCCCTTCCCTAGTCTCCAAAACTCAAACTTGTTAAAGGATTTTACATAGTTTGATGACAGTAACCAGAGCCATAAAGGATGAATAATTAAATGATTTTTTTTTTTTTTTTAAAGATAAAACACCTTGTCTACCACCCACCACCCCTGTATCAGAATCATTGACATTTAGGATAGGAATGATATCTGGGTATACAAAGCATTTCCTATTAAGTTGTCTATGTTGAAATGATAAACTTCCTAATTAGGTTATTCCATTCCATCTCTTTTTATGACTCCCCAGTCTGTAGTATTTTTATGAATAGTTCATGCTGTGGTGTACTCATTAATATGTTTCCGTAACCTAAATGGCATAATTAGTTGCCTTTTTATCTCAAAGGTTCAATTAAAAAGTAATCTAGTAGGAGGCAGGATTCCCAGTTACTGAGTGTGGGAAAGACACCTATCCTGTTCTCGCTGTCTTTCAATCATTTTTTTTCCCAAATAAAATGTAGCTTTTCAGCCCTGTGGAGGAGAGAGGTCACAGAGACCTGTGGAGACCATATATAATGATGTCTATTTTTACCTCTACTTTTCTTTAAAGATACAATTAAATTTGTAGTACACTCAAATTGTAGACACTGTACGCTGTCTTGTAGACACTGTTTACTGTAATTGAAAAATACTAATTTTTCTAGTTCAGGTTCATTAATCAAGCCTTCTAAGTACTTTAGAAGTAAAATGAAATCAATTTACATTTTATTTCTTGTAAGTGTTTTTTTCACTTTGGAAACTTGTAAATAGGTACCACCCCTCTTTTAGAAAATGTCAGAACATTTTGACAAATGTAAATCTGTAATTTAATATTTATAATGTAAAAGCACTTAAAACTCCAGATATCATTTCCAAGGACAATAACTGTGAATAGTGTGAGGGGTTTAATAGTAGCCTGCTTTTCTTCTAGTGAAGTATTCACAATAGTTATTGTAAAATCGAGCTTTCAAAGTTAGAATATTTTCTATTCATGCTTGTAAAGGAATTGTGATCAAGAAAGAAAAGAAGTAATGGCAGTAGAATTTACTGAAGGAACTTGGCCAGCCTCTCCATGGGGGCAGTGCTAGAGGACTTGGTCTTGTGTACATGGGGAAACTCTCCACATTAGAAAGTATTTTATAGCTGCCAAGTCTGCTCCTCACACAGGAGGCAGCTTGAAGAAGACAATAAAGCTGTAAATGAACGAGCACATTGTGTAATAATAAGTAGGTCCACGTGCCTCTTGAGAGACGTAGCATTCCTGTCTCCCACAGATAGTCAGTTTTGACCCAGCCTGGCAAATATCCCGGAGTGTGAGAGGTTCAGTTGTCTGTGGGGCCATGGAAACTAGGGGGATTTCTCACAGAAATAGGTGCTTGCAAGATGGGGTTGTCAGTTATGCCACAATGAGGGAGGCAAGCAATGGGTGTGTTATTAATTATCACCCTGTTGTTGTCAATGGAGAGTTATTTTATCTACTTACTTGAATCTATTTATAAGATGCATATTGCACAATATTTAGAAAGTAGCGTTCTAAATGATACCAGCTTCTGGCTGATCCTCTTTCCTTTGAATTCAGTGAAAATGTCAGAATAATGCTAAGTTGTTCTGAAAAGTTTTGGTGGGGTTTTGTGTGTTTTCGTTTTTTTTTTAAACTAATTATAAATATATAGCCCCTTTTTGGGTCAAATTTGTGCTCGTGCATTAGGAGGCCATATCTAGGGTCAAATCCTGAAAAGTGTTGTGATTGTACCTTGGTCATGCCCAGCAGGCTGGACTCGCCATGGATGGAGGTGTAGTAAATCCCATGACATGTGGGCTATATCCTGGAGATGTGTTCCCTGTGGCTGGCATGGACTCAATTGCTAGTATAGTTTTATACAGGTACCTGCAGCTCAGTATGGTGATGCGGTTAGCTGTAGTTCTTCAACAAATTGTGAGGTCACAAAGTAGAGTTTTGAGGGGTTACTTGTAAAGTCTGAATAAAGCAAATCCCTTCAGTGAAAAGACAAGGGCAGAAATCTAAAATGTTAAATGTTTATTTTTAAATGAATTGGTTTTCCTCATTCATTTTTTCCAGGTAGACACAAAGCCTAAAACTTAACTTTTTTAGCCCTTTCAATTTGACCTATTAGGTGGCCACTAGCTGAGGGTACACACCTACGTTAGTTTCATCCGTGTCTCTTCATTATACCTAGATGACTGCTTTTGAGGCATGAAATGGATTTGCAGGATTTCTGGCAAAAATGCTGACATTAAGGAACCTTGTTATTAAAAGAATAAAAATATGTATCTATCCACAGCTTTTGACAAAAATATTTTTACTTAATATTAGTCTATCTCCATACGATTGTTCTTTTCATGAAGGAAAGTCTCAGACCACCCAGCTCTTTTCTCTGTTAAACAGTGGTTTGAGTGTGTGTATAGAGTAGTTCCTGGGCCTCTTTCCAAATCATATAAACTTTTTCCTTAGAAGATCTGAAAATGGGCATAATTTAAGATCACAAGGTATTTTACCTATTAAAAATGTTCCCAAGATTAGATCACGGTTTGGCAAAATAAACAGAATTTAATTCTTTGGCTCTTTTTATAAGGGAATTCATTACAGACAGATTTCAGATTGGGGCATGGTTCACTGGTGAGAGTGATAGACTTCAAGCGTGGCTCTTCGGCTGTTTTGAGACTGCACACGGTGTCAATAGAGATTTAGTGGGATTTGAAATTAATTTAATGGGGTTTTATAGTCTTCTTTTAAAGTGAGATGATAAAATAAGACAAGAAGTTTCATGGACAAGATGATTCTAACATCCTACCTCACCTCCTGACTTTGCTTTGGGAACCGTTGTTCCCATGTTGTTATCCACCCTTTGTTTCCTTACCTAGCTGCTGTCTCTGAAATGCAGGCACTGTTTCTGCAGTCAGGTCAGCATCATCCCTCCTCTTTTTGCACTCTAAATTGCATCACAGGAGCCCTAAAATTTTGCATGCAGAAGTGAGTCAGTTCTTGACATACGTTGCTCTTAACTATAGTTACATATTTATATTTTGTCATGGTTGCATGTGTTTATACAAATTCACATACACACATTTTATATACATTTGTGTGCTCAACTAGCAATGCGTTTTTGTTACTTTTTCAAGCTGCACGTGCAGCACTTTCAAACTGCAGATCAAATACCAGCCTGAATACTGTGACAGCTTCACAGACATGCTGTCTTGCTTTACATTTATAGAGGTATATGGCTTAGATACAGTTATAGAGCTATGGCAGTACAATATATCATATTACTATTAACTATCCCCTTATTATAGAAATACTAAGAAAAGCTGTAACACAAGAACCATAGCTGGCAGTACCTAAACAGAAGCGTAGTAAGTATAAAGAAAGGGTTGGAAATTTCTATAGCAGTAGGCATGTCATAACAAATTGTAGGGACGTTATCTGGGATTCAAATCTTCAGAAAATTAGAGTTAATGATTGCTATCACTGCATGACTGTAGAAACAGCTTGGCAATGTAGATGTCTAGAACTTTGTATGCAACTTATTCCTTCCACATCTGCGTACAGTTCACCATCAAAAACAATGCATCCAAAACCAACGGGCTGTACACCAAATAGCAAACATCTCAGTTAATGAAGAGAGAGGGACATTCAGATGCTTTCAGAAAGCTACGCCTTTGGCATCATGAAAATGAAGATTTAAGCTGTGGCTAAAGTCCATGCTATTTATTCCTACTGCAGTGAGAAAATAGCCTTAAATGTTTAATCCAAACAAGAGCTGTGGTCACTTTGTCAAACAGGACTACACCCATACAACAATGGAACAAGCAACAGCATCTCCTTTTGTGACATTCACACCCATCAGCATGAGTTTGCTATTTTTGTATTTTCTAATGTCTTTGCATTTGTATCCATGAATAAGGTAATAAAAATAAACATTAAAATACATGACACAAAATACCAGTCTAAAGTATCACAATAAAAAGACAGCCCGCAAGACAATGCTAGAGGACATGAGTCATGTAAGGTCTGCAGGGGAACAAAAGGGATGATATCTGTCTTCGTTGGCTTTCATTTACTCGAATGTTCTAACGAAGTCCCAAGCATAATGAAGGGACCTGCTTTTGGCTAGCTCTGCAGGACCGAATGGTATTGTAGATGCACTGTGAAGAGTTTCAAGCCAAAGTAGGCAGAAACTGTGGCGGTGATCTGTGAGTGTGCTGCAGCAGCACTCCAATATGGACTGGTGTGATGATAGCAGGGTCACTTTGTCATCTGTAAAATGTTCTAAGTTTTATTTATAAAGGCAAGCAGCTCAGACAAAGCAGGACCTAACTTTCTGAGAGATACTTTTTCCTTTAAATTCTTCCCTTTTAGGGTGGAGAAAAAACCTGCCCATTCTAGAAAGATATCTGCAGCATCTGGATTTTGATCTCCCTATTCAACCGTTAAACACAATCTCCTCAAAACAGCATAAAAGACCAGCTTCAGCTAGTATCAAAAGGTAACATGCTTTGCTAAAAAATATATTATGGGCTTTTTTTTTTTTTTTTTGCGTTTTGAAATGAAAGTGCAGAAAGCCTCCATGCAGTACAGGAAAAAAAGGGCTATATTCTATTCTGCTGATGAAAAGATACATGATTTACTGCCTTGCTTTATGGATGATTTATTTCTGATACAAAACATTCAATTTTGGTCCTTAAAGGTGATCTCTCCTTTCCCTTCTCACCCTCCCCAAACCAACAGGTGTTTCTGAATTATATAAAACCTTGTTTTCAAAAATAATTTCCTTGGGTGGGTTCTGAGCCTTATCTGAGACGTGTTGGCGAAGAATGGAGAAAATGCACTCAAAATGGATCTTCATCAAAAATACTGATGGGAAGCCAGCAGCTGGTTTGTGAAGTCATTGAATGGCAATGACTGAAAGGGGTGTGACTAGATATCCAGGTTTTTTTGTTTTAAAGATTTTACCTGTCATTCTTAATGACCTATAAACTAGGAGAAATAATTCAATCCATCACTGATGGATGGTGACTATCGTAAATGCGGTGTCACTGGATTTCTCTGTAACAGTTCATGGAAATGTCAGAAAACGTAAGGCCTTGTCAAGAAAAAAAGGAGAGAATAGGAGTTCAGAGTGCTGAAAGTCGGTTTACAACAGCTTGCTGTCTACGAAAGTGAGAATATTTTTCTTGAGTAACCCTGCAAACAAGGGCATTTGAATAGTCATTCATTAATATAATATAACTATTAGTTAAAGTTTAATCAGTCAGCCTACGTATGCTGCTATCCTGTGTGACATTTCATAGCAACAGCGCTTGAAATATTTACTTACTTATTGTTTCCTTACCATTAATAATGAAATACCCAAGATCCTGTTTAACAGAAGTTCCCTTCTGTTAAACAAACCAGAGTCATTTGTAGATTTAAATGGGCCACATTTTCTGTTGTGAGCTACCAGAGATTTCAGCTATTTTTATATGGAGCAGCTTATCCTAATGTCAGTGAAATTTATGTACTTATGGATTTGCTTCTAGTTATTCAGTGAAAGTTTCATATGATTTATTTCATAAGCTTGTTGCTTTCTGTCTCATAATCCAAAAGGTTGCATCAGAGAATAGTTGGTAGCAAGCTGGGTTTGCTCACCAGGGGGTATGTTCTTTGCAGAGCATATGCCTGAGCAGGTACTGGAATGTGGGATCACATTTCTAAATGCAGATATTTAAGTATTAGGTGTCAAAATAGAAGTGGCCTAACTTACAGTGTCATAAAGGTTTGCAGCTTCATTGAGGTGAGCAGTTAAACCTTGGTATCACTGAGCTTTCTAGTGAAAGGCTCAAGGTCTCAACTGTTAAGTTGAGGAGGAAACTGTGGCTGGTGTAAATCAAATTGATTAGAGACACAATGAAAGGAACAAGTCCAGTGTATAGGCCCACATCCCTTTTCTATCCTACATGGCAAAGAGGAGGCAGCAGAACATGAATACAACCTCATCAGATGCAACACCATCTCCTTAGTGTGAGGCTATGGCACCATCTACGGGTGAGAGTGCTGTCCAGACCTCTTGTCCCAGTTTCTCCTCTTGAATAGGAATTTGAAAAAAAACACAAAAGCATTGCTGTAGTTTTGGTTCCAGGTGCTTGCCAGCTATGCTTTTTGTCACTCAGCTGAGGATGTTCAGTGCAGTGTAAATAGCTGAATCAGGCTGTTCTCTTTCCTGTTGCTCTCCCTGGGCTCCTTAGCCTGGGCTGATGAGACATGCACTGCTCTGGATGCTGTGCCAGGCTTGCTTTGCCCCTATCTCCTTAGCCTGGGTCCTTGGGTCCAGCCTGAAATCCAGCTGTGCTAGACATAACTCCTGACGGTGTTGACGGACATTTAGGCTATTGGTATAGCCGAATCTAGCATTCAGGCTTATTACATGCAGCCAGGGACAGATACTCTTTAATGTCCCAAGTGACTGTGGTAGAGGATGCCAAAAGGCAAAGCAGCTTCTGTGTTTGCATGGCTTCTGAGTGTCTCTTCAAGATGCTGCTGTGTCTAGTCTCTTGAGAAATACATTTTTGGTCAAAGTCACATTGATTTTAATATAAAAAACACATAAGGGACCAATGCAATTAGTAGTGTAAAATGGTAGAGGTGTTATTAGATCTGGCAGGTATAATGTTCCTCTTGTAATCTTTTTCTTTTGCACAGCATTCATATGAAGTATCAGCAAAGCTGATGTGAAGGTGTCAAAAGTAGGGCCAGCTCTGAGAACCTAAAGCTTGTGTTTCTGCGCCTTGTCCCACCTCTGCAATCTCTTGGGCTTACAGTTCTGCATGGCAACTCCCCAGCCCCGGTTCCTTGCTCCATAACCACCCTGCTCTCCAGCACAGCTGGACATGGTGTGCTGCCTCCTCACACTGCCCCTGCCTGCATGAGAGGCAAGGTTGTCTCTCTTTCCGCTCTGCAGGACCTTGGCCACGTTTGAGACTCTTTCCTCTAAAGTGGCTGTGACCAGCTGCCCGCCTACACTTCAGCTGCAGTGTGCGGCCCATGAGTCCTTGCTTGGGTCTACTTGGTCCTTCAGGCAGGACCTGCTGTTTGGGGGCAGGACCGCTGCACTTGGAAGCCACCAGGGAGGTAGAGAAAATGGCCTGTTCCTCCTGGTGAAGCTCCCCAGGGCGTTCAGGCGAGGGGCTGAACGACACGCTCAATCTGAAAGGCTTTTTCTCCATTGCACGCCTCTGGTGTGGCGAGATGTTTCACAGCAGGAGAGCTGGGAGAGGGACACGTCGCAGCCCGAGAGCGTTTGCTGGGTATGGCTGCGCAAGCTGCCAGGGCAGCAGCTGGAGCCAGGGGCCACAGCCCTGCAAGCCCGTTATTTCCATGCCTCGGTGCTCACAACAGGGATAACGCTGTTCTTTGTACCTTTTAAGGGGGGTGGAGCAGCAGAGAGGGAAGGTGCTTAAGCTCTGCAGCGTTGTCAAACGCGGACAGTGCCGTGCTCTCCCACAAAACTGCGGCAGGTCCCAGGCTGAGGCAGAACCTCCAGCCCGGCCACCCCGGCAGCCCTCTCTGCTCCCGGTTTCTGCTCGGGATCAGCGCGGCGTACGGCAGCGGGGATCCCCCGCCTCGGTGCCTCCGCTCTGTCACCGTGGCGCGGGTAGAGGCTGCAACAGCTGAGGGGACTTACACCACCTTTGCTTCTTTTTTTTTTAAATTATTTTTCCCCCTCCAGCATCCTTTGGGAGCTTTGAAGCGAGGCGGCACCCGGTTTCCAAGCAGTCCCTGCTAGGGGTGCGGGCTCGCTTTCCAGGCTTCACCGTTCATCTTCAGGCGTTCACGGAACCGCCATCTTGTCCTTCCGCTCCCCGGCAAACGCCTCCGTGTGCCTCGGGTTCCGGGGCGAGGGAGGGTGAAAGCCGAGGGGGAGCCGCGGGGAGCCGGACCCCGGGCACGGCGGCCGTGACGCCGTCCCGCCCCGCGCATGCGCGGCAGCGCCGGCAAGATGGCGGAGGAGGAGTGAGTGTCGCGGAGCGGCGGGACGGGGATCCGCCGCCATCCGCGGGGGCTTGCGCGGTCGCGGGGCTGGGGGCGGCGGCGGGGGAGTCTCGGGGGGTCGCGGTGCGGTGCTGCTGGATGTGACCGGCTTCTCCCGCCCCGCAGGCCGAAGCGCCGGATCCCGCTGGTGCCGGAGAACTTGCTGAAGAAGAGGAAGGCCTACCAGGCCATCAAGGCCACCCAGGCCAAGCAGGCGCTGCTCAACAAGCGGAAGGTAGGGGCTGGCCGCGGGGGGTCCCGGGGGTGGCAGCCGGGAGCTGACGGGGCGGAGGAGTTGGCGGTGTCCGGCAGTCTGCGGGTGGCGGCCGGCTGGGAGAGGCTGGTTGTAAGGGGGGCTGAAGGCCGGGGGGGATCTGCAGTGCTGCTGTTTCGGAGGAGGGAATCCTAATTCCGGGCAGTCGTACAAACGATCTGAGGGATCAGCTCCCTCTGCGAGGGGGGATGCCGGAGCTCTGCCGACGGGCAAAGGAGGGAGTCGGCTCCGTGCTGAGACTCCGTATTGACTGTGATGATCCTCTCTGAGGGGAAGCTCGAGTTCCTCACTTCAGTTGTTGAGCATCTTCCCCACGTGTCTCTGAGGCCTTTAAAGAGGACAAAACTTCTTGGGTTGTTATGCTGAAACAGAAGTTTATTGAAGACTGCGAGTTGTTCCTCTTGGAACAGCGATTACCAGCAACACGTAGTAAAACGTCATGCCGTGCGTGGAGTTGTTTGTGCTACCATGGGATTACACTGTCTGAAACCAGTTCACCTTTGCATTGTAAAACTTTATGGAGACGGTGTGCTTTTTTGAGAGTGTGTTTAGACTTACCTATCTATCGTTAGCTGATAAATCTTTTAGAACATAGCCAGGTCATTGTGAAGCCTTTCTCTGCATGTAGGGTGGCACATGTTGCTAATGCAGAGACTCCCTGTGTGCTGCGTGTGGTTTCCAGACTGGCAGAGCACAGCAAACCTTTATATTTAAGAATTTGAGACCTGTTTTGCTGTATCTGAGCTAATGTAGCAGGTGCCTGTCTTGGAAGTGGCTTAAAGCTTTCCCAGTGAATCTGTTTTGGGGGAGTTGGTGGGATTATGTGCAAAACTCCTGCTATTTTTGTTAGATACTGTGTTTATATTTTTAAATATGAATGGCTTGCTGTATTTCCAAGGTAGAGATGGAAGCATAATCCATAATGTTAACTAGCTGCCTTTTAAGATTTTCATTAGAAAAATTACCCTAGTGGTGAGATTTTGATCAGGTCTGCCTGCTTTGAAAATTCTAACCAATTTCATGGGTGATTTACAAGGTGAAATAAGACAGAAGACACATAACATTAGATACACTACTGGCTAAATTATTAGGCCATTTTAAAATTGAAGTATCTGAAATACTATTGGGTAACTGCCATGCACATTCAGCTCGTATTTATTTGGGGAAGCACTATGATTTAGGTGGATGTACTTGTTCCTGAGCTAAGGATAGGCCTTTAAACTTCTTTTTAATTTAAAAAAAAGCTTTAAATTTTCTTGTAATTCTGAAAAGATTTTATTTTGTTGTTTTTTAAGTGAGCTGGATGTTATGTGTTTAATAATACTTAATAGTTATTTGAATGTTTGTATTTTTTTTTGCATGTCTGCCTTTATAGAAAAAGACTTTAAACCCAGCTGTTTTCTATTGGATGGTGATTTTGAGTCATGCTAGGGTATTGCTAGGGTATCATCTGTTTTACCCAGATACATATGTTGTTTCTGGCTTTCCCAGTGACTGGCTGAGGTGTGTATGTGGTTGTGAAGATCTGTCTGTGGCTGCAAATGCTTCCATTTGATTTCTCCTGTGCCTGCGTCTTGCTCTGTTTTTCCTAATTTTTTTTTTTCTGGGGAAAAACTTTGTTCACTGTTCATAAAAAAATTATAGCTAGCTGCTTGTAAATTCATCTGTTGTCCCTCAGTTCTGTCTCCCTTGGGCTTAGATGGTCAAATTTATTTTCTTACTGCCTCCAAAACTGGAAGCATAGTTCATCAAGTTCTGAATTTCATTTGCCTTTTGAGATTCAAACCTCTAAGACTGCTGGGAAGGGTAATAATTTCTTATGCTTTTGTCTTTAGCACCAGAAGGGGAAACAAATCCAGTTTAAACGCCTTGAGGCTTTTGTTCGAGATTCGTGGCGCAAACACCGAGATGACGTCCGGCTGAGGCGCATGGAGCAGAGACCTGGACAGACGGCTGTACCTCAGGAGCACAAACTAGCCTTTGTCGTGCGGATTGTAGAGTAAGAAGCTTTTGTTACTCTTTACCTTTATTATTGCTACTATTTGTAGCTGTCGTATCATTTATAAGCAAAGGAAGGATGATCAACCCAAACATGTCTCCTTGCAGGTAATCTGAGACCTTTTGTTGCCGTATTAGAGAAATACGGTTACTAATAGTATTTTTTTTCTGACTCAGTATTAACGGAGTGAGTAGGAGGGTAAAAAGAGTGATTGAGTTGCTGCGGCTGACAAAAAATTTCACTGGAACGTTTGTTAAACTGAATCCTTTATCGCTGAAGATGCTGCGGATTGTGGAACCTTACGTGGCGTGGGGGTAAGTACCAGTCCTGGTACTTGATACTGGTTTGTATGTAAATAACATAGCTTTTTGATTCTCCAGCTGGTACCACAAATCCATAGCTGGCTTTTCCAGTAATGGTCAAAACTTCATCAGCTTTGTATCTAATACTTGTTATTGTCCCTTTTCTCATTGTTCTAAACATAACTTGGTTACTTTCCCACCTCTATACAAAGTAGGGTGGGACTTCCCACTGTATCATGTCTCTCTGTTACAGAATCTGATTTTTGTTTCTGCACAGACACCCTAACCTGAAATCTGTACGAGAGCTCATCTTGAAACGGGGCCAAGCCAAGATTAAGAAAAAGAGGTTGCCTCTGACAGACAATATGCTGATAGAGGAACATTTAGGTGAGGAAGAGGATGAGAAAATGAAGTGAATCAAGGGAAGAGGTGGATTTTGAGTTTGCGATCTGACCTAAGAGGGAGGGGAGGGAGAGAAATCTTGCAAGGCTTTTTATATATGGAGGACTGGCAATTCTGGAGTAGCATGAGGAAAAACAATAGTTGGGCATTTCGTGTATGTGTTGTTTGTGGGGGCTTTTTAATTTTTTTTTTTTTTTTTTTTTCTGCAGGGGGCTATGGTATTATTTGCCTGGAAGACCTTATTCATGAAATCTACTCAGCTGGGAAGTATTTCAAAAAAGTCACAAACTTTCTATGGCCATTCCATCTGTCAGTGGCTCGCCATGCTTCACGTAACAAAGTGGGTTTCCTCAAGGAAATGGGTAAGCCTGGCTGCAGAGGTGAAGCGATCAACCAGCTTATCCGTCAGCTGAACTAGTCAGGTGAGGAATGCCTGTTGGGTAACTTCTAAATCTTTTATCCTTTATCTGGTTTCCCAAGAATAATTATACTGCCGTCGGAGATGAGGGGGGCTTCTTTGTTTTTTGATTCTTCACTCTATAGAAGTGACCCTCAAAGTAGGGGAAACTAAGGGAGAGTGTGGGTCCCATTAGGTATCAGCAAATCCTACTGGACACCTCCATAAAGGCTTGACTTCTCAGAGATTGCATTAATGCGACTGTATTTTTTTCTTTCCTGTTCTGCAGGGCCTTTGTGAAAACTTAAGGATTTACAACCTGTTCCTTTTCACATGTAGTTTTTGTGGACATTATCTCTATGCAATGATATACTATGTTTCTTGACTGTTGGTACTTCTATTAAAAAAAAAAAAAAAGAGGAAAAAAACATACAGATGATGATGGAGATGGATCTTCTTAAAGAAGAAGATAAATTGTGTTTGGTACAAGAAAGAAGTGACTTGGACTTCCCGGAGCAATCTGACTTCTGCATCTCTGTAAAACAAGGTGTTTTGGGGTTTGTTTTTGTTTTTTTTAATACTCATTGCTGCTGGCTCTGTGCCAGTCAGCCCCTGATCTCATCTTTGGTATAAAGCAGTGGTTGTCAGTTCCTGATTTAAATTTCTGTTACAGCTGACTTGCACTCACTGCTTTGATCCAGTCCTCCCCAGGGGCGGTGCTTGAAGTTGCACTCCTTGAAGTACACCTCCTTCTAGGTGTAAAGGGGTAGTGCAGTCACCTGTTCAAGAATATTGCTGCCAGGCAGAAGAAAACACTAGGTATTCCTCTGTTACTGCAGTGCAAGCCCTAGTAGTGATTAGTGTAACATTTTTTTTGAAGTACCTAGATTGTATTTATTTTAAAAAGCCATGATTTTGTGCTACTGATTTACAAAAGGCTGCCTTTTCAATTCTGCTAGGTTGGGACTGTTGGAGAGAACTATTTCCTGGTAGGAAAGCCCAGAAACTTTGTGTAATCGATGTTTTTTAAATAAACTTCTGAAATTATACTGTTACAATAGGAATATACATTATTATATACAACAGGAAGAGTTGTATATAATTCTGGAAGAGTGGGAAAAGTTAAATACTCTGGCTGAAGTGAATTTGGTGAAGGAAATGAACAAAAACATGGAAGAGCCTGAAAGTTCTGTTAACACTTACAGTTTTAAATCCCTAACTTCTTCCAGTACAAAAATGTGTGAAGAATGCAAGAGGAGCCCCTATGCTATTTAATATGGAAGTTACTGCTTAATCATTAGGTCACTGTGACTATTTATACTGTTGTTCGAAGACTTAAGTAGGGTCAAACTATTAATCCATGAATGGATTTTATAGTGACTCCACTTGTTGAGACTCGGAGGAAACAGTTAAAGTAACAGTAGAGGTAGGATTCCTTTAGGGTATTAGTTCTATGACAGTTATAAACTAAGATGTATTTTAGATGGTTTTATGAATGCTACGAAGTACTAGAGACTCTGAATTAGAGAACGCTATACAATTTCAAGCTTTATTCTGCAAAACAAGAATACAAACACAGAAAATGGTTGACAGACACTAGAGACACGCTGAGTCAGAACAACACCATCCCCAGAACTAGAGTCCAGCAGTCATCAATATACAAGGTTTCATTTGTTTAAGGTTTTCCTGATAAACAGCTGCTTGCATTATATGGAGGTACAAGTAAGTTCAGAATTGTTCTGTTGATTCATTTCAGGGTTGTTTCTAGTAATAAAACAGCCCTGGCTTTTAACATGAACTGGCATGTCAGGAAACACATCTTTTTAGTGCCAGAGAGAACTTAAGCCTGCTAATAGCATGCTAATAGAACGATTAATCTTAAAATAGTAAATTACAGGATCTGAACACAGTTCTAGCAATTAATCCTAGATTTAGGCAGTTTTTCTAGTGAATGCAGTAATTCAATACAGCATTAGTTTAGCTCATGTGGTTAAGTAAGAATTTAACTATCATTATGAATACCTTATTTAGACCTCTAAAAACAATGCCAGCTTAGTCTAGTGTTACACCACGTTACCATAGACAAACACGTCGCCTTTTTTCTGTATCGTACTTCAGCAAGAGCAACAGTAATGATGTGTTCATGACTTAGCTGCACTATGAACAGAAACTATACAAGGTGACAGGATATATACAGGTCTTAGGGAAAGGAATCCTTTTTGTAAGCCACCGTACTGTTTACTTTGTGGATTGTAGTAGTGAAAGAACGAAGACGAACCTCTTCCGAATTGGCTATGAATTGTGGTCCTGACTCTTCCCACTTTTCTGGCACTGCCAAATCCTTATCTGTGTATATCAGCAAGTCAAAGGCACCTGTAAGCAAGTAGAAACAAGTGAAGAGTAATGCATGCATTAGGAGATGGCATGTTTGAAGTTAAAGTGCATCTTCTAGAACTTGAGACCTGTACTAAGGTTCTCAGAAATTAGAGTATACTAATACACTAGTATAGTTATGTGAAAAGAAATAGTTAAAACATAAAAACAAGTCTTAGATATATTCATGTGTAGCCTTTTTAGTTTTCTCAAGAGAGGTTTTTTTTTTTTTAAACCTGTTGAGCTCAGCTCCACTGTGTTTTATGTAACGGTTCATATGAACTCAAGAGTTATTTATACAAGTCTGTCCACAGCTGCAGTCACCAAAATAATTTATTATTGATGAAAACTTACATTCCTCAGAGCACACATACTAGTTGCATTAAGTTAGTTAAGCCACCCTGAGTTTTGTCCTCATCTTAGTCTAATAATACTGTCTCAGAAATGTGACGGTATGTGACATGTAATGATTAAAAAGCCGCAGGAAATATTTTCTAAAGAGGAAAAGCTGTTGAGGTTTTTTAAAAAAAAGTGTTTGATTTCTTTAGTGAAGTTAGGAATACTCACAGGCAGTTTCCAACAGTGGCAGAAAGGTTACTGTGGCAGTTATTTGTCTGATAACGGATCGAATTTCATCCTGAATAGCTTTCTGAGATTTTTCTCGTGGTGCACTGGAAAATAGAAAAACTTTGTTAGGAAAGTAAGCTTCTACTATACTTAGAGTTTTCTTTACATACAGTTCTGTCTATTAAGCTCTGTTGGTCTGTTTGCTATAGGATTTTTTTTATAGTAGTGACACTCTTTCAAGCCTTAGATAGATAAGCTTAGAAAAGTGATAGTTGGTTTCCCTTTATTGTTGTTTGTGAAGCTTCATAGTATTGGTAAAGAATGTTATGTTTATTTACAGTCCGGAGTGGATGAGAACATTTTGGCATAACAATAGGAAGGCAGTAGTTCTTTAGGGCATGTTCCTGATACAGGATTTTATATACTTTGTTGAAGATGAAAAATTAAGTTTTGATTTGATGCTTAAAAAACCCAAAACTTCAATGCTTCAATTGTATAGTGACTGGCTTACAAACAGAAGGAATAGCAGTAAGAAAGGTAGTAGGTTTGGTAAGGTTTGAAGGAACATCTTCCATGCTCGTAGTGAGAAAAGGCGATCTCGGCTGCTCTGAGGAACCAGAACAGTGCTGATGGACATGGCGTTTATCTTGTGCCTGCACAGCTGCTAGGTGTAGGGAAGAGCAGGCGCAGAGGAACGCCATTACTCACCTCTCGTCCTTTGCAGTTTTGTCGCACTCTATGTCAAACTGCCAGCGCTCCAGAACCTCACTGTTTTCGATGCTGGAGATGACCACCACCAGGCGCTGCACGATGCACTTGTACAGCCACTCTGAAAGAAGCCACAGCGGTTGTTTGCGGTGCCAGAAAGCAGCATCAGCAGAGCCACAAGGAGGGCGCTCTGGCTTGGCAGTTTGAAGAAGCCCCCTCAGCGCCCCGGCCCGGCCCCCCCGCGCCCCGCCACCTTTCATCTGCTCCACCACGTTGTTGAGGTAGTTCTTCAGCTCGGGGTCGGTGGTGACGAGGAGGGTGAGCCCGTACTTCTGGACGCGGGTGAAGGTCTCGGGGGGATAGATGCCCCGCTGGTAGAGGATGCTGTTGATTCCATAGGCTGCAACACGCGGAAGGGATGGGGGGGGGCGGAATATGTGCGTGAGGCGGCCATGTCGCCCTGCAGCAGGCCTAGCAGCCGCCCCTCCTCCCTCCCACCCCGGTCCCCTCACCCCCCCGCCGCAGCCTCTTACAGAAAAACTCGGCGACGATCTCGGCGCTGCCCCGCAGGGTGATGCCCTGCTGGTCCCGGCCCAGCTGCTTGGCCATGGGGACTTGCGCGGCCGCTGCCGCTGCTTCCCCGCCGCCTGGTTCAAATCGAGCCCCGCCCGCCGCAGCGCCCCTTCCCGCCTCCTCCGCGCACGCGCCTATGCGCGGCTGCGCCTTGGTGCGCATGCGTGAGGCGGGGCGGGCAGCCGTTAGCGAGGGCGGCGCGAGGGGCGTGAGGCGGCTGAGGGGGGGAAACGGCCCGGCCTGGCCCGGCCCCGCACCCCCGGCCCGGGGGGGGCTGCCGTGCTGTCATCGGTGGAAGGGGCCGTTGGGTTGCAGGTTCGGCAGCTGCCTGTTAGAAGGAAAAGGTCTTTCCGCGTTAAACTTTCCACCGAGGGGCCGAGCCGTTACCTGTGGCGGGGCTGAGGGAAGCACAGGCTGGGGGTGGAGCGAGTTCTCACCATGGAAATGCGGTTGGAAGTTCGGTTTCAGAGTTTGTTCTCGTGTATTCGTCTGTATGAAGGCGGTTTTGAACTTGGAAATGATACTTTCCAGGTACGAATGAAACGAAGGAAGCACCTCGGTTATGGGTGATTTTTGGTAGTAGTCACTATGTAAATAACGTAGTAGCTATCTAAAATAAAAATGGTCTGTTATGTAAGCACTGTTAAAAGGCAGGTAGGGAGAACCTAGGAAAGCGGGATGAAGCAGACACTTTCTCCTTAAATCTATAGGATAGTGGGTAACACAAAAAGAAAGGGGTTAAGAGGTATTGAGAAAGGCAGGGAAGCCCATGAGCTCACCACTCTGGGCATATCCACCCCTGTGAAGGGCAATTTGCTAGTTGGTTAAAGCACTTCAATCCTGTTATTACAGGAACACCAAGGAAGATACTGCAGCTAGCAGTGACTATTAAACGGGGGAAGCTCTGGCAGAGGTTAACAGGTAAGAGAGACTGAGTGAAACAGCAAGTAAATGTTAAGTGTTAAAATATTTAAATAGCATCATGAAGAGGGGAAGTCATAGTCTGCTGGGATAGTAACTAGGTGGCTAGTTAGTCAGCTAATAAAAATCTCTTAACAGGCAGGTAAGTGAAAAGTGAATGGATTTGTTGGGCATGGAAGAGCTGTAAATGAAATCCTTCCCTGAATATGTTTTTTCTAAAGTATCTGAAATGAATAGATGTTATTATTTGAGGCATACCTGTGTTAGAAGCCCTTATTGACCTTGAAAGAAAATCAGCCTTAAAATGAAATAATGTTCAAAGCAAATATTTTAAATGTAGGATAAAAATCATATGGTCGTTACACAGTGCAGTAGGCCATCTGCTAGAAGAGTGAGGCGATGGCGTGATTGCTTATTTTGTCATAATAAAATACGTTTTCTCAAAAGCTAAGACTTTTTGTTGGTTCTAATCTTTGCTCTGAGAGGAAGCACAGTTTGCTTCAGGGTTCACGCTGCTGTGATTAAAACAAATAGTGTAGTTCTGAAATCATGTGCTGAAGTTCTGAAAGGGTCTGAATAATGTAGTTACTAACCTAGAGAACTTTATTCTGGGTCTTGATCACTAGTGATTGCGTTATACGTTAGCCTTCTGAATAAAATATTTTCTGATTAAGAGTGGTGTATTTCAAAGCCTATGATAACGGAAGCATTTTTCATCCAAAGCCCGGCTTTTAGAAGCTAGATGGCTGCAAATATCGGCTGTTTTCCTTCAACCCTTACGTACTATCCTGCTCTTATTCATCTATCCCCAAATGGTCTCAACACCCTTTTTTTTTTTTTTTCTTTCTTTCCTACTTGGCTTTTCATCTGTTTTGCTTTCTCTGAGGTTTTTGGAGAACTACTTATGTTTGTGATAAATATAAGAGTTTGAAAGCCCTGTTGCATGAGGCCAGGCAAGAATAGTAGGGCTTATGATTAATATTTCTATATTTCTCCTCCAGCTGTTTTACTGCTAAAACCAAATGGAAGAAAAAAATCCAAATGCTTTTTGGTTTACCAAATTCATTTCACTGTATTTCAGTGTAGATGGCTTGAAGATCTGTTAATGATATGGCCAGGCAGATATGCTTATCAACAGCAGACTTAATTGCATTGTCTTTTTCTCCTAAGGTTTACCTGGGAGGTATTGAGAGGTGGTGGTGATCCCCAGTACCTCTGTTAAAACTCATCTTCCTTCAGTGAACCTGGCACATGGTGTTTTACAGAGTTTCAGATCACTTCTCTATCCTAATTCTGTATTGCAATTAAGACTGGTTTCTGCCCTGATGTGTTGTGTCCCCCCGTCCCCCCCCAAAAAAAACCTCCTCTGCATTTTAGAATTTTAATTTTTCTCTCTCTTTAGGGAAATACATTTTCGTTTTATAATGTGTCACTACTTTTCTTTACATTTCGTACCTACGTTGTAACGTAAGAGCTGCATATTTTTAATACTTCTGAATTTCTTTTGTGGTACAAAGCTGCTAATATTTTCTTTTGTCTTTTAACACATTATTTTTCTGTGGCCAATTCATTAGTTTTGAAAAGTTCAGTCTTTTAAGTCCATGAAATAGTGTTTTCCTTTTTCTTAACCTTTTTATTTCTTCTATTAGATTGTTCTTTATGTTCACTACTCTTTTTCTTCTCGTGTCATCAAGAAGTTCCTCTCCTTCCCCCCACCAATAATTCACAAGGTTTAGTTATTTGACAACGTGCATGTGCTGCTTTTCCCTTCACATTCTCATCTTTGTTTTTTCTGTTACAAGTCCTAAGCTCTACAACACTTGTCTTCATTTTCTTCACTTCGTTTAGGTCGGTGTCACTCAGTTTCTCTACCAGGTCAATCCAATATCCCCCAACCAAGGCACCCAGGGAACGTGGGCTTATCTGTCACGTAACTAATCTGTAGTCACCACTTGACTATAGCCCAGTTAAGTGTGATGGGGACATATATAAGTCCTTTTGTCCCGTTACTGAACGGACATGCTCCATGTGACCATGATGCCTATAATTTGTGTTTAGGGCACGTCCAGCTACATGACGGGAGGAAGGCTGCGGGGCTCTTGCAAGGGAGAACAGCAGGGAGACTGCTGTGGGTTAGGGAATGATTTGTGTGGCTGACAGCCTGCTTCCTGACCAACTCTGAGGGACTCGAAGGAATGAAGATGACAGGCTGAGTTATATGTTCTGGCACACCATGAGCTGGCTATCCTTGCTCTAATTATCTCATGCTAAAACCTTAATTTTCATAAGGAATGTGAAATCCCAGTTGTATTTAATTTAGGTCTCTGATGATTCTTTAGTCGTTTCTCTGTTTCTCAATTACAGCTCAGTGTTATAACAGAACTTTTTTGATTCTGTTTCTGTGGAAGGAAACGTCCCCTATTTAGCTTGGCTTTTCTGCAACATTTAATGATTGCTTCCCCATGGCAATTGTCAATGAACCTGGGACAATCCAAATCACTGCTATGCCTTCACTTTTTTTAAGGCAACCCAGGTCACATTCCCATAGTCATTCAGCAGGCTAGAAGACATAATCCGCTTGTAGAACTCATTTCTAATTTTTATTTTTTCTCCCCCCTCAGGATGATGTGGACAGGTCTCTCCTTCCAGCATAGCAAAATAGTCTATAAAATGAAAGTTCTGTTTGCTACAAAAGCCCTCATATGACATTAACAAATTGTCATATTAAGCCTTAGTAAATCTAGTTTTTCCTCTGCAGAGCAAGTAAGTCTTACTTTAGCCAACAGAGCCTTAGTGCTTTGCCTTTTCTGGTAGATCTCAAGCTCTTTTGAGTCATTTCTTCCCACACATTAGGAGAAGATTCTGTACTTATGAGCCCATAGAAATAGCCCGTTTGCCGCCTTTCTATTTTCTGTGCATCGCTTTGATTCTCCTTAGGGTTTTAGAATCCTGCCCAGCCCCGTAGTTGCCAGCACTCAAAATTTATGGCACATGTTGAGCTCTTTCTTGTTCTGCAGGTTAGACTGTTTGCTCCTTCCCTTCCTCAGCCCAGCTTGTGATATCTGTAGGTCACATGCTGGGTGAGGCAGTTCTCTGTTGGCTGAGCTTCCATGATTTTTGGTGCAATTGTTACTTTTCTTTATCAGTTACGTTTAATTTCTGTGCTATAGCAGGGTGTGACATTTGGGTAGTTCCCAGGAAAAGCTTTTCCTGGACATAGGGTAGGCCACCAGCACAGCCAAGTGCCATCACTGTTCCTTTATGTAAGAGTTATTTTTAAGTCTTCTCAATCTTTAAATCACTTTGCTGTGTGTGAGCTTCTTTACTGCCTTCCATTGTGTTGTCACGGCTCTCATCCAGGACTCCTTTGGTGATTTATTATTATCTGGAATTAACTCTAGAATTAATGTAAAGTACTGTGCTTTTTGACAGGTATTTTATTACCAAATTCATTTTGTTTTCATTTTTGTTGTTGGTGGTGGGTGGTTGTTTTCAATAGTCTTTGTAGCATTGAAGTTTGCAGGGTAAGTACAGGTACCCTGTGTCAGCTGTCAAAATGCTATAATATTTCAAGTTGGCTAATATTGTGTTTTAAAAGATAAGCTATGAGATATTATTACAGATAACAATACTGTATTCTTTCACTAACAGCAATGAAAGAGTGATGCAACTGGAAAAGTTTGTCTTGAATTTTAAGTACTAACTAAAAAAAATTGGTTTTAAAATGAGTCAGTATAGGCTAATAAGCTGTGCTATAACTTCTAATATGATGAGTAGACTTCTCAAAGGGACTTCCTCGTTTTGGTTTTGAACACCGTGTAGAAATTTTTAAAATTAATTTTCATTTTAAATGTTATCAGTGGTACGGAATGTATTTTGAAATTAGACTTACTCAGGTGACTACTTATTTATTCTAGAAAATAAGAGAATTGATGCTTCCTTATTTAAGCTAGTGTAAGAACACCATTTAGCCTGAAAGTAGCTACATCCAGATACTGGCCGCCTTGTACAGTGAAATAACTTTTTTGTGGATTTTGGGAGTTTTGAAAGCTACTGCTGTGGAACAACATTAAATTCTCTCTTTCTCCCTGTCCCTCTCCCTCCCACCGCCAAGGACTTGACATTTTTCTAAAGGATACATTGGAAAAAATTTAGTACGATATTTGTGATGGTTTTACCTCTAAACTACCGGGAGATGGCAGCAGGCACATATATTATCTGCACCGTTTCAGTTTAGTCGTGAACTACAGCGAGTTCATTTTACTGTTATGTACTTTACTTTAGACTTTAGATGCATTTCTTTTGCTAGTTTTTAAAACTGTTCCAGAATGAAGGAAATACTTAACTTGATGCCCAGTTTTGATGTTTACTTTTGGTTGCTGTGGCACTAAAGACAATTTAACTGATGAACAATTATTTCTAAAGGTTTCAAGGGAAGACAGGAATCCTATTTCAGAATCGGAAAGAGCAGAACTTGTATGAGCTTTCTGTGCATTGAAAACTCCATAGTGCTTGATGATGCCACGTTAAAGTGGTGACAAGGAATGTGAAATCCACTGAATCCAGCTCTTTACAACGTAATCCCCTTTACTTAATCCCCAACCTGAAGATTGATAATTTGAAAGATGAACGTTAATCCAGTTCATGCTAGCTCCTGTTACATCTGAAGTTTTCATATTAAGAAATTAATGGAAAACTAAGGAGTTCTCAGGTAGTTTAGACTTACTAAGTCGGTATACTGCAGTTTAGCTTTAAATTCAAAACAGGTCTTCTAAAGAACACCAGAACAGATTTATCTGCAGAGACTTAGACTGTCAATGGGTCATCAGATACTGAGGAGCAAAAGGGTCCAGGAGACTGGTAGCATAGTAAATATACCTTGATAGTACCACAAGGACTTTTGATAGGATCCCATTGTACGATTACAACATGTTAGATGACAATTGTTATTTTGTGATTGCTTTCTAATCTTGTTGCTTCTGATGTATAACCATGATGGACTTGTTCAATTAATTGTGTGGCAAGGAATACAATACAGCTTACATAGTGCCTAAGAGTTATGGTGACCGAAGAGGTAAATACATTGTGAAAAGCATGTTGTTATCCTTAGAAATATTTGAAGCAAAAATATGAATAATTGCTTAATTTCTTCTTGAAAATTAGAGTGTTTATGCATTTTTTTCCTATAGTTGGATCCCTAGGCAAGTTAGGTGCCCTGTTGTCAGAAAGATAATCGTTACTGAAAGTAGGCATGCAAAATATTTAGATTCTTTCTCCTAAGTATTGGACAGCTTAAGAAAATGGTAAAGGATGACTTTCTAAATAAGGTATCTATTACCATGTGGAAGGAGGAATTCTTTAAAGAACGTAATTTATTTCAAGAAAAACATCCTTTTTCACATGTTTTGAGAAATTTATGCGTACCT
Organism: Nipponia nippon; assembly: GCF_047370975.1. Classification (NCBI taxonomy): domain Eukaryota; kingdom Metazoa; phylum Chordata; class Aves; order Pelecaniformes; family Threskiornithidae; genus Nipponia; species Nipponia nippon. Next base: position 77,859,874 of record NW_028262380.1, on the reverse strand, counting down.
TTCTTTAAAAAAAATGAAAGAACAAATGGCCACCAATGTGTCATAACAGTGAGATGAGCTAAAATATTTTGAGGCACCCAGGCCATGTGTGCTGGGACTATTCCCTGAGCTGTATCTCTCCACCTCACTACCTGCACCTCTCACTGCACATTGCTACCTTGGGAAGTCTAATCCTCTAGCATGGAGACAGATGCCTGACTTCTAAACTTCCTGTGATGTCTTCATCAGAACTCATCTGCTCTGCTGGTTAATGGCAGAAGAAACATGAGCAGTCTAAGAGTGACATGGATTGTTAAAAATGCCTTTATCTGAAAATCAGGACAATATTTCTTTATTAACACTGATAGCTTAAAAGCAATTGAAGAAGATGTCTTTGCACAAGAACAGCATTGAGCTAGGTATGGGAAGTATCAGGTACAAAACAAAGCTTATACAATTCTGCTTTAAGTGTAAAGAAGCTGCTCTCTCTCAATTCATCACATAAATCACACGGAAGATGAAATGTCCTACTTCTTAATTATTTTTTAATGACACGCATCAAGTAATAAATACTTAAATGTTTCTTAGAGTTTAGTAGTCGATTCATTTTAAGTCTGGCAGCCACTTAAGAAACCAGGGAAGACTACTTTTGATTCTATTTGCCTTTAAAAAAAGAAAATCACTTGAGGATGGATAGTGGGACCATTTGCAAAGTAGCTAGGAAAACAAGTGAAGAAAGGATTTGCTAGTACAATTTGAATAAAATCAGTTTATTTTCTAAGTCATTAATGAGCCCAGGAGGACATGCTATTCACCGCTTCTTGTGTTAGTCAGCACTGGCAAAATTTTTAGGAGAAAAACTAGAGAAAAGCGGAACAGTATTTGAAAGTTCACACTAATTATCTGCACATCTCCTGCACAATGGATGGCCTCATCCAAAGCTCATGATCTGATGTTGCTAGGAGTGTAAAAATGGAAACCAGATGGCTTGGTAATGTGAGTAGCAGTTTGATGCTAATTGTTCCCTACAGTCTTCCTTCCTTGAAATCTGATTTGAGTGAAAACATAGCATTATTGCTCAAGGTAAGCTATTCCTTGGTTGTAATCTGACAGTTAGCGGACAGGTAGACCAAGAGTAGATACTTACTCTAAGGTTCAGGTCACTCTTGCTACTGAGGAAAATTCACTGAGCTAAAGCAAAGTTCTATGTCGTTTGTGTTAGCTGAATGATTTGCCACATCTTTGATCTGATAAGTTTCTTTAAGTTTTTAAAGATGTTAATGAAGAAGTCCGTAGATGTGGACTTACATATAATGAAGCAGCAACCTAAGCAGTGATCTAACGTTTGTCAGAGAGCAAAACAATATAATAAATATAAATAAATATTTTTTATTAAATGCAGTGTTACTGCAGTTTTTGTAGAAATGCAATATAATCTGTTAAAACAGGAGAGAAAGGTTATGCAGACCTGTCTGATGAGAAGAAATCACTGGGTAATAACCAATTACCTAGTTACATCGAGGGGTGGCATCGTTGCTTTGCAGCGCAATTTGCTTAAGCTACGTATTGGCCCAGGGTTTGTTTTTTTTTTTGTTTGGTTGGTTTTTTTGTTACAAGCTCTCTGCAGGGACTGTGCAGCGTGACTGTAAAATGTTTTGCAAGGTGACACTGTCCCCTGTGGCTACTGCAGTTGGGAGTCAGCACTCTGTTTAATTTCCATCCTTGCTTGCCAGGGACTTTGTATGAACTTGGGCTAATAAGTTTAGATCTAAGTTTCCAACAAAGGATTTACAAGGCCTGCAAGTTTAGGTACATTGCATTTCTGTGGCTTCTACCTTGGAGATGCCTTGCTTACTGCCATCCTTTTATTTTAAAGAACAGAGAGGTTCTACTTTTTTTTTTTTTTTTTTTGTAGAGATGTGACAGTGATGATGCTCATACTCACCTATTTAATACTATATATGAGAACAGTCATCTAGCATTGAGAAGGTTGAGGTTCAATAACTTTTGCATCCAGAAGTTATCCAAACCCTCATCTCTGATGCCCAGGGAAGTGTTCTTGTTGTCAAGCTTTAGGCTAGTTTGGCTGGCAATATTCTTTATCCTATCTGTTGAAACTGTGCCACGGGACAAAATAGAACTGAAAATCTATTTGAAGACAGAAGGGAAAAGGAGGAGATTGAGTTTTAATGGTCAGACCCAGCAAAGAGAGTCCAGAACCGCAGTCCAGCTGCCAAGTTATTTTCTGTTTCAGATACTTTATTTTCCATGTGATTTCACTTTGCATAAACTTTTTGGTACCGCTGAAGTCTAAACCTACTGAGATCTCCTGCTCTGAATTAAACTCATGACAGAAAATCTCTTTTAATATTTCTTTTTAAAGACTGATGCGCTTGTTTATATGACATTTTTATTGTGCACAATGATAAAAAAAACACAAAACAATATTAGTGGAAACGATAATAAAGACATACTGCCCTAGTGATCATAGTAAACATTAGGGGTACATGTCTCCTGCTGTTATTACCTAAGTAATCTCCTAAAATGCTGCAGGATGATTCACCATATCTGCTTGCTGCCTGTGCTAATTTGCTTGGTAAAATGCCCTGCGTCTTTTTGTGTTCTCTTCAGCGTGTCCAAAGTTGCGTGTAGCTCTTTCCACTCAACAGCACAACCAGATTGCTGAACTCTCTCTGCCAAAAGCTTTATCTCAGTGTGAATGGCCGTCTCCAGTTACTGCCACACACGCGTTTTGCATTACACTGATGTTTAGATTTCATCTCTGCAGCAGCCTTAACCTTGCTCTGTCCTTGGGCATATTTTGGCCAACCAGGTTGCACATGGATTTAGAAGTTGTAACAATCTGTGCTGACCTGCAGGTTTTTATACGTTACCCTTGCTGATTTTGCATTATATTTACCAAGCAAATGACACTGTTATTCATAGAGAGGGAAAAAGAAGTACCTAAGTTCTCTGCAGACAGTAGAGGACGTGCACATAATTACTCCATCTCCAGTGACAGCTGCGCTGATATTTACTGAAAAATATGAAAAAACCGCTGATAGTAACAAAACTGGACTTAGACTTAAACAAAAACCTGGAGGAAAGAAGCAGTAGCAGACATGTTACATAGATATTCTCTGACATTAAACAGGATGCTGTAGAGCCAAAGGACATGATCTAATAGTGGGTAAAGATTGTAAACAAAAGCTTTGTGTAACACCTTAAAACATGCAAACAAAAATAGTTTGTCAGATATGACCTCCATATGGGTGCATTCTTAGGAGTAAGCAAGAAACTAGAGCTCAGGAAGCACAGGGTTTACTCTCGGGTTCTCATTTACCCATGACTTGCTGTGTCATGTTACCTCTTTTTTACCCCTGACCCCATTCTTCGATTTCACCTACTTCAAGATAGGGTTGCAGTAGTCACGGTACCATAAATAACAGGTTTATAAAAGATTCTGTGATGTTTGTCTGGGCACTGCTCATCAGCCACCTCTGCTTGAGTGAGTTGTTTTGGTATGTGTAGTTATAAACTGAATTTTACAGCTGCTAAGAACAACCAGAACTGGAAAGTGACTGGCTTTAAATTTGCATGGAGAAATCACAAATGAGAAACTACTGGCTGCGCAGCATTTTGAGACTTCTTGAAGATTTAGGCAAACAATGTATATACTAAAAAAAGGGCCCCATTTCTTGAGATGATGAATTGTGATTAAGCATGATTTAGCCAACTTTCAGTATGTTAAAAGCTCATAAAAATCAACTGTACCTACTTTACTAGATACAGAGCAGCTCATGTCTGAGCTGTTGTGACAAGGGAATAACTTGTGTTTGAGTGCAGATGACAATGCTTGCCTTTGCAGACCTTCTGAGAAGGCAGTGACACGCTTTGCACGTTCACAATTCAATTCTTGATGTGATTTTAAAAGCATTTTGGAAAACTTGATTACATTCTAATTCACAAACAGCTCCTGACTCATGTATTAATGAATAATGACCACAAGTTGCTATGGCCGGATTTGGATAAAAGCTAGCATGTATTAGTCTGAAACAAAATGCTGACCTATGTAGTGCTACCTCAGCTTTTCTATAGAGAGTATTGTGTTAAATAACTCATGATGTTCCTTAGGCAGTATCAGTCCCTACTCAACCCTGTCATGACCCTTTTTTCCCCTCTTCTTTTTCTGGTTGCAGCCCTATTCTCATTCTCTTTGAGCAGAGGAGAAGGATATGGGAGTATGGCATTAGAACTGCATGTCCTCCTTATTTCCTCTTGAGATTTGTGGCGTGGAATTATCAGTATCTTTAACAGCATTAAGGTGAGATTTTATGGAGCCAGTCTTTTCTTGTATTTGATAAAGGTGCTGCTACTTATTTATATGCTTGAGAATGAATTTTCTTATGTTTTGTTTACCATATTATTAAGTAGAACACTAGAAACCATGCTTTTGTTAGAATAGGACTGCCCTTTATAACTGGACTCATTTTTGTGAAGCAAAATAATTGTTCCCAGAAAAAAATGCTCCTTCCTCATCAAACCTCCATTCTGTTTGACATACTGACTGTTCATTCTCTGGGAATCTAAAAATCATTTTTAGTGATTTATGGACTGCTGTTGCTAATATTTCCATGATCCTGTTAAAAGTGAGTGTTTTTTCCTCAGTTGCCAATTTTTGTGTTTTAAATAAGCAAAATGTCAATTAAACTAAAAACAGGTCTAAATCATGTGTATACTAAAATTGGCAACAGCTTGCTGGCAGATTTTATAAATCATCAGAATTTGTCTATATCTGAGGAAAATGGAAAGTTCTGAATAATGTAAGGAACCAGGAAAGGCGTAAATTTACATGGTGTATGGCAGTGAAATAGTCACAAATAAGTCAAGTTTCAAATATTCCTCATTTGTATTTACTGTGTTATATGCTTTTGTATTATTCTGTCTCAGACACGGTTTTTAAATGTATATCTATATACTTGCTCTGGTGGATTTGGTTTCCTTTTTCTGTGATGCTTTTTGCAGGTAATAGAAGTGAAAAGGTTACACATGTAATTCAACATGTACTTATTCATAACATGTTATTTCTAGCAGTTTCAAGGAAATAGAGAGTCACAGAATGGTGGAGGTTGGAAGGGACCTCTGGAGGTCATCTTGTCCAACTCCCCTGCTCTAGCAGGGTTACCTAGAGCAGAATTTCCAGGGCCATGTCCAGATGGCTTTTGAATATCTCCAAGGATGGAATTCTTCTCTAGGCTAAACAGTCCCAGCTCTCTCAGCCTTTCCTCATAGCAGAGATGCTCCAGTCTGCATGTTCAACCGGGTGTCCAGATCCTTTTCTGCAAAGCTGCTTTCAAGCTAGTTGGCCCCCAGCATGTCCTGGTGCAGGGGGTTTATTTTGCTCTTCCACAAGTGCAGGACTATTGCACATCTCCTTGTTGAACTACATCATCCAGGCCATTAATGAAAATGTTACGCTAAAGCTCTGGATAAAGAGCTTTACAGAATAGTTTTTTCTCTAGGGAGGAAGCCTCAAAATCTTAGTAAATTAGTTGGGTCTTTTTAATTTTGTGTTTCCTCATTTCTACAAGCATTGCAGTTTCTTTCTTTGGGCATTGTGCACTATAGGCATCTTATGGGCTTTGGGTACAAAGGCTCTAGGACTGAGCCATCTCCTTTGTCTCTTGTTAGTGTTAAACAGTTCGCAGCCCCATCAGTCACCTACGCACCATAGAAAGACATGGAGTCTCTTCATTTTCTCATGAAATTTGGCAGAACAGGGGAAACCTCAGGGATCTGCGGAAGAGTTAAGCCTGCCAGATGCATCTGTTTTACTTTTTTCTTCAGAGAGAGGCTCAGTGACCTCTTCTTTGTCAGTGACAGTACAGTGGTTCTGCTGCTTTCAGCACCTGGTGGTAGGAAGGTTAGCAACGAAGTTTGGCATCTTTGTAAAGTGAAGACATCTTTGGTTGCTTCTGTCCAAGAAAACAAAACACCAAACAGAACTCCTCAGCTTTCAGGTGTCTCAGTAGTGGCAAGATTCCTAACTGGTTGTATAATGGAGTATGTGACTGGGTGTCTGATAGTGGGGTATTGGGCTTGACCATCTTCTGTCTCTAAGCTTCTTCTTTCTCCTAAACGCTTGTGTAAGTTAACACAGCCAACATAACATTGCATGTGATTATTAAGAAGTGAAAGCTTTCAGCCCTAATCGTGACATGACAAAACCCACATCAGAATATGTTCAGGAATGATGCTTAATATCTCATTTCTCCCTTATGGGAATGTTCAGCAAGGCAAGCTCAGTTAAACAATGAAACCGGTATAGTTACACCACATTTACGTTCATGTAAATGGGATCAGGCTTTGGCACAATACCTATGAAGCCAGATGTCTCTCAGTAACTCACAAGAAGTAAAAAGAACAGAGAATACTTGTAACGTGATACTTCTCTCACTTTTAAATAAGTTATCTAAACTGGATGCTTTAGCAAATGCTTTTTTGATGTCTGTCCCTGCCCCCCCCCCCCCCCCAATAAATTATTCTGGTGTTCGTATAGTTTCTCTTTACAAATGATTGAAACAGCAGCTTTTTCTCAGTAAACAAGCCTAGCCCATCAGCCTGCTTGTTTACAATGAACCCTATAAAAGCTGCATTATGTATTTGCTGCAGAGAAGAGTTTTTTTTCCCCTTTTGTGTTCAGCTTGTCTCAGTGTATTTTATCCTAGAGGAGATCAGCTCATTGGTAAATCTGGCTATTAATGCTGAAAGGGGGAACAGGAATAGAAGCATTCAGATAGGAAGAGCCTCAAGCTTGAGTTTTTATTAATGCAGAGCACAGTCTTATAAAGTAAGTGTTAAGACTAAAACATCCCATGCTATAGTGAATGTTAATGAAATTACCTACGTGCACAAGGATGAGTCTAATTGTTTAATTTTTCATGAGTTACTGTTTTGTTTTTAGAATTGCTTCAAAAAATATTCTGGTGCAGTGCAAACTGTTTTGTGAAAAAACAGTTTCATGTGCTGTTCTGGGTGAAGTGCCACGTTGAACGTCTTTGGCTTTTGATTCTTCCCCTATACAAGCAGGCCACAGCTTTCATTTGACTGCTGCATATTCAATGAATTCCAAGTTGCTAATTTTTTTTTTTTTAATCCATGTTTACATGAAATTAGCACTTTTGAAGTGACATTTTCATGGAAAACATTCTTATGTTTTTCCCTAAAATGACAAAAATTCGTATCCACTGAGCATTTATTTGCACATTGGAATATGGTAGATGGCATCATGTGCCGCTTTCATTAAAGCACCAGCTGGTCTTGCCGTTGCTAACTGAGGACTAAAGTTGAAAGTTAAGTCACGATTACCAGTATTTTGGGTCTGCATTTGATGGAAATAGTTATAACCAAGAGTTATAAAAAACCAGTCATTCCATGAGTGTGTGAGGGAGGTCAGCACTGTCTAGTAAATGCTGAGGCTGGTGTTTCTAGAACCCTGAAGGGAGTGTTTGGTGTTGGTATTATTAGAACAGAGGTCACACAATTGAAGTGTATGATTCTGGCTCAAGAGTGCAGTCAAAGGAAAGTACAATATTACAATGCACAGGCATAATCAATAGTCTGAGTTTGTTCTTGTATGTCCTGTGAAAAGTTACAGGAAATTTTGTCCATCAGGAGGTACTTCATCAAGGAGGGAATGGGGAGAATCAGAAGATTATGAAGTCCCACTTCCTGCCAGTGTTACTCAAGTCTTATTCCTAGCCCTGACCTAGCTACCCACAGTATGCACGGCCTCTTTTCCCTGCATGCTAATAGCTGGTTTAGAAACAAAAGCAGATACCTGTCCTAAAATAGACTTGGGGATCTGTTCTGGATCCAGTTGCAGCTGGGGTTCAGAGGTAATAGTACTGCGTGACCCTTTGTTGAAGCACAGGAATGTGTTAGGCTTGGTTCAAGGATCTCTTCACTGTTCCCTGCTGCACAGTGTAGCCTTTCTTTTGTGATCAAAGTGCTGTACTATTTGGAAACCTAGTTATATCATTTGGTTGATGGCCGCTACATAATTTCTGCTCCTTCTAGTTCAGTTGTTCAGTTAATCTCCTGAGTGTGTGTATTTGTCTTCAAAGGGAGACTGTTGCTGTTTCCTCGCTGTTGGGTGTGCTTGAGGAGGGCGCTGTAACAAGGGTCTTTTTCACACATGCTATGAGGCAGTGTGCTCCACAAAGGAGGTCTCCTTTCCCTGTGTGAATGATTTGTTTGGTAAGTGTTAGCAAGTTGTGCAGTTCTGTTGCGTCCATATGTTCAGTATATCTTTCCTATGCTGTTTAATTAATCTCCAGTGCCTTCACAACTCTTACACAAGGGATAAGTCTGCTGTAAGAAAATTGAATTCCAGCAAGTGGGATTCTTTCACTGTTCAATCACTTTTAATGTCCATTTTGCTGTTTTGCTATGGAAAACTGAATTATAATAGTAACCATATCAAACAAATCTGAATGAGAATCATTTGAATTCCCATTAACTCTAATTGGCTTTTTTAAACTCAGTATAAAAACCAGATTGTCTCTAATTAACTTCCAAAGTACCCTTTCTTACACAAAGGCTATCCCAGGGGAGACTCGGCAGACCTCCCTGTTGAGCTTTTTTGCAGATTCCTGTATGCAGAAATGTAGTAGATGATTAGTGTAAAGCCACACCATTTGTTGCTGTGATACTTCCCTTAAATGCAAGCATTTTCATAATAATGCCAGGGAGGGAGTGGAACTTCCTGGTCATGCACTGGAATCCAGAGTACAGTTTGGACCACAACAGAAGGATAGTTGTGAATGTTTGTTGAGACAAGCACTGAGGAATGCTGAAAATGTAAAGAGATGCCAATACCTTGGTATTTGAGGTAACTGCAAGTGAAAAATAGATTAGTACAAAGTATTGCCTCCATCAGATAGCTAATTTTGCAAACAAGAAAAAAAGAGGTTTTCTGCTGTCTTATTTCTGAAGAGGACAGAGACAAGCCTGGATTCACATTTGCCTCTCCTCCTTCTTACTGTCTGTGCGTCTTTCCTCCTGTTTGTCCCATTTCTGTCCATTTCACTTTCAGTATTGTTTGTCAGACTTGGGGTAGGCCACATGTCCCATAGGCACAGATGGCCTGAATACGTTTTTTTTGAGTTTGGAAGCTGATTAAAGGGTCCACACAAACATAACTTTAGAGCAGTAGATAGGTGACCTACAGGAACAAAAGCTGTTGTTGAATTTGCGTAGTGGGAAGTTTTAAGTTGCTATATGTTGCTATACCTTACGATTATTAAAAGTAAAGTCACTGTGAAAGAGATGATACTGAAGTAGTAAGAACCACATCCTTGGAAGCATTGCCAGGTAATCTGAATGGAGGAAAGAGAAATGAGACGTGCGGAATTGAAGAGGATTCTAGAAAATCCATAGGACAAAGAGAATGGCTTGGAAATAGATTCACTGAGGTCTGCTAAGCTGCAAACCTCCTTAACCTTTTTCTGCATTTAGGCCGTTCATAATACCCTCCTGTGTGAATTCTCTGATGTCTACTAAGGACTGAGAGACATCATTCCTTTCCCACATGGGTGTTAGTAAGTTTTCTCCCCATTCCTGAAAACTGTAGAACTTTAAGATCTTTTGAGACCTCTGCTGTTTTGATAAATCTGTTGGAAGGGGGCTGGCAGAGCTTTAAAGTTATTGAGAGGAATGGCTCAGACAGATGAACACACATGATACATGAACGTGTAAATCTTGCTTCCTAAGAAAGCAGCTCTTCTAAATTCTGATTTAGGTCTTCAGACTGTTTATTTTATGACCACAGCCCTAAACTCTGCTAAGAACTCTTTCTGCTACTGATTGATAGATTCAGGTGGGAAGAATAATCTGAAATAAAAGGATTAAAAAGTGCAGCTGTTTGACGTAAGAAATGTTGATGATTTCTAAGGCTTGTTGTCCACCTGGAATATACTATCTGAGAAAAGTAGAATTGTCCAAACCAGGTATCCCCTATTTATCTCTTCCCCCCCGCCCCGTTCCCTGCAGTGGTTTCTTTTTTTTTTTTTTTTAAGAAAAAATGAAGAAAGCCAGGCTATCTTCAAAGTACAGGGAAAACAGAGTTACCTTTTTTTTTTTCCCCTCCAGGATCTCTAGAGGAAGAGAGTAAGTAGAGATATGAGTTGGAATTGCAAGATTTTTTCAACAAAATTCTCAGTCATATGCTTTTAATTGTGTACCTGCACATTCAGTTAGTTGGCTGTTGGCTGGTTAGGAGACAAGGCCTCTTTCTAGACACGTTTGTTTCCTTGTCTGTGGTTGCATTCCACTGTTCCTTTGGCATAGGAATTGACTCATGACATTGCTGAGGCTGGCATAAAAACGTGAGAAGCAGTGAGCTTACCAGTTCTTTATTTTCACTTTTTATACTTTATTCAGTGATGCTGAACCAGTAGACTTGGGGAGACCTGTTTGTTTTTTCTCGTCAGTCTTAGAAGCGCTGATTGATAATATTAAATGGATCTGAGCCTTGATGTCTGACCAGCCTGTTAGCCAGCTAACTCAGGAATGAAATATAAACTTCTTGGTGAACAGGACCTAAGCTGAAAAGGGGTAACACCAGTCACATTGGGTGTTTCTGGTATAGTTCACAAGACAGAGCAAACAGTTAAGAACATCTGCCCTTTCCAGCCCGAATTGTCCAAGCTATTGTTTTTCCATTACTTACCATATCCCAGTCGTGCAACTGGTACCAATGAAATCTTCCGCATGTTGTTTGTGTTCTCCTATTTAGCATGCCTGACAAAGCAGAAATGTGCAGATGCTGCTGCTCAGTACTTCTTTATGAATAGATTATTTGCATCATTTTTTCAGTTTAAGTAAGAAGTATCACTTTTACTTAGATGCATCTTAACACCTCTCTTGAATCTGCATATGTTCACTTTTGTAGAGCTGAATATTTTGTTTCCCACAGAGAAAATTACTTTATAAATAAACACAATGTATTTGTTTACATGGGGGACAGACTATATGATTCTAATGGCTTTTGTATCTTTCCTAAGGAGACAAAAATGTCAGATTCTGTGTTTTTTCTTATGTGTGTTTTTCTTCTGATGTCTTCTTTCTGTCTTGTGGGAAGCTGTGCTTCAGTGGAAAGCTATGTTAAAAATATAGTTAAAAGAAAATTGATCTTAAACTAATCCTTTGAGTCAATTAAATAATACTGATCTCAGTAGAACATCTATTAGCATACATGTGATGTTACTACTAATACAGCATGAATTCATTACAGCCAAGGGTAGCTCAATGAATTCCAGATGAATTCACAATAGCTGGATTCTTAAAATGCTACCAGGTTTACTTCGTTTTCTGTTTCCATGTGTAATTAATACCAGAACCCAGCACTGCTACCTGCTCCTATTTAAAAAATAAAAATAAAATAATCATAAATATGAAATCAAACTGAAAACTTGAAAAGGTTTGCCTGTGTCTTGGCATCAATAATCAAAAATAACAGTTTTAAAGCCACCTGAAGACACTGATTTTACATAATCAAAAGTTGTTATTGGTTTATCTCCTTCAGCACAAATCCAAACAGCCAAAATTCTTCAAACTATTTTAATATAACTAGCTAGACTAGTAGCTTAGTTGAAAAATGATTCATATCATATTTAGAGATACTTAAGTGTAAAATTGGCTACGAAGCTATACTTCAAAGGTATCTATGAAAATGAAATACATTTTCAAAGATTTGTTAGTCAGACGTCCTAATCCCAGGTAGAAACCTAGCAGCTTCTTTTCACAAGAGTGGCAAAATCTGTTTAAATTGGTCCTTTTTGTGACATGGAAACTTACAGTTTCACACTGTTATGGGCTGTATTGATAAGCTATTTTTTAGAAGTGTTAGATGATTGTTAGAAGCTTCACCTAATGAAGTTCTGCATTTCACGTTAGGTTTCAGACTGGAATCTCCTGCTATGTTTGGACCCATGTAACATCACACATTTTTAATTACATTATCCCAGCTTGGTACTGGCTATTACCAGCATCGGACCCCCAACTCTGGCAAATGTATTCAGGTTTGAAGGTTTCACTGGTCTCTTTTTTCATCAGCCCTTACCATATGGTTCACACAATGTTTCCATAGCTTCATAGACCAGATGTGTGTTTTGTGCACACTTCATCAGAAAGCACTGCACCAAGGACACAGCAAAAATCATCTCCAATAACTATGTAATGTATTGGTTATGTGATGATGTAAATCAAATCATGGTCCCATAAGGGCTGTTTCTTTTGCTGTAATGTAGAGGACATGCACTGATAATGGAGAGCGAAGGAGCAAGTTGGGACAGGTTTTTTTGTTGCTTTCTGTATACGGTGAGAGAAGGATACTTGTATTGTAATTGTGAAACTAGCCATTTTTTACTTCCAGCTCCCATCCCAGCTGAGCATTGAAGTCAGATGTGTATTTGCACCAGCACTGCTTTCTCAAAGTTTGCTTAACCCTGACAGTGAGGAGAATTTACCAAGGTCCCATAAGCTCTGGGATTCATAGTCCAATGACAGCTTAGGGAAGAGAATGAGGGTGAATGTAAGACACACGTAAGGTATCAACAGACTAAGAACAGTCCCTGCTACTGAATAAGAACGCATTTACCACAAAAATTTAACAATTAATTTGCAACTCACAAATAGAGAAAGTAAAGGGCACACTTTTTCCTTAAGCAAACATAGTGTGAGAAGAAAGGCCACATCAAGGTCTGTGAAATAGGGCTGGATGACGAAGACTTTGTATTAGCATTCTTATCCCTGGGACTCCCAAATTAGGCATGAAAAGAGAGTTCTCTGCTTTTCTCCGCTCTTGGTTGGATCCAGCCACCTCATGTGTGAAAGCTCAGGACAGAGCTGGGTGATGGGCTGATGCAGGGCTGTCAGACATCATCAACTTTGCACTGGGGTGTGGTGCTCACAGGCCCCAATCAGTAACTGTAGTGTTCTGTTAACATCTATTTAAACACCTCCTGTATGCAAATGTTTCTTTGATTCCCTTGAGAAAAAGGCAATGCATTGACTGGTGTAGAAGAAATGTTTGTGGCTAATGCATTTTTGGTGTGGACAGAACAAATATTCTTTACTAAGGCCATGCACTTTATACCTTCTCTATCAAGAGCACTATGGTCTCCACCTTCAGACCCGGAGGACCTTTTGAGACTGGTAAAGCCATAAACCTGGGAAAAAAAAGTCACTTGCAACCTTTTCTAGATACAGTCTGGTTTCTTTCAGAATACTGTGTTCATCATGAGACTTGGTCCTACTTCCCTGGTTTTAACATGCTTAAAAATCATTTTTGAAGTCTCAAGAAAAAGGGGCAGTGAAGAAGCACTGAATGGAGATAGAAACACGGACAAAAGAGAAGAATGTAAAAGGAGAGTATAAAGGAGGCAAAGAGAAGGAAATAAAGATGGAAAATAAAATAAAATTAAAAAAAGAAAATCCACACAACTACCTCAAAAGACAGGATTGAAAATAAATTTTGTCCATTCAAGGTTTTACATAGGGTTGGTGAAACTTAGACCTGATATTGCTGGGAATAAGTCCAATTGGACTAGTGGATTTATACCTGATTACAACAGGGCAAAAATGTAGCGCTTTTTTTTTTTTTTTTTGACAAAATGTTCAGTGATTTATGAGCTAGTCTGTTTTCAGAAAGGAGTTGTGAGTATCAGGGTTTCACTGAGACTTCAGCTCCTAAGTGCCTATAGCATTTCAAGACTTAAGCTTAGGCTAAATTTTAGAGGTGTTTGTCAATGAGGAGCTTAAGTTCCATGAAACATTTGAACATTAATGCTTTTGAGAACAGTATCCATTAAATTTTCTAGGGACAGAAAAATAACCAGGAAAGGATAATTGTTGGCTTGAACAACAAGAGGAACTTTCGGTTACCACGCCTGGCTGGGACACTAAAGAGAGAGAATGTATTAACATTTTTGTTTAATGCAGCTATTCAGTAAGGTCATTCTTATTCCACAGATTAAGGATGGTCTTTGCTGTCTTCTGCAAAGAGTAATTTTATCACATTTACAATAGTAATACAGTCTGTCTGCTATGGCAGGACTCTCTTACTAAGCTGTCTCCTCGTTCAGGACAGTACAGACAGTAAAACGCTATAGAAGACCTCAAGAGTAACATACTGTAAAAAACTACAGAATATCTTTTCCTCTAGATGAAGGAGTCTGACAGTGCTCCTTGTGCTAAAGGAATTTGTGGCTGTCTCTGTAGAGGTGTTCCAGAGTGTCCGTTTGCAAGAAAAGAGAAATATTCGTAGTTACAGGCTGCCCAACACATTCCTTCACAATACTGCTGAAAATGTTTCTCATTTTAATGTAGAAAACCCTCAGAATTAACTACTGAATATATCACTTGAAAAGACCATGAGCTAATGATATTCTGGCTTGGGAGTTTTTCAGTCAAAACCACATGCACATTAAATTTTCGTGTGAATGTTGGGCTGCAGAGAGGATTAAACACTCACAAAAATCGCTCCAGCAAACATAAAGATAGAAGAAAGCAAAGGCATCTGGGTTTTGCGCCTTTTTCCTGTCATGCTGGAGGAATGAGCTACAGCCTGGTGATTTAATTGTGCTAAGTGCTGTGGGCCTTCAGCTATGTTAATCATGCTCTATGCGGAGCAGCTGTGCAGCACTGGGCGCGCTGGCTGGGAGGCAAGTCCTGCTGCAGCCTCCCCAAGCTTCCTGGGGCTGGGGCTGCGGGGGTCAGGCTAGAGGGCGTTTCAAAGCACAGACCTTTGCTGCCTAAAGAAACGGCCTCATTTTCTTTAATTTTATACCCGCTGTAAAATCAATTCCAAATAATAATATCTAATCTATTATTGATACTTTATCCTGTGGGGACTAGCTGGTTTTGACTATTATAAGCAACCGCTGATTTTCCCCAGGCCCTCAGGGCCTCCTGTTGTGGCTGAGGCAAATGTTGCTAATAAACGCCTCCTTCAAAGTGACTTTTCCAGCTGAATCGGAGGGATTCCAGTCACCCATTTGATGGAACTTTAACCAGAAACGTGTTGGACAAATTAAATATGGGTTAGCTTTTTGCTCTGGACTATATCAAGAGCCTATAAATGCAAAATGTTTGAGTCACAGAAGACCGTGCTCTGTAATTAACTATTGTAACTCTCCTCACAAATCAAAAGCAGCCTAACCTGTGGAGTTCAATATGTCAAGACACGGGCACTGAAATGGTTTAGAGAAGGAATAAGAGGAAAGAAGAATAGGAGGGAAAGGTAAACAAGGTTCTGCATATGTGTATATTACTGTTAACTAACATCAGGAGCCTTAAACTTCTCCCCTTGTTATGGACAAGAAAAGAGCTGAAGTGCTTTAATGTATGGACTCATATTTGAGTCCATATGTAGTTTATCCTACTGGGAAAAAAAGAAAAAGATATTCAGACTTATCCATTTGGAAAATAATGATGAGCTGGAAAGGTTTTTCAAATCAGATACACTGGTTTTTCTTTCCTTTGGGCTGCTCCTGGAATATTGATAATTTAGTTTAATATAGCTAGTCAGTGGGCTGTTTGACAAGTTGAAAGTGGCAAGTCCGATGTCAGCAGGTATGCCAGAGTAAAATAGGCAGAGGTTGACTCTGTTTTCGGATTTCAGTGTGGAAGGAAGGATTTTTTGGAGTGGACATCAGGTAGCTTTTTTTCTGTCTCTGGTCAGGAGTTCAGTGTTTCAAAACATGGGCTCTTAAGTAACGTAAAGAGAGAAAAAGGATTTGATGAACAAATACTGAGCCTTATATTTTAATCTAGACCAAAATATCATTTAAATCCAAGTACAATGAAATATTTGTAAACATGTTTATTGAAGAATTTCTGTCTTAAATTCCGTCTCAACATGAATTGTAAATGTGCTATAATTCTGCATCCCTCTCTTACCAACCGTCTTCTGGCAAGCATTTGATGTTCTTGATCTTAAGTTAATCTTAAATCATTAGTTATGACCAGGTTTCTTGGAAAACCTGTTAAAGTGCAGTTTTCAGTGATGCTCATACACATATATTTCATCAGTGATAAGTTTGAAAGAAGTAAGACTTAAATTTAAGCTGGTATGCTATGATACTGTTTGTGCAGAAAAAGCTATTAATCAAAGATGATACCTCTTTGCTTATCTGTCTTAATTTTCAAGTAAAAGTAGCTGACAAAATAGTAAGGAGAGAATGACAGAATAATTTGCTTTTTGCATAAATGTGTTTTGTAAGCTAACTTTGACTTCACTAGGATATCTATGACAATGTTGTATTGCATCCAGTAAGAAATGATGAGCTGCTTGATTACTTGCAGTTCATACATAGCTATAACTCTAAATGGAATAAATAGTCTCTGTCTCCTACTTTGCTGAGGTGCTTATATCAGATATTCCTCTGTGATTGCATAAGACCTTGTATAATGTGGTGGTTCATGACTGCAGCTCCAAAATGTAATTACCTTATCAAGAGCAATAATATCTTTACCATTCCTATTATGTGCTCTATTAGTCTTTAGACCTTCTCACTTCCTAAAGCGGAGAATGAAAAATAGAGTGGTATGTTGGTTTTTTGTGTGTGTGTTTTTTTTTTTTTTTAAATCTCTAGTCTTTCTCATATTACTTTTATTAACATTAGTCACGCAACTGTTAGGCTAAAGGGATCAGCTAGCTCTCTGGACTTTGTAAACTCAAACTGACCACAAGGATAGCAATCCAAAGCATTAGAGAGGAAGTCTTTGTTCTCAGAAATATGGAAGAATAACTTGATGTTCATGTCATCTTGCCCTTCCCATTTAAAGTGTATAGAGAGAGGGCAAGTGGAAGGCTCAGTAGGGAGATAAAGCTGAATAGCTTTCCCCTCCTTCTCAGTCTAAAACTGCTTTTTAGTACTTATGATACTTAGAACACCAGGATATTGGTAAAGGGCTTCGATATCTCTGGCCAGAAAATCATGGGCAGTAAATAGGAGTGTATGTGTGATGTGTGCAAGTGAATCTGGTATATATATACAGGGGCCAGGAGGATTCTCAAATGCCTTTGTTCTATTAGACAAAATTTACGTTTATAATACCACAGCTTTTCCATTTGGGAATACATCTAGGAGTGGTAAAAGTAAAACCAAGCTGGTTTTGCCTATGTTCTGTGGATTGCAAGGCAGGATTTCTGCTGAAAACACTCTGTTGTCAGCTCCCTTCCCTCATGGTTTTTAGACATTGTCTTTGTCAGCATTGGTATCTCCAGTGAACAGAGCTGGGAGAAAAAGCAGTTGAGGAAAGACAATTACTGTGGCAGACTTACCTGAATCTTTCTAAATCTTCGTGGAAAGAGGCTGGGACCTTGATGTGGATCGGGTATTGGACTGGTAGCTCTTGCAGGGCAGGGAGCAATCAAGTACTGTGTTCTTCCATCTGCTCTCTTCACATCGCAGGCTCACAGCTAATTAATCAGCTGTAATTTCCAGATGGCCTTCTATATCAGCCTAAGGCAATGCAAACTCCAGCAAGGAAGCATGATAGAGCTCCGTTATCAAAGTCTCTGATGAAAGAAACACAATATAGTGTTTCCTACTGTACTTAGAAAGCTGAAAAGCTAGGAGCTATAGCTCCAGAGAGAACGTGTTGTTCAAATGTGAGTAAACCAAGTCGTTCAGCAGTGATACTTGTCATGAAACACTGTTTTCTGCGATGTGCATACTTTCATAAATAAGCTCTTCTAAAGTACTCGTAACAAAGGAAAAGGGCCTTTCAATTTCATAATAATACTAGAAAACTTTTCCTCTTTTTTTTTTTCCCTGCACTGCGCTATACTAAGGATAATTTTGAAAGAGCAAGATACTCATAGTTTTCACATTACTTTGGTGACTGATTACTTTGGTTGGATCACAAGTGTGATAGGATGTTGTTAACAAGTAACAATGCTAAACCCTAACCTTTAGTACAGTTATAATTATTTGAAAACTGAACGTTAGCACCTATAAACTTTGGCTTCATTCAAGTATTTGAAGAGTATCTACTGCTGTAAGAAAAACTGTCAAATGTGGCACAGTACTGATGGATGGACATTGCAGATAAATTTGTTTTGATGCATATTGGCCAGAAACTAGAATTTGTTCATGGAAACAAAATCTTTTTGAACACTGTGTTGTATTTTACCGTAACTATTTCATTTGATACAACACATAGAAGGCATTAGTGTGAACAGTGTTTTATATTCAAGTTAATCTTTTTTTAGAACTATTGTAGTGCAGAGTGTCATAAGGCATCAAATTCCATGCCTCTCTTAGTGCAGATGAAAAAAAGGGTATTTTTTTATCAGAAACCTTTTAACAAGTCTTGTCCAAAAAAATGGTGCTAAATCCAGCTTTTATTAAACTCAGCACCGTGGAAAATTTAGGTGAGATGTAGCTGGGGATGTTTATTATGGGAATAAGGGTTTGTGTGAGTTTGTATCTGAAAATTAGATGTGGGGGATGCAAACTCCCACAGATATGAAATTGAACAGAATGTTTGCACAAGCTCTTGCAAAGGAAAACCAGCAACTCTGAACAGCTCTGTTGCATAGTCTGAATATTTCTATGATCTTCCTGTGTTTGCTGTTTTTTCATGCCATGACTGTTAGGGGCCTTCATTTGCCGCATAATATAGTTATGAGAAGACAGGAAACTAGAGGGGTTCTGGAAAGTAGCTTTTCCTTCAGCCGTGACCTCGTGAGTGATAATAAGTGCTTTAAGTTGAGTTTTATCTGGTTGGAAACCCACAACTCTTAAAAAGTCTTGATTTTCAGAGCAAAAGTACGCAGCAATTCTGAAAATTATTTTTCTTAAGGCATTTAAAGTAAGACGCCATAAAACTGAGCTTCTCTAAACCACTTTTAAACTTTTAGAACTGTAATGCTAAACAAGCATAGCAGCATGATTCAGGGAAGTGAGCATTTTAGCTTGCATAATATATAGTATTGAGTATGTGGTCTTTTTTTGATCCTTATGTAGTAACAAGGAGTTGCCACACAGTGTCAATAATCGGTGCACAGGTACCATACAGATAGCACTGATGTGGTGTAGATCCTTAAAGAAACATATTTGTGCTGATGCTTTAATTCTGACATAGTGGCAAATTTGGAAAAAAACAGGATGTGAAAAAAGTGAACTATATTCTTGTGTCGTAGATTTAATGTTAGAAAATCAGTGCATGACCAATAGATGATGTGAAAGTACAGAGTTGGTGGTGTAGTTTTATGACCTGTCACGATGTAGCAAAGAGTAACTGCCAGGGGACTGTGCATTGCCACTGTAAATCCTGCTTAGGAGAGTGCACTATATGGGATCCTAGGCATTACAGACCACCGAGTCCGACTTTCTTCCCTGGCAAGATGGGAGACTGTAATAAAAAAAAGAGATTTCTGGATGCATGGAAAGCAGTCTGTTTGGCTAAGGTTAGCATGGCATCTTTAAAGGGAAATCCTGACTTTTTAGTTTGTTGAAGTTCTCTGGGGTGTAAAAAAGCACATGGTTGAAGTGGATCTAGTGGACGTACTGGATTTTCATACAGGATTTTCAATAAGCTTTTGACCACCTTTCATACCAAAGTTTATTAAAAACACATAAGTCGTCATGTGATTGCTGAAAAAGTCCCCTTATAGACTGAAAGCTGTCAAAAGGGTAGAAAGCATAGGATTGGATTTAGTGATTACTTTGACCATTAAAAGCGCCAACAAAACACTTATTCCATGTCTTAATGGAGACTGTGCAGGAGAGGCTGGAACAGCGAGATTTTTCAAGTCTGCAGCGCTTAGGTTGCTTAGGTAGAAAAATGCCACGCTTGCATTGCAGAAATATGTAGGCAGAGTATTGCCAGCAGGTGAGGTCCCTGCTACTCAGCACTGTTGAGACACATCTGGAGTGCTGGGTCCCATTCTGGGCTCCCCAGTCCATGTCTCTACGTGGACTTACTAGAGCACGTCCAGTGAAAGGCTACAAAGATGTTTAAGGGACTGGAGCGTTTCTTATATGCAGAGAGGATGAGAGGGCTGCAACTGTTTAGCCTGGAGAAGAGAAGGATCCAGGGGTCTTACAAATCTGTATAAATACCTGATGGGAGGAAATAAATAAGATAGAGCCAGACTCTTCTCAGTAGTGCCTACTGACAGGACAAGAGGCAGTAGGCACAAATAAAGATGCACGAGATTCCATCTGAACACAAGAAAAACTTCTTTTAATGTGAGAGTGGGAAAACTCTGGAATAAGGTGCCTGGGGTGTTGTGGAGTCTCCCTCCTTAGAGATATTCAAAAGCCATCCGGACATGGTCCGGGGCAGCCTGCTCTAGGTGACCCTGCTTGAGCAGGGGGGTTGGACAGGATAATCTCAAGAGGCCCCTTCCAACCTCAGCCATTCTATATGATTCTGTGTGGGCCATAAAAACTGGCCAGGTTTACCTGCTCTCTTTTAGTGACTGTCTAGGTTAGCATACTGGACAGTATGGGCCCTTGGTTCTGAGTCAGTAGGGCAGTCCTTGTATCCTTCTGTAGATTCCATAGGTTGAAACCTGCTTTGTTTCTGCACTTTCTGCTGAATTTAAGTTCTGATCCATTTCTGCTGTTAAATATGTCTGGGCCACATAGAGCTTTGCTTGCTTTTGTCTTCTCCTGGACTCTGCTCGTCCGTAAGCCATTTTCTGCATCTGGCATAAATTGTCCTTTATGCTTACGAACTGTCATAACTATACGGCTTCTGAAGTAATGTAGTAGAGGGAGCTGAAACGTGGCCTGTGGCCACGAGCAACAGTGTCATGAAGGGTGTGAAGATTTATGTTTGTTTAATGTTGCTTAGTTTTTATCCAAGTCTAAGCTTTCTGCCCTTATGGAGCAGTAGACTTTGCCTAACTGGTACACCTTGGCTCACTTTAACTTAATCTTCCGTTTAGTAAGAATGACAAGTTTTGAAACGGCTCAGAACTAGACCCTTATCTGGTGAAGTCAGCTGACCTAGTTTAATTTCACAAATTAAACTGCCGAAGTAAACTGAACTACTTCATTTACACTAGGCCTATGTATCTTTCTATGTATCAATCTAATGATTGCTTCCTTTTAGGACAAGATGCCCAGAGTTAACTGGCTGGGCTACTCTACAAAACCATTTGATTTAATAGAGAAATTTACTTTTTCCTTTGTATTTTTGGTATATAGTTTCTGAAATAGCTGTCCATTTTGGAACTAAATAACATGTTTAATGAAGGCTTTTGAGGAAGAAAGGTTGGTTCCTTATGGTCTTGCAGCTGTCTAAGGAACTATTACAGATTATGAACTGTTTATGCATTTTGTGACAGCTGGCAACACTGCTCCTCAAAACCAACAATAATAACCAAATGCTGGTTTATGTAAATGAATGCATCCACGTATTTTGCTGTTGTGCTGGCCTGTCTCTGTTATTACTTGCTGTCCACCACAGTTGTTAGTAAGAACATAACAATGAATTCATGGAAATCTAATCTCTCTTTGCATACTAAAGAATATAAAGAAATGTATGTTCTTGGCAGATGATACTTATCTGACATGAGTTTCTTTCTTAAACATGTACTATTACTGTAGGCTCTGCTTGAAATGATGAGGACCTAAATGTTGAAATGAATTAGCAAGAAATTAGTCCCGTGATAAAAAATTTTGTATTCTTTTATAATTCTTGACAGACACCTAATAATTTTTACTTCCTTCCTTAAAACTTAATCTGCACTTAAATTATTTGTTAGATAAAAACTCAGTGTCAGAATGTGGGTAATTAAATGGAAGAATATTTCTGTTCATTTTGGGTTTATTAATGATGTTCTCTGGAGAGGGCCTCCCACATCAGACCTGACTGTGGGCAAGTCGCTTATTTGTTCTGGGCAAACGTTTATGTGTGAAATCCCAGTTTCCCTTGAATCAAAACCTGGTCTCAGATTTGCTAAGCATGAGATGCAAACTTGAATCTGTTATGTAGTTTATGGCTCTTCAAATCTCTCTTGCGTTTTCAAAAATGATGAAAGGTAACCAGGTGACATGTTAGCTGATGTAATTTTGTAACTATCAACACAGTGATGTTTTTTTTTGTGTGTGTGTGTTACACTACTGCTGTAAATGTTATTCTATCCAAAACCCTCAACTGTGTCTGGAAAAATTGATGCTAAAAAAAATAGTATGTTTTTCATGAGCATGCATGAGTATGCTAACACTACTGCTGTAAAACACAAACCTGCCCTTAGACCTAGTGTGGGTGAAGGTGTTTGATGTGGAAGTGGAATTTTTTGTTGGTCGTTTCCTCTGTCAGTAGAAAACGACAGAATCTGAATTTCTTTGTCTCCTTACTCTTTTTTCAGTAACTCTTAGTTCAGCATAACTGAGATAGGAAGATTATAAGTAGAGCAGTGGAACATACTGGACAGTGAGATTTTAATCTTGCTTATCCTAAAGAATCAAAACAAGAAAATAATGTACTGAATATATAATTATCCAGGATATTTGGTATGCATAATGAGAGAACATTAGTATTACTAATTATAAAATGTTGTAATACCTTTCTAAGCTCTTCATATATAGATGGATTTGATGTAATAAATGGCTAAGACTGCAAATTCTGGTTGATTGGACCTATAGAATTACTAAGGAAATATTTTAGGCCATGAAATGAAGAATAAACATGACAAAACCTGTGGTAAATAGTTAACTCTGATCTGTAGAAAAGGGTAGAAGAAAATGATGCCAGGCTTGTTCATGGATTTACCTATGGCACAATCAGTGGTGTGTTCACCTGTTTATTTCCAGGCCTCAGTGCTTAGCTGGAGTGAAAAAAATTAACTAGTAAACTGTGTACAAAGATTTTTTCAACCCATGTTTTTTTGCAAACCAGGGTCCTGCTGTTCACATATCATTTCAATTGCTATGTTCTCCCACAGATGGACCGTAAAGCTGTTCCGTACTTAGCCCTTATACCTAAGAATAACAAGAAAAAGAGATGATTTTGCTGTGCAGTACCATTCTGTTCCATTGAGTCTTAATACTTAAATAGGGTGCTTATTTGAGCCAAGTCTTTGTTAGTGGCTGTTGCAGCTGCCTCATAACTCAGCATGACTGAAGCTCTATCCAGAGTTAGCAGCATCTCTGATCAGTGTCCCTGCTCATCCCCTTTGACTCATCCAACTGCACTTGTCTGCTTGAGATCATGTCTGGTCTGGCTGCTGTGCCTCTGTCTTCTCCCGATTTCTCTTCTACCTCCCTATTTATTCCCTCAGCACATCTTACAAGCAGATCCTCTCCAATTCCCTCCTCCTTTTCTGTGGGAGTTTTGTGTCCCTGATTTCTTCCTCTTTTCCTTCTGCATCTTAACTTTGGATTATCT
This sequence comes from Nipponia nippon, assembly GCF_047370975.1. NCBI lineage: Eukaryota > Metazoa > Chordata > Aves > Pelecaniformes > Threskiornithidae > Nipponia > Nipponia nippon. The sequence goes on along the minus strand of NW_028262380.1, from coordinate 77,836,477 downwards.
CTCAACAAGGACATTCAGTTGTCTCCTTTAGTCCAGACTGAAATCTTTGTCATTCTCCATTAGCTTCCATTCTTGAATGCTTTACCATCAACTTGGCTCAACAGCTCAGTTCTTCTCTTCTGCTGCAGGTACCGTGTGAGCCACACCGCTCTATCACTGCTCTGCTACTTCTACCAAACTGATTTCCCTGTAAAAGCATCTTTCCCTGTTACACGGATTTCCAAATAAGCATCTTGTGCCTTCTTTCAAGTTGTCCTTCATGTTTAGAAGGATCTCCCCGTGAGTTAGCAAAGCCACTTCAAAGCTGTTCTTCAGCCTCTGATAATTCTACTTTGTCATAAGGTCTACAGAAATATTGAAAGCAAGTATGTAGATGATGTGCTGAAATGATTGATCATACTGTTGACTAAGTTTCTTTTTTTTGTAGTATTATCTATTTGTCCTTATTTGGAGGCAGCAGCTGTATCTTTGTTTAACAACTGGAATCCCTGGTTTTGGACCATGTCCTAAGTAATACAAATAATTATTAATAATAAAAATGTTTTTTAATTATGATGTTGATTAAATGCAACAGGAGTTACAAATCCTAGGGTATCACATGAATTATATAAAATGGAGACACTTATTTTCACCCATGCCAAAACTCAGTACATGCTGAACTCTCTCTGTATTGCACATGACTTTAGGCTTTTATTTGTGTTAGTTCTTGTTGGATGCTCTCTGCTTTTCCTCCACCCTTATACTCTGTACAGTTGGGGGATACTCTCTGGGGGTCACAGTGTATTGCTTTCAGGTTCTTTACTAATGGCTTTCACTTGCCTTTCATGGTGTTTTAATTCATTGGCTTAAATCTACCTCTGTTTTTCCTTAAGCCTCTTAAAGAAATATCTGTACTAGTCGTCTTGTTAAATTTGCAAGCCAGTTGGAGAATGAACTTTGCCAGATCTTCCTAGCTGATTTATAGAACTGAAATCTCCCCATCCTCCAGGGCATGCACTCTGATTTTTATGTATAATAACCTTATTTACATTGTTCTTACTTACTTCTGGCCAAGGAATCCTCTTATTCTCCCAAATGGAGTACTATGAGTGCTGGAGCAGAGTGTATCTTTTTTAGTTGGCTGGCCTTTTCGAGATCTAGGAGTTCCTAATCACAAGGGTTTTCTGAATGATTAACAAACAACACATCTGTCCTTTGGACTCCTTTGACTGACAAAGAGCTGCTCTACTAAATGCATCTGGGTTTCCTCCATCTGGACAGGATTATTCCTGTTGAGGTTTCTGTATTTTTCTCATCTACTTCACTTCAGCAAAAGTGGAATGTGAAAGGAAGTGAAATTTGGACTAAATTTACGTTAGCCTAACAGCTCTGTTGTTACAAATGACATAATAAAGAGCAGTATCCTTCAAGGAGGAAGAGTAAGTTTTGATCCAGAAACCCGGGCTATTGAAGACAGGCACAGCAGTGGTACTTAAGGGAGAGGCTGAAACTGTAACTAAATGAAAAAAACATTTTACGAGTAAATCCAGTGTGGTGGACTACTGGGTTCCTACTACATAACCCTTAACACAAGGTGTAGGCTCTTCTCAGCTTCTTTGTAGGCCTCAAATGTCTTTAAACCCCCTTTGTGCCATTCTCTCTTTTGTAAAGGGGTAATGATAATAAAATTACTTTATTCCAGAAGCAAAGATCTGCTCCCAAAATCCCAGAAAACCTATTTTATGTAGGAAAATTTAGCTTTTGGCAATGTATCTACCTCTGACAGCAGCAGAAAAAGGGGAAAAAGAAGAAATAGAGTAAAAGGAAGTGTTGTCAAGGTGAAGAGCAATGGAAGAAGATGCAGATGCTGACTGTGGAGAGCTAAGAGGCCAAGTTCCATGTTAGCGGTTATTTTCACTGGTTAAGAAATGCGATGTGCAGTGTTGCTACCACTTATGTTGCTGTAGAATGCTGAGGTTCCAGCTGAAACCTGTGTATGTTAAGCACTATACCAGTACTAGGGATGAGAGGAAACAGAAACGGTGTCCTACACCAAATCCCACAACAGATCAGCCTCGTGTGGAAACTGAGCTGGTCGCCAGTCAGGAGCATGTAATGCGTGTCAGGCTATTATACTTAATGAAGACGAAGTAGCATGAAGATTGACAGACTTCACAAATCGCAGCATAGTGTCACAGAGAAATAAACTCTGCCTTCAATCTACTTGCTCCAGTAAGAGAAAAGGCATGTGAGTAGATGCCATCAGGTGGTTCTTGAGTGACTCAACTCCAGGACCTAAGAGGGCATCTCAAGGGAAGGATAAATCTCTAAATAACCCTTTTTTTCCCCCCTAAGCATCTGCTACTCAGCTAGCTGGACCTTTGGTCTGACCTGAGATGATTTTCTTATGTGTTGAGCAGCAATAGATAGTAGGAAAGCAGCAGGGATGAAACAATTAATGAGGCTTCCCATCCTAAATTTTTGGCATTCCTTTTTATGGGTAACAAGAGCACTGTGCGATACAACTGATGAAGGATACATCATGCATGTATACTCATAGGACTGAATGTTAGCGACTGAAATGTTGATAAAATAATCCTGGAATGTAATGTCAGAAACAGTGGAAAAGCTGGGGTCTCGTATCACTGCCGCAGAATGCTGCAGAATACAATTATTTCAAACAATGATGTGATTTTTTTTCTTTCCATGAAAAATTATACAATGACAATGAATAAAATTAAAACCATTGACATGTAAGTGGAAAACTATAACAAACCTTTCTGTGCTGGGGTGTAGATGATTAAAGGAAAAAGGTAGCTAGAAAGTGACATTAAAACTGCACCTGGCATTAGATGCAAAGATGGTCTAAAATAATATGGAATACTTTACACTTTCCAAGTTTCCCTTGCTCTAGTGCAATCCTTTTATAGAAATAATACTCATCAGCTATGTATGTTTACAAAGAAGAGCGTATATTCTATTCTTGAAATCCAAAAACTCCATTAACACATCTTGCATCCATGTACCTGTAGACCTTGAAAGCTGAATTCCTGAAATCAAGCCCTGGCTAACCAGAAACGCTGGGCTAGCGCTCAAAGCCTGAGCCCTGTCATACCACATCATCTGGTACAGATGGGAAAAGTAGCTGAGATGCAAATTCACTAATTAGAATAGCTAATTGTGCTATGTTTATGAGAAAGTCAAACCAAGAAACCAAAGTTAAATAAATTAATTCATTCCATCCTCTACACCTTGCCCAACCTTCTATATCATTTGATCTTCTAACTTGCTTTTGAGAAATTTTAGACAATTCTTCTAATTCTTTTCAGTCTGCTAATTTCTAGCTTTTCAGCAAAGGGCAAGGACTTTTGTCTCCTTTTCAAAGCAGAACCAAAAATTGTAACGGTTGTGTGCTTCCAAAGCTGTTTCCCCGACAGATATACTCTCACATGGAATAAGAAGTCATCTTTCATTCTTATTACATTGTCAGCTAATGACACCAAGACAGTTTAGGAGAACCAGGTATATGGTGTCCTTACAAATTTACTAGAGGCAAGATGTACTTTAATCTGTATATCATCAATGATCTCTGAAAATTCAATTGCAAAAATTCTCTAATGCATATAACAAGTAATAGCAGGGAAGGCTGAATTTTGTGTAGAATGTAATGAAGAGGTCACAAGCCTTGACACTGAAAAAGCCAAATAGAAGACTATCTGCTGGCAAATATTAAAAAAGATCAAATGTTTGGTCCACGTAAACATTCACAAATCTAGTCTAGCTTTCCACCATTTGCAAGGACCATTCACCTTTACTGGTTGCAAGTTAATTGCTGTTTTATCGTGATGATTAGCATAATCATGCATCTAGCCCTAAAATTCATGAATAATAGCAGAAAGCTTATTTGCAACTGGCAACAGGCATTTTGAGCTAAGCCTGAGGCTTTTTGGACTTACTCAGCAAACAACACGGGAAATCTTGCATTTCAACAGTTACGGCTCTGGATGCTCTTGGCTGTAGGATATGAAGGGTGCCCAGTGATTGGTCAGATTTATACAGAATACAGCAATGCCTACCTCAAAGCCAGCTGACGGGTGAAGCGAAGGATGCGATAGAGTACTTTGTGGTGTGCTGCACTGGGGTCACAGATACAGTAATTCCAATGTTATTTTTTGTGCGGAAATACAGAAAGTAGATTATTGCTAGAGCATAGATCAAAGCCCATGTGAACTTACATCTGATCAAATAAAAGGACGGTATGATTCTATGTTTTATGCTTCAGGGGTTTTATCTTATTATATGAATTTTTCACAACCTATCAGGGACAGTATCAGTCCTGTCCAGTTTTTGAGAACTGTTCTGTTTCTCCCCTTGTAAAGGAGAAGAGTGAAAAATATGGTCTTTGGTCTTCATATTGCAATTCTCATATTAGCATCCTCAATAATTTTATGGCAAGAGTTTTAAAGAGTCACTTGAGATAGCATATACTGTTTGCTCTTTAGTCAAGTATTCTGCCTTTACTGGTAAAAGGATACCCTGATGTTGTTTTATTGATCTTCTTCCTTGCATTTGGTTAGGTGGTTAACCTGTGTACTTTGTTGTTGAACATCTGGGGCAGCGTTTACGATGAGAAAGCCATAAATTTTTACTTTTTATTAGCTGCCTCTTTTACAAACAGATTCTCATCTGAAGATCTAACCTGCTTAGGTCAGAGACACATAAATATTTTGGTAAGATTTGCTATCTTGCATTACTCCCCGGTTTTCAGTCCCCCTCCTCTCCCCTCAAAATATTTGAGCCGTTCCAAACTTCCATCCTCCTTTATTGTATGGTCCCCACTGGGCCCCACTGTAATTTGCTTACAGGGCATGGACTTCCCCTCTCCGTTTTTTTCTGTTAGTATGTGCTATGCTATCTGGAACAGAACCTACTACACAAGGTACTGTGTTACCACAAACTCCTAAACCATATGCTAAAGAATGCATTTTGGTTGCTTAATAAAGAATGCAAATTTGGCATCACAAATATTGATCATTCAGTCAGGCCTAGCTCCCTGCCAGCCCTGAAGAGTATGGCATAATACTTCATGCAAGCAATTCTTTCATTGAGCCAGAAAATACAACAGACTTTTAATGGAAACGCAAATCAATGTTTATCATATTTCAGACTAAAACAGGTAAGAACTCTAAATTCTTAAACCAATAAAATTACAGAAGAAATCAGTGTGTTCTTCACAGCTGCTTCACTGGCAGCCCACGCTGCTTGCTTGCTTTCAAGATTGAGTAACTTTTCTTCAGCCAACAACTCCCATGTTTCTTACAGCCATTCTCATGCTATTAATCTACTCTAACAGGAGCCAAAACAAACATCTTTACTCCCCTAGAGGTATTGGACCAATATGTCCCATCTGGCCTTTTTCTTCGTACAGAATTCCCAAGGTAGTATCATGCTAAACCTGATTGTGGGATGGAGGTATCATTCTTTCTAAGTGCACATCAGTACCAAAAGCACGCCCTCCTTCCATTATCTTACTGTGTATGTTGTGATAACATCATTTTCAAATTTTAAATGTCTATATCATATTTTAAAAATGTGTTTTTTATCTAGTCTAAGTAGTAGACAGTGTCCTGAAAATTTATAGAAGGCCCATAATTTACTTCATACCTGGTTGAGATTACCAGATGGTGCAAAGTGAAAGTTAAAAATATGAATAGAGATTTCTAATGTTTCTATTGGTGTGTCTAGTGAAGCTATGTAACATGAAGCGTACAATCAAAAAAGATCTCTTATGTCAAAAGTACTACATTAGTAGTCCCATGTGCATTAATTCAGAGAATAAGAATGTCTGAAATGTATTGTATCCCTGCAATCCAGCCTGAGAATCGTTTCATTAATGAAAAAGGAATCACAATTTTCTCCACTCTGTAATCCACTGAGGGTAATATTGGAAGTGTAAGTTGCACGCCCCAGCAAAAAGGCCATTTTGTTGTCATAGCCAGGTGAAAAACAAAGATTGAAAAGCTATATGAAAAACTGGAGTCCAAGTTCTGATCTGTTGTGGCTAGGTATGGAGCCATTGACTCTACTCCAGGACTTACTAGTTTACATTCACCGAGGAGCTGAGTCTGTGTGGGGCTCCAGAAAGTGTTTTCAGACAGTGTGATACAGAGAAGCTATGAAAATTGTGAGAGCTACAACGGCCTGGTTTAAGAGGTGGTCTCTCTCCATGTGTTACACAGAGCCATTGGGGAAGAGGTTTGAGCCACTGCTTTTTGGTTAAGTCGGTAGGGTTAGTGGAAGAGCATTGTTCCTCCTCTTTGGATTTTGTTTGTCTCTCTCCAGTACAGCTTAAATCCTTTGTCTTTCTGGCCGTGGTGCAATGTCCAGCTATTTGTATGGCTGCGTGGGGATATCTGAAGTACAAGAGGGCAGTTTAGAAAGCTGAAGTATGTATCAACTGATTTCCTGTGAATCGACTTTTTCCTTGAGCTTTTTTGCTGTTTATTGCTTTTCTGGTTTTATTTGGTTGTTTCGAATTACACTTTAAGCATTCTTTTATGGAATTTCGTTTTGTTATGGTTTTGTATCTGCTAATTCAAAATAAATTAATGGATGTTTCACAAGAGAAGCATTGTAACTTTGTTCTTTTGGTACTAACTAGGTTTAGATAGCATGTGCCATACAGTCATGTATAGCTTCCAGCCATCTGAGAAATGCTTGCCTGTCAGATCTTTTGTGACTGCATTGGCTTCTGCCAAGTTGCATCCACTAACACCAGGATTGAATTTGTCCTATGCTGATGTTTATGGATTTGGAAGCTTCCAGCCAAAGAGTTGGATGTGATACTTGGAACCAAATTTGGAATGGTTATGGGCATCACTGGGTTAGAGTTAATAATTTTGCATCTCTCAACTGTGCTGTTATATAGGGCCTGTAGAGAAAATTCCGTTAATTCAGAGTTCAAAATTTATGTTGAAACTGAAGCTTGAAATATTTTTTTATCTTTGTTACAGGACTCAATATTAAGAGTATCATGGCATGTGTCTTCAAGTGTGGCTGACCTCTCCATGTTGGTGCACATTCTCCATGGGGCAGCAAGCTGACATTCTGACAGGTTAGAAATGGTTTGTTCTAGTCTGGCTGTATCTTTGAGGGCACTTTTAGAAAAAAGAGCTTAATCCTTAACAGTTTTAGTTGAAGTCTTTTGGAAGTTTCACGGTGAACTTCCCTTCCCCCAGAACTGTTTTAGTCATGTGTGGCTAAGAAGTCAGCAACATTAAAATAAATTTGATATCAGTATCCTTAATGGAGCAGACCCCAAATCAGGCACAAGAGGTGCACAAGTCAGTCATTTCAGATGACAAAAATGCACCTTGATTACCAATGTCTACTGCACATTTACATAAAATAACTACTCATTTTATCAAGTAAAATGGCCTTGTAATTGATTCTCCTTACACAATGATTGTCGTAGTTATAGTGCTTCCTACAATCACTTGTAAAATACTAGTGTCTGACTCACATCACAACATTGTGGGCAGGTATCGTTTATGTGTTGCCAATTTTTGTTTTAACTTGATCTCAGGAGCAGCCTGATTATCAGACATCAAGGTGCTGTTGCAGCGTGTAAGATGTCTTAAAAAATGACTCTTACTGGAGACTCTGGGCTGCAGTGAAACAGTTCTGCTGGTTGGGACCATCTTTCAGGATCTTAAGAAGAGCCCACGGACCACTGCAATAGTATGATTTTTGCTTTTCCTCTATATAGCATTCCTAGTGACAGTCTAAGCATTTGATATTTTCTTCTTCTTCTCAAAAACCAAAATATGTTCAGTGCTTTCTCCTGATAAGAATGTCTAGAGGTGTGGTAACAGTTGCAGGTGATCCTTTTTAAGTACGTAAGTTTGAGGATTTTGATAAATTTGATATTATTAGATTTGAGGATATTGCATCTTGCTTTGTATTGTTTTGAAAGACACTGTGAGCTCAGATTTCTTTATTAACATTATCATTATCTGAGGCAGAATTTATGATTGACACATGTTGTCCAAATGCTGCTTTTAAACTTTTTTCACTTTCTTTTTATATAAACTAATTAAGCGACACATCTTTGGTCTGTTAGTCTTACCTATACCTTTGTACACTTATAAATCCAGCCCTAGGGAATATGGTCATTATTGTATGCCCCTTTGATGTGGTTTGGGTATGACAAACCAGAAGAGCACAGGTCAGTAGAAGAGGACACCTTGCTTTCTTCTGTGGTCTGTCAGGATCTGCTATTCTAGTGATTTCCACTCTGGAGCATAGACAGAGATTATATCCTCCATCTGTTCATAGTGATTACTAGATGGTACAGTGCTAGCTCTCTGGCTGATTGTCTAAGTCTTACATACATTTTATAGGATGTGGTCTATAAACCCCAAACACGGCACCAATCAACATGAATTTTCTTTCCTTTTCCCCCATATTCCTCTTGATACCAAGAGCCTAAGTAGCACACGTGGAACTTGTTCTCCCATTTCCCAGCAATTGGAAATATTGCTAGTACAGCTTGAAAGACTAACAAAAATAAACAGATTTTGTGTCAGGTTATCTTTGAGTTTCAATTTGATTTTAGTCCATATAAAGTGAGAATAGTATTCAGTGATTCAATGGAGTTACTATGATATAAAAAGACGTGAGATCAGGAATCACTGTTAATTCAACCAATCATGATATGTGTACATAGGCACTATTTAAAAAGAATTTATTTATTCTTTTCTGTAAAACCCTTTAATAACAAACTTGTATGAAGTGGCATTTATGCATTATGAATTACGTCCAATGATTTCCACAGGTAGATGCTTAGCTGTTTCTTTTCTGCTGCTTGGAGATTTGGAGTGTATTAACTTTATGAACTTCACGGAAAAATTATTGCTTTTTAGAGGGATTATTCAATTACCCACTTCAGGCAAAATGCAATAAATCTTATGTTATGCTAAAGCCGAGCATTAATCAGCAGACCTTGCAAGCATGACAACTGTTCTTCTCAATGTCCAGCAGGCTTAAGACAATATTCCTTGTCTTCGTTTCATTGCTCAGTGGTACAGGTGATCAATTCTTATTATTCTGCAGCATTTTTGACTTACTAACCTCTTCATCTTCTGAATTTGCTGTAACCCCTAGTTGTCCTTATGAATTTTGATTGTAGTTTGAATTCTGTTCCCCTTTTAAACAAGTTCTGTATAAATATACAGAGGCAAGATATTACCTATTTTCCCCTTAACTCTTATACTTTGAAAACATTTAGGAGCCATTTTCAATATTTTTAAAAAATATTTTTAGTACAAATGTTGTTCTCTGTTTGAATACTCTCTTTTCACTAGTGGCAAAAATTTATGAAACTCAACTTTGGTGCTTTTCGGTAACCATAAAAACAGGTAAAAAGCTGCCATTTGTTAAGTTTTTACTTAGAAACATTTTCAACTTAAATGTTAATCACAAAATACAGTTTCTTATCATTTATGGTTTGCTTGTTAATGCACGGAGAACGTATTCTGTCTAGAAAGGGAGAATGAAATACTTAGAAAGGCAAGAATAAGAAAACTGTGTTCTAAACTAAGCCTTCGTGTGAGGTTTTTTTTGCATTCATATTTTAATGGATTTTGCACAGCTAAGAACATTCCTGGCAGTTACACGGGAATGGTTTGTTCCTCCTCAGCATCTGTGTGGTGAAGAATTGCTTGCAAAGTCAGTGCAAGCAACTTTTTGTTTATTTGTACTGGTTATCTTACAGACTGGAAAGATCCTATTACATTATATCATTGCGCTCTGATGAATGTCAACAGTAATGAGAAGCTAAGAAAATATTTTTCAAGGATGTAAGGGAAAGCCTTCTCGGTGATGAGAAAACAGAAATATTCATGCTGCAAGAAGAAATTAGGGCGTGTTTCCTTGATTAATATATCTTTTCTTGGTCTGGTAGTCCAGGCACTTATATTCGCTTTTCAGTAGATGGTGCCAGAGTCCAAGTAACCTCTCTCCACCCTCTGAAAGTATTTTTCTGCTTGCCAGTGGTGTTAAAATTTAATTTCAAAATACTATAAAAAGCTGTTAGTGGACATAGATATGCAAGAAAGAGGTTTTGTGTCAGAAAGCTCTTTTGGTGAATTTCAGGATACTTGGGTTTATGTTTAAACCCTTGATAGAAGCTAAGCTTAGAAAACAAAGAGCTGGTATGTCACAATTTAGGAGTAAGCTGGTACTGAATCTGCTTTACCTAATAACTCCAGATTTTGCATGGGAGAGCAGTGCTGTTGGAAACAGAAGGAACTACAAATTATAAAAAATGAAACTGATTGCAAAACAAAACATCACACGGAGATAACACTCCCAAAGCCTCCTTAGCTTTGAACATCCCGCAGTGTTCTTGGGCCAACTAGTAATATTTGTTATTTCTAACATTCACGCATCTTTCTCCTGGTCTGTTGAAGCATTCCTCTGCCTTGGAAAAGGAAAGACGGATTAGCAGCTCTGTTTATTGAGGGTAAAGATTGAAAGTCCCCTAATTAGCAAAAAAAGCAGAGGTCTTTGTATTTGATGTTTGCATTTTACTCAACAACGCGGTAGCTATTAAACTTTCAAAGCACTGGAATATTTTATTTCCTGATTCACAAAAATATGTGAGATTTGGAATGATGCTTTTTGAAAACGGTATGTGAGGGTTACAAAGAATAGGAAAGATAGAGATTTCAATTTAAGAAAACAGGAGATTTGACAACAGGAACATAACGTGCTTTAGAGGCTTAAGGTGAGAATTGAGAACATTGAATAGCACTAGTCAAAGTCATGTCCCTTAAGTATTGCTGTGAATTTCCAAAATAAATTCTTCAATTAATTTGGTAATTTTTTAATTTAAGGGACAAAAAGCCAAAAAATAAAAAAAAATATGTTTTTTGTCAGGAATCGCACAATATAAGATGTAGGAAACATTTAAACATGGAATTTCTTTATCTAAGCATGTCCCCCAGTCTTCTCAACAGATGCTGGTCCCCGTGGGTTCTGGAGCTGCCCAGATCTGTCTCAGGGCAGATCTTCTAAACTCACCTGCTAGCTTGCTTGTGGCTTTGCTTGGCTTTTGGGACATCTGAGATCCTCAGGACGAGGCCTCCAGTTGAGAGTCCCTGAAATGGCATCCTTAAGGCTGGAGCCAGGCCCAGTTCCCCCAGAAGAAATAAATACCCACCTGTGAGAAATTTCACCTTCAGGGAAAATGATTAATCTCTCAGAGGTATTGGCTGGCATAGTTTTTAATCAGCTTTCATTGGAAACACTCCTACAAATATAGTCTACTATTCTGAACGTTCTGCTCTTCATCCATGTGTTGTCTTTGCTCCTGGTCTAATTTTGGAATTTCTTTTGATATTTATTTGCTTCTGTCCCTAGACAGCATACAGCTCAGCATTCCAGCTCACTCTGTATTAGAGTGAAGATCCAACCAGAATGCGGGTCTGGATGCAGCAGTACAATACAACAGTTCTCGGTGAGCTTGTCTCACTGCCATTGCATCCGGATGATGATCATCCATTTGCTTTGGTAAAAGCAAATTTCAACTTGTTTGATTCTGTTTGATAGTTATGTTAAGGCAAATGGATTTTTTAAACGATAAAACCAGCTGAGGGAAAATCAAATAGCTACCTAGGCTTTTTTTCTACATGAGAAGGTCAGTACTTCTTTTGTGGAGGAGCGTAAACATTTTTAGTACTCATTTGCCTGCCAGGCTCTTCTCAGAGGGATAGAATAGAGTGTGCTGGCTAGGTCAACAACATCGCTTCAACATGTTGGCTTTCTGCCGTGCTTGTGATTACTGATTGTTTATTTGTATAACCTTGGTTTGTATCTGTAAGGCTGCAAACTTCTGCTTTCCAATATCTGGGCTGAGTTAATGTAAGGTAGGACAAGCAGACAAAGATCTTCAAACTTGCTACATCTTCAGTTCTGTTCACCCATCCCAGCAGCACAGCTGTGCTACCAAGTATTCTTTCAGTGTAGTAGCCACAAGTCCGGTGATGTTTCCTCTACAGTATCTCATCTGTCATCTCTGGTAAAGGTCATTTCAGAGACTCCAAAATGTTGCCATATTCTGGTGCTATGTACTGCCTTCAGGATGGGACAAAGGGATTTATGGATTGCTAGCTACGGTCCAATTTTTATCTAGAACAGGCAACATTCATTTGTTATCCACTTTGAAACATAATTAGGTGACTGGCCTAGTTTATTATACATTGTGATTGAAATTTCAGTCTGAGAATTGACTAACAAAATGGGTGACTCAGGCGCTATTCTGACAGCAGTCAACTATGTCAACCATCTTCAGCATAACTTGCGTTGTCTAGAAGATCTTATCGCATGCTAACCCGAATATGGTCCAGATTCGGCCAAAATTTTAAATTGTGTTTATCTGACTCCCACTAAAAGGATTAAACAAGTAGCCAGTCATGAGCTTCCTCCTGACTTGACAGCTCTTTGATTGAGGGAATTGAAGCTGTATGCATTACTGCATATAGTCCCTGAATGTTCGAGTAAGGGCTTAGAGAGGTGTATACAACTACCGAAGTTCTTCGGTATTTTTCTAGTCAGACTCTAACACACTAAGACAATTCATGCATCCCTCCAGGCATGTATGTAACTGCCTAGAAAAAGTTAATAACTTCTAAAGTTTGGCCACAGTTATGTAAGATGACTTAGTTGGTGACAGGTAGAACCAGCTTTGTCCAATAAAACACTGGTTTTGATGGATGACAGCAGCACATTTTTAAACCTTCCTGCAGTTTAGTAGAGTGTGAAAAGTAGAGTATCCTTTAATAATAATAATGACTTTTTATGGACAGCTTCCTTCCCTTAAATAACTCTGTACTTTGTAAACAGAAATAGTAACATGGGGAGGAAAGTGATTAATCCACGACCGTTCATCAACTGAGCAGCGGTTCCTGGACTAGAACTCCCTCTCCCAAATCCTCTTGAGTTACTCACAAAGCAGTTTAGAGTCTCTGCTCTAGCCATAACCAGGTAGATTTATAAGAATTTATAAATAGAATATCCATACGCTAATGGATGTGGACCCATCAGACCATTTCCCTGCCTGAAGGGATTTGGATACAGCACTCTGCGTGATTTTTCCACATCTCTGCATTCAGGCTGCTCTTCTATTCTTTGCAGAACATTCAGAGGGAAGGAAGAACAATGCCTCCTGCATACATGTGCAGCATTGCACAAAGTAACACCAAGATAATTTTAAAAAATCATACAAATATTTCTTTACTGGCAGGCTCCAGAGTCAATGACAGTCCAATTTATACAGAAAGGAAATCCCTCCATGCTACACTTTAAGATGCAATAATATGGCTACTCAAGCACATTGAGTTCAGTGACAGATTAGCATAGGCAGCTCCTGAGAGCCCAGAAAAGCCTCCAACTAGAAAGGACCACCCAGCTCACTGGCTGCAGTCTCCCCAATCACAGGCAACCATTCAGGAGCTGAAATATTTCTAACATCCTCAAACAAAATTTTAACTGTAGTGAAAGGTCAACAGCCAAACCTGTAATATCTCGGAGGCCTAGCAGGAAACAGAGCAGCACAGATGATTGTGTACATTTCGTTTGGTGCTGTGGCATGTGACTGGGCATTTTCTTCAAGGTTTTGTGGATAAAATTGGTTGAGCTGGATAAAAGTGACTGAGGAGCCATAATCACCTAAACCCCCTTCAGTCTCCGTGGCTTGGAACCTTTGTGGCTGCAATACTCTAATGGAAAATATTTGAGGGCTGGTTAAATTTGTGGCTATTGTAAGTGAAGATAAAAGAAATACTTAATAATATGTTCCCGCTGTTGTCCAGCACATTGCTGCCTGCATGAAAGCCTGTGGAGTCCTCTCTGTAGACAGTGGAGGTAACTCAGTGCAATGGGATGGGAAAGAGGGTGTCACTGGTTATAATTCAATTGTCACAGAATGCCTGAGGTTATTCTAGCAGACAGTGTGTACAGCTTCAAGATCTGAAAGGGCTTTTGGTGATTTGAAACATGCAGTTGCTAAATGCTGGATTTTATTTGTTTGTTGGAAGCTCAGAATAAAGAGGATAACTTTAAAAGGGGTGTTAATTCCTTAGCCAGGGACAGTTGCCATCTCACCAGAGGCACATGTGTGTAGGATTAGCTCCTCTCCTAGGCTCTTGAAGCAGATCTGTAATATAAAAGAAAAATTTTGAAGCAAACAGGATCTGTGCTGACCTCCCATGTGAGGGGTAAGACTGGGGAGTGACCGTGTGGGTGGTAGGGTGGAAGTTTCCATGAAGTATGGGTGGGAGCTTCTCTAATAATTTACATTTATACTGGTTCCACTCGGAGAAGGTTGGCTCACTGGCAAGGTCAACGCCCAGTGCATTACTTGTTCCCGCTTGTTTGTTTATGTAACATTGTTTTGGGTACCTAAAAATAACAGCCCTTCTTAATACAGTGTGACTTCAAGTAGAACCGCTATGAAGCAGACTGGGAGGAAAGTGTGCAAGATGCTAATGTTACTATCAGTGTCACTGCCATGTTCATTCACTTGGCGGCCGTAGCTGGGTTAGGAGATATGGAACCAATATTTAAGGCAGTGTCAGAGATGGCCATGGAGCACGTGCTCATCAGGGCATGTACACAGCCCAGTGGAACGATGATTCATCTAGGAAGCAATGAGAACAGGTTCACAGCGCTGACAAACGGATGAAGAGAAGTCGTGGTTTCATGAGTGTACATTGCTGCTTCGAAACGCGACGTTCTTTAGCTATCAGTATGAAATCGTACTAGGGGAGCACTGCTTTGAAAGATGCAATCTACAGTTGTTCAATGTGGGCTCAATTTTCCACACATCATAATAAAGTTATAGATGAAGCATCTCCATTTGTTATTATCCATGGTGAAAATGAAAACAAATCTTTAAGGGAGAGATAGAGATATATATACACACATATATCTCCTTATATAAGATTTTTTTTGAAGAAATGGTTGTTTTCCTTCATCTTACTCAGGCTTTCATCTCCGTAAGTATACATATGGGCATGGTCAAACTTATTCTGACTAACTTTGAACCTATTTGAATATTACAAGTGTGAAATTGTGACCACACGTGTTATATTAACACTTTGCATAGGAGAGTTGTGTGTATGTGAGAGAAAAATCAGATGCATATATGAGGTGAAAATGGAACCGGTTGAAAAAGATTGGAAAGAAATGAGGGAGACAAAATAACAAAATAATATTCTGTGTGTATGTAGAGAAATAAGTAATATAAATGTAGTTATCTAGACCATCTTCTAGTCCAGCATTTGTGAATACATCATAAAATAGCTCAAAAATCTATTTAAAAAAATAACTGCATTACTCTTTTTGTAGAAATGCTGCAGTGAAGGCTTCTAATATAGAGGCAGCAAAAGGATGGTGAACTTGAGCTAGACTGAGCAACATACAAATTAGACCTTAAGACTATCAAAACTGTGCAAAGGTCACAAGATTTTTCCATTTTTGTTGTAATAGAAATGAAAACTTTCTATGTAAACCAAGAAAAAGTTAACTGAATTTCACTAAATTTTGAAGAATAGATTCTGTCTGTCTATCTCCTTTTGTCCATCTATTTAAACATACATGCACTTAATGCAGAAGTGATATATGTAGGAAGAAATATTTTGAATATCAGATGACCTCTTCTTTAGACTGTGGGATACTTTCATGCTTTTTAATTTTGAAGGTCATGTCTATCTGGTGGTTTTTTACAATCGTTAAACTCAATACCTCTGAGAAAGGCTCCTACATACTCTTACAAACCCACCTTTCCCACGATTTTTGCAACTTGGCTTTTGAATGGATTTTGCTGGTTCTGGTACTATACGCATTTTGAAATGCATATAGTGTCCAGAAATCTACTGAAGTTAAGTGCTCTTTCTTTTCTGCTCCTAACAAGTTTTTTGAAGATTTGCCTTGAGCATGACTTAAGCTACATTTTCATTACAGCATTGCTGAGGCCATGCTTTGAGTGTTCCCGCACAACATAGTTGCGCTCATGTTTTGCAAGCTGCCGTGGAGCAAGGCTTTTGGAAGCCCTGAAAACCACCATTGCTTCATAAGACATCAGATATTTCATAAAATTACTGAGAAAGGGAAAAAGAGAAAATCAATTAATTTCTACAGATGGGAAAAAATAAGACTACAAAAATCAATACTTTGAGTCTAATATTTTCCTGTGCATAAACAAAAATCATTGGGAAACATGCAAACAAATAGCTGATTTATTTATTTTTTAATTCCTGAGGGTGAGATGATCTCATGTATTTTTTTCCCAAGGCTGTTAAGTAGCCATCTGATTAATGATAAGTTGGTCAGTACTGCTCACAGGGAGTGCAAACACCTTGAAAATCAGTCCTGAAATGTGCATCAAATTGAGCAAACTGAAATGAAGACTCGTTTTGAAAAATGGTTGTCATTTTAGGCTATCTTGTGAAGTTTAAAGCCACTACAGCACTGAAAACCATGAAGATATCCACACTTGCCAAAAACATGTCAGTAGTGAGGCAGACGTAGCTGTGCCCCTAGCAGAGAGACGGACATTCCTAAGAAGCATGCACTGCCCCTTTACATGTATTTATTTGAGAGGGCAATATCCAGCAGCTGCCAGGCATAGACAAGGTGGGCCTTGGTCATCTCACTTGCTTAGGGCATGGGTCTAAGCCTTAGACAAGTCCAAGGTAGCCTTCTGCAGACCCTACTGCAACCAAGAAAATCATATTTTTTTAGCATAACCACCACATTTTGCTGAGAAATCCTGGCATTTTTAAGCTTTCCAAATAAGGAATTTTAAGGAAAAGGGAGAACATGCAGAGAAAGGGCTTCCAGGCAGAAGACAGGGATATGAATAAAAATGTCTTTCATTTTTTCCTTCTCTCTGAAATCTAACATGAAGCGAGGGCAGTGATTGTGATGATAAAGGCAAATGATAAATGAAGGAAGGGGCACTTCAACATAATCTAGATAACAGGAAAATTTTAAATGGACAATTTAACATGAGGGTCTGCATGGAATTATTTTTCATTAAACAATCAAAGCCTGTGATAATGCAAATGAAATCCATTTTTAGCTGCAGGAAATTTTGAGAATTTCAGAGGAATAAAAAATATGAGAATAATAATATCATGATGGTAATTCACAGTAATTATAGAAAAGCATAATTGCGCAACACAAGCACTAATCAAAGCTCAGAAGAGTATTTTGGCAATCATTAGGATTTCAGAGCTATTAGCATTTACCTTTGTCATTGGGCACCACACAACAAGCATTATTAATTTCATGCCAATCTAGAGCATAATTTCCCTGATCAAATATCAGTTTGTAACAACTAACCACAAAGATTAGCTTATCTGACATTGATTTTTGTGAAGTGTTTTAGAAAGAAAGCTTTATTGGTGATTGCTTTGGAAGTAGCAATGTTGTCCTTGAACTTAGGTTATTTCTCAAGGTTTGTAGGCTATCCTATAGGTGTACAAATTCCATCAATTTATTTGCATCTGCCGGCCTAAAAAAGCTTCAGAGCATTGTCCATGCTTTCCCTCTTGATATCTTATAGGTGTACATTTCTGAGCTTCATACATCTGTGAGTGTGTTAATAATCAAAGTATTATTGAACTATGCACGTATTTTGTGCTGCTGTGGTACATATGTAACTCATCATTTGTGCTCACTGTAAGTTCTAATCTGATGTATAGCTAGTCCTAAATTATTCTATGTACAGAATTTGTGTCATTTGTTCTTTTTCTCCCCCTTCCCAGCTATGCTTTTGCTCAAACCTGCCCTGACTGCCTAGCATGAAGAAAAGAACATTTTACCGTTCATACCATACAGGGATGGAGGTGAAGGGAACATTTGAGCCTATCAAAGTTGAATTTAAGAAAGAAGAACACAGAGCTGGAAAACTCACAATGTGCTCGTGGAGAAGGGATGATCAATCACTAGGAGAGGAGCTGGTTTTCAAGAAAACTGAAGAGAGAAGTAAAAGCGCAAGTAAACAGTTGAAACCAAGAACAAATAGTTTGGAACTGTGGTTTGAAGAAAGGATATCCTGTAGTGAATAAAATCATGAACAACGTGTTTTTTTTTCCCAGGTAAAGAATCGAAATTGTGAAATTAACTAAAGCACAAACAACTAAAGCATAGTTATTTATGCTAGTATTATATGTAAGTATATGTAAATAAATGTATAATGTTCTCTCAAGTTCAGTAGAAACTGTATTTTGTGAAATAAAAGAAACAAACAAAAACAGGTCCCTAAACATGAAAAATGACTCTCTGGGCCTTCTTGGTTCTTTTTATAACCCTCTTTATGCGTTATTTTTTTAAAAAAGTAAGTCTCTTCTCTTACTGATATTTATAGACTTTAAAAAGTTCTATACCGTATGTATAGCTTTTAAAGGTTGTCTATGGGAGAAGACATTGGCTAGTAAGTAAAAATATTTTTCAATTTGTTGTTCAATAAAGCAAGACACAATTTATCAACATGAAAGTGGGGTTATTTCCCAGTGTCGGAAATAGTAAGTATTGAATATCTTTTCCTTTTCTCAACTGACTCACTGTCACGGTGCTTTTCTCTGGCTTGTGGCAGGGTTGTTTTTCTGTTAGCAACTTATTTTTTAACACACCATTCTGACACCTTGACAGTTCATGTGCTAAATCAAACTTTACAATTACTGGCAGGCAGTTATTAGATGTATTGCACTTAATTAACTTTGCACCTAATTACAAGCAGTGCTGGCCGATTACAAAGGGCATAAATATATTAGTGCCCTAGCTGTCACATCATGAAAATGGCTGTTGGAACAAGTCAAGCAAAAGCAATTACCACATTTTGTGCATGGTGAAGTGTAGCAGAGTGCAGAAGGAGGAATGAACTGGTTTACTGTTTGTAGGAATTTAATTTTGCACTTTGCATTTCAGGTGACCCAGATGAGCAAAGAGGATGATAAAAGATTTCCTTTCATTTGTCTAACCGCTTAAGGAGTGCTTCACGTGTGTAAAGGGAAAACAAAAGTTGCGTGGTAAGAGCTGACTTACGTTTTGTTAGATACCCACTCTGTGTATCTGTAGATGATGAAGTATGAGGTTTCTAGCACTAAGGATGAAAAGCTGCCTGACATGAGATATATTCTACAGATCATAAGCGAAACTTGTGATTCAGAATGACACTGTGCAACTCTTACTTATACAGTAGTTGCCAAAATGAGAAGGAAAGCAGAATTTGGTCTCATCTGTAGAGAGATACGTTGTAAAGAACAAATATTAGCACTCAGCTAGCGTTCTGTGGAAATCTGTCTTGCGTTAGCACAGGAAGAAAACATCTCTGCTGGAAAAGTAAGCAAGACAGAGCAATTTTAAAAATTTCATGAGTGCCTTTGTAAACAGAGTCTATATGAGAGAGATGTTTCCTTCTCTATCAAGTATCTGTTCTAACCACCACATGCTCTCTTTTGCGTAGGAAAATATAGCATGTTACAGGTGGCTTAACTAATTGTTGTTGTGCATATAGCCATAGAGGGGTGTTGTCTTCGTTTTATGAGAATCCTGGCTAAGGAGAGAAACTGAGAACTGTTAAATATCATAATTGTTTTCATTGCTTAAAGATTTCCTTTTTCTGCTTAGCAGCAGAATAGCCCCTGAATTAGCAATGTTTTGCATCAAAACTAATCAAAATATTTGTTTTCCTTTTCAGCAAAACTTAGTCCCACACTTAATTATTCAGCAATGCATAGACAAACCAACTTAAGCCCAGTCATAGGAATTTCATGGTCAACAGACTGCACCCTTTGCTTTGTGCAAGATATTTAATGCTTTGTACAAAATAATACTGAGGTCACACGAATCAGTTTCATATATATTGGCCAAAAAAGGTCACTAGAACTTGACTTTGCTTGGGGCACATGGAAAGAAACAGAGGCAGTCACAATGTGGTGCTAAATTAGTGGCTGTAGGGCTTGTTTGCTGTTGTTATTTACAAGCTCTGAATAAAGAGAACTGTGAGGATGTAGGTAAACCTTTCCCAGCCCAGAACAGCCATTTATTGTTCTTCACTTCTAAATAGGCTGCCTGTGTTGTTTCTGATAACTCGTGGAAAAAGTAGGTGGCCTTAAGCAAAAGTTTTGGATGCCTTTGCAATTGTGCTTGCATGGAAAAGTCAGTTGACTCCTTTGTGTGCAACAGCATAAAGTAGAAAGTGGGGAGATAATGTGTTTTCAAATACAACATTACATCACTGCTGAAAACATTGCTCAATATATTAAGACCTTGGGTGGCCAGCAATTTTACCCTGTATAAAGTTAAAGACATTGCTGTAGAAAAATAAACCTTTGCAGGAAAGTGCCCTGATGGAATGATCTGGGGGAAACAGGCACTGTCATTCAAGTAGCCTGTGCAAGAGCGCTTTGGCTCTTTGGCCACTCCTTACTAGAGGAGTCAGGAGCTTAGCCAAGAGAGATGTTAAATCAGTGAAGGGTTCATGTAAAGCTCTATGATTTCAGTTTTCCAGGGCAAAATATATGCTACTAAGCTTTTCAACGATAAGGAACTGCAGGGTGCAAGGAATTAATGTGAAATAATGTGGACGTGACTCTTCCAACACACAAAGTGAGCTATGTTCAACACGACGTGTGTTAAAATGTTTCTTTCTTAATTGAATGCACTGGAACTAACAAATAATCCATGAATAATGTTTAAAAAATAAAAATAAATCTAAAGCTCCATGCATTTGAGGAAAATGAGATAAAACAGCAATGAGCAGTTATTCTAGAAGAGTATGTCTGTATCTGATGTGCTTGAATTTTTTTCTGATATGGATGGTCTGTTAACCTAACACTGCCAAGTCCACCACTAAACCATGTTCCTAAGCGCCACGTCTACGTGTCTTTTAAATACCTCCAGGGAAGGTGATTTGTCCTTGTTACAGGGTTGCTGCTTTGATCCAATTGCTGTTAGTTAAAATATTCAACCTGAATAGTCAGTTTGTGTGTGTATGTGTATGTATACACACACACGCACGTATTTTTATATATATATTTTTTTATATGTGTATATATATGTGCTTTCTGTTGTATCATAAACCCATGGTGGGGGAAGTGGGGATATATGCAAAAATACACATCACCACTTCTCAATTTTGAAACAGGATATCACAACCTTTTTGTGCAACAGTCCTGTCCAGAGGGGGCCAGCAGGGGTGTCTGTGCATGGAGGGCCAAGAGACTGCTAGCTGGCCTGTGTGCGAGAGACTGGCCGCTGCCTCTCGGATCCTTCCTCCTGGACAGGCTGTGGGCTTTGGTGAGAGACAGTGCTCTGCAGGGCCAGGAGCCATGGCTCTGCAGGACACGAGAATCCGACTTCTCCTCAGGACTTTCAGGGACCCGGCAAGAGCTTGAAGTCCTGCCTCTGAGAAGATGGACGCTCCAGTCATTCAGCACACTGCTGGTATCTGGTGCTTACAGAAGGCAGGGACTCCCAGTCGCGATGAAGTTGTCTCCTCACTTGAAGCATGGCTGTTGTATTAAGCACTGATTTTATTCTTTGGCCCCCCATTGAGACTAGTGGAGAAAAGGCTGGGAAGTCAACTATTTTGCCCACTTGCATAATATTTCACTAGCTACTGTGGAGTCCTCAGCTTTTCCATATTCATCATATTTGTACTAATGGAACATTGTCAGAAAACTGAGCTGTTTTTTTGTTCTTTTTGTTCTGTAGATGAGACATTTCTCAGCCGTGACTTCTGAATACTCCTAAGACACAGAGGCTTCTAAGATCCAAGGATGTCGTCTTACCTGTCTTTTACCCTTTTTTGGCAGCATCTAAAGAAAAACTGGAAACTGCAGTGATATACGAAGGATTGACAGGTATGTAAAAGCCCTCTATTAGATTTTCCATCCAAGTCTGCTTTGTTCATGGAACGGCATACTTTATAGTTTGACTTTTACCCTCTGTTGTAATGACTCTTTCCATCTGAGTGCATCGTACTATAGGAAGCTAATTGACTTTGACTTCTCTGCTTCTGTTCCCAGTGGGATAATGCCAGTTGTTATTCTTTTATTGATTGTTTAGAGCAATTAGCGGAAAACAAATTTCTCCAAAGAACAGATAATTTGGTTTTGTTGCTCTCTACCATTAAAGCTAAACAATTTGTTATCTGAAAAGAAATTAATAGGAAACACATTCCATCTGTTTATTAGCTGAAGAGAGACAGGTTACCTCATCATTAATGTCATCGGTAATTAGCGCTCTTGTGCTGCCACCATCTGCACCAGTGGCTGGCAATCTGTCAGCAGCTTCAAATGCCAGGGCTGATTGTGTTTATCTGTGCCAAACAATGGGCAGACCGTATGTGATCCTGAAATTTGTAAACAGTAGTTGGCTAATGTAATTTAACTAGGCAGTTTTGTAATATGTGTGACTGCTACCCTGGGAAGGACATGAGACTTTAAACCTCCAGGGCAATTCCCAGTCATTGGGTCACCAGCACCAGGCTCAGAATGCCACTCTCAATTAATCAGGTTTCTGATGGTCACAACTGGTTTTTGTTTCCATTCGGGACGAGGTCTGGAAAGGCGCTGCAGTCAGAGTGGCAGGACCTGCGCTCACATTCCATCAGCATCACTGCCCTCCATGATAACCAGCAGATAAACCCTGACATGTCTCTCAGAGGCCTCATTAATTGGATAGGCTTCTTAGTTGTTATATAGTAGGTAACTTCTTGTTCTACTCTAGGTTGAAAAGAATGGATTTTATTTTACGCTGGGTGAAGTTTCTTCAAATTAAAAAAAAAAAAAAAAAGAGCCAGGGAAAAAGGAAGTTGTTCTGTAATATTTAGGCACTAATCTTAGTGTTTTACTGACGTTTTGTTCTGTTATTCGTGATCTAAAAACTACACCAGATTTGAGTTTGATTTTGTTGTTTTATTTTGAGGAGAAAAAGACCTGAAAATTCTGACTTCCTAATAAAATAGCTTCCAAGGGTCAGAGACTCTTGAGATCCTACACACAGGGATTTGAAAGCTTATGTAAGAATACATTTGTAGTGGTGGAGAGCTGTCTGCCATGCTTAAATTTGCATCATAGTTACTATAAAGTAAATGATTATACATGTAAGTGGTTAGTGAGTTACTTGTTTACTAATTTTGCATTGGTACTCTCCTGTTCTGTGCATTCAGTCATGTGAATAATATGTACAAGTACAGGTGGAAATTAAATGCTTTCTTTGGCACATGGTTTTGAAGCCCACATTAAGATGTATTACTTCAGGTATTGTATCATGGAATATTACGATTAGTGAATATCTCTTAATAGTGCTTATTGCTAATACCTGGACGTTCTCCTCTCCAGGGCTACTGGAGCAGAAAGCTATTAAAAATGCGAGGTCCCGCTGGCATTGTAGAAATATCCATTTCATAGTTGTATGGTAGCATACAGTTTCCAAGGGACTGCTAGATGTTTGCGTTTGATGCATGAAGCCTAAGCACATTCAAGGAGTAATCTCTTTTTCTGATGTGAGCATATGGAGCTGCCATTGAAAACTCTGAATTTCAGTCAAAGGTGAGAGGAATCATGAATTTCGGAGAGTCCGTTATAATACATTTCTAAAGATCTGGTGTTAGCAAGAGGTGCAGTTGGATTAGTTGGGCTCTTAAAAATGGATAGGAATAGATCATTAGACGCAATAGCAAACTAGGGAAGAGTATGAAGCATACTAAGAAAGCTGTAATGTCTCAATATATTAAGTCCCTCTTGTGGGCAAAGGATCCATGTGTGTGTATATATATATATCTATATGTTATGGCTTAATATTCTAAAATGTTTATTTACAAAAGGGGGTTTGCACTTGTGGATTGATCCAAAGCAACTTGAATTGAAATATTCATTTGGGTTTCAATAGGTTTTAGGCCCAGCCCATCTTTTCCAATGTTTATTGGGTAAATTTACTGCCTGCAAATTTTTACAGAATTTGCTGCCTTCAGATACCATAAGAAATCGTCTGTCCTAAGGAGTGTACGCTAAAGACAGAATAAATTTGGCATGAAAAAATTGGGTGTTTAATATCCAATAGGAATAGCAATATGGTCTATAAGAATCTTTTGTTCTTCCATTTACTTTTGTGTCATTTCAGTAATTTGTTTATATGGTGTGCCAATTTGCATATTATATAATATAATTTTAAAGATACATATCTGTTTATCTTGAGGTAATGGTGGACCAATACAGAAAACAAAGTCATTTTAGCTTTGGGATTAGAGGAGGAAAAAGAGGTTTTAACAGCAGTGTAGGGATGTTCTATAATTTAATTGTAACCCCTCCGCCATTTTTCTACATGTAAACTGGAAAACCATTACAGATACTAAAATTAAATATGATGCCAATACTGTAAATCCAGTGTAAGGGTTTATTGTATCACTGAGCTCTTTAAAATGTTAACATTCCTTGGCTTCATTTAGAAGCATTAACTAATTCCAGGTGAGTCACCTCAGACAACAAAGCCCACTGTTGGTAGACATCCATCACACAGAGCGTGAGGTAACAATTCTCCAGGGGCATGTGTAGATGTGAGAATATTTTGTTATGGCGTGGTGACTAACATTCCTTTATTTCTCATTAGTTTATACAGTGCTCTATTATATAAAAATTAATTTCTGTTAGCGTCTGCATTCAGTTAATGTACACATATCATTTAATGAACATAATATACCTTAGAATATTAAATTACAGTCCTTCTGCCCCCCAGGTAGACTGTCAGACATGGTGGTATAAATTAATATGTAATGCTGCAAAGCTAACAAATTCCATTTAGCCAAGAGGACTGAAAGCAGCTCCCAGAGGCAGGGCTGGAGCCTTCTTCTGGAGACCACTGAAATCATTGGAAAGACTTACATTGACTTCATTAATTACTAAAATAAGGGTGGGGATGGGAGACAAAGATCTGTAGAGAACAAATTAGGCAGGCAGGTTATATTTCTCCATTAGCAGTAGAAGTTCTTCTTGGAGATAAGTAAGTGTTCAGTCACAGGTTACCTAAATAACTATTCTAAGGTATTTCTAAGTGGTTCTTTGCATATCATTGTGATTTAGCTCTTTTTAGGTATAAAATGCAAGATTTAAAAAAAAAAACCAAAACAAACAGAAGGAATCAAGACTGAAAATGGGGAATATAGAACTCAGCTCTGATCCCAGAAATTATGTGATTTCTGTTGCTTTGGTCCTTTATTAATTGGTCACATGGCAGCTGTGAAAAGGCCAATGTTTTGTTTTAGCCAAAATGCGTTCACAAGATAAAACTAAGTTAACTTTTCTTTTTTTTTTTTTTTTTTAATTCCTGCAAAGCAGAATATTATACCTCTGGTATTGAATCATCTTCTTTTCACTCAGGTTGAATTTTTGTATATTATTTTTCAAAACATTTGTTGAGTTGGGATAGAAGAAACAAAGCAACCCATGATATCATTTTTCATTTAGAAAAATATGATGTAATTGTATAAGATTATTATAAATTGTTTCTTGATTGTAAATAATATACATACAGACAATGGATAATTAATTACAGGCAAAGATCAATTAAGAAAGGTCATCTTAAATGTGACTTATTTTATTCGTCTCTATGATTATCTCTGGTCAAATGTAATTACATACTTGTCAAATTGCAGGTCTGGAAAGATGGGTTAAATGTCACTGTAAATTGCAGGTTTTAAAAAAAAGTAATTAATATCTATTTTTTGACTATTTTCAGGGTTGTTTGTTTTTTTGTCTAATGATACAACCTAAGCTTAAAGCAATCAGAGCTGACTCAAAACACACTCAAAATACCTGTTTAATTTTAGTAAGACTTGGACCTAACTGTAGGAGCAGAAATGTCTTAGCACAGTATATAAAACCTTGCAGCTGGCAGAGTCTTAAGTAGATGCCATGACAAAGTAAAATTTAATAACAAAAATACTACTGCTTCTGACAAACGAGCAAAGTGTTGCCAAATAACTTCACTGAGTGCTCCTAGTAGCTATGAGAGCTCCATTATAGGGAGATAAAATCTGGGATCTAACTGTCAATATATGTATTAACAGAGGCTAAAGAGAGACAGGATGGCTTCTTGCATGAGTAAATGACCAGCGAACTAGGAATTTGGGCCTTTTTTCATTCTCTCTCTTTGTGATAATCTAGTTCGATTGTTGCAAGAAGAATATTTTACTAGCTACGCTTAATTTCTGTTTGTGCACTAATATTAGGCCTCAATGTAATGATCTGCTACTGAATTTCACTTCCAAAGTACAGTAGGTATGTGTATGTGTGGGTGTGTACTAATAACTTTCCTGACTATTAGTCAGAATTTGTCAATGATGGAATAAAATTGTCAGACCTTTCTCATTCTCTTTACGGTGGGACACCTTCATGCAGCTTTTGGCATGCTTCACTGCTCTAAGAAACATAGCACTTCTGAATTTTCGGGTGATTTATTTTGAATTTCAACCCTCTCCTTTGCCCTCTGGATGTTGTGCAGTACAGCCAGAGCCAAGAGGAATGTAAAGCTGTAATTTTGTTGAAGTAGTGCAGTGATGTGAACACACTCCTCAAGAGTCCCATCCTTGGTAACATATTATTTGAATTTTGCTTTAGAGAATGTAGCAG
The DNA here is from genome assembly GCF_047370975.1 of Nipponia nippon. NCBI lineage: Eukaryota > Metazoa > Chordata > Aves > Pelecaniformes > Threskiornithidae > Nipponia > Nipponia nippon. Next base: position 77,809,796 of record NW_028262380.1, on the reverse strand, counting down.
GATGGGCAATATCCTGTCTTTGTGAGTGTGAAAGCACAAGCACATGCTCAGAATCATCACACCGCCAGATGTTAGGAATATCTGTAGGCAGCAGGTTTACTTGCCAGGTTGCAAGGTATCAGAGCATTTGGGAATCATTTTAGTTGACAGACTCTCTCTGACTCATTCTGGATGTGTTCCCTCACCATTATAGATAGGAGACTAAGCATCCTGCATGATCTATGAATGGAGAGCTCTTGACAAAAAAATTAGGCAACATTCATAATAGTGAACACCAACTCCAAACTTTTTAGCCTCTTCTTTTTTCTCCCAGCTTTCCCCCACCCTTCACAGCTTTTCTTCATTCTGTGCTGTTGTTGGATACATCTTCTTCAGATTTATTGTATCGGCAGTCGAGTTTTGAGATTCTTTTGAGACATGCTGGCACTGGCATTTTCAGTCTGTAAAGCTGTCCAGAACGCTTCAACATAACCCTCTTCTGGCAGTGCTGTGAGCAGTGCATCAGTGGTGGGTATCAGATCTGAGCTAATGCAGGTCAGATTTCATGATGCCGGCTGATATTTACGTGGCTGGAAAAAATAAACCAGAGTTGCCCAGAATGTTGTAGTCTGTTTCAAATGCAAGTAAAGGGGTCATGAATCTGAATCCCTCATCTATCATAACTGCCAGAGGTAGAACGTAGCTGGGACAAAGCCAACCCCATGCATCAGAGCTAAGCTGTGAGCTAAGGAAAAGAGAGGTTTAGTAAGAATGATCGTTGATAGAAATCCACTGAAGTGAGTAGAGGTGTATTTGCCAACTGATGCAATCCCACTGCAAGCTTACTTTTCACCTCCTTTGACCCCAGGGTGTGAAGCCTCGCTCTCTTTCTCCCCTTCATATCACGAAGCATCTCATGTTGAAGAGGGAGCACAAGTTATACCCCACACCAAAGAAAACATCTAGAAAAAAATGTACTACAGCTTCTTTCGACCCCTTTTCTGCTGGGAAAGCTTAGCTGACGGGGTATATTGGATGCATCCCACTGATTCTCTCACCACTGGTATTGACATGTGAGCTGAGAAAATGAGCAGGGGTTTTCTACTTTTCCTTAAATGTTTGGATCGTGACAACCAATTTGATTTTGGGTACAGATCACTCTTTAGCAAATGTAGCCACACCTAAAATATACTTCTTTGGTATGAATCAGAGCTGCGTCCTGGAGACAGAATAATTTTGCCTCAGGCCCTGATGGACCTGAATTGACAGCCATCAGGCACTCACTTCATCGACATCTGTGGTAGGATAGAGAACTGCTTTTTATTTTTGCTGACTTTGTTACCTCAAATAATTAAAATTTAGAACATCACCATCACTCTTCTGTGACAAAAGGACACTTTATTTTGGTTCATATCCTTTGAGATGGAGGGAGTTCAGAACATCAACTTGTGGTGTACAGTTTGACAAGTGCAGGTCTTGGAAGATTTCCCAAAATTCTTTGCACAAATATGCATGCTTGCCTTTGAATGTTAGACTTAATATGGATTATTTTTGATATACAAATCTAAGCTTTGAGGATGCTTTTTCGGGGGGGTTAATCTGCTATAGGAAGAGAGGATAACTTTTCCAATCTAGATGCATAGATTGCATATGCAAACAGGAACAGAAATTGCCTACTGAGCCTTCATGCTTCAAGTGCATTGTGTGATTATTTTTATATTCAGCCGCGAACACGTTCTGTGGTAATGTTCCACTCCTTTTGTTTTACAGTATCAAATGAAGACTGAGACATTAAAAGCAGGGCATAAGAGAAATGAAAAAAATGTCTGTAAAAGCAGCTGATGAAAACCTTATTAAAAAGCTATGCATGTCAGGCTGTGTTCCTTCTGTAATGTATACGTTTGTAATACAGCTCTGAATTCTGCAGGGACCTATAAGTAATGAAGAAAATTGGTCAAGCAAAAAAAGAAGTTATTGGAAACTTGAGTGCTGTTGAGTCCTATAATATGCAAACTGTACATCTGCATAAAATAAACCTGTGCCCTGCTGATAGCTTTTATACTGTTCCCATTGTATATATCAATTTGTTTGCTGGGTTGGGTTTACACCAGTAAATGTTTTATGGTGAGAATTATGTCCCCAGTTTCCATAAGTAGTGAACGTTCATTGTCAATTTAATATCAATAACAAGGCAAAATATAAAACTGGACAGGACAGACAGTGTCTCCAAGGAGAAAATTGCCCTCTTACCTAGAATGGAAAGCTTCTGCTCTTACAATATGTCTTTCTCAGTTGAGGAACAGAACAACGAGGGGAGAGAAGAGAATGATCAAAGCATTGCAAATATTCCGGGAAGGAAGCTACAGTGTGGAATCAAGTCAAAGGAGACCAACATGAAGAGACAGGCTGTACAAAAGACAAAAAAGAAGGAAAACAAAACCAATGACAAACTGTAGTGAAGGGAAACTACTTATTTGCCTAGAAAGACAGAAACTAAAGGGGCAGGAGTAGAGTGTGAAATTGGAAAAGAAAGAAAAGCTATTGACTTGGAGCTTGAAATAAAAGCTATTGACATTGCACAAAAGGTGCAATGTACCAGAGTACCAAAAATTATGTGTTTGAAACTCTTAGAGTAATGTGAACGAAGAATAAAAGGGAAAAACCTTGTGCTCAGCGAGGTTTTGAGATGGGACAAGCATGTCTTACCAGGAAAGCCTTAGGCTCGCTCTTGGTTTCTTTCTTGGTTCTACTCTGTCAGAAAAAGGTTGTTGGTCTGAGGAAGCTGCCTTGAGTAAACCTGATGATAGCAAGCTGGTGGAAATTATGAAGTTAGAGAAGTGAAAGAAAGCAAAAAGTTCGGTATTTCCTTGCCTATGTGGGAATATGGAATAGTAGAAGGCAGGAGGGAAGGGGTGATGTGGAAAGTTAATAGATTACAAAGATGACGGCCTGTTGGACGAAGTAGCGTTCGTTCCTCTAGATGGGTTGCTTGGCATGGTGAATGCAATGCCTGTCAGGTGCCTGTAAATGTGGTCTTGAACTGCAGTCCTGGACTTCAGTCACAGACTTTTAGTGAATACTTTTTGAAGCATGGTGTTACAGGATCTGCCTCCACAGAACTCACTTCGGAATAAGTAGACTTTATGGGTTATACTCTGGGGGAAGAAGATGATTTATGTACTCAATAATCTTTCCTCTTCTGCCCTGTGGAGAAATCTTCAGACTGGCCAGCAGGCCCAGAATCAAGCAGAGTGCTAGGCTGCTGCTGGAGAGTTGATTTTATACTTGAGTACTGGAATTTCTTTTTGGTCCTGCCATCATCAATATCAGCTATTTGCTTGTTTCTTAGCCCATGCAAGGTACTTCTTTAATATTAGAGTTGAGAATTAATACATACATCCCTTTCGAAACACGAACAGGTTTTAGAGGAAATGATACGTTAGCAAATCAGAACAATTTTTAATTCAGTATTAACTGTAAACTTGAAATCAGACTAACATTCAAATGCAACTGTTAGCTTCTTATGCATCACTACATTTGGAATAGGTTGGGGACATGCACTAAAGTTTCAGCTGATCACATAAGAAGTGAGGAAGGGCTGCTCTTGTATGGGACTCGCCTCACCTGCTGTAGGCCATCCGAGGGCTGGGTGTCTAATGCAGGCAAATTATCTAAGGTCTTCCTGTGGTTACCGGAGAGAGCCAGGACAGCTCCGTTCCATTTGTCTTATGGCGTCAAAATCCTCTTTGCTCCTTACAGTCTGAGCTGGAGCTCAAGTCTTTATGCAGCCTGAATGGTTTATGAATGACAGGTTCACTGAATTCCCAGGAAGAAACCAGAACTGCTTGTATAAGAGCTTTTCCTCAGGTTTGTTCAAATATTAAGTCAAAAACTACAATCTGTTTGTCTTCAAGATGAGGAGAAGCAACATTTATACAAGTATGCCCAAGTACATGAGGCAAAATGCAGGTATACTATTTATTTTCTGGTCTATATAAAGAAAAATATCAAATGAACAAGTCTATTCTTTAGTGTGACAGGCAAATTCTCAGTGTAATTCCATTTAAAATTCAAGTGTCTTCTGTTTTTAAATATTGGTTTGACAGACAACAAATAAGAAATCTTAAAGTTGGTAAATACTAAACAGGGGAAAATGTGGCCATATCCCTGAAAACTTTGCAGCCGACTTTCAGAGTACACAGCCACTTACGTAACTGTGGATGTTGCCAGCTGCATCTCCAGACTACTGAGCTGCTTTATCTTCAGATGTAGCTGTGGAATAATGTGTAAACTTATTTCCACTCGGTAATGTCCTTGAAAGAAAAGAAACACACTAAGTTGCTCCAACTAAAAGAATATTGGTTTAAATACGCTGTATGCAGGCACCATTACTTGAACACAGGTTTTATTGCACAATAGAGCTGATAGCAATAATACATCTTCCCCTTAAACTTGTCACTCCTCCAGATAGCAATACTTAAGTAGTCAAAGTATGTCACATTTTATGGCTAGGAGAATGCCCAGGACACCGAGTCAATCTCTTTCAATTTGGTGTCTCGCATCAGTGAACTAAATACTGATTTAGCAGCTGCCACAGACTCCACTGCACGCATCATGTGAAGGTACGATGTACTAGAGATCGTGCTAGGGCGGTACATCAAAATAATGGGAATTGGTTTTTTTCAGTAGACTGGACACAGTGGGCAAGTAGAGTATGCTTCACACAATAGCGTTAATTGGTTTGTCCGTAAAGAACAAGAATAAATAAAAGCCATTAAGTTTCATCTGTGTATGGTATCAGGGTACGCGCCACAATTGTAAACTGTGAAAATTAAGTCTTTTTTCCTTTATTTATTCTACTTGTCTCAGGGTTAATCAGCTGTAGCACCAAACTAGCTCCTTTTAGTCTTGCACAAAAGCCTATAATGTATCAGAGAATTAGGATCACAGGTGGCTTGTTGTCAGCGAGGCAAGAAGTTCAGCTTAAGAAAGTATGACATAGAGGTTTATTCTGTATTCCCTTAACAACTGTATAGTATGCAGAAACATGCAAATGGTTGAGTTCAAATAGCTGTGAATATTATTCTTCTTATTAAGTACTGATATAATAAGGAAGTAATGCCGTAAAAGTTCTTAATAAAAAGGTGCATTACATTTGCTTGGTAGTAGAGTTTTAATCTGTTAGCCACAAAGGCACTGGGATGGGAGACTAGAGAACAGTTTAAATGGATAGCAGTCCAGGTACGGCCAAAGGAAAAGTACACGTTAAAATAGTGATTTACAGAATTTTTTTTTGACAAACAGAGCATGCTCAACCTGAACCACGTTCTTGCAACCCATGACGTACAGTGTCAGGTGAACGTATAGCTTAATATTTTCCAGCATAACAGTTGGAGATGATTGACCAGGCTGAGACATAAGTCAGTCGTCCCTGAAACACAACTTGGGAGTGAATACCTAAAAATACCTACTCTGCTATTAGTCTGGCTTTTGTCTATAGCCCATGTCAAACTCCTCTCTCAAATGTGAGTTAATTTTTAATTAATTTTAATTTCCCCCCCCCCCCCCAAGCCATTTTAATCTGTGTTTCCCTTCACCCAGGATGGGAGAGGGCCATTATCTGTACCAAGAAGAGAAGAAATAAAAAGAAACTGAGCACCAAATTCAACTGAAATGTAAGCAGGTGCAGTTTCACTGCAGTTAAGAGTGAAACCTGCTTTCCCATTTATTTAGACAATACAGCTCAGTTAAAGCTTAATGCAAGAGCCTGCATAGCTAGATGATTGGGCAAAGTTACCCATCCATGGTATGTACTCTCAGGCCTGAAGTCCTATGACAACCTATGCCTGCTCAACAACTGTTTCCTCCTCCCATCTACTAATAATATTTCCACACAGTACTGTTTTGTTCCCATTTCGAGTCCCAAATTCCTGCCTCTTTTCTACTGTCCTGATGTTATAGGTCTCCTGTACCAGTTTATCCTATTTCTTTCTCTTCTGCTCTTACCCTCTACTCTGCTTACAGCAGACATTGCTGTGTTGTATCTTGTTTGTTTGTCTAGGGAGCAGAGGATGAAGAGCCTTAATTCAGTGGTGTCATGTCTGAGATCTGCCAAGGTGGTCTGGGAAAATTAGTGATCTTAAGGCGAAATGTGTAGTGGCACAAATGCAAGAACTTTGATGTTCTCTTCACCATGTCTCTGTAGTATCTGTAGTGTGTGTTGCTCTGACTTTAAAATATTTTTGAAAGTTATATCTTTGATTTTCATTTTCAAAAATCGTAACGACTGGCAACAGATATCCAAAAGTGGCCTCAAAAGAATAAATGTGCTTTGACATATTCCTTTGTCTTTTAAAGTAAATGCAACAATTAGTCCAAATGAAGCACTTCATCACTGAAACCCAGAGGAACGTCTTGGCTGCTGACAAATCATGAATAGTAATAAAAGAAGAGAGTGCAGAAAGGAAGGAGGGGTCATGAGAGTAGATAATCTATGGGTGACAAACAAAAGCCAATTTCAAGGACTCTTGAGTTGGGTTAACTTCTGCTGAAATGTTCAGTGTCTGTTTCAGAGTGTTCAGTAAGCCAGAAGTGTTACAGTGGTTTGTATGAGCTTCTGCAAAGTGCTTCGTGCACTCATTTTATTTCTGTCTTAAATAACTGATTACCCTCCAGTTTCATGTAAAACACTGTCAGTGGAGATCTTTATTTCTAGTAGCAGAAAGCGTGTTCGCTTGCAAATGTAGCTTGGATCATATAAGGACAAGCTCAGCTTTCTGCTTTCTGCTAAACCCTATTTATTTCATTTTGCAACCGTCTTGCCCATCTCCGCCACATTTTTCTGTTAGCTTAGCTTTCTATCCTGTCTGACTGCAATTACTTAGGGCACAGGCTCTGTCATCGTTGCTGTAGGTCATGCTCACTTTATCTGCAGTCTTTCACTGAACAGTGCCTTCATTCCTGAGGGATGTGACAAGGCACTACAACAACATAAGAACCGTATGTATGTGCGCGTGTGTTATTGATATCTGTCGGGATCTACGTGTAATCTCAGTATTATCAGATGGCGCTTACAGTCTTCTCACCATGGAAGAAAAATGTCTGCCTTTAAAATCCTGGGATTCATGGAGGTGTTGAGGTAGCTGTTCAGCCTCAGAAGTGTACAATATTTGAAGAAAGTAAGATCTGTATCTTGTAGAACAAGATGCTGAAATACAATTAAGTGGCTTTGCATCCAGAACATTTCATGAAGTAAAGAATGAAACAGAAATACCTATGTGGTCCTTCAACTCTTTCTAATTCCTATTTTAGAAGTCTGTGTGTTTTAGGAAAGGTGTTAAATCAGGTATAATTTGACGAGATGCCGTTATTGCAGTTAGATTAAAAATTTATCTGACTAAAGAAGAGCAGATCGCCTATTTTGCTACTGTCCATCTCGTGTACAGGACACAAAACACAATTCTTTGTTCTTTCTACACACTCTAAAACGGTGTCCTTGGTGCTTACGACTTCAACAGGGGCACACAAGAAAGTGCCATGGTTTGAAATAGAAGAAAGGGGGAAAGAGAGTGTACTATTGTTAAGCTGTAGTTTTGTCCGTCCTTTTGAGCTGATTTGGGTTTGCACAGATCAGGAGTCGTCTCCGGACAGTGTCTACCCTTGTCACCAGTTTGTATTTTGGGGGATAGTTGTGTGGGCGGGTAGCACAATGGAGCGATTTGTAGACTCAGTTACTCTGACGCTGAGCATGCCCAAAGGGTTTCAAACCTACTCACAGAAATAGGTTAGACTATGCCAGAAAGTGCCCATGTTTCAGAGGTACAAGCATGTCCTTTTACTGTAAAGCTTCCTAAAGCTATTTTGTTACCTGTTACAAAATTATATCCTACAGTAATGCTGCATGTAGCATCCCTAAGATCTGCTACCCCGGTGACCCATCAGATGCTGCAGGCCAAAACCACTGCTTTTGTAACTCCATGGACTTCAGAAGTCTGCATGAGGAAAGAATTTGGTCCATTTTAGCAAACTATAATGTAGCGTTCTTTGCAACTTCCCAGGTGCATAATTCTCATAGCCTTCTTTCATAGAGTTAAGGAGATTAATTTTAGAAAGAGTAGATTTTACAGATCCCAGGACATTTGCCCTAACCATTCTTTTGCTTTGAGTAAGCAGGCTCTCTGGCTAACTTTCACTTGTGGGGAATTGTATCGCAGACATATTAACAGCTATACCCTAGTTCAAATGCGTACCACGAGGGATTGTCTTCAAGCCCAATAAGCTTGCTATTATTTCCTATCTTAAAATCTGTGTTAAGTAATAAAAATAAAACAAAGGAAAAAAAAAAGTTTGAGGTCACACTGCAGCTGCATTTGCATTGAGAATTCAGATGGAAACCACAAGCTAATCTATACAAAAATAACACCTAAAAAAGACACCTGAATAATTTTGGATATGAAAGAAAATGTAAAAAGCCCCCTAGTCTCATCACCTTTAATAATATCTTAGAGGTGTAATCACCTTTCCTGGTGACGGGCAGACAGAAGGATGTTTTGTTGGAACCTGGTCCTGTTCTGGGAAGTCCATAAATCCATTTTTAATTATATGCATACAATTTAGTCCCATTCCTGTCATGGCCGCTTCAAGGTGTGCTGTTGCCTTTTCTGCTTCAAGGGTGAATGAAGACCTTGTATCTGAATTCCTACAAAGAGCCACGGGTGTAACGTATTCTCGGGGACAGGAAAGGACTGTTGGTTCCTGCCTTGTGGCTTTTACTAGCCAGTTAATCCTAAGGAGGTGTGTGACTGGAAGCTCGTTTCTGTTATGCTTCCCTGGACGTCCTCACCGGGTGGCCTACGCAATTCGCTAAACCAAGTCATTCTTGCTTTTAGGACGACTTAGCTTGTGAGGACTCAGGAAATCCTTGATGTTGCAAGTAAGCAGGTGGTCCCATAATCAGTTATAATTGAGCTGATCAGTATTTTGGAGCAAAATTTTAATAATTGAGAATAGACTTTCTTTTTAAAGTAGGATCCCCATCAATGAAAGCGATTTTAAAATGTTGAGGATATTTCTGCAATTCTTAAAAAGATTAGTTTTGCAATCATCATGTGTATTTTTTCCTGTGTTCACATTTTTCTCCTCTATAGCCATCTAGTTAATTTTGAAAAATAATTTCCCCTGAGCTAAAATGGGAGGGAAATGAAACAGGCAAAAACGGGGAAAAGAAATGAAAATCTGTAAATGAAAGATTTCTTTTAAAGTGCTAAAGCAAAAAGGTGAAAGACTTGGGAAGGGGGAAAGAAAACTTGAAATAAAATGAATCATAAGCAGGAGAAAACAGTGTGGGAATTATTAATGAAATTGCTTTCCAGCTTTTCTACCATTTTGTCCCAGCAAGGCACAATACCCAATTGTCAGCATAGTTCTAAGTTGGACATTTCAGTGTCTCTTTCACAATTCCATTTCAGGGCTATGGAAGAGATACTCCAATTTGTATTTAATTCTTAGACTTACACATGTGCCTTTTCCCAAGAAACAGAGAATCAACTCTGCACTTTATTGTTTTTTCAGCTTTCTCAGCAGGCAAGATCGGCCTCTACATTGGAAGACCTCTGTCTGTGGTGTATGCATTTCAGAGCCTTCCCACCTCCTTTAGACAAGCTGGGTGAAATGTATCAGTAAGTAACATGATTTTTACATAAAAGAAAAATTGTATATAGTCAGGAATAATTGAATAAGTGACTTCACAGTTCAATTTGAACAAACCTATGACTAATATTAATCTAGTATTAATAGATTATTAACTCAACATTTATTAACATTTATATGCTAACAGATGACAATGTTTCACATATGGACTAGGTACTGGTCTGTTCATAATTAAATGTAAATGAAGTCGAATAAAGAGTAGCTTTATGTTGAGCCAGGCTACTAACTGGAAGAACTGTGCTGTGTTAAGAGAGTCTCATTCAAACCTTCCTGCTCCCACTGTGGGAACACATTATTGTGTGCAAGGGCCATCCTACTACGTTCTCAGTATCAGCAAAGATAATAAGGTCAAATTATTTCATACGCTGCAGAAAACTTTCAGTGGATGCTCTTGTAATATTAAAATTTAAAAGCCCCTTAGGCAAATACTGAAAACACGCACAGTTGTGTTGTCTAAATGATACCACTTATGCAGTAGGAAGGAGAGAACACAGGGCTACCTAAAACTGGTTACCGACTGGAAGCTGTGGCGCGTGTAGCAACGGCAGTTAGACCGTATGTAAGGTAACATAACGGTAAGGCAATCTGACAAATTATCTGCTAACAACAGCCAAATTCAGCCAGCTTTCCTCTCACACAGTAAAGACAGCATGATCATGGAGTCTGTTCAAAATACCTTTCAGATAGTATTTTGGTTCTGTTCCTCCAGAGACTTAACAACTTGGTTAATTTTGACCATCGCACGTGACCAGAGAATCAATTTTAAGCCTGCCTATTTGGCATGAAAGAAATACTTTAACAATATCTGCAAAAGTTTCATTTCCATATGGTCTGATCCAATTAAGTCAAATTGGCATCTTTGCATTAATCAAAAAGAGGAGCTCAGCTCAGTTATTTGAGTGCTCAATCAGAATAATTGCCCTGAAATTAGGATCAGAGGCTTTTGTTTTTCATTACAGCTTCTAAGTTGTATCAGGTGTAAGAGATTGGGTTTGAGTCCTGCCATGATTTGGGGTTATTTTTTCTCCATTTCTGCTGTTCGTGCAGGACTAAATCCTCCAGGTAATGTTCCTCACAAGAAGAGAGGGAAAGAAACAGTGCATACCAAGAAGGTAAAAAAATGTTAATGCCCTGTACAGCATGATCTTCTTCTGCTTTACTTACCTGTTTATGATAATGACAAAATTGTTGGGCTCTTCAGATAATAATCTGTTTAAAGCTCTTGGAAAGTGCCTGTTTTTATCAGCATTAATTGCTTCCAGAGGGACTAAGCATTAGTAAAGGTAAGTCTTCACATCGTCAGGGACTAATTAGGACAAGTGCAAAGGAAAGAGAAGTAGAATGAAAATTGTTCTTAATGTTCTTAATCTTGCTATTTATTGTGTTCTGAGCCTAACAGCACACTTTTCTGTTTCTTGCTTGTAACGGTACCTATTAATGTTACAAACATTGTCTAACTTGGAGGACTCCTTTTCCTTCGTCCATCCTTACTTTTCTCATGTGTTTACATAAATGCTACCAGTGAATGTTTGGGTTTGATGCTTCTTTCAGTGGGAAGCCACAATTGTGAAGATGAAGTAAGCAAACAGTTTAGTGTCCTGTTCAAGGAATACAGCCACTGCCAAACAGCTGGGGGTTGATTTTTCCATGGTGACTTTACCTGGACACATGTGGGAAAACATAAAGTACGCAGTAGCTAAGGAGGAAGTATATTGTTCATTTCATTTTTCTGTTAGCTATCGTCATGTTTACAAATTTAGGTGGACTACACTCCCTCGTTAGTTGGCATTTTTGAAAAATCAGTGATGGGGAGGTGAAAGAATAAGATAGTTTTAGTCTTGCAATAGGTTCATACTGTATATAGTATACTAGGTGTATAGTATTAGGTATAGCTATAGGTGTTGTATATTTATATTATATATATAAAAATAGTGTATCTAATATGAATAATATATTACCAGTACTTACAAAGTTTGATTCTTGTGTTTACTCAGGGCCTTATCTGACAATTTTATAGTGATAGCCCTGCTGGCTTGCTGTAGTAATCTGTTATAATGTAACCAAAAGTAGAAGGAAATCAATATCAATTTAAAACAGAAAACCTTTTTTTCCCCCAGCTGCTCATTATCACTTCTGAGAACGAGCAGGCAAGTCAACGTTTCCAAGGGCGCAGCAGCCCAGGCATGAAGCGAGTCCTTTGCCGAGAGGTTCTGCAGCCACCGTAGTTCTTCAGGATAGCAGCGTGAGCAGGTCAGTTTGTCTTCAGTGATATGGCAAGGTGAAATTTTTGGTTGTTGTTTCTGGTTATTAAAATTCTTAAAGGTTCATGAGGGCCAGGTTTAGTAGCCAGCTTATTTTCTCTTTGTGTAATATGTAGCTTTCTAATATAAGCGCTATTTCATCTCTAAAACAACACATTTTTCAACGGTGTAAGAGTAAAGTACCTTACTGCAGTCGCTCTCTAGGGCGTTAGAGAATAATCTGTATGTAAAAAGCAGAATGTTGTGATGAGTCCTCCTTACTGTGGTTCCTGATGACCTGACTTGCCAATCACACATAGGATTTTCCTTAATGGAGGTAAGTTTCACTGACCACAGGGCCAGTTGACGTGGTAAACTGTGAAACTTGGAAGCTTAATTTATACTTTTCCGTGTTTGTTCTAAGAAGAAACAATCAGTACAGCAAAAAAAGATAGGCAATAAAGAATGTATTTTAAATTCAAGAAAAGAATCCCTTCTGTCGCGTTAAATGTTTCCAGAAAATGATGCGCTTTGGAAGGCATTTTTGTGATCTTGTTTATTAATGTTAATATTGTAATTACTGTTTGCTACTATTGTAAAATAGTATACTGTCATGTACACCGTGCACACCAGGTAGACTCTCCTTTTAGTATCTCTTTGTATGCCAGCGAACTACTGATAACAAGTTTCTGAGTATTTCTTTCCTCGAACAACCGTGCATCTGTTGTTTAATCTTGACCATCTCTCCCAGTTTGCTTTTGGGACTTGTATGTTGGACTGTGTCAAAAGCTTTGTTATGCCATGCAAATTTACATTGCAATCCTCCCACTCTTCACCAGGCTGGTAGTAAATGAAGGAAAGTAAGCTAGGTAAGCATTTGGGTTTGATAAATCTTTGCTTTTCATCTTACAGTACTGTAGGTGTCTGTAAATTGATAGTAATAATTTTTCAAGATGTTTTCCCAGATAGTCAAATTAGGTTGTCTGTACTATCATTTCCTGAGATGCCTTTTTTCCCCCCTTCTTTTTTAAAAATAAGTAGGATGTTTGATCTGCTCCAGTTTTCTGGATCTTCACCTAGCTCAGAGACATGGAAAAGAGTGAACTTACCCAGGTCACACTGCGTTCAGAGGCCAGACCAAGAATAATAGAACAGATAACAAGTATCTCCTGATTCCAGATATATAACATATATGTAACAGATACCACCCGATTCCAAATCCACATTATGCCACACTGGCCCTGAAATCTATTTGAACAGGCAGAAATTTGTGACCACGTGAAGAAAGGACTCCAGACAGGAGGAATTAGGGAGGAGGAGATGTCCGAGCTCTGAGTGAGAATAAAGAAATAGGAAAACACTGCTGTAAAGAACCAGAAAAATAGCATGGTTTTTGTGAGAGCCCTCAGTGATTATTCTCTTACTGGAATCATTAAACCTTTCCGTAATTAAGCGAAAAGCCCGTAATGTTCGCATACCCATCTCTGTAGGAATTCCTTGAATATTTTGTTTAGCATGCAGAGGCATAGCTTAAGTTGGCCAAAGGTAAGAGACCGTCCTTGGTTTATTTTTCACTGGGGACTTCTACACCACGCAGGCTTTCTGTTTGACCTTTACATTTTCTTCAGAGGACAAGAGGTTGAAGTCTGCAGGATAACCAGAAATACCCAACATGGCACAGCTGCTCTGGAGAAAAGCTACACTGCTTTTGAGCACAAGAAGTAGTAAACATCTGGGGATCATTTGAAACTGTAGCTGCTCACTCACTATGGAAGACATGAAAGAAGCAGTTAATGTTTCTTTTCTGGGTAGGGGATTGATCTTTATCACCACTTTCCCTAAACTGTATTAATAACAATCACCAGGGACAGGAGAAGTACGCATATTTTAAAAGGCAGCAGTAGTTGCCCCAGGTCACAGAAGTAAAGGAGGAATCTGAATCTGAGTTTTACTTGTTTTCTGTCCAGAAGCATGAACCTCTTTTGTTGGAAATAATTTTTGTGTGAAGTTTGACTGAGACTTTTAAGGATACGTACAAATAAATCAAGTTAACAACAACAAGAAAGAAAAAATCCCTCCTGTAAGGCCTCTAAAGTAATTCTTTCTCTACTGTACCAAAAAGAATTTTTTTTTTTTTTTTTTTTTTTGCGCCAGGGCTTTAATTTAAGATAGAAGTATATGAGAAGGTAGTTCTTGCTTCCTGCAACATTTGGTCTAGTATTTTCTGTACCAGGTCACTGAGGCTGCTTTTGTCTGTGGGGCCAATAATCTCTATAGCACCCAGAGGACTGTCCTCCAGCTACCCACGGCTTGCTTTGTGTGGAAACCAAGTAGAGGAGGGGAGGAGAAGGGATGGTCTGCAAACATACCTGGTGAGGTCGCTTGAGTGTAGCGACATGAAACATCACTGTGGGAGTACTTCCTTGTGGGCCCACAAGGCTGCGTAAAATGGGACTATGGAGTCCTCACTTACGTCTGTTTTGAGTGATTCTGAATCTTCCTGTCTCGGTCCCCACTGACCAAAATAAGTGGAAAGGGATGGCATCCAATTCCCTCAAAGCTGTTCCCTTTGTTGAAATACTGCCAGGACCCTGGAGCAAGCTGGATCAGGAGCTGGCTCATCTGCTGCTCAGTAGTATCTTCCTTCTGTAAGAGGTAAGGTCTTCTAATTCATCTGTACCTCTCGGATGCTCATGATGAGGGTGGATCAGCACAGGAAGGGTCGCCCAGAAGGGCCACAGAATTTCTGTCCGTGGTGATCCTCAAAACTCAACAGGACAGTCTCTGAACAACCTGATCTAACTCTGAAGTTGACCATGCTTTGAGCAAGGGTTTGAACTAGCTGACATCCAGAAGTTCATTCCAACTTAAATTATTCTATGATTCTACTTTAAGTAGTAGAAACTGTATACCTCAGTAGCAGATCTGAGGTCGGAAGTAATGAGGAATCCTGCTGGCTGCAGAAGCCAGACCCTTGGACAGTAACAGCTGCTTCACTAGAATAGCCTTTCCCCAGCCTCTGAGCTCACCAGGCTACGTTCCCCCCTGCCTGTCGAATAAATGAGTTGGTTTTCTTGGTTGGAGACTTTTCAGGAGCAAGTACAACCATCAGACATTCCTGAGCTCAGAATTCACCTATGACCACTAATTCTTGACAGCCACCTGCTCTCCCATCAGTGAATCTCCAAGGATGGCAGGTCTAGTGTCTTTCCCAGACTGGAAGAGCAGTGGAAGCTAAGAGCGGTCCCTCAGAGCTCCTGCCCCAGGGAAAAGCGGCTGCTCTTCACTCCCAGCTGCTCCTGAGAGTCATCCCTCCTCTTCAGCTCTTGGAGGATGTGCAGCGTTGCCCCCCCTTCCTTCCTTCCTTCCTTCCTTCCTTCTCCTGCCACTCCCATAATGTAAGATAAAGCCTTCCTAGTTCTTTCTATCCAGAGCCACAAGATGCAAGGGAAAGAAACTTGGGCATCTTTGACTTTTTCTATGGATGTAAATGAAAATTTGGGTTTATGCTGTTAAATTCTTACTGAGGAAAGTGTGAGGTGCTGCTTTTGCTGATGTGGTGGAATAACGCAAGTACTAGTCTTAATTTTTAGAAGTTCCTCTATCTGGAGCATGAACTAATGTGTGGAGTGATTTTGCCATCTCAACGGTCTAGCATACCCCACAGGTCTTTATGTACCTTGGGGATGTCGTCTTAGAAAAACATTACTTTTCTTAACTTGGAGACTGTAGTAATGCACAGATATCAAAAGCAATGCAAGATAGTAATGATGTAGGAGATTTTCTAAACTCTTCTTGACTATTTTTAAAGGAACCTTTTCTGCACAACTATGGCAAGGCAAATTTCCAAAGCAGCACACTTGAGTCTTGCTGCTGTTACAGATATTAATGGATGTTACTTGGTTGAGTCCCCCTGTGGTGCTTTGAAAGGGTACACTTGTGTGCATAATAAATTAGTTTGTTTCCTTGTTAGATTTTTTGAGGAGTAGAACTACAAAAGCATTCCTTCCCATAAGACAGAAGCAAGGCCCGCATATCATACTTCATTTGTTCCAAATGGGATATTTCTTTGCTGCACCTGGAAAGAACGCCAGGATCCCAGCTGATAAAAGCTGGGTTTCAGTGAGGGCAAAGGGCTATCATGAAATCACCGAAGGAACAGACCACATATAAACCCAACAGCACAGATTAAGGAAAGGTTCTTATCTGTCACAGACTAATTGGCCGGGGCCTACCGTTTCACGTATCGGATCTCTCCCCGCTGCTGAGAGAATCTTGAGTAAAAGAAATCTGTGCCAGAAATAATTTATACTTGTATGTGTCTATCTGTTCATAGATCACAGTGTGGCCTGCTTCCGTTTGCAAGCATCACACTGATTTAAAAAAAGGGATGTATGCATCTACACTAAAGTAAACCGTGTTTGTAAAGTTAGACACCATGCTCGTTCATCTTTATTGGGTCACATGTCGGTAAGGGTTTTGTTAAGTGCTCTATTATTTTGAAAGTCAATTTAATGACTGCATACCATAAAAGTTAAAGCTATTATGTGTAACGCATAATGAACAATATGACTTCCAAATGTTCACGTGTAATGCATGTCAGCTTTCAGTTGAAAACCAAACCAAAACAAACCCCTCAAGGTTGCAGTCTGCTCTTTAGAAGAGCCACATGTTGTAACCTCAAAATATCAGCTGGTTTCTGTGCATGATCAGAGCAGTGGATCTATGCCATATTCTCCCCTTTACTTTCTTGAATCTGGCTGCAGTACTGATCAGATGTGCACTTCTGCCAAATGCAGTCAGCGTTTGATCCACATACAGATCAGTGAATTCACCTATACTTTTTTTCTCATGGCGTATCTCATTCTGACATAATTTTTGTAGAGGATATAACAAAAATACATAAATAAGGAATGACCGTTTCTAAAATTCATCTGTGGTTGCTCTTCTTACGTGACATTAGGTGAAATGAAAATATCTCTAGACACAAAGGAGTACAAGGACCATTGCACTCTCAAGAGGTAGCCTTTTATGAAACATTTAAAATCTAAATACTCGGGACAGATCAAAGCAGCAGATTTACACCTTCCTAGAAAGAAGAGTAGAAGTGATCAGTCATGGTTGCCAAGAATGCCTTGCCTTGCTCAGAAGAACCTCTCGAGCAGGCCAGTTACTCTCGTTCCAGTCCTTCAGCGCAGGCTTCCATGTCCCGCACATCTTCCCTATCCTGTTTACGGTGTCCCTGCTTCTGCTGTTCTTATCCACCGCTTATGTGTTCTTTACCATACAGTGTTAATTTTTTTTATTATCAGAACTGTAGGTGTAAATTACCATAGGAAATGGAGCTCGAGCCATTCAGGAACTGCCTTCCTGTCCCTTCTGACCCACCTTTTCCTTCCCCAGAGCAGGCGGTACACAGGAGAGAGGTAGGGCTGAATACAAGGATAGCAGCTGCCTCAACTGTCGAACTCTGGTCTGTTTGTATTCATGAGCTGGCACTCTGACATTATATACCAGTTCAGTCAAAGAAAAGTTCCAAATACCGTCATCAAATATAAAAAGGACAGTGGGAAAGCCTGGCTGGACCACTCGGATGTCTCAGACTGGATTTCTCTGAATTCCTCCTTTGCCGGTAAACCTATTTATATGAGGAATATGGCCTCAGGCCCTGAAGTTTTGAACACTTTCTCAAAATGCATTGATGGTGATTTTCCTGAGGATTGCAATATTTCTTGGAAAGTTCATATGAAGGGTTTTGTTTTTTCTTTTTTTTGGCACCTACAGAAATGTTGTAATCTTCTCTTTCTGAAGCGCATCAGCTTCCTGGGAACTTTGCAACTGTTCAGATTACTTTCATGTAAGTTGCTTGGGAATATTCCCTTCAGATAACTAGACCAACAATACCCAGACAAGGCATTTGAGTATCGCATCTGGAAACAAAACATTTCATATATTGGCATAAATTTTTATGTATGGAATTTTACTTAATACGGCATTAATGTGATTTTAGGTAAAGCTGTCCAACAGGACGGAGCAAATGCTTGAAAGAGTTTTTATTTTACTTCTTTGCTTATACTGTGGTTGGTATAAACTGCTTTTGTTAGTTTAATAACAAGGGTGGGAAGAGGCCAAACACTGGGAGATTAATTTAAAAACTAGCTCAGAAGAATTAGTCACAGGAGAGCAACTTCAGGGTGTCTGGCACATATCAGCATTTTATTTCATTGTAACCAAAATATTGCACACGGATTCATAAAACACATTTGTTGGGTTTTCTTTTAAGTTTCACGGTTTGTTCTTTCTTTTAAAACCTGTGGTAGGTCAGAATTAATGGTAGCAATTTCCTTTGCTAATGACCTCAAATGTACTCTTTTTAAACCCAAGTAGATGCCTTGTTTAAAAAGGGCTGGAGGCTCTTCGAGCAGTATCAAGATAAAACATGAAATGACACTTCTAAATGATGTTATCTACGTTTGTATTAAAAACTGCAGTAAGCCTCAACAGAATTATTTTTGAACTACTGCAAAGTGTATTTAGTATTCATACGCAAAACATTATATATTTATATAGAGGTAGTCTTTGTACAATGATACTAACGTAGATCTGAATGTTATATGTGAGATTATAAAAAAATGTAGTGATCACAGGAATGTAGCAGAAGCTTAATCAGTTTTTTTAAATCGTTATCATCGCTCATGTTTTCCTGGTCAATCTTTCTCCCTTTTGACAGAGAGGAAAAACCATCACAATCCATTCTTTTAAGTAGGATTTTGTAGTTGTATAAGCTGGTTGCTTACTTTCTGTATTTTAAAGTGTCCAACAGGGTAATAGAAGGCTTTGTCAATGTTCTTGGCATGGACTTCATGGATACGCATATAGGGATGTATCTCTGTGTAAAGCATTTGTATGCTTGGACAGCTTGAAGGCGTTTTCATACTACAAAGTTATGTTACTGGAGATCTTACAGCCGCTTGTGTCACAGTTTAAAGTAATCTGTAGAGAAGTTAGGGGTTTTTTTCCCATATTTCATTTTTAGTATTTAGAGCATTTGATCATTATTAATCGGATTCAGACTAAGTGCCAATGAATTCCAAAGGCCTATAGGCCAGAGATGCATCAAGTGACTTTGTCCTACGAAGAGGAAGGAAGGAAGGAAATTACTTGCATGGTGCAGTTTCAGGCTGTGACTCCCTAACTGTTAATACAAAATCTTTGCTGATCTACACAGTGATGCAAATGTGATCCACATCAGGCATGCGAATACAGTTGCATCTCAGGTGAGTGAGCCAGCACACTTAGTTCAATCTTTATGCTTTGAGATATTCTTTAAACACATGCAAACACCCCCAAAAAGCAAAAACCTCAAGTCTGTGGAGTGAGTCTCTACCAGATTGGTAAGTTGTATTGCGTGGCTGCAGCCATTTTGAGCCAGTAGTAGAAGTAAGTCCATAAAGTGGAGGTTCTTGTTTGGTCCATAACTTAAGAGAAACAAATGCCTGGGAAGGCTACCCAATTAATGGACATCTTGTTCATCACTGGCTAGACATGAGTGTGGACATATTTATTTTTACTTACTTCCATGATAGAGAAGACACAGAATTCTGGGTACAGCTGACCTGTTACCAGCAACACTTGTGCTAGCTCAGCAGAAGGCCAAGAAACATGATTTCCAAGCTAGTAAAGAGAGACCAACTCTGATCACTCTCTTATGAGAGGAGGTGGGAGTGGGCAACTGCAAACAGCTTAATTCAAGCGAGCAATGCCATCCATTAGAAATCAAAATAAGCGTTTTTCTCTTAGTGAAAAGAGAGTCTTAGTGTGATAGGTGTACTTTGGTGATGAAAATGCTGTATTTGAAGCACTCTCGTCTCCTCTTTCTTCCCCTTCCAAATGGCAGCTTCACGTTTCAGCAAGGTCGCATCAACACTTCATCTTTCTAAGAAAGATTAATAGTGTGCCATAAAGTTTCCCGTGTGTCTGCATCTCTCTGAGGAGCCTTTAAAACCTTATCTTCTCAGCAGGACCTTTTTTCTTTTTTTTTTTTTTTTTAAACCCAACAAAAACAACAGTAGGGGTTTGCCCCAGTGACCTCACCCAGTCTCTTTGCAGAGTCATAGCAGCTTGCTTTCTGAGTGGATGTAGCTCTGCGCTTCAGAGGTGGCTGCTTTTTAATTAGTTTGGTACTGTTTGTGAAGGGAAGAACTAGATAAAGGTAAGGTATTCAGTGAGGTTTTTTCAAAAGCGACTAATAATCAAACTCTCCGCTTATTTAAGCCAGTCACAGGCTTTAAGAGGAGCTGAGGCAGTGGACGTTTATGAAAAATCCATCACTGCACCGCTGGGTTATTTTAAAATAAACAGGAATCAAATGGAGCTTCCTTTGGTTACCCCTTCATTTCTTCCATAGGGTTTTCTAGTTGATGACTGAAAGAAATGGTTCACCTCTCCATTTTCCAAGCATGGAGATGTCAATGGACTCTTCCCTTTCTGTAGGTGTTAACATGTGGAAATACTGTTTCTACTTTCTATCTATAGCATGTTAGTTTCTGGCATGTGCACAAAGACAGGCTGTGTTTACTTTCAGGTACTGTTTACATAGTTCCTCTGGAACTCGGTTTAATGATTTCCCTTTTGATTCATCTGCAGAACAAAACAACTTTTTATGGGTTTGTACCAATGACTTGAAATGGTTGAAAAGTCATTTAAATGCATTTCTTTACCTTCCTTTTTGCCAGTGTCATTTTTCTGAATCACCTTTGTAAAGCAGTGGCAAAATTTTTCATGCATTTCTAGATGGCTCTGCACATGCGGGTTTTTATTTAAATGCATTTGCTGTCAGATGTTTTGTGCAAGTGCCATCCTGGGGCAGCTTGTTTTAAGACAGAAGCTTTCCAATGCAGGTAAAGTACTACCAGAGCACCTATGGGGAAGTCATGTCTATTAAGAGCACAGCTCTGATTTTTGAAGTTTATTTCTTGTTCTCAAGCACAGCACGTATCCTACCCTATCATATAATTTCAAAGGATCCTTTGAACAAAAAACCTACACGTAGAACTAGTGTTTGGGGGGTGTGTGTGTGTGTGTGTGTGTGTTTAATTTATTTTTTTATTAAGCTCCTTATTACTGATGAGGGCCTGATCATAATCCTGGAAGCTTTACTACTCTTCATTTGCCCTTTAAACCTGGAATGAACGAAAGTATAGCCTGTGAAGAGCGGGAGATTTGTATTTCCTCGTCGAGCATTTTTACAAGAACAGAGAAGCAGTCCATCCGCACCACCCTAGCTCTTCCAGTCTTCCTATCTCTGCACTGTCTCAGGCTTTGATTTCTGAAGTATTTTCCTCAATTAAGAAAAATCTTAGACAGTAGCCAGCGTAGGAGCAAGCTTTGATGCTTTGAGGATTTCTGCCTCACGATGGGTATGGGTATGTCTTTTCCATCCCGTGCTTCCGAGGCCCAGCTAATGTTCGTTTGTGTCCCACAAAGGCCCACAGACTCGCAGCACACAAACAGCTAGAGCAAAGCGGGGACGAAGCAGGACAGCATCAAAGGCCTTTTTGTGAAAATATGGACAATGCTATAAAACTAACCTTGTGTTAACCTACCGAAGAACAGAGGAAAAGGATTCTGAATGCCAAAATATAGAGAGATGTGTGAAAGGGAAAACTTATACAAAAGTAGGCAGACTGAATAAAACTATTTATCTTTAAGCCACACAAGTCATGGTAATTAAATTAGGTCAGGCTGGCTATAAAGCTACAAAAAGCAGGCTGTAACTAATTTAGAAAGAGACAGAGAAGACCTGAAAAGAAAACAGATTGACAGCCCCCTATTATTTTTTATCTAATCAAGGCAACAAAACTTAAGAAAGAGGAAAAGGGAAAAAAATACAGCACCACATTGATTTATCAAGATTTTCTCTCAAACCATTAGGATAGACAAAAGCACGTAGTCACATCTTTGATGTGTGAAGGTTTTCACGTTGTTATTGGTGCTAACTGAGGGTTGCATGCATACAGATTTTACCCCTGAGAAAAACAGGATAATTGAATGCCTTAAAGTTCAGAAAGTGGTGGAAAGTATAATAAAGAATAAAGCCAAGCTGAGCTTTATCATTACAGTATCATTTCACGGGATCGTTCTGAGCATCCCTATGATTTGCTGTTATGTGCAGGGAAAAATCCTAAACATCTGTGAAAAGAGGACAATTAGACTTTTATTTCAAACCATTTCTTCATAAAACCCACCTGCCTGTTTGTATCAAAACAACCCTTTTTGAAAATGCTTTCAAATATTTGCTTTGAATTTGAATGTGTCAGGTTGTATAGGGTGTGGTAACTACCATTCTTGGAAGTTCAGAAGGGAAAGATTAGGAGTTTATTTATAGGTGTGGATGCAGGCTCATTAAACAAGGTTTAACATAATATTTCAGTTGATTTCTGTGATAGTTTTCCTTCTCCAAGTGATTAGAAAAATTAGCATTCTAAGGCTGTCTGAAGGGCGAAGAGGACTGTGTGAACAAAATGGGGGAAGGGAATAGACAAAAAGCCCAGCTTGGTTTGTGTTAGTGTTTAATAGCAAACAACCCTTTCCCACCCTGCTTCTTTTTTATGCCTGTTTTAGTTTTAAGTAACTTACTTCTAAAGGTGTTCCAGCAGCAGATGACGCTCAGCCACTACAGTCATCTCAAATAAGATACGAACTTTGCCCTGTGAAGAAAATATTTGAGGTTGTCAACACAATTAAGGGGTTGCAAATTCTCTGTGAAAATGGAAATGCCCTCCCATTTCTACCAATAGGTCCCTAAGGGTGAAGTTTTGACCCCGGCGAAGTCAATGGAAACTTCGCTCTCTTTCATTAACACAGGAGTCACCCCTCATCCCATCTTGCACTTGTGACAATGAAATGTGGATAGTAAAGGAGAAACTGTCTCATTGGGGTATTGCCTGGAGGTAACACCTTTTCCAGACAATGAGAGAGAGACTTTGAGAGATGATCAGAAAAGGTACACAAAAATGCCTAAGTCAGAAAGGGGGAGCAGGCGGGGGAAAAGCAACATTAAGCATTTCTTCGTGCAGAACCTGGCCCTGGGTCTGGCCTGATACCTCAAAGGTAGAGAAGGAAGAGAAATCATTTGAAAAGGGCTCCAAGAGGGAGAGTGAACTCTGCTCACTGCAGGAAAATGTAGTAGAGAGAACATAAGCAGTCAAAGCTGGCTTGTCACTTTTTCAAAGCTGAACTGGCACCAGCAAGCAGGGCTTATTTCTCTTTGAGAGAAGAGGAAGCTCTCGCCCTTCAACTTGAAGAGCACTCAAAGATCCTCGTCAATAGAAAGACAGAATTTTAGCAAGAAGTTGCAAAATTAATTAACAGAACCCCAGAGCATCGGCCCAGATTTGGCCCCAACATAGGTTCAGAGGTTCCCAGTGGTTTTGTGCCAAAACTTGTTGGCAAAACTTTCTCTTTCCCCTTCATGCCTCCCTTCCTCCACCTGCCGCCTCATCCATCTTCTTCCTCCCCATCCCTCGCTGCTGACACCACACTTCTTCGTGCTGCTGCCCTCTCCCCACCGCCTCCTCTTTGCACATCTGCTGGCACTGGCAGAGGCTCCAGGGATGGTCCTCTGGCTCCATCCCAAGCTGAGCCAGATCAGGACAGCAGAACTTAATTTCTCGAGCCCCGAGCCCCTTCTCATCTCTACTGTACAAGTATATAAACATTAACACTGCAAGACTTTTTTTTTTTCCTCGTCTGTCACTTTAAGTCACTTACGTATAACGAATTGCTAGCAGAATGGGTCACTTCCAAGGACACAGACATTTCCTCTGACTTGTGCAATATTGAATTAATATATTGTGGAGAGGTCAAGATCACAACCCTTTTCCTCCTAATTTTTCCTGCGTTGAGAACAGAACGCGTTTGGGAATGGCTGCTGTGGCACTTGCTGGAACAAGACAGAGCAGAAACAAAATTACTCTACCTTATGACTGAACTTCCAGCACACTGATTTGAAATGTCTAAAAGCCACTTACAATTGTCATAAACTCACAAGGAAGGTAGGCCACCATTTTCAGATATCTATGTCTGACATTCTGTCTTACTCCTTTACTTGAGATCTTACTTAAATAATCTCTTTGTGTGCTTAATGTTTAGTGAACAAAGTGGAGCCCTGAATATATCAGAAACTGCCAGTGGAGGTGGGCTGAGGCGCCAAGAGAAGAAAGAGCTGTTACCAGGTGCACAGTCCTGCTAAAAATTACTAGCCAGAGAGTAATATAGAACCAGATTTTTTAAAGATAAACCATACAGCCAGGTCTGAACTCCAAGATATCAGTATAGTAATTTACCGCTCTGTGCAGCGTTCACATGTAGCCAGTATGAGCCAAGGGACTGAATTAAACCTGCTGAGTTTGGACAGATTGGCTTTTACTTCATTTTATTGCTTATAGGTAAATGGGGACCTGCCAACCTGCTATAGATTCTGGATCTACAGGATTTGGACCATAATATCTTGTGTTTTATTGTGTTTCTCTGAAAGGACCCCTCCTATTTAACTAGAAGCTGTAGTTTCTACTATTTTTTCTGTTTTATACTTAAGGTAAATTGGAGATGGCACAGAGCAGTAGAAGAGCAACAGCCTTTAGAAGCCCTCTCCAAAATCAGAGTTTGTGAAATACTTTCCAAACATCCGCATGAACAGTGCTACATCAACCTTCCAGCCAACTGGTTAAAAAGAGCGTCCTTTAATCTAAACCATGTTCCTTGGGATTTCTTAATGAAATTAATTCTTCATCTTCTTTTTATACTTTGCCAGTGAGAAACTGACTGGTGGTCATTACCTCCGAGTCCTCTCCCCTCACTGTTTCTCTCAGTTTTGGCACAATGCTGTACATTTTCATTGCGTGGGGATCTCCTCAAACAAAGGAAAATTATGAAACTGTCAGATCAGATTTCATATATTGCTCTTGGCATTGCACTCACTAGACCTGGTACACAGTGAATTTTGAAAGCCTCTGATCTTTTATAACCATTTCCAGTCTTACACATACATTTTAAAGTTCTTCATCTGCAGTGACTGGGAATATAATTATTAAAGCTGAGGTAATTTGGATATTTTCTTTCCGTAAAGATATATAGAGTGATCCATAAATCATTTCCAATGTTTCATTATCCTTTCTGCTACACTTCTTATTGTTTTATTAAGACTCTGAATTTATTTCTTTCACCTTTTCTTTTTTTTTCCCTCCTGCTAGGGATATATAATGCTTTAGAACTTAAAACCAAGGTGCTTAGATGTAACAACAGATTAATCCGGTTTGTTATATTTTCAGCACCTTTGTTTTTTAAGTCAGATTTGTGCTTCCTTTTATTATGTTTTTCACTTTGTGATTTTATAAAAAGTGTTCTTTTACCTCTACGCATCTTTGATTTAGTAGATTTACATGCTTATATAAATGGCAAAATGCTTGAAACTATGTCAACAAAAAAGGGTATTACATTTTTCTATATCTCTGATACACAAGGTGGGATAAAATCAGGGGGGTTTGTGACTGCTGTTCTAGAAGGGCGGAGTTAAGGTTACTCAGGTATTGGTCAGAAAGTGTGCCTATGGGAATGAACGCTGAGAATGGGTTGAGAGTGGTGAGCTCCTCCTAGGTCTTATGGCACCGTAAAATAGAGACCTCAAGGACACACAATCTTTTTTTCTCTTCCCAGACTGCTGTGTCAATCTGAAAGCCTAATGATCATGCATTAGCACCTCAGCTATTAACCACCTTGTGGGCTGGGACGCGCCTGATTTCTCTGCACTATTGTGTTCCTCCTCAGTTCAGGGAAATCAACCAAACTGAAGCTACGTTGACCTTTTGAGGCTTAAATAGAAGAGAAGATCCCTTGACACCAAATTCTTTAACTGTATTTATACAGTCATTCTCTTGGCCAACTCAGCGGGCCACACAATGGATTTCCAGAGCTGAAAGCATGAGCCTTGACAACTACAGTCTAAATGAAATGAAAAGGCTAAGCTTGCTGGAGAACATTAACAGGCAGAAATCCCATGTTATTTGTGGGATCGTAACTCAGCAGTAGCAACTGAGATCAATCACACGCGACTTCTTTAGGAAAGAATAGGTTTTCTGGAACAATTGGCTGAGATGACAGGTTACTCAGATGTCTTTTCTGAATGCAAACAAAACCAAACCATACTATCTTTAATGCTTGCCTTATAAACTACTTTTTACCACTTCTGAATCCCTTCCCTCCTTTCCTTCGCTCATACGAGCACTTAAATTGAAAAGGGGGAGTTATTTTGTAAATGTCTCTCAAATTTCTGATTGTACTTCCCTTCTTACTTGTACAGCTCACGGACAAGTCAGAGCAGCCTATCTGCATTCCTTTGTTATGAATACAGTAGACTTTTTAATTGTGGCTGCCACTGTTTCCAAAACCATTTCTTAGTAGCCTTTTCATCCTGTCTAGGAGATCAGTAACTTTCTCAGAAGGATTATTTTTATCCTTTCTGTTTTTCAATTCCTTTCCATTTTTCTTGGCCATCTACTTGGCCACGTAGCCTACTATTCAAGTTCCATCTGCTTTTCTTAGCTCAGATGAAAGTCCTTCCTTATCTACGTATCAAATGTTGGTCTCCTGCCCCAGTATTTCTTTTGACTGATCCTGTTATCAGTTCCATATCCTGATCGTTTGAAATTTCAGGTAGTACATTCAGATAGCATATAGTATTTCAATGTAGCTACTTTCAGTTCTGTTTATTCATAAATCATCCTGAATTGATGACATTAAATCTGTCATCTCGCTTAGTGAAGAGCTCTGCATGAGGCACGAGTAGAGTTTCCTTCACTTTTTGTCTTCAGCACAATAAGCTTTCCTACCTCTATTCACTGTTTGGGGTTTTTTTTCATCAGATGACTATTGCTTCTCTACATATTGAAATACCATTCTATGTTAGTGAGAGTAAGGTGCCGCAATTCTTGCAAGGTAAAGAGCTTCCCCAGCCCAATGGTACACCAAAAACATGGCTGGGTTGAATTGGGACATCTTGGAAACAAATCATTCCCAAGCCATCAGGGAATAAATCCTTGTGGATTCTTCTCTTAGCTGAGAGTCTCTTTCTTATTTCAGAGAAATTCCAAATTTAGCTCAGCTAATTTTTCCTGCACTGGGAAGATATGTGTAATGTCTCTGAGAGAAGGACATTAAAATATTTTTCCTTAATGAGGTTTGTGGGTAATATTGCCCACGTTGGTCTTAACAAGCAGCAAAAAGAGGCTATTGCCTAGAGAAACTCTGCAATTCATTAGCTAGTTTTATCTTTCTTTCAAAGAAGGAAAAAAAAAAAAATCTGACTGATATGCCCATCCAACGCTCTCTGAAAAGAAACAATTCTTCAGCCAGACCATTCCCTTCGCTAACAACAAAGCCAAACAAAGACAACTCATACATTAACTTTTTTGATTCTCAAAGAAGAAAGCCTATAATCCAACAAAGAAATGTTTTAGATTTAGTGACAGGTTTTGCTTTTGGAGGCAAATATCAGTGCACAGAAGGGAAAGAGAAATATGCCAAGGTTATCAGCGAGTGTAATGTGGAGGAAAGTAGTCTTTAATGAATACAAAGGCAAGCGTTTTAGGGGAGGGTTCCCATGTTTAACAGAACCCTAAGCTTTGCTCCAAGTGATACGGGCAGAAAATCTGTGAGGTTTGGTTCACCTTGTGACCAAGCACATTAGGGAAGCTGCTATACAGCACCAAGTTCAGTATGGAGATTATTACACCACTTAACCTTATCCTCAGGTCAGGCCCTCCTAGATCCATTAACTGTCATTTTGTTTCCTCCCGCTTTCAAAAGCCCTTGAGATGGTCTGAAAATAAAAGGCCTGTTTTACTTCAAATCATTTAGCGTGGATGTAGCTTTGATCTCCTAACCTTTAGCAAAGCAGGGCAGCACTAGAGCATTGCGGCATCGCCGTGGCACAGCATAAGCAACCTCGCGTGACACTGGTAACTCCGGCATCCAAGACACCATTTCCTATTACCGGGACTTTCATCATGTTACTAGCTGGTAGAGTCAATAATTCCAACTTCTAGAGATTAGTAAGATTCTCACAAAATAATGCGTGAACTTAATTCTATTTCATTTTTTAACATTTCTTGAAAGTGCCCCACCGCAGTTCAGGAGAAGAAGAAGGGAAACATTTACTTACCCAAAGGAAAAGAAAGGTGACTCGCATTGGGCTGAACACCAAGGCAAAGGAGGCCACGTGGCCAGCACACGTTGCACTCCAGCTGTTCTCAGCTGCAGGATGGTCCTCTGGAGGCTGGCATAGATTCGAGTCTCCTGATGGTGTCTTACTTTACCGCAGGACCTTTATATAGATTTTTAAATTAGGCTTTAGGCAAATAACCCGAATCATGGCTCCCCTGCATATAAAATGGAACCAACCGGACCTGCTTAATCTAGAGGAGTGATGAGCTTTTAATTTGTAAATACATATGAAGCATTAAGATTGAAGACAGTATAGCATGTGTAGTACAATAACAAGATAACTTATCATCTTATTAACGGAATTAATTGATCAGCCTTTCTTAAATGAACAGTGAAAGGAAAAAAGCTTTTGTTTAAATACAATATTGGTTTACTTTGCTATAAGGGTTTAAGACATATTATTACTAGAGGTGGTCTTAAATACAAGTCTCATGGTATCCTTAAGCCGTAACTCTTGGGACCAACTCGTTCCTTATACCTCTTCCTCTGAGCGGGAATGTTGCAACAGAGCACAGTTCAGCACTACATGCTTCATTAAAGGAGCTTATATAGCATCCTCTAGGCCTATAGGTCCGGTGGGAACCTTTGGCAGACACAGAAATACTTTGCAAGACTGTGGGAATGCTGATGACCTGACAATGATTTATAATATCGCATTAGAAAAATAAATACCTGTATAATTTGGCAGAGCCCGTCAAGATGGATAAAACAAAGATTTGCCAGTAACGATGCTGTGCAGCTCTCCAAACCACTGAACCTGCTGGTTAGCCTCGGCCTCTATTTCCTCCAAACCCTCATAAAAATTTATTGCAGATGGGTACTAAGAAACTACAGGAAAATCCTTCACTGTTCTAGCAGCATCTCTGCCTTATGGTAGTCTTGCAGTAACGTTCCCCCCCCCCACCCCAGCAGGAGAGGTTTTCTCCAGCCCAACATGGTTTAATCCTCTCTTACAAATGGCAAAGAAAAAAATTTATCGGCCTACCTGGGATAGCCAAGGGCTGAAGTATCAAAAAGCTGTATATGAACAAGAGAGACTTAAATCACACTTGCAATTGCAGGCGTAGTTTCAGCTGCTGTGTGAAGAGCCCTGACACTTTTCTCAGCCCAGGTATTATTTTGCTCTGGGGGCTGATGGTAACTAACTGCCCAGTATATCAAAACAAGACAGTCTCGTGTAATTTGGCTTCTCTTCTGCTATGTATTCATCAATACATCAGGAGGAAAAAAAGCCCAACCGAAAGCAAACTTGGGCAACAGTGTGCTTTGGAGCTGACTGAAGGCCAGAGTAATGGGGCGCGCTGGGGACCAGGACTTGGCATGTGCCGCATCCTTTTGTACTGCTCGCTGAGCAGAAAGGCATGACGGATCCAGCTGGAGATGCTGTACCGATAAATCTTCTCTCAGACTGGCGAACCCCAGCATAGCACAGACCTGGCACTGGTGGCCATACACTTGTACAACATTCATTTGTATCATCCCAAATGTAACAGGTATATAAGTAGATACTGGGAGTTGTGGGCTGCAGTCACTCACCATCCGCAGGAAGCGTGCCTGTCCCACCCTGCCAGCAGGCCCCGCGGCTGGCAGGAGCTCCGGCTGTGCCCAGGCTGTGCCGACCTGGAACAGGAGCTGAGCAGAGCTCTGAGCTCCTGCACTTTTCTGTGCTCACGTGTGATGGCCCAGCTCTACGTAAAGACAGCCGTGGCTGTGTATGAAACAGAGTGCTGCTTATTTCTGAGCAGTATGCAAGCAACCCAGGCTCTCTAGAGGAAAATAGCTAAGCCATGGGTTATCTGATGACGTGACAGCAATAGTTTAGAGAGATGTGGTCCTAAAGCCCTGGTGTGTCCCTTTGACCTTGACGCAAGTACCTGCCTACTTTTAAAATTAAAGATGACCGGTCTGAACCTTACTGACTTCAAAAGGCCTACTCCACAGATTCAGGATGTGCACCTGATTAGTTCATTTGCAGAACCATGCTCTTGTCTAGCCAGATGTCTGAAAACAGATAATCTATCATCACAGAGGTGAGAGTTAAAGATTGACACGGTAAGTTGGTCTGGGATAATAATTTTCTTTTCCCCAACGAAAATCTGTTGTATCTAGATCTGCAGGTTACTAATGTAGTATGTGGATTTACCAAAATGTTTCTCTGTGCACACAATTCTTGCAAAAAATGAACATTATCTATTATTCTTTCTACTTACTGTAATGTGCTAGTGAATCTACTGGGGAATTTCAGTCTGTGGAATTTGGGATCTTAGTCCTCGACCAGGAAAGTCTGAGAACTGAAAGCTGCATTTGCTGGAAATATCAGGAATTGGGATGTGGAATTCAGGACATGTGGAATTACAAATACCAGTAACAGACGTCTTAATTTTTTCCAAATATTTGTTGGTATGGCTTGTCTGATCACATACATCACATGTATTTCACTGGTAACAACTGTTCTTTGTCATGAAATGTATATGAAATTTAAGCTTATCCTGTGTATTGTTGTTAGTGCTTTTTTTAAAAAAAAAAGAATTATTAAGCACTGAAAAATCCAAAATAGAAAAGAGGACTTTTTAAACAT
This sequence comes from Nipponia nippon, assembly GCF_047370975.1. Taxonomy (NCBI): domain Eukaryota; kingdom Metazoa; phylum Chordata; class Aves; order Pelecaniformes; family Threskiornithidae; genus Nipponia; species Nipponia nippon. The sequence goes on along the minus strand of NW_028262380.1, from coordinate 77,779,010 downwards.
GAAAAAACGTGACAAGCATGTACAAGCATTTTGAGAACTGATTGGTATTCCGTAATGAATAGCATGAGAATAAATTATAGCAACGCAAAATCTTATTAAAGGATATTGAAAAGCATAAAATCTCCTTAGTAAAAAGCAAGCCATAGGACAAGTGCAAGAGTTAACCAAGTATCTGATTCAGTTATACACGCCCTGAATCGAGATTAAATGTATAGAGATGTGTTAGTACGATTTTGTTATTATAACTACTGCCATTCATTAAGAGGTTACTGATACAAAGAGATAATCTCCTACAATACTTTTGGCTGTGTTATTAAGGGTACAGTTCTAAATAAATTTTACATTGACTATGAAGCATGCTTTGTGCATTCCTGGCGACAGTAGGTTAAATCTCAAGATAACCACTTCAGACTGGCTGCATACTTTAGAATTTTTCCCCCTTCACAGTTGTTAAAACTTTATAGAGCCTCAAAACATATCCAGATGGACAGTAACTGTGACTGCCACTTATGAAACCAGTATAATCTAGCACAATACACAAAGTAGGGTAAGTGTGGAAGGAAAACAAGTTCTGAATAGAGGACCTCCTTGGAATATTGGATCAGCCATCAGACACACCAATTCTGTTTAGACAGGCCTGTTATACACACCCAAATGTTCCGCAAAACAAAGCACACCCCCAACCTTTCACCACTGCAACTCCTAAACACTTCTGCCCAAGGGTGGTCTTCACCCTGCTTGAGGCAGTATTTGTGCCTACATCTTTATTCACAAAATGAAGCATTGGTTTCCATAGTTTTTTGGCAAAGCTGAGACACATAAACCATGTTCTTCCTCTCAGAGGAATATCGTATCTTGGCAGTTTCATTTGGGTCTGACCTTTTCAAATATGCAATAGCAAAAGATGAACAAATAGATCACTGTACCATCGCGCAGCCCTTCTGTCTCCAGCGGATTCCCCCGCACACCTCCTTCAGCCTACTTGTGCGAAGCCGGGATAATCATAAATAACATAACCAGAGCAGAGAATATGGTCAAGATAAAACTATTGTTATTTGAAATGATAGTCTTTGTTCACTTGTTGGATAATGTCTGCTAAACACACCAAACAGCAATATATAGTGGCTTCTATAGATTTTTTTTTTTTTGTGCTGAGCACAAAAATAATACATACTTTTTTGCATACAGTATGCATATATCACAACAGGATGATTAGGTAATGCAGCCATGAAATAAGAAAAAAAAACAAACAAACCTTGGCAGATTTACAGCAACTAAATCTATGGCTTCATTCCTCACGCCAGCTAGAATGGGTGCTTTATTCAACGGAACTTAATTCTGACACCTATTTCTACGTATATGTTGGCAGAGACACATCTGAGTACAGCAGGCATTCTCAATTATTTCCTTATTTGTCACATTTCACCCATTTCCAACTTACAAGTTAACAAATAAAAAAATGTTTTGGGAATTTGTGATTTTAATTCATGGTAGTTCATCCCCTTTCCTGCCTTTCTCCCTTTCCTTTCAATTCATTGTAGTCGCATTATGCGTTAAAACCCTGGTGCAACTGTTCAAGTTGCATACCTGCTGCTTGTGGAGAGACCGTGTTTTTAAAAATATTGTGCAGAAGGACAGCGTCTCTTAACACACGGTAGAAGTGCTGTGTTTTAGTTTGCTGGTTTTCAGGAAAGATTGCTTACCATATGTCTTAGCAGAGCCTTCTCTTCTTTTCCAAGAAACTGGCTAAGGGAGTTAAGATTATTTAATTTCTTTTTCTTGTCTTTTTGTATCATGATTAGAGATTGGCACGTGAAGTATTTAATTAAGCTGTGAATACTGCTGTGTATTACTAAGTTAAACGAATTCTGTGTTATTCAGCTACCTCTGACCAACAAACAATTAAAAGTAAAAAAAGTTAAGTAAAACCTAAATAATCCTGGAGTCTTTTAACCAGCCGTAGTATACAACGCTCTTCTATTGAATAAGGAAGCCATCATTAAGGCTTTTGTCAAAGCAAAAGAAAAAAAAAAAAAAAGTTGTTCTGATATTTTTGTTTGGGTTTTCTTCATGTTGCAAACAAAGCTCCAGCCTTTAGCATTTCAGCTCAGCTCCGTTTTGTACCAGAGGTGACTGAGCCACTTGAGCAGTCGGGTGCATGTAAATGTGCTGAACAAGAACCAGATCATAAACAAAAGCACGCTGGGGCTTCAATAAGCAAAGCACAAGAGCAGAATATTAACCACGAATCCTGCCTAGGTAAAAATTCCTTTTGCTTGGTCATGGCACGTAACAAGGTTTCATGCCTCTCTTTCTGGCACGTCTGGTGCCACAGACTCCCCAGGAACCTTATTTCATTCAGATGTCTGCTTCCTAATAAGCTGATCTTCAGAGGAACAGCTATTTACTGATTCCTTGCTGGGTTACACCTTTAGCACATTATTTTCTCTCACAGTAGTTCATGAAATAGGAAACTCACTGCATCAGGCAACTCAAACCAGAAGCAATTGCAAGAACACTCATGCAGCCAACACTGGGAATATGGGATTCCCTCATTTACCTGCAGAAATTATTTAAAAATTGAACAATCCCTTCAAGTGGCTTAAGCGCTAATTAGGTATTCTAGGGTATGTTAGAAAATAGACTGTGTCATTAAACAATACTGTTTTAAACATGAGTATATAAAAAAGCGGTAAAAGTGATTTAAATATGACTGTGTCGTCTTCACGCCTTGTGGCTGTATCTGCTTCATACCTTTTAGTTTTTCAGGCTTGCGCCTTTGAATAGGAGGAGACCACCACGTCACGGGCTGATTGTTAAAATACATTTCCTTCACCCATTCAGTCTGTCCAAACGCTTGCAGTTGTGGAAATGTTCAGCACGCGCCTTTAGTGAATTATGGCTGTATGAGGAAGCCTGGGAAAAGAGAGAAAAAAGAGACTTCGTGACTTGACTCCTCCCTGTAGTTTACGTCTCTCAATTTTTCAAGTCTTGGTTTTAAGTTTGACCATTTTCTTATCCAGAATGTCCCCTTGAAGGCCAGCTACCTCCTAAATTTGCCACGTTGACAAAATAACCAAAAGATTCCTGTTAGCTAGACGTGAACAATTACTAAGTCCATTTTAAAATATTTGTTTTCCCTCAATATTTTTGCACTAGATTTGCTTCTTAAAGCAAAAAGTAACACAGTTGAAGAACGGCTGGAAGTATTGAGCTAGCTAAGTATGAGAAGCATGCACGAGAGTGTTACCTCTTGGATGTAGTTATTCAATATTATCATTGACCGTCATTATTTCATCATGTCAGCAGAAAATAGGATGCATTTCATTTGGGAATTAGTATGCTTAGCTGGAGGGAGTGCTTTTCTAAATGTCCTTCAGTCATTAGTGAACTTGAGGAGCTAGATTACAGTATAAAGCTGTCTTCTTGCGTCTGATAGATCTGTTTAAACCTAGGTGGTCTCTGCTGATTTCACTGAAATTGAATGAATTTAATTCACAGTAATTGGAACTGGAAACAGTCTATGTAATGAACAGACTCTACTATGTGTAGCACCGTTAAAGGGTAACGTAAGAAAAGCTGGGCTTGACACAGAATACAGCCACAGACTAGTGAAAATAACACATTTGAATACGCAAATGGTGTTCTCTAGCAAGATTCTGAATTAGTAAATTGTGAATCTAAAGTCATAATTAGTGGCATTTTTCCAGATGAAGGAGAAGGACTTAGGATTAATGAAAAGATGCGTTAGTTTTGTCTCCATCATCGGACTACAAAAATAAAAAACTAGAAAGACAGACAGGAGAGAGATATTCTCCTGAACCACAGCTACTCAGAAACCTTCCTGTTCTCGCTCCTCCCAGCCTTTTCTTTTCCTTTCAGGCCCATTTGGACAAACATCAGTCAGTCTCGTTACTTTAGTCTTTTTTTGCTGATGTTCTGTGGGTTTCCAGTTTTTTTCTGCATAACCTGAAAAATTTGTATTTGCATCACAAGCTGACCAAAATGTTCTTTAATTATTTCCCAGAAGCTTTGCTTCGTTCTCTGAGTGGGCACCACTGTGTTGCTACAGTGAAGGGCTTGTCAACACCCCCATTATAGATGTCTAATTTTGCAGGATACTCTAACCCAGCTGACTTAATTGCGTACAGCTACAATTCCTTTTACAAGATTTCAGGAAAGATGTCAGTTATTTAACATGCTTACATTGAAATAACTTGGCTTTTTTCTTTTTTGGGGGGTCTCAAATGTGATGGGAAAAAAAAGGCCAATCGCCACAGAGTCAAGATTTGCTAGGTTGCTTCTCATCAAGGTAGCCCTTCATTCCCATCTGCATGTTGTCTTTCGCACCTACCAGTTTTTAGACTCGAGTATCTGTCACTCCAAATGCCTTCCAGGAGAACTTAGTACCCAGCTGATTTCTTGGTAATGTCTTTGTTTCTCTCACTTTTAATCCTTCTGCGACTTTCAGGACACATGAGAGAGAATCAATTTTTAAATCACCTATTAGAACATCAAAGTTTTACAAACGAGATATTGAGGGACACCCGCTGCTTCAGCTGGGTAGCACACACCACCCATGTGTGGCCCACACGTGGCCTCTGTCACTATGAGTAGGTACTTTAGATACTAAATAGATATAACTATATTTAGCCCTGGGATATCTTCTACCAGTGGCTGGAGAAAGCACACATTAGCTTCTTGTGAGCGATGGTATTGCCACTGCCAGGAGTTGTCCCCTCCTAGTATAGGTAAGAAAGGTATCTTCATACTTGTGAGGCCTTCAGAAGTTTTCAGAGCATTTGGATTAGGTTCAGATAAAACTCTGGCTTTCTGAGTATTTATGTATGAAAAATCTTAGAACTATTTGAAAACTGTCAAGAATACCTTCTGCATTTGTTCAGTCCAAAGGGAATTTAAAAATTCAGATCAGAGCAGCTGAGGGTGAGAGAAAGTTCATCCCTTATCGGTCATCCAAATTTGCTGAGGCAATTTTATGAAAGCAGTGAAGTGAATGCAGAAACTAAACCCAGGGACCACTTCATAATGCTCTAGCCAAAAACAAAGCAGAAAAAAGAGCAGGCGTTGCTACTATAGCTTACATCATGTATAACTTAAATGAAAGGGAACAGGATCGAAATAAAGTGTGTGGGCGAGGCAGGCAGACACATAGCGTTGGAGATACAAGGTCAAATATGAAAAGCTTTCTTCCAAACTGAAATCTGGGGAATTGTCAACAAGTCCCCGTCCACACGGAATAAGTGAAAATGTGATGGCGAGGGGCCTGATGATAACCCTAGGACAAATGCTGCTCTCCTTCAGCCTGGCGTCAATTCAGACATCTTCCGGCTGCGCTGGGACTGCTTTGCATTGCTGTTCGGTAGAGCTGGAGCAGAGTTTCACCCTGTATCATAACACATTTATCCCCAAGGCGAATGTATGCATCTGGTTTTGTATTCAAGTTTTTTCTTAGGCAGTTCAATAGTTTCTTGCTAGTAGCCTCAGGGATATTTAAATACGATGAACCCTTTACCTGCAGGACCATAAAAAGAGAAGAGCTAACAAGGGGCTATGAGGTGTTAGAGCAAAGGTGATGAGGTGCCTTTATGGGACCTCTGCAAAATGCTTGACAGCCCGAGCGCAACAGGCAGAATTCCTCTTCCACCAGTGTCTCGAGGAAGGTGGAAAACAAAGCTTTTCCCAACCATCGCTCCTCGGCGCACTTGTACACAGGAAATCTTGAGGCACCGTCTGCGGCATGTTAAATGCTCTGTGCTCAGCCAATGTTCCCAATTCCCGGCTGAAAACGCATAGACATCCACTGCTGGCAAACCTGAGGCTGTCAGGAATTTAAGCCATTACACTCAGTCATATTTATATTCTATTAATGGGAGATCAGTCTTAATAAAGATGAGTTCTGCTTCTAGTTTTGGTTACAGTCTATGATGTGGTATAATGACATCGACTGCTATACAGTGTATATGGAAATTTTTCACCAGCGGGAAGGCATGGACAAATTCTTCACAGACACCTTTTATAAATGATAGCTGTATTAGCCTCTTTGCTTGCCAACGAGGTCCTAGCAACTTGGCTTCCAGATTCTTGAAATTCGGCTTGGCCAAATCATTGAGCATTGAAACCTCGGTCACAGCGCTGTGCTGATTCGCTGTTTAACCATTACCCAAACCACCCCACCAGGCTGTTACACATGGCTCGCATCCAGCACCCTGCGCTGGGGAAAAAAGATCCAGCATCACCTTGCTCCTTGCGTAGGACTGGCAAGATGAGATGGGCAAACATGATTCTGCCTGTATTTCACTTTTTAAGATTAGTCAGGATCTTTTCTTCTACCTTAAAGCATATTTCAATATTTCCTGCGGTCAAACGGAGAATGCTGAAGAGCTTCACCTGGCAGACCATTTCGGGAAGTATGCGCATTTTCCACAGATCAACTCAAAGTCATAAAAGAAGAAATGCTCTTTGCTGGCTGAAGCATTAGCTGTTACCAAGAAAATGCTTCGGAGGGTGCAACGCAGAGAACGAGAGGTTTAACACGGCGCTTGAGCGTCTAAGGAGGACGTGGGAACCATGGGTCAGCTAGCAATAAATAGGATGTACTAGTACTACATACTATCCCGCATTTCCCAGATTGCTGTCACAGAGTTGCATTTGCTCAGGGCTTTGTTTCAGAGGTACCAAAATGAGGAGCGGGGGGGGGGGTCTCCAGAGGTTTTTACATAGATGAAGCTTTGCTATATCAACCCTAAGCATTCAGCTCTCATCATGTGCCTGTGATCTGTGGGCAGAGGTTTTTGGACCTCATCTGACAGTTTCTACCCCAGGAAAGGAGTGGTTTGGTACTATCACAATACAACTAATGAGTTATAATCCTCATGGGCATCGGTCGGTTTGTTAGAGATGGAGGCAAGATGGAAATGGGAGCAGCCTATCTTGGAATTCCAAAGACGTAATCAGTGGTTGGGAAAAATCACATCATCCAAGGTCTTTTACTATAATAATTTTAAATTATAAATGAAGTATTTTAAAATGATAAATTAAATTACAATATTTTTTAAAATAAAAAGCTCATTAGACTTTTAAAGGGATACTTGTACTAACAGGACAATTAGTAACAGTACAAGGTGGAAAGTATGGCTAAAACTCTTATTACATCTTTTTTTCAGAGCTCCTGTCTTCTGTGAACATTGGCTATGGTACTGTAGTTAAAAATAAACTTCTGCTGTGACCAGAGCTTTCACCTTTTCTGATTTACGGTCCCAGTCCCCTCGGATGAGCAAAAAGGTTAACAACTTTACACTAGCTCCCACAATTTTACCCAGCATTTATAAAATCCTTCCATAAATTCTGATAAAAATGTATTTATATGTTTTCTCTGAAGCGTGAGGGGAAAAATTACATTCACTAGCATGAAATACTTGTTGAATAAATAGCAGGTAACTGGGAAAAATAGTGGCTGAAGTTCTACTGAGAGAGGGGCTTTGCTAGTGTGCAGAAATTAACACCAGGTTTCCAACAGCACAGAACTGTGATGAGTAGTCCTCGCCGTTTCCCAATTTGCTTAATTAATATTAATTAAACAAAATACAAAATAAAAGCCAAAAAATGAAAATAAAAGGCAATACAAAATACATTGAGATGGAAACATTAAAAAAGAACAACAAAAATCTGTAAGTGACTGTTAGCAGTTTTGCCTGGCAGTATAGGTGTTGAGGGTGCCAACTTAAGGTAAAAATTGTACTTACAGGCATAGCTTATCAGCATTGGAGCTACAGGCCTTCTCCAAGATGGTGTCATACTATTTGCAGCAGGTCTGTTACTCCAGTCAGTTTAGTTGTGCTGTCTTGGTTAGGAGCTGAGTCTCCCATCGCCGCCGCAAGGCCTGTACGTGAAATGAAACACAGATTATGCCCAGAAGGTCTGTCGGACAGACGCTATCTCAGCACCTCCGTGCGTTCCACCAAACTGAACATTTATGACTCCAACATTGAGACAGATGGACAAGCGCGTCATGCAAAAATGTTGTTACTCTGTCCTTTGAGTACTTTTTCTTTGAAGTGATCGTAAACACATCTAAGAGTACAATATACTGAGCATTTGTATTATGGCGTTTGAAACTGTGTGTTGTATTTCCCAAAGATAATGCAACAGTTAATTTTCTGCTTTAGCTATAATGCTTTTCCTCAGCATCAGTTGCTGCTAAATAAGTCCCTATCGTTTGTCAAGGGCGTAACTTGCAACAAGACAGCAATAACAATTACATATTGTTTTCAAATAAGATGCCATTTTCCTTTCTGGCAGGCAGCAATGGGTTTTTAATGTGTAACATTTGTTTAATAAAACTCACAGATGCTTCCTTGACAATTGCAAAGGAAGAAAAGAGAGGGAAACAAACCCAAAGAGAAGGCAGAAAATATAAAGAGCAAATGAAAGATTCAGCTCCCATCACAACTATTCATCTTGTGTCCCAGGCTGATCATGCCCATTCTGGCTGGCTCAGACCTCTCTGGTGAACCTGTGCATAGCGGGGATGTGCTACCATTTGAGAGCCTGCTTTGCTGAAGCCTTGCCTCAATTTTCCACAAACGACAAAATACTGCGTGCTACCAGGAGGCTCCAGCTTCATGAAGGTCACAGCATTTTGGCATTTGTATTCTCCTGAGGCAATTTGGCTGAGCAGGACAGATTTTTCTGTTGATTACACATGGCTGCTGTATCTTCAAGGTCTGCCTATGCTTTTGAGTTTGTAATAGAGTGCGTGAATTGCAGCAGCCAACAGTTCTTCCTTTCGAGCAAGAGAGAACACATATAACCTTTCACAGATTGACTGTTCTTGTGGCAAACTGAAAAAAAATATCATTCTGACCTTAAAACAAACAAAAGGAAACCCCACTTCTTTGCAATGAAAACCCTTTAATATCAAGGTAATGGATATACCAGAGAAGGAGAGAGGGGACAGAGATACACTGCAGAAAGCAGGACAACATTCCAGCCGAGAGTCCCGAGCCCTTTTAAATATGAGAGGCCGATCTATATTATTATCTCTACAACTAGAAGAGGATGTGGGGCTGCGAGAGGAACCCCCCTCAGGGCACCCAGCCAGCTGCAGGGCTGTAGGAGACCTTGGGTCTCCCACCTTGTGTAGCCCCCCAGCCGCGGGCTAATCAAACACTCGCTCTGAATCACGACGGGAAATAATAGAAGAGACTTACCATGCAAGTGGGCCCAGTCAAATAAAAGCAAAAATCACAGGGGATAAGCTTTCCAAAAATATAAAAATAACAAACATAAATACAAATAGAGAAGATAAATATAAATGTCACCGCTCTCATTCCAGTAGATGAATTGCACTGTGAAGTGGCAGTAGTCTAACCTGAACGAATAGAAAAGCCAACATCTACAGAAGAGCCAGGACAGTAGCTATGGCCATTGCTTTTTCCATGTCTATTTTCTGAGCCCTCCAGCATGTCTGGTGAGTGGCAATAGGCACTTTTTTTTTTTCCCTGAACAGACCCAAACCGCAAGACTTTGAAATGAGCCCGTCAGCACTGCCTCATGGCTGGTGCCAGGGAGCAAGAGACAGGCAACTGCGAGTGCCTCGGTCTAAGGGGCTGGACAAAATCCAGGGTCTCCACATATTCTGCATTACAAAGAAAAATCGGTATTGTCCCCGTGTATCTCTGAAGCAAACGTGCTTACCTACAAAGGTCCTGTTCTGCAGGCCCAGGAGCAGTCATGCCACGGGAGATGGTTTCGTTCGCACGGCTCTAGGTCAGGTTCAGCCAGGATTCAGCCCTCTCCCCCTCAGCTTCCCACACTTGCTCCATCTCCAGTCTGGACTATTTCCTCAGTCTCAGCTTCTCAGCTCTTGTTTCTTCTTTTATGCAGACACAAAAATCTCCAGAGAACAGCTAAATGGGTCATGACTAGTACATCTCTGTGCCTTTGTTTTGGATGGTAAAATCTCTGTACACGATTGAGGTGTCCGAGTGTTATACAAAGCAGGTTCAGTGAATTTTCCCTCATCTGATCCCAATGCCTTTAATCTGAATGACTGCCTATGCAATCCGGTATATACTAATCATAGCAGGTCCAGGAAATATTGCAGCAGAAATACTGTTTCCTAAATTTAGGTACTCTGCAAAAGTTTGCAAGTTCAATTTATATTATAATGTGATACCAGCACATTATAATTTTTAATTAAAAATTGCATCCCTTCATAACGTCTGCAGCTCTTTCACATGGCTGTCATCCAGAAACAAGGCAACGTGGGCTGATCTCCATAGAGAATGGGACATCGCATCCTGCCCTTGGTACACAGACAGGGCTTTTTTCAATTGTCACATAAACATTTCACTGGCACAAAAAGTAATCGGCAGGCATCGTTTCGTAATGGATTGCAGAACGGGAGCCATTCCCAATTGACAGAGCAGCCATGCTTCCTCAGCTCAGCCTATAACTTGTGATAATACTGTGCTCAAAAAATTCCTCTAGAAAAGGGATTCCCCAGACAGCTACAGCTCAGGAGATCCTTCCTCATTATCCACCAGAAACTATGAACAAACTCCCTGGGAAAAAAGCAAAATAAAAAAATAACAAAGAAATGCATCTAGTTCCTATTCTGTAACAAGTCCAGGCGTATTTTTTCTCTTTCTCTAGCAAGTGAGAGAAATGCTTTTGTTTGTGTCTCGTTTCCTACCTCTATGTATTAAAGCTGAATACTAGGGATAACTGTAAAAGCAAAAGGAGATTTCTTTTTTTTTAAAGCAGAAATATCCAGTAATAACCACATTCTAAGTCACAGCAATGTTGTGAAAAATCATGTGCTTGTAAGTCTGAAGAACTTTTAAGGAATTATGTGCTGAGGATGGGAGAGAAACATATCAGCCAGAGTCACTGGTGTCCTCTGATGGCTTTATGTTTGTTTAACCTGTGAAATTCCCGTTAGTTTAAATGGAAGCAGGATTTCAATCTATGCAAATCATACCTACCGGAGAAATATGCATAGATTTTAATACCAGACGAGTGTATGTTCAGTGTGTCTTCCCACATACAATGCACTTTCTACGTTGCAGATGTCTGAGCGGAAACTGGTGGCACGGCTTTCTGTAGCCATGCACAGTCCCTGCACTATTACGGCCAGTCCGCACTGCCTCCTCGGGCATTTCTTTCCTGAGGCTTTGCCTAATGCTGTTTTAGTTCTTCACACCCTGGGACTCCATCATTCACTTTCCTTGGGAGATTGTTCCACAGTTTAGTAGATATTACTATGGCTTTTTTTACCCCTGACATTCATCCTAGATTTTACTTTCCTTAATTGAATTCTGTTCTCTACAAATCATTTTTTTTCTCCATGGGTATTAAGGTGTTTCTTTTTTATTCCAGATAAAGTCAAACTATTAGCAACTAGAAATTTATATTATTTCTTAGTTAGAGAAACCTAATCTTGAGCAGGTATAGGTAATTATGGATTGTACTTAGGGGTCCGCTGAAACTTTCTGCTTGATTAACTATCCCTGCAGGGATGATAATTGCTGTTACACATGAAAGTATCAAGCACAGAGCGGAGGCACGGCCCCTCCAGCAGCGTACAGGGCAGCACTGACGGGCTCTGGGAACTGCTCTCTGTGCAGGCCCCTGGGCTGGGAGAGAAAAGGGAACTGCGTCCCAGCTCTTTAAAACACTGGAAACCAAAACAGACCCATGAAATACACTGCTGGAGGGACCACGGTTAGATGATCTTCTCCCCAGTCTGCTGTACCCCAGTACAGAAACAGGGAAATGTGACTATTTGAAATTAAATTCATAAGAAGAGGAAGGAGTAGTTTATATTCTGATTCCGCATTGGGTTAAATCAGGAGCTGCTCTAATAATCCCGTGGAATCGGATAGGTCTGACCGCCAGCTGAAGTAAAAGAGGGAGCTCAGACTCAGGCGATGTGGGCTGCCAAGTTTGCTTTTACTTATTTAATTATTTTTCCACCAGTGATGCTTAAAAATCAATCACAACAGGTACTAACAGAAGTCTCCAGGAGCCCTTCCCAGCTGTTTTGGGCTGCAACCCCCAAAGCTTGCCCCTCAGAATTCAGTTTTAGCTTTAGGCACTTTAAAGTTAATAGACTTATTTGAGCGAAGGGCTTATTTGAAATCCGCACTGGAAAAAAGTGAGCGTAAGTGTGCTAGTGCCAAGCTATAAACACATTTATACAGTGTAGTAAATCAATACCGCTGCCTTTCCTTGGAGAGACCGGGCCAATTAAGCCGGATGTACAGGACATGATGATGGAACCCGTTCAGCTTATTACGGGACTGGTAGCAAAGACTGCAACCATACTACCCTGCTGAGCATCATTTTGACATTCCCCAGCCTGGCCACATTCTAGCCCATTTGATTTAAGCCTGTCATTCATTGACTACTGGAAGAGAACAGAAATTGGGGGGGGGGGGGGGGGAAACTATCTGAAAATAATGGTGGGAGTCAAAGAAAGGATTCAAGGAGGGTGATAGTTTATTCTTTCACTGTCCGAAAAAGTTTGTGAAGTTTTTTTGATGGAAGAGTCATTCAAATACAGGCTGGGCTACAAACACTGCAGCTTTATCCCGTAGCCACCTGCTTAAATTTAAGCCTGTGAGTAGTCATGCTTATTGAAATGAGTGTGGTTTGGCTGTCTTCCTCTGGCCTGGGGTTAAAGTTATGAACTTTATGAACCCAAACCGATCATGACCATGCAGCGCATGGAAGGTAGGGAGAAAGGCCATGAGAAAAATGTGCAATGAAAATGGAAAGACATTACAAGCATTGCGTGGGTGCGGCAAGAGGATGAGCAAATGGGAAGAGGCAGGAAAGGTGATGCCTACCTACATCTTCCACTAGTATAGGGTCTACAAATGTACTTGGACTCTGTAATGTCACAATGATGCTACACTCACTCTTACAAATTCCTACATAAGTAAAGGTCTTATAATCTGACCAGGGACTTTTTGCAAACAAGAAAATGTTCAGTCTTTTGTTCTCGGAGCATTGCATTCAACTGCCTTAACTACAGGGCTTCCCCCCGCCCTCCTTTGTGTTATGCAAAATATAGAACAAGGTTATGAAAAAAGGACGCAACATTACGGAGAGCTAGTTAGCTTTTAGTGCATTAAGTCCCTGAAAATTATTTATGTTTTGTGTTTATGTAAAACCTGTCATTGATTATTAAATGTAAAAAGTTACTATTGCCTGAATAGGTGCTCAAATCATAGAAAGCTTTGTGTAGTTGGAAGCTGACAGCTGGAAAAGCTGTCTTATAAAAACTCTCTAAAATACATTAGAATGTGCACAAAAAGTAATTTTTTAAATGAGAGAAGAGAGGAAGAAAAAAAAGCCCTGTGTCCCATTTAAAAGGGGAGAATTCAGACTTTGAGGGAACTAAAAGGGGGATTTGAAACAGTCTTTTAAAGGTTTTCCTTTTCAGATCCAAACAGTTCAAGCACACTTGTTGCTGACCTAGCCCCTAATGCAAGATGGTCCTGCGTATCTCTTACCTGTGCGACTCTGCCGATACCTCTTTAAAGCAGGAGGAAGCCATTTCTAAATAAGTTAAGTGCTGAAAGGCAATTGCCAGGTCACCAGCAGTGCCTGCCCAAGTCCTAACCCACGGCACTAATTATCCATCTGCCTCGGCAGGTGCCTGAACAGATTCTCCATCCTACGGCTGGGCACAGGAAAAGGGCGCCTTTCCTCTTCTCACACATCTTACTCTGTGGGTAGGTTTTCTTTAGAATTATTTTTAAACTTTGTACTAGCTATTTTTTTGTTCGTACCTTCCCTCATCTCATTACTCATTTCACTGCTCATTTACTCACTGGGACAAAAATGGATTGAGACAGGCAGTAAAGAAGTGTACGTCTGTGAGTAGAAACCAAAAATCATTCCTCATGAGGTTAGCAACTCACTGCGTCATCATAAAACAGAGATACATTTACCCTTAAATCTTGGCTTTTGGAAAGCAAGGAGAGAAACACATAAGCACAAAGAACATACCATAAAACTGAAAATCCACAAATACCTCGTCCTAGTAGGGCAATCCACTCACGGCGCCGTCCCTGATGGGAAGAGCCCATACCTCTAAAGATGCGTTCATAAACAGCTTGTTACTTGGCAGTCCTCTGCAAGGCAATGCTGTCACCTGAAGAAATAAAGGGGAGATCTTGGCATGGGCTGCGGAAACTTTTCTTTCTACAAAGGCTACCCGATATCATCTAGGGGGGAAAAAAAGGCACACAGGCTCAGAGGCAGGAAGAGCAGCGGCCTCTGATTGCAACTTCTCTCTCAGAGCACCCTGGCCATATGCTGCTGCCTACCTTAACCCATTTACTTCATCAGTGAGGCAAGAGTGTATTTTTTCCCCCTTTGTGGCTTCTGTACAGCATGATTTAGTGAGATGGCTGTAGTCTAGTAAAATATATCTCAGCTCCCATCCTCTCTCCACCAAAACGGTCATTATCTGCAGAGCAAAAAGAGCACAGAGTGAAAGATAAAAAAATCTCATGTGTGAGCTGTTGATAACTAGAAAGTGATTCTTCTGTCTGGCTGCTTCTGTGGGTTATGGGAGCCTAGCTAGTCCCCTCAATGTGGTACTTACTGTGTGATACATTATCTTTCACAGCTAGTACGCTTAGTTTCTTAATATATTGACTGCTTCTTACAGTACATTAGTCCCATTTGCTTTTATAGCTAGGATCTCTAACCAACTCAATTTGTCCTCTTTATCATTTTGAAGAAATCTTGAAAGGCAACTCGGAAACCTCTCTATCCGCCTTTTTCCAAGCCTGCTTCACTATTACAGCGTTCTTTATATTGAGTTTGCATTGTCCTCATATCTACAAGGTATGAGAGATTTCACTCATTGCAAATCCTTTATAATAGTCTAAGTTCTTGAATGGATTGGCAATATATTTCATTACTAATAAGCCTGCAATTCAAAGCTGCTAAAGGCTTCACACAAATACCAGTCTGGTATGGCTGCAAATTTGCTTTTTCAGACTCACATTGAGGCTTTGCAGAATATCAACTGCACAGACACATGCAATAAATAACTTCACAATTACTAGTTTTTGTTCTTTCATTCCCCCACCATTTTTTTCCCCTTTTCTTTCCCTTGACATCAACTTCCGACCCAGAGATGAATGATTACTTTGCATCAGTACCTACTAACATTATAAAAGGTGTCCCGTTTGCCTGAGGTGAGGTATATTCGACTGGTGGGGTTCTGATGCTCTCCTTTACTGACATCAGACTACATTCAGTGTAACTAACCCAAGTTCAGCATCGTTATTCCCAATTCTCAGCACAGCAAACGAGATCAAAATCTGCTCCAGTGAGTACAAACTCAGAATAAGATACACAGGTGATTATTAATTATCTGCATATAAAACAGCATAGATTGTCATAGCCTCCTTACTTTCTCCTCCTGTACTACTGAAGAATGGCATTGGTAGATGATACAAAAGCCTCAGTGGGGTTGTCAAGTGTAAAACATTTCAAATAACCCCCCAAAACTTTAAACAGTTGACTTATTTGTGGCACATAAGGTAGCATGATATGGAAATTAAATATCGGGGTTGTATTTCACCAGCAGGTCCACAAGGGGTTAAATAAAGGAGTCTGCTTGCTGTTTGTTTTTCTGTGCTATAAAAGTACATTACTTCCTCAGCAGTTTGTAGTTTATCTCTGAATGTTCCCCAGTGGTGTTCCCAGTAGCATTGTGGGGAGGAGTGAAATGGCCACAGGGATTTTGGAACAAATCCTTTGCAGAGAAGATATTAATTTACAATATGTACATTTATTTACCTCCGCCATAATTGCTACATCTGCTTTATTCACACTAATTAATTAAGCCTCATTTAATTAATTGTGTTCTCTGAGGAAGGTAGTGTTGACATTTTGCAGCTGGTACTTGAGAGGGGAGCTGTGGAAGGCAAAGTTCTTGACTGTGTCCCTGGTTTGAAGTCCTCCAGCTCCCCATACTCCTGCTCAGTGCCCGGGGACTACGTTGGGCCGTGCAGCTGGAACATGCTGGATCTGAGCCTTCAGCCTTCCCAAAACTGCCAAAAAAGCTTCAAATGGAGAAATAACAATCCAAAATCTGAGTCTAAATAAGCCTCAAACCCAGCAACAGATATGTAGATAGCATACCTTGACTTTCCTTTTAGCGCTCTCAGTGAGACCTCCTCCTCTATTTATTTACTCATTTAGAGTTATTTAAACTTCCTTGGGTCAAACTCAGATGTGATGGGACAGATCTTCTGTTGTTCTAGATCAACTTAATATCAGCCCCACATGTCTGACTTGCAGATCATTCCTGTGTGTGGCTACACGTCCTGTTATACACAGATGGGCAATCATGCATACAAATGCTCCTATAGTTTATCCCAGAGTTGCTGAACTGTTTATACAGGCAACTTTCCATCTATTCCTAACACTCCACATCCTACAGAGGTGTTTTCTCTTCGTCCCCAAATATTATTCTTCATTAATTAAATTTGGGTAAAACAGCTATACCTTTGAGAGCTGGAGATTCTTAATCTCCTAACAGGCTCTTTGTGGTTAGGGAAAAAAAAAGTCTAATATTTTCCATGCTGCTACGTTGCTTACTAATTTCTTGTCAAAAATGGCGTATGTTTACCACCTCTCACCGATGCTCTGACTTGAGTTTGGCAATAAAACCTTTGCCAACAACCATTTTACAAGCAAAAACTGCACATTTCTCCCTGAAAGCTATTTTTAAGAACACTTTCTTTAAAGAAAATTCTTTTTATCATTTTGTAGCTTAAGACATCCTGCTCCCAGTCTAACTTTACTGATTTCAGCACCATTACACCAGGAATGAATGTGACTCGCTCGATTGTTTTCGGTGGCATGATGTCGCATGCATTGACTATATCCTTGGCAACAGCAAGGCTGCCCTATGGCCATTTAAGAAGAGAGAAATGGAGTGAATCAGAATAAGCCATAGTCCCTGCAAAAAGGGGGAAGAAGAAAAGAAAGAAAGAAAGGAACAGCTACGGAGCGGGGTCTGGGAAGATGAGGCACTGGTTTGAAAACAGCGATGCAATGAACTGAACTCCAAAAGATTACTTGTCTACTTTCTAGCTGCACCAATAGTCATTTCTCTGCTAATTACCTTCCCTTTTGTGGAGTGGCTGCCATTAGCAGTATCATAGCAGTAGCGCTGCTGTACCCATGACAGTCCAAGCGTATACAGGAGGCAAAGCTTGCACAATGCATGTGTTTGGGGTACGTGCCATGGGATCAGCCACCAGACAGATTTCAGGAATGAGTCTCAATGCCCGAGTTTATTTTGTTTTGCTTGCAAACATCTGAGCTCTCAGATTTGGCAAAAAAAAAAAAAGCACTGCATGTGCACATGCACATTCTCTTTAGAGCTCCACATAAAAATCATATCAGCGGTTTATAGACAGCAGCATGGTAGTTTTCCCAGCTTCAAATGCTTTCCTGTTCCTGCTACTCGTCCAGATGGACAGGTTCTCCAAACAAAAGCCTAGCACAGTGAAGGCATGTGTGAGTTTGCTTCCAGCCACTTCAGTTTTCAGCTATCTGTCTTACTTTTTGCTGTTGGCAAATCTGTCCTTGAAGGGCATAACGAGAGGTTTATTAGAAAGGCAAAAGAACCTCTCTTCCTGTCCTCTTTCACTTCATCTTTCCTGCAAAGCAAGTTATCAGCAAACACTTGTCAACATTTGATTGCTCTAACGCAGGTGATTAAAAGAAATAAGAAGTATTTGTTTTTTCTGAACGTTTTCTGTCTCAGTCTGTACCCAGGGTGCCGCTTCCACTTGAAATCGTTTTTCACTGCTGTTATCTGAAGCCCACAGCTTATAACAAAAAGGGCTGATTATGTAAAAACAAAGTGACATTGGGCTGTCAAAGCAAAATATCCTCACCACAAATCCCAGCCTGGGCCCTGAGCCGGCAGCTGGATTGCGGAGCAAGAGGAGTGCCTTTGTGGAAGTGGAGTGGAAACGCGTGCTGCCGCACCGGGCAGCTCAGCCGGTGTGCGGCTGCCCTTCGGGTCCTTATTCACAGGAATGGGCCAGCCTCTTCACACGAGTTTTGCAATTGCTTTTGTGCATCGCTTGCTTCTAGATCAGAAGGGGCACAGAAGATAGGGAGCACTGGCAGAATATGTGCGGCTTTAATAGGAACAATCTGGAGCCAAGTATTTCCCTGCGAAAGACTTTAGATCTGTAATAGAAGCCATATTCCTCCACAGTGCTGAATAAATTGTAGCCCAGGAAAAACCAAAGACTTTTGCTAAGGGTTTGAATTTTATACATTAGCTCTGTCTCATAGATCATGTTTATATATATATATATATATATGAAAAAAAAGAACATATGATTAAGTGGATTCTTTTTCTTTACATGAATGCAGGCATGCTGCCAATATCCACAAGCTTCATTTTACACCACGTCAAAGGGAGCTGTCTTCACTCCTTCGCCTTATATTCCAGTTTTTGGGACCGATACTTCCACTGATAATTTCAATAGAAACTATTACTCAAAAAAATTCACACCACATAACCAGGGGCAGGATTCAACTCATCTAAGTTTAGGTGTCTAAAAGTTGGGCATTGAGTCTAAGCTGCTTGTTTTGGCTTTCTCTGTAGCGCATGGAAAACCAGGTATTTCTCCATAGGGCCAAAGTTCCCTCCATAGTGTGGCTGTCACATGGAGAGGTCTCCAGAGGCACCTATTTTTCTGCCTCTGCCAGTGCAAGGCAAATAGTTAATCCTTGACTCCTAATCAGCTGATGCTGGGTGAGATGCATTCCCCTTCATTATGTTCTTAAATATTGACTCACTACAGCATCTTCATCTGAGAGTTTGTTGGGTAACTTTGTGAAACTCCTCTCCCCATCTTATTATAAAACAGTATAAAAATGTGTAAAACTGCTCCCTCTTGCAGGATAAGGTTTTCATTTTAATTTTGAACTCATCAGTAACACAAACTATAATTTCAGAAAGGCCGCTATTATTGTTAAATTAGAAAGTCAAAGGTCAGTTGTGGGTAGAAGAGTTTGGTTTTTAGTAGAGCTCCTTATTAGAATGAAGACACGGCTTTGATGAATTTGGAACACACCCAAACTACGAATCAGAGTTTTTGTTAATTTCAGAAAAACCTCCTCCTTGGCATGCAGTTAGCTAACTATTTTTCTCTGTTTTTTTGCAGAACACTTGGCAACTTCTACACTAGCTGTGTTAGTTAAGACTGATGATATCTGTAGGATTACTGCCAGAAGGAAAAAAAAAAAAAAAAAATCATTTTAGACCCTTGCTTCACAGAAGCCTGGTCATGAAAGGGAGCTGGAAGAGAGCTTTCCCCTGGAGTAAAGCAAATGACATGAAAAAAGCTGAGAAATGCAGTTCAAAGCCAATTTCATACCCTGGGACAAGGTCAGGACTCTGGAAGGTTTCTGGGTCTTGGAAAGCTGGGTTCATAGGACAGGTGGTAACCCCACTTTTAATATAAAGAAGAAAGCTCTTAAAAATGGAGAGTGAATGCGTTTAGGTAAGTACAGAATAAATATTATAAATGCCTCATAGAAAATTCTAAGGAGAACAAAAACAATCAAAAAATTATGTTGGCCTTAGTATGTAAGCATTGACCGTGAAAGTGGGTTATACATGCCCATGCAACTGCTGAGAAATGCTGGGTTTTGCAGAGAGGCCATGCAAAAAAAAGCTGCTCCTGACGCCTCAGCTGTCAGTCAGCTGTTTCCCGCTGGCGGGTGACGCCTGGCTCTATGACAGCTTCCAGCCGGCCAGGGCAGTCACACGGGCTTGTGCAACCCATCCTCACCGGTGGTTTCGGCACCTGGTTCGGAGTGCCTGGTGATGCACCAGGATCACTTCTGTGGGCCCCCGCGTCATGCAGACTGCTCACATGGCCATGCTGGATGCTCTCATCCGCATCTCTTCGTCAGTAAATGTCTAGGAAACAGATACAGGATGATAGAGACCCCATGCTGTGGTTCTGTCTGGACCACTTGATCTTACTTACAAATTACTCTGAATTATGCAGCCATAAACTTAAAGCTGTATCTTCTGCAGTTAAGCTATTAAGGTAAGATTTATGTATCATAACTGTAAACTGAACAAAATGGGTTATTTTAAAGTGGAATAGAAATCATCAGTATCTCAAAACCTTTTCTGAAACAGAAATGTCTTCAAAGAGCAGTAGTTCTCTGTAATTACATAAAGAGCAAACTGCTTTCCCAAGCAAATGCCATGTTAGCTTGAGGTTTATGCTCTTTTGTTGCCTGTTAGCGAAAGAAGGGTATTATGACATCTGACAGAAAAACCAAACCGAATTACAGGCTGGCACCCTTTGACTCACTAGGGCCAAGAGGAATTATGGCACAGGGATTTAAGCTGAAGAAGAAAACAAGAGGTATGCGGTACCCACAGGCAGATGCACCGTCGTGAGTAAACAGCATGCTGAACTAGGTGAAAGAGCTGCCATCCAGCCAGGTCTTAGACTGTACTCACACAAGTGTATCGCAAAAACACTGCCAAGTGCAATGTCAAAAAACGCTCACCGAATAGCCTGCAGGCCTGGAAATACCCATTTTTCCCCGACTCCTGATAAAGCAGAGTCGCTTGGTGAACATACCTGACTTTCACTGCCCTAATAACATGTTCAGTGCAAACAGCTAGGATTGTGTGCATCCTCCTCAGAGCCTGTATTACATACAGACATACAAATTTTAAAGAGAAGCATGACATTTACCATGGTTTTTTCCTATTTTGTGATCCATGGTTTGACACGTTTACTAAAATTATTCCTTATAGTTATGAGTTGTGAGCAGAAATTTCTTTAGACTCTCTTCAGGAGCTTGGATGCCCCTCTCTTATTAAAACTGACAGACGCTTCT
Source organism: Nipponia nippon (assembly GCF_047370975.1). NCBI lineage: Eukaryota > Metazoa > Chordata > Aves > Pelecaniformes > Threskiornithidae > Nipponia > Nipponia nippon. The sequence goes on along the minus strand of NW_028262380.1, from coordinate 77,758,052 downwards.
ATCTCCTGCTTTGCTCTGAAAGTTTCAGCTCTAAATTACGAACGTGGTAGGTATCCTATAACGGGGAGAGAGGATACATAGTACAGTAAAACTGTTCCCCTTTATTTCCTCTCTGGAGAGGCTCCATGCAGCACTTCCCACAACGGGCCCCACATCGGAGGCTGCTGGCGGAGATGACCGAGCATGGTACGAACGAGGACCGGTGGGACTTGGGGTCCTGCTTCTCTCCATGTCCCTGTGGCCAAGGGAGGGCGAGCGTCCTTGTGTGAGCTCCCTGTCCTGCAGCAAGGCTTAACCGCTGCTGACTGCTGAATAAACCTTTACAGTACTGCCAGTCTGTCCCGTCGTCAGCAGACCATGGGACCTATCAAGTGTTGGGTGAATGAATTGTTTTTCTGATACAAAGCCCTTATCACTGAAGTATAACTTAGCTGTTACAGTTACGACTGTAATTCCTAATTATTGAACAAGGAGTGTGTTTCAACCTCATTATCATAAAAATTTCTGACTTTCCTAAACTTTGTAGCTTTCTTTTTAACATTTTCCCTATTTTAAAAAAGACAGTGAAAGAAAAACAAATAAGCAATTAAGCACTTGACTGCAAACCAGGCAGAAGTTCAGGCAAAACATATCACACTGCTGCTGAACGTGAAGACCCCTGTCTCGGATGGGGTGCAATAGAGGGGCACTGTGGGTCTAACAGCGCCCCAGGAGCTGGCAAATGTCCAGGGTATCATCATGAAATACCACGGAAGAAATATTTCCATCGTGCCTCAGCACCATGTTTTACTTCTGCAGATATTACTGGTATTCCTCGGTAGCACCTTGTATTGAGCAGACCTCAAATTTGTACTGGCATACAGTAAACATCAGTCCATGTCCCAAAGCAACCTACTCACCGGCTCGCAGGAGAGACGTTTTCGTTCCCTGGAGGAATTTCCGACACATTCGTTGTTGGCCAAGCTGAAAGAAAGAGGAAGGCTTAGACTACAATTCCGACTAGCGTGTATCTCAACCCAAACTTTTCCTAAGCACGTATTTAGTGTTTAACAGTGATGTGAGCTGAGCTACTGATATTCTTTTAAATGCAGAGCTAGAAAAATGCGAAATCCGTGAAGCCAAGACAAATGCTGCTGCTTACTTTAATATGTCAGCTTGCATCAGCGCAAATTGTAATACCCATAGCTCCTTTGTTGTAAATGAGAGGAGGTTTTTCTTCACATTCTGAATTTAATTATTTTTGCAGAATCGAGGGCACCAGGACTAGTCAATTGATAAGTGGCAATCAACTACCGGTAGGTTGTACTATGGACTATGATTACTTAATCTTTTTGGCATCTATATCTAAGGAGAGGAGGACACACAAACTCATGAAAAAAAGTTTTTAAGATGAGCTGAAGAACTTTAACCTCACCATGGTGCAAAACAGGCTTAAGTCTGTGGAGGTCATGGGAGTTACAGTGACTTGACACCAGCTTAAGTGCAGACAAAACGGGATGCATCATGTTTAAACCCTTGAAATTAGACAGTAACTTCCGGACTCCATTTAACAGGAAACCAGCTACTGTTGTCAATTTCTGCTTGCCAGCAGAACATTTATTTTGCTTATAGCCCACCTGGAGACTGAAAGATGAGCTAAGAATAAAAGGTACTAGAGAAACCGATGGGATGACTTTACTGTCTCTCCCATCAACCCAGGTCTTTACAGGCAGCCCCAGTGGCACTTAACTTATATTCCCACTATGCTTGCACAAAACATTTAGGTATGAATGGAGAGAATTAACCAAAAACCCCCCTAACAGACAGACCCCAAGCTATTCAAATTGATCTCAGTACATAGGTTTAAAAAAAGCATTTTCTAGGTAAATGGCACAGGATCATAAAAAGGTTTGACAGCTCCCCGAGTTGGTGACTCAGGACCTCCGTGAATCTAGTCAATTGTGAGGGATTTTAAAAAATCCCCACAGGTGTAGCTGCAGCTTTCTGTCTTCAGTACCTGCGTAGGTGGTCCACTGCCATTTCCAAGTTTCGCACAGAGAGAAGCAGATCAGACTTCTCTTCACTTCCAGCACAGCTGAGTCAGCCTCCTGTTGAACAGAAAATCGCATGGGATTTTGTTTCTTGCAAACAGCTTCTTGCTAGTAGGAAACTATTTGTGATGTTTCTGGCCCTAGAGAAGTGCCAGGCACGATTAATATTGTTTAACAAAGCAATTGGCTTGCCTCTGATGAACAAGAAAGGTCAGAGGCTAGAGACCCATGTTGAAAGCTAATTGCTGAAGTTATTTGTCTGGCTTGTGTTAGATGCTTGGATCCTGCCATACAAGTTAGAAGTGCAGAATGCCCTAAATGCAATATTTTAATTTAAATGCTTATGGTACAAAAGAGAAACAATTCACTGATCATCTCATTAGAGGCTTAGCTGTTTACATCTGGACAGCTTGTCCTCTTTGATCTCATAAGAAAAATGAATGGAAGTTTAGGACATGTTTATTTGCTTTTGTAAAGGCTTGGATCCAAGCAAAACACACTTATATCTGGGAAATAACAATGAGAGGTTGTAAATATATTAACTACCTTTGACCAGCACTAGATACCAAAACAGAGGTTTCCAAGGTTAAAGAATTCAAGAGTGCTGACTCCTGGTTTCCATTTGACTCCCATTACAAACCTCGTTTCTATGCTGCTAAACGAAACAATATACTTCTCCCTGTGGACACATGAATGAGTTATATCATCATTGTTTGCTTTTAGATCCCCCCCCCCCCATAATCTTCAAAAAACTGCACGTGCTAGAATCTGAAAATTTCAGGAATAGAGAAATCTCTGCTCCCATCTATTGGCAAGCAAGAGAAGAATGCCCATAAAACCAATTAATCTGTTTAGCTGTTTTACCCGGATCACTGGATGGACAGATAATCCAGAGAGGTAGGGGCTCTCTAATACCTTCTGTTCGTTAACAAAAAATATGGCCCTTCTTTGTCTTTCACTCCTCAGTCCTCCAGTAGCACTTTGGGGAGACATCATAATTACATTTCAATGACCGCAAAGCCTTCTCAACATCCTCTATTGGGATGACTTCTCTGTAAGAGCTCTTACAAAGGATTTAATGAATAGACATGATAGAGAGACAGATACGTGATGGAGAAAAGTTTTTTTCATGGAAACCATGGTAACAGCAGCCGAAGTAAGACACCTTGGAGGCTGGACTACATAATCTTTAAAGATCCCTTCCAACCCAAAGCATTCTGTGATCTTCACTGAAACCTCTTTTACTCAGCTATGAAACAAAATGAAACCTTCAGATTGGTTTTTTGGAAGGAGATTCAGAAAATGACAGAATACCGATTTGAAGGGAGCTGAAAACAGGCCTGCCCAGGCAGCAGTCAGACCTCTCGAGCTATGGTGTCCAAACAGTGCTAAACTATAGGGAAGTTTAGCAGATAGGGAAAGACAAACGATGCTCAGAAAGAATGCATGCCTACAGAAAATTCACAGCATCAGCTGGTGACCAAGTCAATGGACAAGTGCCAAAGGTACTGAATGAAGTAGATTGTTTTATTTATTTTACATTGTTTTCCCAAAGTTAATGGTATCTTTGCCTTGCCATTAGCAAAGGCCTCTTTGTTTCAAAGAGTTTCACACTTACAAGTGATGAACTATTGCCTGAAGGCGCTCAGAAAACATTCTGGGTGGGAAGGGACACAATGCTATACACTGACTTTGAAGAGGGGACATTTTTTGAACACGGTCTTGTTGCTAGCAGGAGCTCTAGCTGACTTCTACGTATCCAGTGATTAGACGTGGTGGCAAGATCGCAGCTAGGTGGAGGAAGTAGTCAAAAGTACGTAAATTACTGGATTCATATGGAAGGGCTGAATTTCTGAGCTCATCAGCAGCTTTGCTTGAATTTTCTAAGCATCCCAATCTTAAATGAAGCCTCACTGCCATTGTTAGGAGCAACATTCAGTTCTTGCCACGCTCACACATCAGTGGTCATTGCTATTGTGAGATCGTTAGGAAGAGATACAAGCATGGTAAGGAATGTAAAAGAGTGTTGGAGGGAAAAGATGCTGCTGAATGAATCTATACTGGGATGAATACAGTGCTAAGACAGAATATCATTCAGCAGAATGGTTTATCACTAAAAACTGGCATGTTGCAGTTGAACTGCAAGTTTCTAAAGAAAACTGCATCCACAGACAGCTGACTGATGAGTTCATATTATAAAAGACTGTTCAGGAGTTCATCCACTGAAAGGCCATTTACGGGCTTTACTTTCTCACGGTCCCACTCTGGAAAGAGTTACTCCGCTTGTGTTACACAGTCCATGCATATCCTCCCATTGTTTCAAGTTAAGAGAACATCAGCTGTTTTTTCTATTGTGAACAGGGGCTGCGATGGAGGGCTAATTGGTTCTGTTCAGTTAAATGTCTGTTTTATGAGGCCAGGCTATTGCATGCACCAATGCTGGACAATGGGACAGCAGCCTGAGTCTGTGATCTTCGTTAGACAATGAGCATTTAGGCCACTTCTGAGGGATTTGGCAAGAAAACTCCTTGTTTCTTTTTCCACACAATAAAAAACCCCAAAAGATAATTAGGTAATTCAGAGTGGATAATGATTATCCATGGTTTGGAAGGAATTTCTCTTTGACAAAAAATCCTCTGCATCCGTAGTACAAAGTGATTTTACTGGAAACATGCTATCAGCCAGAGGAAGCAAGCTTCCCAGAGAAACTTTTTTAAGGTGTGAAGTATTTGTTAATGTTAGATACACTGAAGGATACATAAAGGTCATTCCTAGCAAGCCATATTACATTCTTGCTAAAGAAGATTTGTACATCTCTACCACTTGGTGAGATCATGGCGTTCAGGTACAGAAACACGTATTTCCAAAAGAAGGGGTTTCTTTGGTGTTTTGGGGTTTGCTTTTGAGGCCAGTGATCATGTGCCAGGTTCCCTAAGAGGCAGGTCTCTGAGCCTGCCGGAATCATGCTTTACCACCTCTGTGGAAGAAAAAAAAAAGAATCCTACATAAATTTTAAACAGCCAGTTGATTCTGTAATGTCAGGGTACGGGGTTTATTCCAGCTCCTCTTCCTTTCTGGGAGACTCAGATGGTTGAACACCACAGGCAGCATTTTAGGGATGTTGAGGGGCAGAGGGGAAATAGCATGTGCAGCCGATTTCTTAATCCTGCCCCTGCTATTTTAATGATGAAAATTAAAGTAGCCCCATAGATGTTCTAGTCTGTACAAGATCCTTGTTCAGAGCAATGCTACCCACAGGAACAGGGGAGGCAGAAGGATGGCTTGGGCCACCTCTGAGTACCTGCCTCTGAGGTTGATGATTCGGAGGATTAAACATTAGTATAGAGTTCTGCAAGGAAGAAAATAGTTTTTCAGGACAGCAAAAAACCAAGGTATTTTCCCAATACACTGCCATAAGACAATCATGATATTGGTTAACAGACATTTCCTTTGGCTTGGGAGGGAGGGGATCCACGGTTTACAAAGCTGTGTGTTCACGTGCTGTTTGAAGGCAATGGATTCGTCTTTCTGCAAATTTAGGTCACTGGAAGAATATAGGATTTTGTTTTGTTTTGTGGGGGTACAGTTTAAAAAGCAAGTAAGGAGATAGAAAAGAAAGGAAGGGGTCAGAGGATTATTTTATTTACCACATTTCACAGAGGCCCCTTTACAGGAAGGAATTCATTGCAGTATTACTCATTATGCAAGGTAAATACAGCGTTTCCATAATATTGCTTGTTTTTTCCTTCTGTGCTATATGCAAGCCTTCTCATTTATTCACTAGGAACGTCATGATACAAGTCACAAAACTTATCATGTAGCTTCCCCTCTTCAGCTTGCAAGTGTATGCAGCCCATGGGGAAAGGAAACACACCTTAAAAAGGTCTGAACATAGCCATTGACAAAAATACTGGTGTTACACTGTTGGGTGTTGTTTTTTTTTTCCCAATTTCTTGTATCATACTGTTCACCAGCATTCAAGTTGCTGCCAGGTTTTTGGTTAATTCAAAAAATGTAACGAATTTGGAGCATTGATATTTTTTTTTTAAATTAGATGTCGTTTCCATTAGCTTATACTGTTGCTCTGTAAATCCTAGCAATCCTGGTTATGCCAAAGAACTCAAAACCATGGAGCTCTGATTCTATCAACCTGAAATCCAAGCGACCCCTGGGTTAGAGACAGTTTTTGTCTTGTGCAAAGGGAGAGTGCCATGAGGAACTATAACACACGCAGTCTCACTTAACCCTTTTTTTAAAATATAGTGAGCTCAGAGTCTTAAAAACAGTTAATGCTCAACTCTTGTTACTCTGTGGCAGTTCCAGGATCTCATCGCTTATAACCGTTGTGATTTCCAGCTTAAATGTACCTATAGCCAATTTATCCCTGCTTGTTCCCAGTACCAAGGTTGTTCTTAGGTAGCTTTTCTCCCTTGATACTTATCTCCAAAACATAGTCAATGACAATGACTGTATCCCCTCTTAATTTTGTCAGGCTGTGGAAGCCACGATTCTCCACTTTTCTCTTGTATGCTAGATTCCCATTCCTCCCATCACCCTATCACCCTTTCCAGCATCAGTTTGAGCTCATCTTTCTTAACCATGGGTGGTCAAAATTTTACGCAGCCTTCCTTGTGCAGAGCACTCTTCTCGGGGCCTTCCCTATCTCTACCTGAAATATCTTTCCTGATGCACCCAAGTACCACCTTTATATTGTATACTGTTACTACATTTATATGGTTTCCTGGTGTTGGGGGCTCGTATTCTCCATGTGGCCAAGCAGGACACAAAGACCTTTTTCTAACCCTAGCCATAATACGTTGTGTCAATAAAACAAATCACAAAAATCTTACAAGGTGAAAACTGCTTACCAACAACCACTTATAAAATAGGCTGCCAAAGATTTGTTGAAAAAAACCTATCTACTGAAACTGGAATTACATCTGGATATAGTGAACGTGCATCAAGTGGGTCACTTAATCAGCTCTGTTAAAGAGGCAAAAAGTGAATGTTTGTTAGATATCATTGTGACTTGCAAACAAAAAACCATTTTTATTGCTGCTTGTTGCTTGCACTGCATTAGTGCCAGGCAGCCTCCCACCAAAATGAAACTTCTATTGTACTGGGTCTCAAACAAACATAAATTAAAGCAAAACAAATAAAATATTCCTCAGCACAGTACTTCCTACTCTTATTTGGAAAAAAAAAAAAAAACCGTCCAGGGAAGGTGGGGTTTTAAGTCACTAGCAGCTGACATTGGAAATAGTAACTTTATCATATGGTTTCATTTTACTATTGTTGATAAGTAGCTGTTTGAAGAAAAATTGCATAACAACTGTTCACAAAAACCAGTACAATGTGAAACACCATTACTTTTTATGAAATAAGGACCCATCTCTTTGCAAGCTTGCACATGAGCGCAAGCATGTATTTTTGGAGGTTCACTGTAAGTTTGACTCATCTCCCCACCTCCACTTTTGAAAGGGAGGAGAGGATGGCTGGTGACTAGTCACCAAGTCAGCTGAAAGCCGTGCATCCACACAGCCTGCAAGGAGAGCGGCTGAATATCGTCCTTCATAGAGAATCTGGGAATCAACTGAAAGCATTAAGAAAAGCTCAGGAAGTATAAAAGAGGTATTAAGAAAGTACATTGGGGACATGGCAGGAAGATCTGCTAACAGCATGGAACAAGGAGGCAGATAACTGTGTGTGATTTCACACTAAAACTAGTCCTAGAAGAGCAGGCGTAGTTTGAAAGACATTATCTCCTCCAAGATCTGTGTCTTCCTCTCGTCATAATTCTCTGCAAAGGCTTAAGAAAGTCAGATTGCAGAAAAAAAAAAATCTGGATTTAAAATCATGAAAAGCAGATTGAACTGAGCTCTGGTTTAGAATCAGCATGTGCCAGCCAAAAAAACTAACCATACCTCTGCCCAAGTTTAGTGCCTTTGGAGAAAAGCATGCCTGCAGTAATTAGTATAACTGCCGAGACTGTTTCAGAGATTTCCAGGATGTACATATTTAAAAAAAACCAAACAAACAAAAAACCAAAAATGAACAAAAACCCAAAAACAAACAAAAAACCGCAAACAAACAAAAAACCCAACACAAAACAGAAACAAGTATCAGCATTAAAAAAATAACAGGTGAATAGGATTTGCCTTGTTAGACTGACCTATGGATGGCAATCTGAATTTAATGCTAGAAGCTAGTTATAACACCATGTTATTCACAGGCATCACTTACAGAGCTTATCCTTACAACCGCTATATTGTATAATAATTCGAACACTGGCTCACTCCAGATCTTGCTCTAAAAAAAAGAAGAGTTGGCCAAACTGCTATTGATCACCCCTGATATGGTAAGAGAGAGTCCTATTGACCAGAGGGAAGGTGACTCAGCAAAGGAAAACCAGTGACACTGTCGATTGATGCTGATATAGTTGGGTTTAGCTACATAAGAGCCACCTGGGAGAAGATGGGAGGCAGCCATCCCAGCAGTGTGATGATCTAGGGAATGCAAGGGAGCTGCAGGCTTGGGAGCCGACTGAAAGGGGAACAGAAGAGGACTGCAAGGAAGAAAGGACATATCCTCACAAAAGGCCAAAAGTAGCACTAGGAAGCAATAGGAAAAGCCTCAGCTGTAAGCCTCAGACATGAAACTGTGGTAGGTGAGCAGCAGAGCGCACCAGCTGGGAATCACACTATGAAACAACGCAAGCGGCAGCCTAGAAGGAGCCTCTTTCCTCTAACCCCAACACCACACAATAACATAACTGAAGAATGATGAAGCTTACCAGCCCACTGTGGCAAGACGTTACAGGGTGATCTCTGGCCTCAGAGGTTCTGCAGACAGAGATACAACAGGAAGGAGAGGTGAACCAAACATAACAGGACTCAAAGGAAGGAGCCTAAACTGATGAGTGAAGATGTCTACAGGGCCATGGGGAGGCCAGCCTTTGTGTACACGGCTGGACCACTACCTACCACTCTGGTATTTCCATAGCTCTCTGTATAAAAAAACAGAATGCAATTGCAAGCCCAGAGGCTTTTTGTGTTATTACACAATGCACAGAGTATGAAAAACATCATAAAAAGAATGCCACAAAATCCACAGAAGATCGCCACACCTCACTTTCCATTCGGGAGAGGCAGAGACTGAGGCAAAACAGAACTTCTTAATGGACTTTGAATAGGCAACATTAATTTATTTGCCAGCTGATAGGCTCAAACATTACTCACTTAGTCCAAAGTAATATGGTTAATGAGACTACAGGTAGTCTAAATTATAGATTTTCCATGAAAACTATTTCACACTACCCCTTTACCCCATAGCAGAATTTGGAGTATTGCCCATTTACAGACCACGTTGACAAAATTAGTGCAATATTTAGAGACACTGGAAGAGCAAGATTTTTTTCCACTGTTGCAGAACAGTTTCAAAGCAGAAATGGTATTGCTTAGCAAGTGCCACATTAATCACTGGCATACTGTAATAGGTTCTTCACAGAAAGTCAGCCTCATTAGGTCTGGATATTTAATCCGAAGAATGGTTGCCCCGATTGGGTTACAGCTGTATGATGGCTTTGAACTCAACTTCCTTCATTCCATATAGGTGAGAGAGAGCGTAAAGACACTTTTCCAAATAGAGGTGGCTTGCCTTGTGGATGACTGGCCTGGTATCCATAAACTTTGAGGCATATAGCAGCTCACATAAACTGAACGAGGCTAGTTTCAAATTAGCTACATTATATACATACATTCAAACTAAAGCTGCCTGTGCCCAACCAGGGGAGACATTTCTCTAAATGCATGGACAGCGCAGAATTATTTCAGAGATGGATACTTCAGAAGCACACAGAACAAAAAAAAAGGGGGCTTCTTTTCTTCTGTTCTTTTCATGTGCTTCTCTGAGCAGAAACAAGTCCACGCACCAGAGCCTGGGTAGTAGAGAGCCCTGGTGAAGTCTGCGAAACAAGGGTTTAGATCTTCATTGAAATTCCACTCAGTAAACTTCTAATCAGTCTGCAGGAAAAGCTCATGGTCCTTCTGCTACTAGCACACTTGTGGAAGCCCCTTGTTACTTTTTTATATCCCTTATTTTTTAACTCCAACTTGGCCTTCCCCATTTCACCAGTAAGTACCCAAGCAATAATTTTATATATGCCCTCTTGCTTGCCTGTCCTTGTTTCTGTTTCTTGTATGGTCTCATTTCCATTTCAGACCACTAAAAAGCTCCTTGCTCAGCCAAGAGGACCTTGGCCACAATTCCCTGTCTTCCTGCGCCAGGGTCAGTTTGGTCCTCAGCTTTCAGGACGTTTTCTTCAAAATCAGCTCTCTTGAGCACCTTTGCCCCTTGTGGCAGCTTCCTAGAAGATCTTAAATAATTAGCTAGCTAGGCTTCCCTGTGTAAATTATGATCTGATTGTTCCTACAGCTAGTTTCAATAACTTTTTAGAACAATGTTTGATCTATCTGATGGGGAGAATAGGAGTCAGTTTTCCTAGATTTCTCCTATTCCCAGGTTATTTTTTTAATTTGAATTCCAAATATTCTTGCCCTTGTTTTTCAAACCAAAATATCTGGACTAATGAAGGTAGTTAGAAAAAAAATGTGCTTTATCTAACTTGTAGTAAAAATTAGTATTTTCAGAAAACAGCATGAATTTTATAAATTAATCGAACATGGCAAAATTCGAGCCCAACTGTTCTTCATGTCTAGTTGTTGCCACTAGAGTGGGCCCAGTAATAACCAGAAGGAAGAAAATTAAAAACAGCAAAAAAGCCACATGTGCCTTTTGTCCCATAGTACGCCTGTGGCTTAATTATACAGACATTGTGTGCCTTACTAAAAAGCAATAAAGGCACTGCAAGAAGTACCATTAATGAGTCAGCATCACCCCCCGAAGATCAGCTTAGTTTCTGGAATCTTTCTGGTGGAAATGCCTTTTATTTCTCATGTTCAGCTTTGTCTCCAGCGGTCCACATCCAGAAGTCTCCAGTTTGCTGGTACTGGTGTAAATAGCTACCAAAGGGTGAAGAGTGAGGTAATGAGCAAGATCACAATCAAATCCTAGCAGTTCAGCAGTACGTATCCGCCACGTAGAGGATAAACCCAATGAGAGGATGTTAGCAGAGAAGTAACAACTCAAAGATGCCTTAACAGATTTTGAAGTTGAGAATAGTCTACCATGGGATGAAGGCACATGGTGAAAACATGAAAAGCAGCAAGGCACGTAGTGAAAACACGCAGAATGGGGGTGATGTAGAGAAGATAGCACTGAATTACACGTATGTCCTGGAACTTCTTGCCTTGAGGGATTTCAGAATATCAGATGTTCTCGAGATGTTTTACATGTCTTCAAGGACTTAGGACTTGGCCAATTTTAACTTTTGGAAGTTGAAAGCAAGCCTTCCCTGAAGGCAGGGTAACTCGTTAAGAACTGCTGCAGGATTGCTCTGCACCTTCTAGCACACCAGTTTTGAGGAAGCATCCCACAACATTTAAAAATCACATTTTTACCCATGTGTTTATGGAGAGCAGTTGAGGAAGATTGAAGGAAAGTTGTAAGTATGGAAAGGGTAGAATAATCTTTTTGTGAGAATTGTACAGTTTGACAAAGATAACAGTTTTTAAAGAAGAGTTTCATTTCGGAGGGGGCAGGATGGGGGGAAGGGTAAAAAGCCACTGTGAAAAAGCCTGTCTTGGAATGGCCACTGAACACACAGGGAGGGCACAACCTCTCTCCACGCTTCCACCTGAAAGGTTTCAAAGACCTCTCCAATAATGCCAAGTACCATGGGTACATCCATCAACACAGATTCAAGATGAGCTCCTACAACAGTGCATTTAGGTGATCTCCAAATATACTAATGCATTTTTTACCTTTTTTATGTAGCACCCTTCAGTAGCCAGGGCCATGGGTTGCCGAGTCCATCCTGTGACTTTGGAAACACTGCCCATCTGCTCTGGATTTATACACCTTATTTCTACAGAGCTTTCATTAGCTGATGATCCATCCTGGTGCTGCCGGAGAACAGTAAGCACAAGGAACATATTTACCCGTCTCTGAAAGCTGGATAATTCACTGGATAATCTCCATGCTTGGTGAATGGAAAGCTGAAAGCTCTAAATTGTATTTTAAAAGTTCATTGTGAACACAGAGTGCTGCAGGAAGTAGCAAGCTTATCACAGATCTTTACCTTGCCTACAGTATCAAATGTTATGTTCACAGGGAGATCAGACAAACAAATTGGCAGGATATGTCAATACAGTCTAGACTGGAAAAGGTCCCCCGAGAAATTAATTTCCAAATCTTTAATCTACCACATTTTATATATTTTTATCTACAGTAGTGCAGCTTTTCACACACCCAAACTTTAAGAAAAATGTAGTTAAAGACTGTTGAAAAAAGAAGGGGAAAAAAAGGAATTCCTGTATTCCTTTTTATCTAACTGCATGTTTTCCCAAAGGCAACTTGGAGCCTCATTCAGCAGAATATTTACATACGTGCCTATGTCACTGAGACTGCCCACACACTTTCTGTACTCACTGGAGCTCATCTGATGCTTTAAGCTAGGTATTGAAATGCCCTACTGAATCAGAGCCATAATTTAGATTTCTTTTTCTTTAAGGTGGAGAACAAAGAGCTAACTCTTCCTCCTGGAAGCTACAGGAGTTTGTAACAGAGATGATGTGGGAAACCTTGTGCCCCTCTTCTCCTGGGTGACATCAAGAGGACTGCCAAACTTACCAAGTCAAAAGCACTCCAGACAATGAGGTGTGACATGGCAGTCAGCTCCTGTATCTCCGTTTCGAGCATTCTCAGATCATTGGCTTTGCACGCGCGTATTTTCTACCCGTGTTTGAGGAGATGAACATCTCTTCAGTTAATGAAAATATCATGGCAAACACAGAAGACGACTATGAACTCTTCCAAAAGTGTTTGGCATTGCAGAGGACAAGCCTGTTCAGAAAGAATTGAATTGAAAAGTTATGAAGGTTACAAGACAGTGTCTGTTTTTAAAGGGCTATTTCAGCTTTAGCCCATTTCTCATCAAAATCACGGCTTTGCAAGAACTTATGTCGAACTTGCGTGACAGAAGGATTTTATTAGAAGAAACTTGTATTAATTATAAAAAGTCAATGCCATGCTGTCCTGTGTGTTTTGTAACATCAATCATTGCTTCTGTCTGCTAATTCTGGATAAAGAATTTAATCGCTAATAACACAGTAATTGGTCTGTTTTTGTGAAACTGAAGGGGAAGTGGTTTTTTTCTCCTCCAAGATATGCAAACCTTAATCCTTAGCTCTTTTAAGGAAAAAACACTTCATCTGAATGCGACAGAGAGTAGATATTATAGATTGTTTCGAAACGTGTGTGCTGTGTATACTCGTGGACATTCTTCTTCATATTCTACTCACATCGCTGCCATGGCATGCACATTAAAAAAAAAAAGTGGAAAAAGAACAGCCTCTGAAAAGATCATTCTTATTTCATTCCTCCCAATATGGTTATTTCTTTAATTTATTTTCCCTTTCCCAGAGAAGCATATCAGATTGTTCTAGGCAGGATGCCTTATCTACACCTCTTCCTATACACGGGACACTCACCAGTGCAGAATATCCTTTTAGCAAGTTGATTCTGAAATCGCTATGATTTTATGCCATGATAAAACACATCGTATTGAAAGAGCACGTATTTCCCGTTACAGACAAACACCCATTGAGTACTCCTCATGACATCTGGGAAACCTGCCTTATCCTATTGCTTTCTTGTTGCTTTTCAGGATATTTCACTGAAGGAATGGGAACAAATCAACTACAAACTTGCACGGAAAAAGCACACAAATTTTAGATGTCAATTTTCAATTATCAGTGACCGAAAGGGCAAAGGACCCCACTCCAGTGACACACTCAATATTCCTCACAGGTGAGCTCTTTCTACGGCCCTCACTTTTCTTTGTCAACTCTTTTCTGACAGCAGAGCTAGAAGTTTCTGGTTTTGTCACTTTTAAGTTTTGTCTGCATATCGTGTTTTCATCTGTCCCTCTCCTCTCTGCCAAAGAGAAATGACCCCTGACCTCTGTTGCCAAATTAGACAGCCCTTCCTGTGATTCGTAGAAAATTACCTTTATGGTTCTTTTGGGGAACCACTGTAGTCTTAGGGACATCTTTAATGTGGCCATATCATTCTTTCATTGCAACACAGAACCCTTATTGAAAAGCAGCAGTAATGCTATTTAGAATATTATGCAAAGGAAAACACATCAAAATACCTTGAACGATGGTTCATCAAAGACTTGAAATTCACAGTATTGCCCAGTCCTCTTTTTGGTGATATTTTTGAGTCTTTTCCATAACTGGTGTGTTGCTGAAACATAAATGTGAGATATAAGGAAATAAAACAGAGCAGTTAATAGGATCCTACCAGCACTGACAGTTTATTGCACTTTTTGAATTTATATTTTCAGTCTGGCATTCCACAAATAGTCATAGCTCTTTCCCTTTTGTGCTTTAGTTTCCATCACTTCCATGCCACTGTTCTCTCTGAGCAGTGCTGTTCGTGTTTAAAATGTTGTGGAAACAATAGTCAGAACCGACCAGTCTGCCTGAAAGAGTGAAAAGCTGTGTTTTTCCAGTAGTGAAATACTGGTTTAAATATAGCGAAATCCTGCGTCTGTTACAGTAGTGCATTTAAGGAGAAGAATTCTTTTAGGAGCTATTTTTTCCATTCTTATGAATCTGAAGCAACGGTGGTGTTTTGCTGGTTTCTACTGTGTAATTTCAATATGCAACAATCTCTCCAAGTTGAATAATTTGGAATCCACGCACGCTTTGCAGTTTCGAGATAATTTGATCTGAATAGCAGTTTCATATAAATGTTTTGGCAGTAACAAAAATATCCTCAACTTACAGCTTTGAAACACCAATAACGATTTTACATGCCGGCAATGAAAGAGCATGATAGGCAGGTTAAAAATCATTAATTCCTCCCTCTGAAACTAATATTTTCTCACTGAAAGGTTTGAAAACAAATTACTTTCAACAGGTTAATTCTGTATTAACGTGATACCAGCAACATCTGTGCAGCTACCGCTCTTCTCTTGTGGGCAAGCGCTGTCCAAAGGAGCCTGAAGAACGACAGCTCTTGCTTGCTTCACCCCACAGCTGTGGGGTAAACATGGGCTACAATGTTTGAAGTGTTAAATAATTGGAGGAAGTGAATGGAGAATGATAACAATAGCAATAGGGAAATTTCTCAAGTGATTTGAGAAGGTTGTCTGGTGCAGGCTGGATGTTTGATTATGTATGCACTGGACACCCACTTCTCTCTACTTGAATAATACATGGGAACCAAGAACTGTTTACTTTAAAATATCAAAATGAGAAATGATCATGTTCTGAAAATAAAACCTGGGAGTTTCAACTCTGCCACCTCTAGGAAAGCCCAGTGGGAGGGATAGGATTGGTAGAACTAGGGGAGGCCTCCTTTTCCTTATTTGTTATCATTTAACAACATCTGAAGGCATCTTCCTTTGCAGAGAGCAGGAAATAATTCCCGTGCAGCTCCAGGGCCAAGCAGAGGTTAAGGTGCCCATTTCACTTGCGGTGTTAAACAGCAGAGGGCTTCAGGATCGTACTGGGGCTGTACCCAGTCACCAAACACTGGACAAGAAAAAACAGAAGAGCACATGTACAGTGGAGTGTTTCTGACTAGTAACAGATGAAAACTTAGTGCTCTTTAGCCGCCTTCTCCCTCCAGTGTTCTCAAATACAACTGGTTGCGTTCCACTACTGAGGAGATTCTTGGGGGTTACATTTGCGAGCGCATGGTCAGCAGACTAAAAATTCCAGCCAAAAAGTTACGTTCATTGGTGATCGTTTTTGAAACCTGAACACTGTGAATCAATGTTGCATTCTCAGCCTTTGCTCTGAATCTGCTTGGAATTAGTAACCTAAAGTTTTATGGTGATAAACTCTGGTATCCTATTGAGAAGAACTAGTGTACGCGTTGTCTACATACTAAGAAACGTAATCGTGCTTCTGCGTGTCACTGAAAAACAAAAAGGACTGTACACATGTCATATATATATTACAATGTTCAGACGTCTGCATCTGGGAGACAGATTGTAGCTGCCACTCCAGTCCCAGGATGGGACAGCCCAAGCAGTGTCAAGAGCTGAGAGGTCCTTGCCTTATACAGAGCGAAATGTGGTGTCACTGACTTCAGTAGCAAAATTCTCAATGGCTGTTGTGTTTTGCCCAGGATGCATCATTATTCCCCATATATGGAAGCAAGAATTTTACCAGAACAAGCATGATTTTTGCTAATCAGAGAATATGTAATCACTTAGACAATTTGTAACAATATTTATGAAATGCACATCTCAGATTTATTTTGCACAAATCTTCTTATTTTTCTATCCAAAGTTGCTTGTTATGCAAACTCTGAGGGCTATTAAATATTGCTTAATTAACTTTTACACAGTATTATGAATAGTGTGTTTGGAAAGGACTTAGAAATAGATCTGGCTACAACCTTACAGAAAACCTCCCAAACTAATACAATTTACTAGGTTTGTACTGATGTGGGAAAATTGCATTTCTTTACGTCTGTTAGCTCACCTTAATCAATTTGTTCTTTGCGTTATGAACCCAGTTTAACACCTTCAACCACTGTGAGTTTTTGTTCCTATAGCCTCCTCCATTTTCTCCCTTGTTTGTATAAAAGAAACATCCAGCTTATCAGATACCGAATGGCTAGCAATGCTCTATTTGTTTTACCAAGTATAAACGCAGTTTAAGCTATTGGCTAAATACCCTGCTCGTTTCAATCCCATTATCACGAGTCCTGCACTTTGCAGAGATCTCGTCTCTCGTTCGCAGGCTTGTGAGCTTTTCCACGGCAAGTTGTCTCCAGATGTGCGGTCCCAGTGTTCCAAGTGGTGCGTAAGCGATAGGAATTGAGCTGTGACACCCGGCTGAAACCTCCAGCACCCCTGAGCCTTGCCCGTAGCCACCTCCTAATGGGTTTTTCACACTCGCCTGGGCTTTAAGGTTCCAAGCAGGGTACTTGCTCCAGGATGGGGGCCATCCCGCTGGGGATCTGCAGAAGGCATAGGCTCATCCCCTGCACTCTCTCAGGGAATACTGAGCAGGAATTGAACTGATTGAAAAAACAGAACTTTCCAAAGCCCCTTTTTATTGGTTTTGGGGTTTTGTTGGTTTTTTGTTTTGTTGGGTTTGTTTGTTTGTTTGTTTTTTTTCTCTTTGGCTTAACTCATTCTGGGTCAATATTCTTTACAACGTTAACCTTTCTTGATCAGAGCTGTCAGTCAACCGAGGAAGATGTTAAGAAATCTTCTCTCCCATTGCTGCATTACCAAGGATGTTTCAATGAAAACACGGTCCTTTTGATCTTAGTTATTTGGGACCTCGTCTTCTGCAGCTTGTAACTCAGCAGAAAAACCTAACAATCTGTTTGTGTTTACTGGGAAAAAGATATTGTCGCCTTGCCAACATAATTACATTGGTGAGTTAGGGAATAATGAGTGAGAACAGATGAAATATTTAGATATAAATAGTCTGTTTTCATGTGCTGTGATTGTCGCTAATAAGGCAAGGACGTGTGGTTTGTGGTTCAGGGACAGGATGAGGAACCAGGACATCTGGGTTCCTTTCCCAGCTTTACCGCAGTGTATTGAAGAAGCCATCAAGCCTCTTTGTATCCCATCAGTTGGAAGTGGATAATAATGCTCTGGGGACTAATTCTTTAATGTTGTCGTTTTCAGATGTTCAGAAGGGAAGAGTGATACAAGCGTACAATTTTTACATACTAGAAATCGGTCCAACTGAAACTTTAAATCCAGATACCTAGAAAGTTTGTGAATTAATTTATCCTATCCTGACTTTAGGAATCTGACCCACTTGCAATTTCATAGCAACGACAGAAAAACAAGAGGAAAATTAAAAACGATACAGAATGTTTGAACAAAATCCTCCCTGAAAGTATGTGATCTAAAGTTTTCTGTGACAAGTTTGTTGGGCTTTGGGCTCAAGTCTTTTTTAGTTTTTTAACATCTAAAGTGAGGAACAATGGGAGTGCTATGTACCTAACAGAGAGATAGCAATGATGTCTTTAAAGACTGAAATGGGCTCATTTGTTCAAAGCCTATGAAGTGCTTAGGCTTTAACTCATAACGCTTGGTAGGATTTAAAAAGGACCTACAGCGGCCATCTACAAAGGGACGCATTTCCCCTAGCCTATATGTATTTTGCTCACTGCAGCTGTAACTAATAAATCACTAAACCATAGATTAAAAGCATGTAATTAGTATAAAAGTAATTAAAGACAAGATTCATTCTACCTAGGAATAAATAAGCACGTTTGGCATGTAAGTCATAGTGGAAAGGAGATTTTTTTTTTTTTTTTTCAGCGTGCATATGCTATCAGAGAGTCTCAAAAGCAGAGTTGCTTCTTTGGCTGAGGAGGAAAAAACAATTGTGCTAGGGATTTGAAAGCCTTAAATTTAAATGATGAGAATAATTCATTTGGGATGAGCATTATACTATTTTAGGGTTTCCAGTGCTCATGTGAAACAACTTTAGTAGTAAAAACAACAGTCTGTATGCAATAATATTTTTTTACCTGCTGATAGATTCTGGGCATCGGATAGCTGTCTCTACATTAGAAAGCTGAAGAGCCAAACGGGAGCAGATCTACAGTTGGTCATGAGGACCCCATGTCCATATTGTACGCCTGGTTAGATTTCTCAGTCTGGTCCCATGCGCCGACTGGCTGGAGCACAGGAATCATCCTCCTGGAGTACCTTTCCGATGTTGGTTTCTCCCAAAAGTCTGGTTCATGTGCTCTGACCTGCAGTGCAAGAAAAAGCACAGTAAGTGGGAGAAATCAGGATAGTCACTTCAGAAGCGCACTGCTTATCTGAACTAAAACGCCAGCCTACCCTCAACCCTATTTGTACCCTTATCACTGAATAAGGGCGGCACATGGGCGTGATTTACACTCAGAATCCCGCTGGCCAGGCAATACTGAGCACAAATTTTCCCTTGCTTTCATCAAAATGCAGGCAAGGCTCTGCTCTAAATCACTGCAGTTGGACAATGCTAAAGCAGCAGCTGAAATACTTATCATGTAGCATCATTTCAGACTGTTTTGAAAGAGTCTTATAGCTATGTATAAGGAAAATTGGCTTCAGTTTGTTGATTTTATCTCATTTGAGAACATACTTAAGAACAGTTTAGTCTACTGCAGTATCGGCATAGGAGGTACAATTTTAAATAGGGAGAATTAGCTCTTCACCATCACTTTAAGCTAATACCATATTTTCTGTGATACTAAGGGAAAAGCAAATCTCCTGATGCACCAGAAACGCTCCAGGAATCTGCAGCGATTAATTTATTTCCTAATTGACTTGTACACTAAAACAGAGAATACAAGTCTATGGTTAACCAAGCCCTTCCCCTTTCCTATCCCCCGTCTTTGCTTTCACCAGGAAAAACGCAGGCACATGGCCTGCTACGAAATCTTTAGCACACCCTGCCTGGGTCCCCAGTAAGGAGATGCAGGGAACAGCATCCCAGAGCTTACTGCTGAGTGCTCCCATTAGAGATGGAGCAGTTTGTATTCAGAGCGGGTGAAAAATTGGTGAGCTGTCAGCTGGGATCCCTCGTCCGCCTCCCGAGTCTTAGAAAACGAGTGTGTTCAGGGGTACAGGGAATAGGTATGAGGAGGCTCATCATCTTTTCCATAGAAATTGCACTCAGCATGATTCACATCATCACAACATCTTTCACACTAACTTCCCTAAAAAGACATCCCAAACCAACACACACACATATGTATACATAGCTCTAGCTGTGTATCTATGTATGTGAAGACATGTAAGTAACTATCTTTATGTGGTGAGACAAAGCAGCCTGAACAACCAAAAGATTTAGCACCGAAAATTCTTTTCCTATGGCATAAATCCCACTAGTAGTAATTTCATCTCGAAATGGAAAGCATCGCGTTACATTATTCGAGCACAAAGGCCAAATTTCCCCGGTTGCCAGTTAGACCCCAAGCTCATACAAACGCAGCAGGAGAAACCTAAAATGATTTTGTTTCCTAGTGGCACTAATTCCATTGCTGGAGAAAATGTAATTATGTTTATATTGACATTATAATGATAACTTTGCAGGCCAGACTCCATTCTGTCTGTTAGGCCAGATACAAACAAAGCACCACCGGAGACCTAAGGAATTTCTGTTCCTCGGTGGTGGTGTGCCTGGCAGCCCAGCTAGTAATTTCAGCAGTAAGAGGAAAGTTCATTCTGTGAAAAAGATAGTTAAGATTTAATTTTGTCTTAACTACAAATACTCTCCATTTTATATCGATCACAGCATCCTCAAACAAACTCCACGTGGGCTTTGCAATATGCAGACTAGGCTTTTGTCCTGTATAGCTTTAAAACTTGGAATCTCAACATAAAATCTTGTAGCAGTTATGTATATATGCATGTACGTAATACAATGTGGGTTTAAGAGCACAAGGTTGTACAAAAGAGGAGCGGGGTATTCATCATCAAGATAACACTAAAAAGGTCAAAGTATTCAGTTGTGATACGTTAGTGAAAATGGCCATTTCCTCCCAACAGACCTTGTTACCTTCTCCACCGCAGCCCCCTCTTCATGCTCAGCCCAATTTGCCACTCCCCCATGTCCATGCTGTGGGGGATAACCAGCAAAATCCCTGCGGCGGTCTGCTGCTCAGGTGCCTGGGGAGTCAGTGCATGTTACCATGCTACGTTTCAGCATTTGTAAAGAACCACCAGTATATATGTATTTATATGAATGGAAACTTGTTGCATGCTGTAAGAATTTTGTTGGAGGTTTTTTATTAACTTTGTTGCGTGACAGAAGTAACCTTCCTTGTATTATGTGCTCAGTGCATGTTATTATTAAGAAAAAAAGGCAAAGGAAGATTTCAGCGAGATTTGTGAAGTTCTGGGGGGGAACGGGTGCTGCTATCCCCACGTTACGGGCTGACCTTTTATTTCAGGGAAGCAGAACAAAATACGAATTTCAGTTACAGTGATGAATTTTTCAACATGGAGCTGATAAATGATCACAGCAGACCTAGCAGCCTGGCGATGCCTTGCTGTTGTGAACAGTAATTGCCTGCTGGCTGTTTGAGGCTGTTGGGATCACATACAGCAGATTCAGACTGGAGCCTGGCACCATTTGACTTGTGGTTTTGCTTGCTTATTTATCAATCTCAGTTGCCCCCGTATTAAAAGAGAGGCCCTTCAGGAAAATGGAAGTTCTTTCCTGAAATTCAAGGAGGTGGGAATTGCAGTCATTCACTGCCGATACATTAATTTAATACATAGTGGCATTTTTAGGTATTTATCCTGGCTCTATTAATTTAATCTGTTATGGCACATGTGCCAGCCTATCCTATTCTTTTCTCAAGGCACTTTATCAGTGAGAAATATTGCTAGTTCTAAAGTCAAGATCATGTAAGTATTCATTACCTCTCTTGCACGAACGGTGCCACTGCCCACAAGAGAAGCAGTACCGAGGGAGGGTGTTTAAATTCAGGGCTGAAGGATTTCTTTTTCATTATATGATTCATAAAGAAAACAACTCTAGAGAGGAAATTATTTGCAAGCTGGAACTGAACTAAATTAAAAAATTAGAAGATAGAAAGAGCTAAACAACTTATAATTTTCAAAAGTTAGACTTTGGTTAAGAATAATATTCCAGGACAATCAGAACATGTCGATTTTTTAACACATTAAAAACAAACCAAACACAAAAAACTTCTTGTTTGGGTCAACTGGGCTTAAACCATGACAGGCCTATTCTTCCGTACTCATACACCAAGAGAAAGACCACCGTTATGATATCTGTAGTTAGGATACCAGCAGATGGAACAGTCACTGCCCCAGCTAACCATTATGTGTGTTGCTGGGGAAGTCAATTAAGGTAGATTAATTTTTCCTAATTTAACCATATAAAAGAGAGGCACCTGGTTTAACCTACCATCCCATCTCCCTCTACTTTCAATGGGGAGAGAGGGGAAAACAAAGAGAAGTCTGGGCTATGAGTGAAATCACTCGCTCCTTGGTGGTGCCCCCTCCACCACCAGGGAGGAAAGTGCTGGTACATTTGAAACTCAAGTTTTCTCTGTTAAACTGAAATTTTATCACTCCTTATCACACAGAAGAGTTAGGAAGATGACTGTGGGACATTCAGATTCGAGGGCAGTAAGAGGCACATAGGAGCCATTGATAGACTGTGCACTTCTTGAACTCCCATCCTTCGCAGCTGGACGTAGCTGAGAGAGTTTGGCAGCGTTCACAGTCCAAGCCTGGAGCACAAATTTGGCTGAGCTTGTTTTTTCCATTTTCGTCAATATTAAAAATACGTCCTCTACATGGTACTTCTTCTGGCATTCACCACAGAAAGGCCTTTGCAGGCAGAGTCCAACACCACCACATTTTTATAAATGCTTCACAGAAGTGTACAGATTTCACAAGCTTACATTGGCTTAAACAGGAGGAATTTTATGTGCTTTACCAATGTTACCTGAGGAAATATAGCTCCCAAATGGTGATCCCCCCCCAATAGAGTTATAATATAGGGGTGGATATATGTTGGCACTGGGCCAAAGTTTCTTAAAGGACACTTAAACCATTTTAGATACAGAGCTTTCAAAGCTTGTTCTGAACTTTAACTTTTGCTTTTTAAACTTGGTTAGTATTTTGTTTAAATTAATCTCTCCTCTAAGATTAAATATTAGAATAGATTTTAGATTAAATGCCTCTTCTTTAATTTACAACCACAGTGCCTTCTCTGCAGTCAGTTTGTATGCACAATGCAAAAGTGAATTTTGAACGTTAACTGTTTCATAATCTCGAAAAAAATTCAAGAGGGGTGTGCAAATATCATAGAAAAATTAAGGATAACATACACACTAAAAGTAAATAGAAATATTTGGGTAGAAGGGCAGAAATCCTTTGCCTATGTACAGAAACTCCCAGAGTACTAACAGTGGTCCATAATTTTCCAAAGTTCTGGGGTACGTTTGTGTTCCTAAAAATAACCATTTTGTTCAATTCTCAGTGTTCTAGAAATGCCTGAATTGGTTAGTGAGAAAGAGAGTTTTTCTGGCCGTGGAACATTTCTTCATAGCAATAATAACAATTCCTTATAGCTTATAACTTTTTTTAAAAAAAAAAAAAAAAAAAAAAAAGGACAATGATACCAAAGGTATAATTTTAAAATCAACAGAATTAAATTGCCATAAAACCACTGCTATTGAAATCACATTTACTTGCTATTAGTTTGTTTTGTTTGGTTGGGTTTTACCTGGAAAGGTTTAGGAGGTCAATTTTTAATATATAATGCATTCAGTTGGTAATAGATGTAATAGGAAAATGACTGAATTTATAACTAGTAAAAATGCACCAATGGCAGGGAATAACTCTTAAGTATAAACATAATGGCACTGGCAAATTCTAAACTTAGTACATGAAATCTAATAGGAAGCCAGAATATGAAAGCACTAAAATTTAATATTATGGGTCACCTCTGTCTAATTTCATTTGGAATTGCATTTATCTGCTTCCAGATTTAACTAGATCCATAACATGCAAAAATACAATATGCGAGTTAGGAATGCGTGTATCAATTTGAATAGAATAGCAGATAATGTAAACTTTACATTTTAATCACAAAATCAGGCGGCTTTGAAAAAAAAAAATATTTTGCAGGCTACTTTAAAACATTTTTCCCCATTTTTTCACTCCTTACTAGAGCTGAGTTAATACCAACAGCATAGCAATACTTTAGTGCAAGAGAGAGCATTTGTGCACGGATCCTGCCCTGTCCAGAGTACTGGAAATGCCAGAGCCGCATGATTGGAAGAGTCCCAATTCCTTTTCTAGCGGAGATTTGAATAAACATCTGTGCATTTGGATGATCATCTCAATTAAACTGAGTATGGCAGCGACTTCCCTTAGCAGTTTCCCTGTCACTAAAGGAAATGAGAGTATAATTTTATAAGTCCAATTACAGGATGACTGTTTAGCAGCCAAACATCAGGTCAAATGCAAAGTAAAAGACAAATTAGAGGTATCTCACTGTAGATTGGTTTTGTGTATTACTATACTATATCATATATAAAGCCTTGTTCCTAAACCAGAGAATTCATAGTCTGTTTATACGACATGGCACACACATGAATGAAAAAGCACATAGCCTTTTTTAAAGTCCCATTAATTCTAAGTCATAATTCGAAGCACAAATTGTGTTTTTCTTGTTCTCTTGATTTTTTTTTTTCATATTATCTGGTGTGCCATCTCACTCATCCAAGTACTGCTACATCACTAGGACATATAATTTAAGATTGAACATGAAAAGATGAATTATTAAACCATAATACAGGTGCTTCAGGCTCTGTCTGAGCTGGGATGGATCATTCCTTCCTTCTTCCTGAGCACTGATTTCTTTACAAAGATTTCCTGGGACAAGAATTCACCTTCTATCAAGTCTATATCAGCTTCATGCACTTTGTCAGCTACTTACCTCCCCTAAGCTACTATATGAACACTGAATGCTGGACATGAACTGCTAATTGGGATGTTCCTTGTGTAAATATACAGGTTTGATATAGTAAGCTGTTAGAAAAGCAAACGGGAAAAATGGAGAATGGCTTCAGATAAGCCATCTCACAGCAAACTCTCGTAATATAAAACCTGGATTGTTAATAAAATTCTTATTTTTTTACCTGAGCCACCTTAGAAAATTGTTTTGCCAAGACCGAGGGCCAGATAACCAAAAGGACTGTGGCTGGCTAAGATATCCTTTCACAGAGCTAGAAATGGAGGTCACCATCACGGAGCCGTTCAAAACCTGATCAGATGTGTCCATGTTGCCCTGTAAAATCACCTTCTCCCATGCCAAATTCATCGGCTGCCCACTGTCTGCTTGGATCCGCTCACAGGAGGCCTAGCTAGTGTGCAATAAAGACACACAGGGAGGGCTCAGCTTTTCTGGGTCCTCTCCAAAGGCAGCCTGGACAACCCAGCTCCCCACAAGCACCTTGGCCAGAAGCTGTCCCGCAGAGCGGTGCCAGGGTGGGCAGCAGACAATGTCCCCTTGGCTCCCCACCGTACGCTTCTCCACCTCTGGAGCCCCTGCCCGGAGGTTGCAAGCAAGCAAACCAGTTAGATCAAAGGATTCCCACCGCATGCTGGGATGGTAGCGGCCACTCGCAGTGTGCGTGGATGACCAGCAGCACATGCTATTGTTTCTAACCAGACCAGCACTGTCCACATGAATATAAATGAACATGCACACCAGCAAAGTCGAGTGGTACCTAGCACATTCATAAAACCAAATGAAAACTTGGCTGTGTGGAACTGCAGCACTCTGGTAGAGATCTGTAGTGCTTTACGTTTGATATTATTTTCAGTGGGGTACTTTTCCTACAGAAAAAAACCAAAATTTCTGTTTTCTGTATCACATTCTCGCGAACAGGGTCAGCTTCCAGGAGTGTACAGCACAGTGAATGAAAATTACTGATATAAATCAGGCGGCTCAATTATTTCAAAAGAGCTGAATCACGTTGTGCCAGTAACGATTTCGCAAATATTTGTGTATGAGTATTTATGAGGCGCGAACTCTTGTCTATATGTGTGTTCAGCTTAGCCTGAATTCAGCAGAGATATGCTAAATCACAGAGTAGCTAGTACCTAGTGGTTAAGCCTGCATTTACACTCACATAAAGCACAAAAGTGTCCTGGATTTCCATCTAAAATTGATGGCTGACATCTAACCATCCAGCTTGCCCCTGTAGGACACTGCAGAATCAAACTCGAGTCTTGTTTCCCACTGCTCAGTGCCACGCATGATCTCTGTCCCTCCCTCAGAGCACACAGCAGGTATGTAAGGCATCAGGAGAGTAACAACACGGTCACTTTCCACAAATGAACATGAGTAGAATATTGCTAGAGGCAAGGGGAATTAGGTCTCAGGAATATAAATTTTGAGCTAAAGAATTAATTTATGTTTGTTTGAAAGAGCTCAGTGAGGCATGAAAATGTTCAGGAATGTTCAGTCCTAAAGGGAATGAGATTTATCAAAGCCATTTGAAAGGATAATACATTCATTTCTGGTTCTACAGGCAAAGAAAAGCCAGAAGAGTCCAAAGCATTAACGACATAGAAGCTATTTTTCATGTTGCCAAATTAGAAGCTATTTTTCATGCTGCTATCATTACCTCAAGTTTGATGCTACAGTGAAAGGCAAATCTGGCTCTGGTAAGCAATTATTAACTTGCGATAAGCATTAGGTTTACATTTAAAGATCAAAGCAAACATATATAAAACCACTTTGAGTACATACATATCCTCTGCTTTATGTCCTTGCTCTTGGTTTTATATCCAGTCATCACTGTGTGTTTCCCTCTTGCTTTCTTAAGAGTCCAGGAGCAACCAGAATCTGTATTGAAAAGAAAATGTAGTTAATTTAATTCATAGTAATATGTAATGGACTAAAAACTTCAGGCAGAGATTATCTCAGTCGGTATACTAGACCGATCCAATGTCAGGGGAGGTTTCGATACGATCCCAAGGACGAGATTACGATGCTGAAATCGGTCAGGTGTCGTGCAACCTTTTACTTTTATTTGGGGGGGAAGAGAATGGAGGGATGAGGGAGGGCAAGGGAAGAGAGGAAAAGAATAGGGGCGAGAGGGAGAGAGAGAGAAGAAGGAGCCTTTCGCCACCTTCCCAAGTCAGAGGATCTTCCGCTGGGTCTTCGCTGGCCTCGGGCTTCGTCGGGGACCGAGGGGCCGCCTGAGGGCGGAGGACGAGAAGGAGCGGTCGCGCGCGCCGCCGCCGCCCAGGGGCACGTGTGCTCCCCACACAGGGGCTCTCGCGCACGCGCAGATAGCAGCCGTGTACGTGCGGTTTGTCACGGCGAGCCGCCCCCGCCGCTGCTCTTTCCGCGCCTTTTGTCCCTGCGCAGGCGCACGGGGTGGTTCCTCTCAAAAGTGTGGAGAAGAGGGTGGTTGTCGAAGCGCGACGCTGGATGGCGCTACCGCGGCAATGTCGAGACGAAACCGCACGTGGTGCCGCCGGTTCCCTACGCAGAGGAACCAGAAGATCCGTTACTATCAAACTCATTAGAGAGACAATGAAGCACTTTCCTAATTGTGTTATTCTTCTCGCCTCTGAAAAAAGCTACCACCCAAATGATCAAACCATTAGTAATACACATTTACTTAAACAAAATTCCCATTTATCTAACAAATCCCAATGCTAGAGCTCCCCATAACTAAAATTGCTATTCAAAGATTATTGTGCCACGAGAGGGCGGAAGGTTGGCAATCTTCATTTCAGGGAAAGGGTCTTTACTGTGACAGATTCCATCTACTCTTTCCAGAAGTGAACTTTGTCTGTAGCTAAGTAATCTGCAGGTCGTCACTATGACCAAATCCTGAAGTCTTTACTCATGACTGAGCTCCACCTGGGATCCATTTGTGCGGTTTTTTGTGCTTCAATAAATCTGGCCCTTTGCTTCTGTTTGTCCTCTGCTCAGTCTAAACTTTTCAGCTGGATAAAAATGGAGGCATCGTTTTGAAAACCCATACTGAAAAGTCTATTTTTCCAAGCATTTTATGAAAAGCTTAAGAGTACAGATTTCAGCTCAGGCTCTGAATAAAACAGTTAAGAATTTGGTTTGAATAAGACTCACTATATCTTTACTGTAAGGCTAAGTAATAGAAGTATGCTTCATTTCATGTCTTAGGACAGTCTGCTAGATATGACTTCTGTACAGTAATTTTAACAGGTTATGAGCTATTCACCTCTACTCACATCTAACAGATTCTTCTAAAGTTATATGATCATACGTACAAACAAGCAAATTGATGGCAGATTTAGTCATTTTGCAAATGGTATTAAATGTACCTGTAAAAAAATACCTGAGCCTATTTTATGTGTAGCAAACTACTGGGGGGGGGGGGGGGGGGAAGAGGACACCTGACAACTTGAAGAAGCCAAGTTCATCTCCCTAAATGCTTGAGAACCATCTAATCATTAAATGAACCAACAGCTTGCAAGATCACTGACCACGAGAAGGTCAGGCATCACGGTCATATTAGACTAAGTACCGCAAGTTCATAGGAGATATTAAAGACTGCTTCCAGCTACTGATCATTTCTAGTCCTACAACACAGCAAAGCTGTGATACTGGAAATGCCTAAAGCTTTCTACCAGTTTCTGTGTCCACTTCATGATCAGTGATTCCATTAGCTCTGCTCTTCACCCAGTAGCACTGATTTACTAATATGGAACATGCTTGCTTCTGTGCCATATCCTAACAAATTTAGGCAGGCTAAAAAGTGTAGATATGTCTGGATTTACAAAAGAGTTGGCTGCAAAACTTCCAGGTCCAATCCACTCTTGCCAATTCTCCTGGATGCTCAATATCTGTAGAAATCTCATCCTCTGACCCTTGAGTTTCCTTTAAATTGAATGAAATTTTTTTTATTGCCAATCGTAAGGTGAAAGTATGGAGAATTATATTTCTTTTCAAAGTACCTGTAGAGTTTTAGGTTTGGTTTCTAATGCACGTATATTGAAATCATTGTCGTTTATATAGTCCAGAAGTTTCTTTTTTAATGGTCTGAAGCTTTACATGTCCTTATACACTGGTTTGTCTTAAAACCAGTCTAGCTCTTCTGTTACAAATGGTTTTAGTTTCCAAATAAACTAAGTGGCAGAGCAATTCAAAACGTATTGAATTAATTTAAAATATTAATATCCACAACTGGCTCTAAATCAAGAAGAATTACTCTAGACTTAGTGAGTTTTATTTCTGACAGTTCTTATTTTTAAAATATAGTAAAACATATTGCATATATTCACTTACTTTAAAAGAGCAAATCAACAACACAGGGATCGACATACTCCTTGGTTTCCTCGTGTCTAAGACATTCCTTTATACAGAAGAAAATGCTTGACTTCTTTTCCCTTCATTGAAGAAATAATCCTGTAAATGCACTTTTCATGTCCCAATGTGTAGCCACTTTGATGAACTTCTAGATTCTGCAATTAGATAAATCAGATTTCCTAGTGAAGATCTAAAGCTGCGAGTACAATTTATCTTCAGTTCACTAGTGATATGGGCAGTTACTATCTTGGGACCAGATCCTGTAAACCTGCGCATGAATAGCTTCACCTGTAACAGCGGGTCCAGCGATGACCATTACGCTGTTCGTGTGAGTCAGGGCATGCCAAATCACTCCCCTGAGGCGGAAAATGTTTGCAGGGTATCAGTCTTGATTTTCTAACAGAAGGTAGTAAAAAGATGGCACAAAGAAATAAACTATAGCCAGGAATATCAAATGGTCATGAAATGCTTTTTTACATTTTTCCCTTTTATATTAAAGATGTTCCATAGTCACAACAAGCCACAACTTAAAGCTCTTCTCTACAAACACTAATACAGGGCACTTTGCAACTGATGACAACAGCAGGGTGATGCAGAATAGCACGAGGCATTTTTTGCAAAACTGGCTCTGCAAACAACATCTGCTGAGCTGGAGGTCAGCATGGCCCTCCTACCACACTCCCAGGTGAAAGCAGCAATGAAGAGCAAGCAAGAGTAGCCCAGGCAAGGCTTCTGATGACTTATTACACACCTCAGATTGCGAACTGGTGCGGGGAAGGTACCAAACTCCATGTCAAGTGGTTGCGAGGTGTCTGCACCCACATTTCAGGAGCTCATGCTCCTGGCATGGCTTGCAAGGTGGGATGGTGCAGCTCCACCGCTCATTGGCGTTTCAAGAGCTCTTGACACTGGGTCACCAAGGTCCCATTTTGGTGACCTTGGCTTGCAGAGATGGAGAACACTTCCAATGTAGCATTTGCAGTGCAATTATTGGGTCTCAAAGAGGCCACCAAGGAGTCAGGAGAGATAAGTAACCCGCAATCATTTCTGGTTGTAACTGTACTGGTTGCCTGGAGGCTGGCCAGCAAAACTCTCCTTAATGGTGCCCTTGCACAGACCTCTCTGTTATCCTGATTCATTGTCACTTTACCCTGGCATTTGCCGCTGTGCCTTTACACACGTAATGCCTCAACGATTTGACCCACATGGAGGCTACTCCCACAACCTGTCCCCGTGGCCTTTCCAGGAGTGCTAGTGATTTAATGGTAATGGCTGTCCACTTCAGAAAGGGTTGTGGAGACTGGGGCGTAAGGGGTCATTATTGTTTAAACACATTTGTTTTGCCTTTCTTCTCAGAAACTTTAAATCAGAAGAAGTTACCTTACACAGAATCCCCAAACTGACAGCTTTAGGATGTGTGAGAAAGACACAGTTAATTTAGTGCAAAAGATAAGACATTTCCTTGGGGAAGCACTAATACCAGGCCTATTACCCCTCAGTGTCATTTCAGATTAGTGTACCGCAGAGAAAAGGATTCTAAATCTTTTTAATTGAAAAATATTTGTCTTTTCCTTACTAAAATAAGTTTCTGCCTAAAGGTTAAACAGTTTTAAAATTACTCCTGAATTACATCCGATTTCTGGACAGTTTATCAAAAAAAGGAGGATGCAGTTTGTCTGTTGCCTTGTTAATTTATGTCACACCAGAGAAAGGAGAAATATATTTCCTCGGTGACCCAAATGAAATAGTTACATAAAAAGATGATTAGAAATACAAAGTCCAGACATATCTAACTTGCTAAGATTTGCCAGCTGTCACAGACACATCCACATGTGTGAAGACATGTGCATACATGTCATAATTATGCATGCAAAGTGGAAGGACAACTATGCAAACTTGGGTGGTTGAAACAACAGTCGCGAGAAGAACTTCACTTGGCTTCTCTCTCCCTTTTTTCTGCCTGAAAGTGAAAAAAGAAGCAAAACCACTGATTTTAATCCACATAGGTTTTTGCCTCATAAGCCATGAAATAACCTCACAAAAAGTAGAAAATGCAAATATCCTTTTACCTTTAGCGTGTTCTGAGCAGGAACATTCGAAAACTGCGATCCGGACTTGCTCAGACCTTGACCCATCAAGAGAAGAATCGCACGTGGCCTTGGACCAGCCCCTTTTTGTTCCAAAACTGCAGAATGAGATTTGAAGCAAAGCCCTTGCTTTGACTGGCGTAGGCACTAACCTCAGGAGCGTCCTGGAAAGCACGGTGCCCTTCGGTCCAGATGACACACTGGAAGATTTAAAAAGCATTGAACAGAGGTAGTTAATTATACATTTAGATGTTCTTTTAGGTAAAATGGTGCCTTGTTATCTATTTCAGAGGTCCAAACACAAAGGCTTAAGTGCACTCTAATTTGGGGGCAGCATATTTAAAATGGCACTCTGCAGGTTGATGTTTCTGTAGAGATGCAGTCTGCCCGCAGTCTTTGGGTAACTGCACGGCTCACAGAACACTTGTGTGTTAGGGTACTTTGTTTTTTTTTTCCTTGAAACTCCTTCCAACCAACTGTACTCTTTCCACTTCTCCACATGCTTGCATAATGGTTGCGTTTCCTCTGATCTTTACCGAAGAAAAAAATATTTTTCTTTTCCAATTCAA
Organism: Nipponia nippon; assembly: GCF_047370975.1. Lineage (NCBI taxonomy): Eukaryota > Metazoa > Chordata > Aves > Pelecaniformes > Threskiornithidae > Nipponia > Nipponia nippon. The sequence goes on along the minus strand of NW_028262380.1, from coordinate 77,726,397 downwards.
TCCTTCGCCATTGTTTTCCCAACCTGTAGTTCTCAAGAAATATGATTTCTTAAAAAAAAAAAAAAAAGTAGTCTAATTAAGCCATCTATCAAACTTTTCCAAGTGAGTAGAGTGACAAATTAGCCCTATCTTCCACCACGAACCTGATGGATGGGAAGATAAAGATGCAGAGGCTGTTATTTTAGCTGGAAGCTCTCTACTGTATTAATTATTTGGCCCCAAGCCAAGAGACCCTAAGAGATGACAAGAACTAATGATGGGTCCATGAAGTTTATGCAGCGTGAGGCCTGACATCAAAGGAATCTGCCCTTATTAGCAATATCTCTACGCCTTCTTCCTGGAAAAAATACTCATTTGTTTTTTAAAAAATTTTTCCTGATCATCTTACTGTTTCAGTAAATGGAAAGAAAAAGCAAACTGTAAATAAATTTGCACAATAACATTTGCTGACAAAATCTGCTTTTCTCTACAAATATGAAGTGATTGTTATGACATTACTTTTAAGTCCACCAACAGAGTCTAAGACAGGTAGACTGCAAATAAGTTTCCCTAGAAGTCTTTACTTTTATGGCATTCCTTCAGAAGAACCAGGCTCCCTGAGAGCCTGTACGCCAGCTACAGTCTGTGCACGTGGAAGCAAGCACGGAGTCCTAGTCAGGGGAAGTCAGGACCCCCAAAATTGCCCCGCCCTGCAACCCATCGAAAGCAGGCGTACAGAGGTTGTTGCAGAGTCAGGACCAGAATGCCAAAAGCTTCCTTGGATTCAGAGAGGGAGTGGCAAAATTCATGGAAGAAAAATTCATCAAGAGTTGGATCAAGCCTGCACCACCTCTGGCTCAGGAAGATCCTAAGCCGTGTAGCAACAGATGCCAGGAAAGAATTCAGGGGAAATATCACTATTTGCTTGTGTATACTTACACTCTTCCTAAGTATTCACTCTGGGCAGTTTTAGGATACAGGGTATTGGGAAGGTGGATCTTGGGTCTGACACTTCTTATGTGACAGGATCAGCTTCAAAATTTGTTACTTAGATCTTTCTCCCCTCTCCCTATGTTTTTTTTAACATGCATCCATTTTTACATGTAACGGAGACCCTGTGTACAAGGTGGAATACAATTACTACTCTACTAGAAAGCAGGAAGAGAGGATATAACAGCCAGGATGACTTCTAAGAAAACAAACAAACAAACAACAAAAATCTGTTTTGATACATGATTAGAAAAGTTTGACCAAAACCAAGCCATTTCTGCAGATACTATATGTTACTGGGAGCTAGAAGTACAATCCATATATTTTTCACTGGGAAACTATTGAAAAATTATTCTTGATGTCCCATTTTTTATTACTTTTTTCTTGTGGAAACAGTACAGTATGCAACTTACTAGCAGAATGAGAAACTGTAGTATGGCTTTATAAAATCCAACTGCAGTAATTCCACGTAGCTGAATATTCATGTACCTGATCAGCTTGATTCATCTTTTCAATAGAACATTTTTACAGTATGGAATTAAAAACAATAATGCAATGAAAAGAAGACAGCATTAGAAGTCAGTGCAAAGCCAGATTCAGCACATCCTACAGTATTTTACCTTTGTTCTCCAGTCTGGATTTTATAGTATGTGTAGAAGAAGCACTATACAAAAGCAGGGGATGTAATCAATCTTGAACTTTCCTGTGTCTCGACAAAATGCCCTGCATTCAGCCTTCTTCTATAGCTACCTATCCATCAAGCAGCTTACTCAAAGCGAAGAACAAGTGGCTTTGCACTCATGGAGTTTTTCTTTCTTGTTACTTTTCAAAAGGGAGCATGCCATTTAATCTGCCACACTGCTTTCTAGCCTGAGACATAAAGGCAATTTACATTGCTTTATCAGCTGTAGGAACGTCCACAAGATCTGATGTTTTTTTGGGGAAATAAAAAAGAGCTTGGAGTACGTGAAGTCCAACATAAACAATCATGGAATGAACAAAAGAGAACTTTTTAATACTAAAAGCTTACTTGGCAACTTCAAAACAAGGAATTAAAATTCTGGTTGAGAATACAACGTGAAGCATGTGATACCACAGAAATTAAATTTCTTTCTTCCTCCCGATGCGCTTGATATCTTTAAGTACCTAATGTACTTTCTTAGCTGCTTATTGATATTAGGGCTGCTTAAGAGCCACATTGCGGGTTCTCTATACACCATTCACTTGCAACACTTTGGATGAAACTGTAAATAAAGATAATGCACTGATTGAAGTCTTCTACTCAGAACTGTATTTTTCCAATAAAAATGAAGTGTAGGTATTATGGCAATATGCAATTAAGTGTTCAAATATCATTGCTTCTAACTCAGGAAGGGAAGTCCTTGAACAAAGAAGTTTAAATGCAATTTGGCTCAAATTAAATGTTATTCAGCAAAAGATCAGTACTGAAGTTGCCAATGACCCAAACTGTCTGCTTACTTATAATTAGCACCATGGTCCCTGTCTGGCTACCCTGGCATACTGTAAATATGTCCAGGCAGACTGTGTGATTTAAGATTATTTAGAAGACAGTTATTCATTGTCTCAAGAGACAGGTAAAACAACTCCTCTCAGTCACTTAGCTTGGCTCAGGGCAGTAGTGGCTACAACTCAATCCTATTTAGCCTTTCTTCAGTAAACTGAAGAAATAATTTTTCTTTTCTTTAAATATGGCTCCAATTACTGAATATAGCAAGCTCATTCAGAACTACAAGCATCAGATTTTTCAAAGTCTCCTGAATTTCCCAAACATTTTAGCAAACAAAGTTAAGAAATTCTGTTCTATAATCTACACTTTAGGACACGATTAAATGGAAGACTTTAAAAAAGATTTTCCTCCAAAATAAATAATAACCAGAAACTTATTCCACCCTGCACTTGTCTTTTATTTGCCAGATGACCAGTTTGCTTCACTTCCTTTCCACAACTTTAGAAAATACAGCAAGTCTGTACATGTACAGTTCCTGCCTGGAAGCACAGACTGCAGCAGTTAACCCCAAGTTAAAATATAAACTCATCTTTCATTTCTATTTTAAGATAATATTTAATAGGTTAGGGCTGAAGGATACACACAAATTTTACTTGTAAATGCTGCCTAGTGGATTTTGTGGAAAATAAGCTTGGCAGAACAAAACTGAAACACAGATAAACAAACCACCACGCCACTACTAAAGCTACATGGAGAAGTGTACAGATTAGCCTTGTATGAATTAGTGCTTTTCCATCGTGCCTGTGAAACTGAAATGGAAAGACGGTAAATGAATCAAGAGTGCAGAGATACTGCTCAGCTATGGCAATGGAAATACAGATTTCGGCCACCAAAGGGATCTGGTTTTCACTTGTTTTGATTTTTCCTTCTTCTAAATCACGTTAATATTATGTCTTTTTTCAACTTAAATTAATTTTAGTCTCTTGTGCTGGGAACAGCTTCTCATTTTAAGATGACTTTCACAAGAGTATTAACAGAGAGATTTTGCTCGCTAAATGATACGTGAAGCGAGTAATGATTTCAGAGCTGTATGTCCTATTTTAGCTATTTCCTCTATCAGGAAAAGATGGGGTGGCCTACTTGTATGTTACAAAAATAGTCAAGGATCTTTAAACAAAATCAATCTCATTGAGCTGAGCAGAAATGGAGAGAGGAGTAACGTGCTCACAGCATAACCCGCTTAGCTGCCCAGCCTGGCAGTGGAAGCAGGAAAACCGTCAGAGCACACCCACGGTGTGTTTTGTCCAACACGACCTGGGGATTATTGAAAATCTCAGAAGCTTGTTTTTAAAAAGCATGATTCCAGTTCTAGGCCAAAGAACTTCGGTGAAGATTTTGGTGAGCATCACTCTGTGGACTTGAAGATATGGACTTGAAGTAGAAGATGCGGACGGATACATGAGACACAAAAAAAGGTGGGTCAGGAATGATCAGAGACGTATTTGAAAGGACGGAGTGAATTACAGTTGCTCAAGCTGGGGAAAACTGAGGGGCTGCATGACAACACTGAAAAATACGTGAAAATGAAGACGGGAGTAATATCTGCTTGATTATGAGCTTGATTTGGGGCAGGGCAAAGCCCAAATGACCTCTGAGGTCCCTTTCAGACCTTAGTGAAGGGATATGCTATGTGAGAATAAACTTTCTGGAAGCCTTCAGTAAAAACAGACAATAACTTCATCTAAAGCTTAAAGTCTTTCAGGATGGTTCACAAAACAGAAACCATAAATTTGCCACAGGAGTTACGTTTTTATTTTTTAACTTGTATTGGTTTCCCCGCTAGGAAACCTGTGTACTTTCTGCAAAAAAAGCCTGAATTTAAACCATTCCACCAGCCTACAGAGATTTGGTCCTTGCTTTACTTAGAACTTTGTGTTTTGAATCTAGGTGTGGCCAATCATCTCTGCTCTTCTGATAACACGCGTAAACCCTTTTGAGTATCTCTGTCATCGTAACCATTGTTAGAATTCTATGATTAAATTTATTATACCTCATTTATTTTGTACTATTTGCTATTACCCTAAGAATGAATGAGAGTTACTCTGCATTCAAACTCTATTTTCTGCACAAAGTCCCGTGTGCTACTAAGATACAGTTAGCTATTACAATGTTCAGCTGAGAGTATCAAAGCCTTTACACAGTGTAATAACTTCACTAGATGGCAGTGGAGAGAAATATTACTTTATATAATTTTCTTTTTTTAATGGGACAGGGAAACATCCCAGTAAGTGCTGCAATTTATCAGTGTTGTCTGTGTTAATGCTAGATCACAAGACAGCAATGTTTTCGCCCACACAAAAGTCTGGGAGCTTCTGCCCAGTTAAATCTCCGTGCAAATGTTTGCTGGAACATGGACACGTGCTCTTCCAGCACTAACACGGAGCGGCAGAGAATAACACATACTCATCTTTGAAGGTTTCTGTCACAATTGCTCTTCCTCTACTTTCATATATATGAATAAACATATTTTCATATGTCACTAAAGCAATCCCACAGAAAAAATTAATACCATCGTGCATTAACCATGGCCAGGACCAGAAAGAGATGGGAAAGAGCTGTTCCCTCCTCTGTGTCTTTCCTGAAACATAACGTCAGAGACGCCGTCCCTCAAAGAACCATAACACTGATGCCATAAACACGATGATGATGATGATGAGTGAAGGGTAAGAATGAGTAAGCAAGTGATTTGAAGAGTTTTGTGAAGAATACTCTCTGTATTCAATAAAATATTTTTCATTCTCAAGAACTCGTTACGAATACATGTTTGTTGGGAGAACTTAATGTCCCGTACAGATGACTCAAGAAACAAAGCATAATTTTTCAGAGTCCTGACAAAACTTCAAGATGAAATACTTTAAGCAGCAAGTCCTGTAGTTTCTAAGCTTCAACACCTTCCAAAATTCAGTCTTTTGAATATGGAGAACTGATGCCTGCCAGTCTTTAGAAATTAAGACACCTAAAGAAAAATAAAAAACCAGAACGAAGTGGATGATTTCAGCCAAGATCATTACTTCAATTAAAAGATTATCAGTAAAATTCTGCAGAAACTATTGACTCGTCTGGCTTTATTTATAATGTTCAGAAAACACAAATTATCATTTAGTACAATACGGAGATGAACAAAGTTTCGTTTCTTCTAGCATCAGATGTAAAAAAAAAAATTCTAAGGTTTGTTTCTTGCTTTTGGAGAAATGTTATATAAAAAGAAAATCAGTTCACTGCCTAAATCGCACTTTTCTGTACTACGTCTTGCCTTTATCTTAACGATGTCCAAGACTTTCCCCTTAGAGAGTGATACTTTGTCCTCTGACATCTCATCTGCTTGCTCACCAAACTGTTTGCAATAGCTAGCAGAGATTCAGGATATTGCAGGTGATGATAAAAAACAAACCCTGTTCTGTTGCAAGTGACTTCTTGACTTATGCCTGCTAAGCACAAACCTCCATTCAAAGGCTTGAACTTTTAAAGACATAATTCTCTATATTTATTTTCGTGTAAATATGAGCAGATGAGAAACAATTCCTTACGGCATTCATTCTGTGAGATTTCCCTTACTTCTCCTCTTCACTGGCCGTTGAGAAACAGAAATACGTGGAGGTGCAAAGCTCCAGGGTTTTGTTAGTGACGCAGTGGGTTGGATTCTCTGCTCTGCAACTTGCACATGGCTCCAGTCAAACAAACATACACAATACACGAGGCTGTCAGATGTAGTACAACTTGTTGCCTAAACCAACCTGATAAAAACCTGACTGCTCCCTAAGCATGACGAGGTAGGTAAAAATAAGGAGTGGATTATGTAGATTCCTAGGAAAAAAACACTTCAAATTAGCTTGGTGGATTTCCCCAAACGGAGACATTGTAAACAAATAGCTACCATTCGATATGTTTGTGGAACCAAATACACCCAGCAGAAACACAAAACAGAAGACCAACATGACAAAAGAGTGATGCAACTTATGCTCACTCCAACCCCAGTTACAGGGAAGTAATTTTCTTTTATCATTAACATTAAACAGCTTCATGCTGGATGCTCAGGGATGACCCCGATATGCAATGAGACAGTTTGGTACCCTAGTAAGAAGCCTAAAGTCCTCTCAAACATCCTAGATACCGACAAAACAGCCCTTTTAGTTTATTTATTGCACTCATTCAGTTCTTCTTTTTAAACTCTTAATTTAACTTTCCAGGAGAAAAATCTCAATTGCAAAATACAGGTAAATGTTACACCTTATCCTTACCCCCAAACACGCTCATAAATCAAAGCACTGTGGCTTTGCCTGGAAGCTGTGCCATCTTATTACTCTTAATTAAGTAGCCTTAAAGTAAGTGGCCAACAAATATTGATTCGTATGGGTCTCCCTGCAATAAGTCATCACAATGTCTTAAGGTGCTACTGATGTGAATATAATATCTAGACTTGCTCTGTCCACATTCGTATCAAATGAAGATTAAGAGTGAAAAGCAATATTCACCTAGCTATTTTCTTCTACATAATGTACATCTGACTGCGTATAGAGCAGCTTTCCTTCCTTTTCAAAACTGTACGAATAGTTCCCAGTCTACTTAGTTTGCATTTAATTTCTCTTCACAGCACTTGAATTTTGTACTACCACAAAAAAATGTAGTGACCTACTTTTTCCTGAGGTTTAGAAGCAGGACTTGCATGATGGATGCTGCTTAAATCGGACCATAACCTGCTTGGAGCGAGGACTGAAAATTGCTATACTGTAGTTATGGTAATGCATCATTACAATGAGATGATCTCTTTCTTATCAATTTCAAAATATAACTGCCGACAATCAATTAAATGTATTATTAAGTTGACTGGCACCTACATATCGATATCTAAATTAAACTGATCTAACTCTGAGTAACTTGTTCAGATTTCCTAGGAGTTCAAGCATGTTTCTCTTTTCTCTAAAGGGAAGTAAGGGTTTAATTGTCCAGTGTCTACAGGTGATTTTTTCCACAGCCTAGTTAGCTGATTAGGGCCTTAAAGACTATCAGCAGCATTTAAAGTTTACTTTACTACTGTCTGGTTTCCTATGGTTCTAACACAACTGAAATGAAAGAAAGTTGTCTGTTATACACCCTTTCCCTACACTTTGTGCTTACAACATACAAGTTTCTACAATTTAACAAACTCCATGTGCTTATTTCTTGGCAGAAGTACAAATTTATTACTTATTATAAATAGTATTTATGTGGAAATGTTAAAAAAGGAAATGAAGACATGAAAACAAATTGTGTGTTTGGTCATGTAACATTTTTTGGCTCAGTTCAGGTTGCACAGTCATGCAAAGCAACTCCTTCTTCGTTGTCTGTTATGCCACACTGCACAGTATTTATAAAATCTTTATCGCAAATCTCCTAAAGCCGGGAATCTGCCCTTACGTGCCAATGCATTGCTAACTACGTGGCAAGAAGGGGTTGACGCATGATCATAATTTTCTTCTCCTTCCTTGGCAGTGAGGTAGCTGGAGGCAGGATTAGTGTGGGTTCCGCCCAGCTGCGGACCCAGGTCAATCTGCCCTGTAGAGCAATTCTCAACAGGCAGGCTGCTAATTTTGGAATGGATTATACTTCTATCTTTGCACTAAAACAGTTCAAATGTTTGCAAAGAACACGTTCATTACTTCGTTATCTTAGAAATCAGCATATTCTTTCTTGTGTCTGTCCTGCCATCACTTTTCAGACAAAGCGACCAGAGATTCCAGCGATATTTTAAAGCCTCTCAGTTATCAGACAATGGGTGTACAAGCTATTTTTATCCCCCACCAGGCCACCCAAAAGATTTCTGAAGTTTGAAGCTCTAATTTAAAACGATTGCATATTTTTACAGCAATTGTACTATGCCTTGGTTGGGTTCTGAAGCTTAAATAACAGTGAAACTGAGCTGAAGACAGAGTGCCAATTTACAAACTAAACTAAAGTTTCATACATCAGTAAATCCTTGACCAAAGTGGATTATAACATAAAACCCTGACAGACACTTAGTTACAACATAAGCAGTGGAATAATAAGGCAGTATTTTTATTATCAATCCAAAACCAATTCTCTCTTCAAAATATATTTCATATCACAGCCTCTCATTCCTGCTCAGATTTGTATTATCCTTTCTAGCTTGTGTTTAAAAAGAAATGCTTGAGTTAGAGATACACATAGCTGATTTAACTTTTTTGCTACCCTTTTCTTTCACCAGCAATGAAAATTTGCAGTGTTGTCTTGCTTCCTATGGGCCATAGACGTGAGTCTTCAGCTTGTACAGTCACACTCTCTTTGTGTTTACTATGCAAAACAGTTATGGGAATGAAAAGCCACCATTTTTGTGGAATTGAATGAATTGGATAATTTTTACTTCTGAATTGCTCTGGAAACTTGAAATTGTTACATAATTAAGAAACCCATTCAGATGTCTTTCCAGTCTTTCATTTTCTGTCTTTGATGCATTTGCCACTGGGTTTTTCACAGAATATTAAGCTTCCCATATGGTTTCATTTACATTTCTAACGCAAGAGACCTAGTTTGCCATCATGTGTAGTTTAGGTCTCAATTGTAGGTCACATCTAACTAGGGGACATCTAGAAAATGAAGAAGTCCTAGCACCTCTGTGGTTAGCCCTGCTGAATAATTGCTGCAGTAGCTGAGTTTTGCTGTACAGATGTTGGTAATTTGCTATTGAAAACCACCAGTATCAAACTGTCAGAGTCAAGAAATGGCTTTAATTATTTCCTCCCTGGAGCAGTAATAGCCATTACTTGAATACTGCCAAAGCTGGAATGTGTTTGTGCTTGTGATTTCTTAGCACAGTGAAGGCAGCTTACCTGCACTTGCCAGCCCTGCTGCTGTCGTAGATTTGCTCCCTCGTCGGGGGAAATGCAGAACGGCGTGATTGCTTCGGCGAGGGCTGTATCATCTGGAGACCACCTTCGCGAACTTTTGTTATTTTCCCTGGCCACCAAAGACTAACATTGTTTTTCTGCTTCATTGAGTACTGAAAATAGAAAATAAATCAGACAGAAAGCTCTTGGAAATAACGATACAGGAAAAATCTTCTCTGGAAGGGAATAATTAAATAAAAAAGTCAGAAGCTACAGAAAACTTAGGGGAAAATTGCACTAAGAAAGAAGGTGAGGTCGGCGGGGCTACTGCAGGCGTCTCCTTGTCGCTCTGCATTAGCGCTACCCAGGCTCTCATCCCTACTTGCGGCAGTGGGCATAAATAAAACCATAGTCAAAACCACACAAGTTTATTAAAAAAAAAAAAAAAAAATCAAGAGAAGGTTGAAATATTTTTAACAGTTTATAGCAATTTTAACATTATTCTCTGTCCCTCTTCAAATAGATCCAAAACCCAGAAAAAATTAAATACTGATGTTAATGTGAACATTTCCACAGGAGCCTGCAACGGGCTTTCGCTCATGCTTCAAAAGAAAATAAAATAACTCCTGGGATAGAACTTGTTATTCCTCATTCCCATGCTGTGTCGATTTGGGAGGACAATCTAACCTCTGCACCACCGAACGTTATCTTGTCTCTGAAACGGGATAAGGTTTTTCTCCCTAAATGATTGCAGGGTTTTTCATCCCTCTGACAGAGGATATTAAGAAGTGCTGATGCAAAGTTTTCATGAAGTCTGGAGGAGTTTGTCTCCTAGAAGAGCAAAGAATCATTAGGATGTTCATGCAATAGCCATGAACTTGGCCAGCAATAAACTGCTCTTCCTTTGAAGTGCACACTTCAGATATTTGTGCCTATAGACACCGAGCGTGTTTTCCCACACGCGGTAACCTTTTCTTCTGCTGACTGCACATCACAGACTAGTGCAGCATCACAAATGTAGCATTAATGGTCTCTGGGTTGCTCAAGAAAGAAGGGTGGGAGGCTGGGAGAAGCAAAACATTGCTTATAAAAAAGAAGGAACGCTATGAGGAAAACCAGTCTAAAGAAATATGCCGGGGTCCCGCTGTTTGGAAACATTTGCCAGCCTAAAAGTCTTTAAGTCATTAAGAACTCACCTCTAAGTTGTGCAACACGTTTGCTATTAATTTATCTAATAAATATAAGTACTAGCAAGGAAGAGGTCAAGGAATGTTTTAACTACAGCCAAATTTTCTTTGACTTTGTCTTTTATTTCCTTTCTTTTTAGGTCAGCACTAAAAATTAAAAATCTTGAGAAAAAAATGGAAACAGTTACTACTTTAAAACAAGCAGCTTGGAAAAGAGAGAGAAAAATGGGTTTTCTTCACACCCCACTGAAATAAAGACCTGCAGGTTCTGTTGAGTTTTTGATCAGGCATTAAGACATTTTTCCAACCTAGCTTCTGAGGTGATCACTTCTAATAGCAGTGATTACTGCTGCTAGTATTACACCAGAGTAATGATAACAAACACTGTGTTTGACCATTAACGAGAAAGATTATAATACTGGTTAATAGAGGCTTGTGTTCAATAGCTATTAAAGTTCTGCTGTTATCCCTCCCCGATAGCTAAGCGCATAAATAATGATGAGTTATGAAATGCTCTCTAGTCTCTCTGCATGGGCAGGAATTGTTTCGATTGCAACAGGCATGTCTTGCGTGTGGCATATCTTAACCACAAAATTGATATCGAAGTACAGAGTTTGGTGTCATCGACGTTCAACTCACAGCTGAAACTATTTTGGAGTTTTGTTAAGAATGACAAGATTTGATGAATGGAGATTAATGATTAAAATATTTCAGCCTTTCTAAGTCCTCGCACAATGTGATGGCAAATAAGTCTTCAAAGAGATTTATTTTTGTTCCTAGCAGCTGGATATCGAGAGCCTGCTGTTCCTGAGGGAGTCCCAGAGACCTACTTGATGATGGGAGTGTTTCACAGCTGTAAGAGACTCGGATTGTTAAACAATGACTTGAGCTGTAACATATTTTAGTGACTAGACTCTTAAAACCCTGAGGTTTTCTAATTGCCTACAGCCAGCCTGCTTATCACTGGAAACCTGCGAGCTCCTATGTTGTAACATGAGGCAGTGAAAGCCTGTCTTAAACATGTCATTCAATTACAAGGAAATTATTCCAGAAAAAAACCCCGAAACCGATAATCTCCCACCCCATTTTTTCTGCTGTCAGAGGTGCAGGTGGGCCAGGGGGCTTGCTGACATAGGCAAGATGGCACCATTCCTGATGGACCCCTGCAAGGGTGCTGCTTTTTGAGCGCCACTTGAGAAGGCAGGGCTGTGAACAAAACCTGTGATGAGGGTAATGGATAAATGGTGCGCACTGGTTCCTACGGAATAAAAACCAGCAAATGGCAGAGAAACCGTCCTCCAGCTCGTGAAATCCTTCCCCAAGGTGCATACAGCAGTGAGATTTATTCTGTTGTCAGTGGCAGGGTGAGCTTGTCTTTAACCATCATGATAGTACCAAAATTACAGCTGTAAGACCCTGTATCGTCTCTTCAGAGAAGAAAACGCCTGAAATGGGTATCACCAACACCCTATTCTACAAGGCATAATGGCATTAATAGTATTAAAGGCCTTTATGGTCCGTAGAAAAATATTCCTTATTATCACTTACGCAGGAAAACAGGTGTGAAAATTAATTGTTTTTCCTACCTACAGAGAATATTTATTTGCAAGGCAATTACTCAATTACAAACATTTCCATTAAGAATTTGAATGAAAATTAAATTTGGACAATGCCAGAGAAGCATTTGTGAAGTCATGATGACAGAAGTAGAGCTTTTGTAAAGCACTTTTTATAAGCTGCGTGCACATTTAAAAATCACTTTGAAACTCTCATCAAAGATTTAATTACAGGCTCTGTAGCGATCTATATTACCAGGCCTTGATTATTTCTGCAAAATATGCTACATTAACTTACATATGATGGAGCTGTAGATTTAAATAGCTTTAAAGTATTATAATTAAAATTAAATAACCATAAACAAAATTAATGATAACATTTTCTGGTTCATAGCCCTAGTTTTTATGGACTCTATTCACTGGCTCATTAGTATGCCAAAAGTAGTCATTTTCTATCATGCAATCATAATCCTGAATGGCTACACTTGTGGATATAATTCTGCTCAAAACCCACATGACAGAGAATCAAACTACACAAAGTTCCAGTTCTGCCTTGAAATTAAAAAACAAAACAAAACAAAAACCTAAACCAAACAACAATAAAACAAACTAAAAAACTTACAATGAATGCCTTACTGTTATAGAAGAGAAATACATTAATAACTATTTTTAGGGGGCAAAAAAATCCTCACTAAATCTGGCATCTTTCTAAAACTTATCTGTTAAAATATTTAAGACAGCTTTCCAAATTTCTTGTTTAGCTTGGTTTTTATTCTGTGACAAGACATTTTTGGGGGTATTGTTTGCATTAAATGCATTTGCATTGTTTGCATTAAAAATATTATTCTGAAAAATCTAGTTTTATCCTTATTTCACATAGGCAGTGACAAGACCAGAATTAATCTACAATAGAAATAGCTACAACTTCCCTGGAAAATTAATCTTTTTAGAACCTTGTACCTAATTGCCATATGGTAAAACCTAGTGTGACATTTTGGGTCAACATGAAGCACCATTTTGTTTGATAATAATTTATTATTCTTACCCTGTTTTGACATGTTTTAGTGCTACGCAAGTTTTTGGCTAGTAATTTTCAGTGAGCAGCACGCTGTCTTGCCTCAGTCATATACAGCACCTTGTCACAAAACAATTCAAGTTCTACTTTGATTTTTTCTTCCCCAGAAATATCGATTATGTGGGATGTCTGACTTACTGTAAAAAGAATAATTTGCTTATATGGTGCCAGTCAGTTTCCAGGCATCACATTTTAAAGAATGAAAAATCCAATAATTTTGGATCAAAAAAAAAATGCCAATAATGCCAACTTTGAAGCCATTAGTTTTCCTGTATCACTCTGCCAGAAATCAAACTGCTGGCACTATGCATGTTCGTAAGTGAACAGCAACTGAGGGAATATGGAGAAACTTCAGCTCCAAAGGTGGATGCGATCAATCTGTAAGAATTACCTGAGCAAAATAATCAAGTATAAAAAAGTTATTCCTATGAAAGACGGGAAATACTTCAAATGAAACCCACACTTTAGAAATGCCAATGCTTGTTTACATAGAATGACTAAGTGTAATACCTCATGGCACTCTGTGGACCTTCAACATTTTTACAACAAAGGAGGAAAAATTACAGTTCTGCAGTCTCCCATTTCTCCAGGACCAATGCTGAACCCAGTTTTGCTCTAGGAAAGTCTTAAATTCCTCAGAAAAATCACACTTACATGTTTTTTGCAGTAGTTTGGCACACTTCTTTCCTGTATATTTCTTGATAAACTGGAGTTACTGCCTTGATCCATGTGGCTGTGCCTAAAGCAAGAGGGAACCTTCCCGCCTAGGTGGGATCGAAGCTGTCACCTTCTGAAGAGGCTGCCTGCAGCTAATGGCCACGCAAGGCTGCTCATAGCTGATCCTCTCTCCTTTGCAAGACCTTGACAGCCATAAGAATGAAAACTAAAAAAAGACTCCTCTATTTGGGGATGGAGAAAAAGGGGGGCTTTTCTTCACTGCGGATGACTAGCTACTGCATGTTCCAGTAACTGCTGGCCTTCAGGTGGTTTTTCCCCTCAAGTGGTTAAGTAAAAATAGGTGTGGATAATGATGAATTTAATTTGCACCTGAAGCTTGTACAGGATCAGGTCTGTAGGGAGGTAGATTCTAGTGTGTCCTCAGCTGCAGAAGGAGAGACAGGTGCAGGCTAAAAAAAAGGCTTGTTATAATCACTCCTCTTCAATGCAGCTGGTTTAACAAGAGCACAGAGGTCTATTTGGACCACGCTTGGAAAATGGGAATTTCCATCTTTTTGTTCTCTTCTTAATGTACTGTGCAGAAAGGTCACTTGTTCTGGCAGTGGCTAATATCTGACATCCGAGCAGATCCTTAACAGGGGTAAATTGACATAGTTCAGCGGTATAAATAGCCACAGCAGCACTCACCGGCCGAGGATCCGCTTGAAAATGCTTTTGATTAATTTCCTGTTACCGGGTTGGTCTTCAAATGCCTCTAGATAACTTCCTGGCAGCGCAGTTACAACGCCATTTGCAGCATGGCGTTTCCATAGTTTTGCCTCTGATTCGCAAGCCAGCACTTGACGCTTTCTATTGATCATATTCACCCACCTCTGTTGGTGGCCTTGGCGGGGAGCTGACTCGAGAACCTTCCCGGCGCAATCTGTACCGACACCGCGCAGACGAGCAGCGGCATTAATGCCTCCCGTCCTCCATCTTCCGATTTTTCCCGTGTGTATTTACCAGTCTGTGGAGTCCTCACCATGCGTGGAAGGACTTCGTGCCCTTCTTCCTCTGGCATGTAGGGCTGGGTGATATAAATACGCCACTCCTTCACTTCCCAGCATACGTTTATGGCTCTTAACTCTTAAAGGATTTGTTGTTCAGTTATGATGGCAACTTTTCAGTAGCATTTGCATGACCAACAAATACTGATTAAAAAAAATGGACAGCCATTTCCATAATATATTCTATGAAATCCTTAAGGATTTTTTTTTTCATGTGTGGTTATTTGGACTAAAACTGTTCAACTGTAGCGTTTTATGGTAATTTGACTTTAAATATGGTTGCAGCACAAGTGGGATTTATAGTCGTAAGATTCATTTTCTAGAAGCAGGTGAAGAAAGACGTATTTGAGCAGCAGAAACCAAAATTTGCACAGCGAACCTCAGAATAGGGTTATCTTTTCTACAAGGTTGTAATACCAGGATTATGAGCTCAATTTTTTTGTCACCTATATGAGTTCTGATGAAGCGTAACTAAACTCAGTGAAGCTACTCCTGATGGAGAACACATACCATCCTCAGGAGAGCCCAGTGCCAGAAAGGGATCTAGTTTTTGTATCCATGATGTATAGCTGAGATTTTACTTCCAGTCGTATGTAAAACTGCAGGAACAACACAAGGTGGAAAAGGACCATCGCTTCAAAAAATAAGAAAGCTAGAGAAAATCGTAGCAGCTTGAAGGCAGAAGGAAGGAGATGCTCTTGGGGCTTCTCTCAAGTCCCAGTGACCACCCCCAGGTAGGTCAATGGGCAGGACCCCAAACTGGTGGTTTAGGCACAGTCCTTGCCACCTCTGTTTCCTGGCCCTTCCTTCCAACCAATGCACTAGAAAAGCAACTGACAGAGATAGGGGCAAGAGGGCAAAAAGGAAGAGATAGCATTTTGTGCCAGATTTTGGGCCACATAGTGATAATGTGGAGACGGAAAAGCATTCACGTCCCAACCTGCCTGTACTCCATCTGTTTGCAACAAGATACTTAGACCCTGTGTAAGCAGAGGGAAAAGGGATGGGGTTTTTTTATTGCACATTCATGTAGATTTTGAAAGGAGGAAACCAAGCAAGCTAAAATTAAACATAATTTTCTCTTTTTCCCCATAGACTCAGTCTGGACGGATGCCAAACCACATTTCGGAGGGGTGAGAAAGGCCCAACATCTGCTTCTGGTGTAACTGTTTGTATCTTCACTCTAGGAAAATTAGATTTGAAATAATCTCAAATTGTCTGACACCTGTATCCTATTAGAAGTGACACATGGAAACACCTTCAGCATACTGAATTTAGCACCATGTCAACAGTTTAAAGTTAACAGGAGAAAAACTGGTAAAAATCATTGCTTTCCAGTTTCTGCTGAAACAGATCTTGTGTCATTTCACAGGATCATACTGCAAGCTTGATCCATAAACGTAATGGGGTTTGAACCAGTAATTATAACATGGTTTGTGTCCCTAGCTATAGCTGGAATTAAATTCAGCGTGCACCTCAAGGTGACTGCTGTGCTGTATTTTGAGCTCAGCGGAGGCACACCTGTGGGTTGGGCGCCAGCCAGCACCTGGGACACTGACATGCAGTGATTTCAGGGACATTTTTTTCTGGAGTTCAGCTATGAATCTGAAGTTTAGCAACGTGCAGCTTATGAGAATAGCGAGCAGGTCATATCTTATTTGTCTCAAGAACGGGACATTGTCCAAAGGGAATTTGTCTCAAATTCCTGTGACAAAAGGTAAAACCTGCATGGCATAGAGGTTTGCTAGTTTTTGGACACAGAGAAAAACCAAAAGAATTCTGAAGTCGGGCAACTGGTTTTGCTATATCGCCTGTTCATTTCCCTCAGTGCAGATGCTGAAGTGCATGTAGGGATTTATTTTAAACTCTCTTTCCAAACCTATGCAATCTCCCATTTGCAAATGCCTCTGTTTAGGAACAGAGTTGGTGACCTTTTCCCAGATAACATACTGACAATACGATTCAAGTTCTTCTGAGAGTGACGTTCATTAAAATTCATAAAACTTTATGACTTCCATAAAATTTATACTACCTAAAAATGCATTATCCATTACAAAAACATATGTCTTCCCATTCATCTTTAAACACATTCCTTTTTTTGAGAACTTTGAATCAATTTGTTTTGAGATTGTTTTTTAATACTAGTCTGAGAGTAAGGGAAATTGTTTTCTTTCTAGATAGCATTGTTTTTCACCAGATCTGCATCTTCAATGAGCAACGTCTAGAGTCAAGAAAACAGGAAAAAAACCACTAGTCTTGATTATTTTTCTCTTTTGTTCCTGCCAATTATTTGACACCATGCAAGTGGTCATTTTATCACGGAAATAGCTGTGAGAAGCAAAAAGGATATTCAGAGAAACACAGGCAGGTCAAAATGTGTTTTCAGAGTCAGAAAGTAGCAAATTACCTTTTGGAAATTTAGGCAGAGGGTCAATACCAGGGTTTGTCAGCTTGTAGAGATAGGACAGGACTGGAGGGGGGGATCCTGTCCCACTGGTGCCGAGGCTGTAGACGGCTGGAAGGGAAAAATGGCTAGGGCTGACGGAGATGCCTCACTCTGCCATGGGCCCTCCGATGCACAAAATGACCGGCATGATGTCACCGTCACTCTGTTGCAGTTGGGAACCTGTTGGGGTGTGCACAGGGGAGTGCTTTCATCTGCCCTTTTTATTTTTCCTTTTGTCTAGTCCAAAGATGATGATAAAACCCACAAATGCTCAGTAAGATCTGTTAGAGCTAACCTGCTGCCTATGTGTGAGTAAAGTCAGAGTTCATGCAAGAACGGACCAAAAAGTTAAAATATGGGCAAGTACACTGAATTTCAACATGAATTATAGCATGCTAATGAAAAATATGTTAAAAGTAGAAAAATGGGGCAATAATGGAAAGAGAGACCAATAACACCGAACCATTTTCTAGAGAGAAGAAAGCATGTAGGACCCTGTAACCAGAAAGAGTGTAACCAGAAAGAGTGTAAGTACAAGTTTAGGGTTTTTTTAACCCCAGGACCAGCCAAGTGGACATCCTGTATGGTGTGGCACTAGTGGCACTAAAGAAAGGATAATACGTAATATTTTACATGCACCCATAGCTGAAAAATATCAGGGAAAACCTGGAGCGCAATGAAACCCATTTGAGGTGGAATTTATTCTAAGGGAACAGCTCCAGTGCCACAGCCTGATTTTGGAATAGTTTAATGGAAACTGCTCCCACAGTCTTCCTTAGGTTTAAAACTCTCAGCTTAGGAGAAAAAAAAAATGCGAAGAGACCCCTGCAAGCTTCCCAAGAAGGAAAATGATAAACTGCTGTAAGCGAAATGTGCGTGTATATCGGAGGAACAGCTGTTAAAGCAACGTGAATTTGAACGGAGGAAGCTCACAGCTACATATTGCAAACAGCCTTCCAAAAAGGATGTTACATGGTAGGACGGTTCCCCCAAAAGGATGCTACAAATCACATATTTGGGTTATTAAACAACAGCAACAGTCTGAAGGGAACGGTATAAGACAGGCAGTAATTCTTCATTAGGAACATCTGATTAGAGGATTTTTCTGTCTGAAGTGTTTTTGCCTATTACTGAAATAGGTGGTAGAAAATTAGGGTGCCTCGTGAACCGCTGCTCTACTTTACATCCACGAAAAAAAGCTTCAAATGACAAGGTGCCAACATGAATTCAATAAGGCCATAATACTGCTCTCCCTGTATTTTGGTCATGTTACAGCCGAGGTTCAACTGGAATATGGATGCAGAGCCCTGCTATTCGGATGTGCAAATACTGATCCCATCCAAACACCAGGATAAGCTAGCCCCTTCCCCATGGGCAGCTTGGCCTCTGAGACAGACTTTAGCTGCTGGCAAAGACCCTCCCACACATCCCACAGCCTGTTTATCCCAGCCGAGAGCTCTGTAAAGAACTGAATCAATAGATACACATTTGTGGAAATTTGTGTAAACACGGGCTGTGAAACTCCAAACCGAAAGGCCAGGACAACCTCCTCGCATATCCCAAGTCCCACCCTTGAACTTTCAGAAGTCAATTTTTCCTTGGTACTTGTGATTTTAAATGCATGAGCCCTCTTCAAAGTCTTAATAAGTTTTTGCCCTTCAAAAAATAGCCAGTCTTGGTTATTCCGGGTTGGACCTTCCTATCACAACTTGACAAATGTGAAATAAAGTAGCAGGTAATAAATTTTTAATACAAATCCCATATTTGTCCCTGAGGAAGTACACCATTCTTTTAAGGATGGACAATGCGGTCTTATCCCGACATTTGTCTCTCCCTCTCAGAACAAAAATAAAACAAGGATCTGCTTATCCTTTCCTTTTCGGTTCACGAAAATGTAGCTTCCTGCAAGAGCCGGATCGGTGGCTGATAACGTCGCCTAATCTGAGCGGGACCCGCCTGGGGACTCTGGTGTGAGACAGGAAAACACACCAGCTGGAAACCTGCGCAGGGGAGATACCAGCTTCAGTTACCTCCGTCAGCCCTGCTGGCTCTCCTCACGCTTACAAAGATCGTGAAACAAACATAACTCAGAGAAGAAATACGGAAAAAAATGTAGGGAGAAGAGGACAAGGAAATCCGGGAACTGAGCGGATTAACCACGGGTGTCTCATGCCTGGGATCGAGGACCTGCTGAAACATTTTCAGTTCATTTAAGTAAACCCAAGATTTAATACCCTCTTGTCAGCAACTGCAGAATTATTTCACGGTGGCCGCAGCCCAACTGCATCTGCAAATGAAGTGCCCTATTGCCTATCTTTCCCTCTAAAACAAACTAAGGTGCATGAGCAGCTGGCATATCTTTCAAGGCATGTTCCAGGTGTTTGCTTTCTTCAGATTAATAAAGATGTTCTTTTCTTTGTTTGTTTCTGTAGCTCGCAGGACTTTTTTCCTAACAAACACCACGCTTATTGTGTGCCCTTTGAAGGCAACAGAGTGGTTCCCCTTTGAAAGCCTGCTGTAAGCTGGCACGGCTCTGATCCACGGGTCTCTATGAAGCTTTTGATTAAGCTACACCAGTCTCTGTTGCTGAAAATCTGCCCTTGTATGTGGAATGATTTATGAAAAGCTACAGGAGAAATGCAGATTTTGCTCCTTATTTAACTGCTACTTACTTAAAGACAAGATGCACTTACATTAGATGGGCTTTGGGGAAGATGAGCCGCTTTCTGGCCTCCAAACAGCCCAAATCCCTGAGGAGTGACAGGCAACGCTGGCAAGGGCAGCTCAGGGCGTGTGCTGTGGTGTTACCCTGCCCACCGCGGGAACCTGAAGCAAAGAAAACCAGAACAAAAATACACACAGAAGGTCAGTGCACCACCCTGCAAGAACGTCTGGATCCCAGCTGGGACTTTGGCACTATTCTTTGTCTTTCTTTAGGAACCTAACCTTTCTGCAGGACCTATCCAGAAGCGACCCCGCCTTTTACAATATAACATAGATATAGCAACAGTAGGCTAAGACAGAGCATATTCCATTTTGAAACTTCTCTGAAGGTCAATGTGATTCTATTAAATGCACTAACATTTAAAAATCCATAATGTTTTTCCCAAGATGAATTTCTCTGTCATGTTTCTAAAGACTTGCACTTCTGTATCATTAGCTGTAGGTGTTCAGCAAATGCAATCATTCACAAATAGAGGAACACAGTGGCAAACAAGAAACAATGAGCTTAAAGGTAGCCAGGTATGACAGACCACTATAGATAAAAGCAATGACCTCTGGTACACATATGTAGCTAATTACGGTGCAGGATTCAAGACCCTAACATCTGAGTGGGAGGATGCTGAAATAATCTTTTAAGCCATAAACAAAACTTCATAATCAGGGAGACTTCCTGAAGAAAAGGAATCCATTTCCTTCGGCAATATTTGTTAACAGTAAGTCTAATAAAGGTGTATGTATCTATAGAGCCTAAGGTAATGCATTATGAACAGGCTAATGCATTATGAACAGGTTAATGGTTTTGCTTTTTCCATTCTTGGATATCTACAAAAGAAAGCTGTGATTTTTTTGTTGATTTGCTGTGTAATGGTCTTGCATTTATTTCCCAGCTCTGGGAATTGCTTAGGAAACAATACTGATGACTGAGGGATTTGATAACATTCACTTCAGTTCCCAGTAGGCTCATGACAAAGCATGACATAGAAGGGGAGGGAAACACTTTTCTGCATCGAAAATGGAATAGAGACAAATATTAATGTTATAATGACACAAGGTGAAGATCTAACTGCCTTGCAATTCTCTGTCAAACCCCATGTTACTCAAGATATTTATTAATGATTTAGTATAAGCAGTGAAGAAGCCCAAGCTGCAGAAGGACCTGCTCGCCGTGTTTGTAAGTATCCCTGAGGACTGGAAGGAATTTTGCAAAGACTTAATGTGTGTCCACAAAAGAAAGGGTCACAGCTTTTAATAAGTTTTCTATGGCAACCTCCTTGTTAATTTAGAGCCTTCCGGTATGTATTTTGCTTTTGTCATCACGCAGTCCCTTTACTGCCTTGCTGAAGCCTGAGGTTATAGCACACTTAAAAACCAAAACAATCTCCCCCAGAAAAACAACCAACCAACCAAAAAAAGGAGATGGCAACATGGTATCAGAGCTGAGAAACGGGATAAGGCAGCTCACACTGAGCACTTGGTAGCCATTGCCACACAGGTGTCAGCACCTGAGCCTGCTGCTGGGCCTTGCCTGTTGGCCTCGCGTCTTGTTTTGAACATGGTTGTGTTGTAAACCTCTTCAAAAATGATACAAACTGCTTTTTACAAAACATCCAAATAAAGCAACTCTTTCATATCATGCAAAAAGAGACCAAAAGCCTGTTGCAGCAGGAAAACCACTGGCTGGCGGCCCACACCCTGCCAGCCTTTTCCGAGGGGCCCCTCTCCACGACCGAGTGGTGCAGGACTGCACCCTGGGAAAACTGCTCAGCTGCCCACCCCCGCCTTCCCCTTCCCTGAGTGAGGGTCCTGCCGATTTTCCCCTTCATAACTGGAAACACATCCCACATGGGAAAGAACCGCAGCCACGTACCAGATGTGTCTGGCTGTGCGGCAATGACTGCTGCTACATCACACCGTCCCCAGACGTCCAGCTACGACATGACCATGAAAATCAGCTGCCCTCCACACAGAAGAGCAGATATCCTTGCTAGATACACTGCTGGTGATGTGGCAAGAGTGAGACTGGAGTGTGGGATCTCCCCAGGCCTCATTAATAAGATACACATGCAAATAAGTCGTACACAGAAAAATGCACAACATATCCCTTTTATAAAAAGGGATATGTTATACATATGTGTGTGCCAAAGGTATATGCTATGCTATGAAAATGCCTGTTTAAATAGAAATGCTGGCTGATTCAGAAAAGTACGAGAGGAAACACCACAGCTATCTTTCACTGATGTGCACAGGAAATGTGAATGGGCATTTTACAGAAATTTCAAGCCTACTTGTATCTGTTATTAATACAAAGTAAACTCACTTCTAATATATTGGTTTAACAAGACATATACTGCTAAGGCCAAAGTCGTCTTAAATGCTTTAAAATCCAATATTGATCATTTTCTTACCTCATACTTCAAAACTGCCTTTTAACTTAATTCATAGATGGCCCAACTGCATAAA
The DNA here is from genome assembly GCF_047370975.1 of Nipponia nippon. Lineage (NCBI taxonomy): Eukaryota > Metazoa > Chordata > Aves > Pelecaniformes > Threskiornithidae > Nipponia > Nipponia nippon. The sequence continues at coordinate 77,703,907 of NW_028262380.1, read as the reverse complement.
AACACAACACAGAAAAAGAGTGTTCTAAAAGAGCGAAATCTGCTGTCAAACTGAAACAAGTTCCCTCCTGCCTGGTACCATTAACGCTTTCTGATTTATGGAAATGTTACTCAGTTAGTCTTCCTAAAAATTCACTGGATTGGAAAAATAAAAGGGTTGTTCACTTTATACTTTCAAGGCAAATGTTTATGACAACATTATTATGGAGAAAAATGCAAGCAGACCAAAGAAGAATAATAATGGACATTTTCAATGTTATTGATCTGACTGATTTTTTTCTAATTTGCTTTCTGAAAGGCTCAAATTAAAACAACCGATCCTATTCAGTAATTCAGTAAACTCTCGGTGTTGCTCAGAGCAATGCGAGTTTGAACTCACTGAATTGGAATTTCAAGACTCATTCCCTGAGTTCACTTGGAGAATAAGCATGTCTGAGTACGGCTGTGCTTTACCAGCCAAGCGCATGCTTAGTTTTCACAGAATATATTCAGTGCGTATTTGTCTGGCAGAAGTTACTCAGCAATTTTGAGAAACTTGACCACAACGTGTTATCACCAGCAGAGATTTTTCTCCACTGAACACGCAAACGCAACTTTTTCTGAGAAAATGTGGTTTTGTTGCTTTCAGACACAATTCGAGGACAGATTGCTCATACGCTGGCAGTGTGACCAAATATTGATGTTCATGTTATTTGGATAGCAATCCCATAACATATTGCATCTATCAAACAATTACCTTGTCACTAGCTCTTTAAAGTCTAGAAATACGTATATGCACAAGCAGCTTTGTTGATGCATGTCATTCCCCACACCAATAACTTGCAGCTGGGAAACTAACAACCTAATTTGTACCTTGTTGGGCAACAAGATGTTCTGACAATTCATTGTGCAGAAGAAATCCAGACTTCGGAAAGTATTTTTTTGCTGATTCTCTGGGCTTCCAGTAGATTTTTATTGCACTCTAAACCAGGGATTGCATCCCTTAACCTATAACATTGAAATTGTTCGGAATTTTGTTATTGACTTCAGCTGAAACAGGAATGAACTTCAATTTAGCACATAACTGGCTGCTTAGGTAAGTCTCCAGCCCCAGCTGGCTGAAACCCTATGTATGCATAGGTAAAGTCCGGTCTTTACTCTGCCCTGGTATTTCTAAACTGAACAGATTATTATAACATTCAAAAAGGACTCAGGAAAAAGGCTTACGCATTTTAAAATAAACAAAGAGTTTTCTTTAGCTTCTAAGGAAATTGAGAAAAAAACCACACCCTCTTTTTTCCTTCTCTCTCTTTTTCTGGCACACATTTTGAACCAACCATTTTGTGTATATTCTGGTTATTATTTTTCCCATGCATATATGCATTCCTAGCACAGAGTAGAATCATAAATCTCACAGGACAGATGAAAATATCTTGAATATGAATTAAAAGAAAATTACCCACTGAGGAGCTAAAATCCCTCAATTTCTCACTTAAAGTCAGTCAAAACCATTAATCTAAACTGTTAACATGTCCATGTTGACACCACATGGGCACACCTTGGCAGCACCACGGACACAATTATGTCGCTTCTATTCATAAACACCTTGGTCCCGACCCAAAGTGCTTAACCATACGCTTATATCTAAGCACGCTTGTAGACCTTGTGAAGCCAATGCAATTACTGGAGAAATATTCTACTGTGAGATTCATCCTGTGCACCTCTATATTCTTCCCTTTACTTTCTCTGACCCAAAGGTCTAGACACCTTATTCTTCCTGACATAGAAGGGCTAATTTTTTACTATGGTCATACAGAAAATCATCATCATTACCACCACAATAAAGTAATTAAATAGATGAGCAAGAGAAATCCATCAATTGCATGAAACATGCCTTCACTTCTACTCTTTCCTTTTCTAAATGACAACTGTTTGGAACAAGGATCCTGCTCCTCAGTAACCTGTGAAGCAGCCAACATTAACTTGTCATTCTAGTACCAACAATGACAGCCAAAATATTAGGAACCACATGATGTAATTTACTATATTGTGATGTGTTTGGATAGCAACTGTAAGATTGCCATTTTTTACAGCTTTTCAGGATTTATAAAGAAAAAACCCACAATTTTACAGTGTTCATTACCACACCAACATCACCATTTTTCTAGTGACTTGCCCAAATTTTGATACCAGAAAGAATGACACCCTCTTAAGTCTACTATCTTATTTTTACAAAAGAGTGTAAAGGAATACAGGTGCGGGGCTCTATCAGTCCTAATAACAGTAGAGGTTTCTAACATTGCAGTGATTTCACTAGATTGAATTTAGATGTGCTTTCACAGAAGCAAGCAGTTAAAAACTGCTCCAGAGTCATCCCTGTCTCCAGTAGCTTGTTGGACTGCACCGGGAGATAATGGATTGACATTATTACTGATCTTGGCCAAACGCTGTCGGTACAGTGCTCAAGGTCATTCGCAGCTTACCTCTGCATGTGCTGGGTGATGTACAGCAGCGCTCAGCTGCGCTGATGGGTTCATCGTTCTCCGAAGGCAGTGACCAATGTTGAGCAGCTGGCTGAAAGGCTGTTTGATCTTCCCACTGCTTTGGCAGGCAGTACCACACTGCAGGGGGGCGGGGGTGGAAAAAAAAAAAAAAAAAGAAAAAAAGTAAAGGAAAACCCCACTACTGAAAAGATTTATCAGCAAATGTAGTAGAGCCATGCTTGACCTCCATATCTTCTCTTGTTCCCCAAAGGCAGCACATGTAAAGTATTTCCTGTCTTTCATGTTACTGACTGGAATGCATCATGAAGTCCAAATTTGCAACCTGCTGTCTGTTTTAGTCATTAGGCATGACTTTCTTTGTCTCTTGATGAGAGCTGCAGCCAACTGTTCACTGTTGTAATGCATAATTTTTTTCAGTATTCCCCCCCTCCCCTGAACAAATAAACAAAAATACCCAGACAGGCTGAAAGCTGAAATTCACTCATCAGCCAAGGCTGCTGGGTATCTTATTTCTACATCAGCACATCACGCTCTGCTCTAGACCACCAAAGCATTAGTCACAGAGTAAATAGCCTCCACTTATTATTCAGGGGCCAAATTCAAAGGTTACTGAACAACAACTAGAAGCATCTACCAGATTACAAAAGAGCTGATCTGCCCCAACGCTTATCCAACTGAGCACAGAAGTTGGAGTTTACTGGCTGCAACTTGGTTCTACATTCACAGATCTGTCAATAACATCCATGCATTGTGATCTTGATATTATTTTTTAAAATTATGTCCACTCTGCAGAGACATGCCACAGGTTAAGAAATTAAGCTTATCTTTGCCAGTTGCTATATCTTGGAATATTGTTCACAACACAGTTACTTGGTATTTTAATCTCCAACCATCTTCAAAGTCAACTGAAGACAATTTACAAGGACATTAAAATATACGTAGAGTGTAAAATACCAGTCCGGTTCTGTTTTGATCCCCACATGCGGTACACAAGTACTGGTTATGCCCTCGCTCTGCTATTATATATATGTTCAATAAATGTCTTTAAAATGAAAGAGACTCATAGAATCCCTGATCACATTTATAATAAGTCTCCTGCAGTAGAGAAAAAAAGAACTAAAAAAGGTGCACATGCCAAACTGATACCTAATTTGAAAACTAGATTGGTGAGAGGGATCTCACCTGACAGAAAGTGACCTGTGGGGCTGCTTTGCCATTCCAGTAATAAAAGTTTATTCCATGAGCAGCAAAATGAGCAGAACTTGATTTCCTATCTATTTTTGCTCTTTGTCCCTTAAACCTCCTTCCAGTGCAATAGGCCAGCCATCTGCTCTTCCCCTACAGCAGCCCGAGTTGCAGATACCTGCAGTGGTCAGTCTGGAGCTGGAGACATGGGTTGGCCCAGCAGCTCCTGTCAAACCCACGAGGTAACTGATGGTTCCTGATGGTGCTTCTGTCGGTGCGGGCACCAACATGAATCTTTTCCTTCTATCCAGCTCCCAATGCTCATAAACCTCATAGGCAATTAAGGTGATTAAGTCCCATCTCAAATTTGGTTGAAATTGCTGAGCCGTTTCCAAGGTTATGAAGGGGAGACTGGCTGGCAGATTGGGAGGCGGACCGCAGAGAGCTGGCATGCTAGGTTAAAAGCAGCCCATTCCTCTCATTCGGCACAAATATCCAAACCCTCGCAATTAGAAGTAAAACAGCCTTTGACTATGTTGCACTAACAGTTTGGCAGCTACTTTGTAAATTATAAGGCAGTTTGATATTTTTTGAATACTAATTTGGCATCAGTCTTTGCAAGCAAGTTGACAAGACCTAAAGGTCAACTCATCCATTCATCTGCAAATACAATTGCATCATTTATCCATGTCCCACCTTTAAACTCAAAGACAGGCTTTGTTGGTTTTAATGGTTTGGAATTTCAAGATGGAAAACTGACAGAATATCTGCCAGTTCTCTTGTTCAGTGAAAAATGTTGGTCTGAAGGGAGAATAAACATTGAATTCAGTTCTTCTACAACAGCAGGAGTTTCAGTCTTTCCCTTTTAGGAAAAGTTGCAGGATCCCAGACATGAGTCACCTCTTTGGAAGAAAAGGATGGAATATTACAACTGTATTTGCCCACAGACTTCACCAAGAGGTAGAATGCTTTAACGGAAAGTGTCTGGTCATGCCATGCATCTCTCAGGCTCACTATTTCCAGCCTTTGCCTGACCATACCCATTTACTTTGAAAGCTGTGAGCTCTGGTGGAGTAGGGATGCTCAGGCAGTTTCTACTGTTGTGCTCCCAGTTGCGGATAACACTATGCAGTTCACTCCCTCAGCTGTAGGCCGCAGGCTGATAGCCTAAATTATTCTGTTGGGAATTACTTTCCCTATAGCTTGAAGTAATGAATTGACTCTCATTACCTGGTTTAGCTCTGGATTTTCTCATTAATTTTAAACAGATACCAAACAGATCATTCTGGGGAAACTTTCCTAGTGAGAATTACAAACAAGAAGATTGTTGCTAAGAGGCATTTTCCTCTAATTCAGTCCATTAAACATTGTCTGAAAACAACCAATAGAACAATAAGATCTGCTTGACTGACAGCCAAGGCAGGCTATATTACTAACAGAAACTATTGAGCTACTTCATGTTTCATGGAAACTTGCGTTCCCACCAGTCACGAGTTAGCTATGCAGCTTTGCGCAAGGTTAATAAAACCAAAAAAGCCTCACGTCTCCAAAACTTTAGACTATATGGCAAATCGTTGTCATCTTCCCACACTAGAAAGAGTATTTCTAGTATATTAATGACAGAAGATCCAGAACTGGGAGGGTACGTTGGAGACCGGGTGTTTGGCTCTAGCATTGCCACCAGATGCATTTGCAGTGTCCCTTGGGCATTTATGTAACCTTGGGTTTTATTTATGAGAAGTACAACCAAATCATGTATCCTTTTCTTTAATACCCTTTTCATTGTCTGTGAATTATATCTCATTTCGGGTTATGACAAATGACAATTTCAATTTCACATCCAAATGGGATTTGAAATGCCACACAAGATGTGTATTTAATACTTTACATCACCGCATCTATTTTAGGTAAGCATCTATACACACTCCAGATAGTGCACTGAAGCCTCACTTAGATTAAGCAGCAGCAAGTCCTGTTCACTGAGGCAGGGAATACAGATTTTCCATACTTTGAGGTGGATTGGCCACACCCTCATATGCCAATTCTCAAGCACAGGCATTAGTCCTTTTTTTTGTCAGTTTAGATAAATTGACTGTGTCATTCATAACTCTGCTAATCACAGCCACATTACTCAACATACTATCTGGAGAGTTTTCAAACTACCTTTATAAAATATCTTAACTCTTTAAAGGACAACCACTGTGTTTCAAAACTTTGCCTGCCCGTTTTGACCATCTGTGTAAATTAGCAAACAAACTTCATGACCACTTGTAAGATACAGCCCCAAATTTACAATTGTTACCTGACAGACATCCAAAGAGCAGAGACGGGAATGCAACTTAACCCAGCAATGCCCAGGCCTCTTTAAAAACAGGCAGACCTACTATACACATCTAAGACACTTTGCTAATTAATGGATACGCACATGTCACTCCAGATAAACAACATCTGATGGACAAGATAGATGACCGCAAAAAATAACCAACAGCAGTTTGACAAGAGGGAATCAACACTGCCCTTCAGAAGGGAGAGCAGGGGGTCAGCAGAAGAGAAAATCTGTGGAGAATAACCAGTCATGTTTTATGTATCAATTTATTTTACGTGTGCCTTACAGAGCCCACTGGCATAATTTCTCAGTAATTTTATCAAAAATCAAGATAAATGTAAAAATAAAAGTGAAAGTGCTTTATAGGAGCTTGGATGGTAGCGAGAGGGTAGACTCAAAGACGTTAGAACTAACCCATGTATTTTGGGGAAACTTGGAGCCGAAGTAATGCCTATCTTCTATAAATTGCATAATTTATATGAATTACTCAGTGCCCATAGACTAAAGCAAATTTGATAAAGGAAAAAGGAGTCCTCATCACTGAAAGAAATATGACTGTGCTGAGGGAAAAATAAGACTGGCACATTAAAAACCGCTGTTAGGAACAGGACTACTGCTCTGATTGCAACTCATGTGTGAGTCAGTCAACTGCCTGTAACTACGAGATTGGCACTGTTTAAATTCACAGCTTTTCAGAAGGATGAAGCTTGTTCCCTATTCATCTTTGCCACCATCTAAAGAATTAAGAGAGTGGCTGGCAATGAAGACCAAATTAATCATGTTTATTGTGACTACCATGACTGTTATAAAACAGATACTCTTACAGCACATGCTAACCTCCCCCACACTTTTTCTTTCTTTATTCAAAACCAGGTGAACATTTAGTTCAGGTCCCCTGAGAGATACGTCTAAGAAAAGCACTGATTCCAGGAATAAATCCATTTCAGGTACATGCAATAGAAGTTGCTTGTAATACACTATTTGCACTTAAGTGTCTAGATGTAACATTGTTCTCACATCTGAAGTCATGCAGTTCTTTCTTAAAGAATGGCTTTGAAGAGTCTTCAAGAACAACCAGCTCTGTAGAAAAGTAGCTAACCAAAAGATATTTATCTTTGATTTAGTTCAATATTTCAATCTTATCTGAATATTTACTCTTTATGGTGGAAGCGGCTGAGGACAGGGAGCAATTAGGAAATTTCTGAACCAAGGTCAGCTCAAACACAGTCAGTATGATATTACTGTCAAAGATAATATTCAAAATTTTCAAATGGGCTAAGCAAAGACTGCGGAAGGAATGCCTGTAGAATAATGTGGACTGACAAAAATGGGAAGGCTTTGAACTAGGGAGTTTGAACTAACACACAAACTCTTGTCCTCAAAACAACTCCTTCCTTGACATTGTGAAGTGTTAACAACCTTTGTCCAAAAAGACATCAGTGGAAGAACAGCTGTAGTCATCCCTTACCTTCCCTGGCCCTACAGAGTGCAATGTGCACCCAAGCACAGGAGGGTTTGCTGCTGCACACCCCACCCAGCCTATGATCCTCCAATCTAGGCTAGAGAATTGTGTTCCTATTTCATCACTGCTGCCCCACAGACACATCACAGCGACATCAACATTTCTCAAGCAGAACCACCCCATCCTAGCTAAGATAAAGGGCTACATTATCATCTGGCACCACTCAATCAAGGCCACAAAGAGCAGATACAGCCTAATTTTTCTTTCCACACTCCCATCATACTCTCCAAGGCTAAATAGCTAATAGCTGTGCTACCCACATGCCCTGCATATTCTGACATTTAGGAATGGTGACATTTTAATGCTGACTGTTGCAGCAGGTCATTTTGAAAAGAACTTCCATAGTCACAACATGATAATAAAACTCTTCTGCCCTGTGCTTCAGTCATCACAGGCAGGTAAATGGATACAAAGTTTGGAGGGGGAACGCAAAGTCAGTACAGAAAAAGAGGTGTTGTACACTGGGCTGAGTTCGCACGACTGAACTTCTAACTTATTACCGCCATCGCAGTTCACGGTCTCTGGCAGAAGAGCCTGTTGGGCCAGGGATCTGGATTCCTAAATGTTCTTACCCTGCCCTGTTGGTGAAATTGACGATCTCTTTTATAGCTAAAAATATAGCCTGGCTTGATTTGTTTCCACCCACCATTAACGAGATGCAGTCCTACGCTCACAAGTTCCACTGTGAAGCAATGGGACAGCTGCAATCTTGCTAAAAAATGCAAGGAGGGTAATGATGTCACTCTGTCATTTGCTCCTTTATAACTGTCAAAGGGCCAACTGCATTTTATGCATCAGACTCCACCGATAGTAGTGGAAATGTGGCTTTCAGGCAAACTACTTACAAAAAAAAAAAAAGCTTAACGAAGCAAGGACTCTCACCAGCAAATGTTTTAGACGTACCTTGCTGCTGAAGACACTAGAGAGGACTCAGTCTGACAGACTGTTGGAAAACAATGAAGTTTTGAAGCAAGACGACTAAATAAAAATGAGTCTCTAAATATTAAAACCAAATTATTCTCCCTTGTGTGAAGAAAGAGAATCAGAGGCCTAAAGTAAATATTTGAGTCATCTGATCCACACGCTGTAGCCACAACTCATTAGGTATCTGCTAATTACAGCTTTGAAAGATGCCATGGAGTGACACAAGGCAACCCTACATGTATTTAGTTAGTTTTACAACCGAGGAGCCTGAGAAACCCTTGGGTTCTTTCCTACAGTCAACAGCTTCAACAAAGAGCCTCTCTATTAATTACAACCACATCTTGTCCTTTTTTATATATGAGAAACACTACAATCCTTATAAAAACTATAAAACAGCCATTGTCATTTAGGGATGCTATTAATCAAGGCATTCTCGTGTGTTTTCCCTTCACAGTTCCCTTGCCTAGATTTCAGCATAACAGCTCGTTGGTTTTTAACTAAAAGCAGAGTGGCCATATGCAGCCATTGCAGAAGGCTCAGGATTTGGATTTCAGTGCAGGAAACGCTTGGCTGTGATCCCTCTTGCAAAGGGGAGACCCTGAAGTGTCTGCTGGCATTACCAGCACTGTAATGGTCAATCTGATAAAAAGGATTGAAAATAGCTACTTTGTTCTGAAAGTAACTTTCACATTGTTGCTGCTCTCCTTTTCCACTCCTGGAAAATCAGTGCAATAAGCAGGAAAGAAGCTGAATTCCTTTTGCGCTATCCCAAACAGGTTACATCTGGGATCCAGACGTGACATAAATGGCAACCTGGAATACTTAGACTCAAGATTAAGAAAAATTTTCTAACATTAAGGGTAAGCAGTTGCCTAATGAAGCTGACAGGTTGTCATTATTGAAGATATTTAAGGGCAGTTTAGACAAGCATCTACTAGGAATGCTAGTGTACATATTCTGCTTTGGGGATTAAATGACATCCTAGGATCCTTTCTGGTTGCCTGACTCTACAACTCAGCAGCCTCCCCCCTCCCAAGTTACCCACCTTCCATTTTGATAGTCTTCTGTATAGTTTTTAAACTCCTTCACAATTCACCCAGGAACTCTGCACAGATATACCTGCAACCCCTGAGGAAGACTGAAATCTCGGGTACTTAGTAATAAAAAAGGAAAAAAAAAAAAAAAAAAAAAGGGATTGTTATCTCATTGAGAAGTAAAAAACGAGGCAGAAGATGCACGTGATAAAAGAAGATACCAGAATCACAGTAGTATAAATTACGAGTTACAAGAGGGATATAAATCCTGTTAGCAGGTTGGTAGACACCTGACATTTTTCATTTCTCCATAAAGCTATTATACACGCTCACTGGACTAGAGAATTAAGACTAGTTCTGCCAGTTTGAGTCATAGCCAATTTAGGTGAGTTGCAAAGTTGCCCTCTGTTTGGGTCCATGTTAGACACCTTCACTCTACACCAGCTAATTTACTGCTGCAGTAGATTAGCTTTGAAGCATCACTAGGCGAAACGTTTTTCAAGGCACCTGGAAAACAGCTAAGTGTTAGTGGATAACTTTGGAGTGACTGACTGATTGACCTTTTTTTTCCTCCCCTGATAAATAAAATAGGAACTATTTAGTACAGATTCACTGCTTAAGGCTCCCAGTTTGTCACAGAAGTCCTCTGAGCCTTGACTTCAGCAGCCTGTAACCAGGTCACCAGTTATCATAGAAACACAGAGAAGAGAGCCAAGAGGGACCTTGGTTAGTCCTCTCCCCTGCCCAAAAGATCCAGCACACAGGAAGAGGACGGCTGAGTAGGACAAGCCAGCAATAGCATGGTTCTTCCATGTGGTTTTATGGGGCAGTTAACTTTTATTACCTGGTAATTACTGAGTAAGACTTCAGACAAACTGACTCTACAGCCCACATGGCAACAGACTTGTGTGGGCAGTCAGCTCACAGAAATCATGCTGCAAGACTAACGTTTCAGAGGGGAAAGTCTGTCCATTAGGAAAGCCAAGTTCAAGAACATAGTTTAGCCATACGTTAATACTACCATTAAAGAATATAAATACCAACTCTCAAGTTAAAAAAAAAAAAAAACAAAAAAAACACCAAAAAAACCCAAACACAAAACAAAACCAAACTTGCAAAAAAGAAGCCAAAGAATAGGAAGAAGTTACCAGGTACAGGCTGCAAAGACAAAAAGTACAAAATATCTTAAGAATAAAAAAGGCTGGAGGGCAAGTGAGCAGGGATCAGATGACAAAAAATGTGTCTGTGAACAGAAATGCAAAGAGCTTTAGAGTTGAGGTGGGAAGGTTAAGATCCATGCTGCAGAACAGATGCTTGCTTATAATAACACCACTAAAGTTGGTACAACAAGAAGGAGCAAAGAAGAGGGAAGAGATGGCCTTAGAAGAGGAAAAAGGAAGAAATATTGAACGTGCACATTTTTCAAAGCAGAAGCAGCATAATCCAGGGGTACAATAGCTGTTGCTTTAAAGCATTGGGTATTATTACCAAGGAAATTGCTTGATATTTTTTCTTCTTTACTGTTCACTACTATGGTATTATTTCTTCATGTAGTCCATAATGAGAAATATGTATGAGCAGAACACATTAATACTTGTAAGATCAGCACTAGCATTCTTCTCTGTAGAGGCACTGAATATTTTTGAAACAAACACTTTGGTGAACCTCAGACTACTTTCTGTAAACTGATGCTAGTTAACTAGTTTTGATCATGTATACCTGTTTTAAACTTTACTTAAACCTTAAAGCTAAAAAGATATCAAACAATCCTAAACCATGTGATAAACAGATGCCCAAGTCATATAATTCCCAATCTCTTCTGTTCATTCTTTGTAATAAAAAGCAAAATCTACGGTTGATTTACTGTGCACTCAAACGTTGGGAGAATCCAGGAACATGTGGGATCAGTTTAGGTCAGGATCAAAACCCCATAATTTAGCTGAGAGCAGCTTCCAAACTAAGCTCATATTTTTTCAGACTATATTTATAGTGCAGTTACTATGTGCCAGTACATCATTAAATGTCCTAAGAACTAAAACAACCCTATTCTTTACTAGGAGGGTTTTTTTCCCCTTAAGTTAGAAGTACCCATTCTACTATAATTCTGCATGAATCGGCAACACTCACAGTATTCAGTCCCCATCCCATCTCCAGATCTGATGGCTGCTAAGCTGTCTACAGACTTTTCTTGTTGCTGGTAAGAGATCAGAGTCTCCTGTTCTCAATTTCTAACATCCACCCCAGCCTGGCTATGACCACTGCTCCCCCTGACCAGTTTGAAGCTGGAAGTAGATTTGGCAAAAAAGCAGAACAGACTTGGGATGAAAGTGAGCATCTGGCTCCACCAGGAGTACATCAGCCTTGCGTAGGCTGTTGAGAAGAGGGAGGGATAAGCTACAAAAGCAGCAAAAAAAGAAAGAAAAAAGAAAAGCAAAAAAATCCAAAAGCTAAACAAAGAAGCCTTCAACCATTCATGCTGTTGTCTGACCTACTGCCCAGAACGCAGGATGGGGAGCGAGAGGAGTGACTCTGATTTCCACCACTATGTTTGTGATATAAAGCTCTCTCTCATGGGCTGCTCCGTCTGTATGATACAGATAATGATGCAATTTTCAAACATTCTGGTTTCTATACTGTGTGCTCAGCCACATGGTATTGTTTGAGAGTCTGATTATTTCCGATCCTGCTGCATTAAAGCAGCAAACTAAGAAGAGTGTTGTGCAGGAGACAAATTGGACATGGATCAGAGATCTTAGTTTAACATACTTATTAGAGGAATGGTGCTTTTTGATGAATGCTCAGAGCCAAAAACTTGTCCTTATCACACAGAAGTTGCTGTCTGTAGGGAAAGGCACGGTGAGAGGAATGCTGATTGGAAAAGCAGGAGCTGACTCGGTATCTCTCTCAAACAACACTGGGACATGCTGAGCTCAGGACGCAGTGGAAGAATGAGCAAAATCATGTCACAGACTAAATCAAGAGACACTTCTGCTTTGCAGAGCCTACAGCTGTTGCAACATCCACAAACTTATTTGAAACACAAAACATGAGCTGAAAATGAGCTATTGGGAGATTTTTTTTCTTTCTTTTTTCCCTTTTACCACTTGAATGTGTGCAGAAGATACAGTCTGTGTATTAAATGGTTTCCTAAGAAGAAAATGACAGAGACAGGAATAAATACCCAAGGATTTATGCAGCCAGTGCACATTCAGCGGCAGGAAACTTTGCCAGGTCGTTACATGCATTCATGAAATGGTCTCTAACGTCTGACTGGAAAGCACTGCAATATTCAGTGGGATGTACTGAAAGGCAGCCAACATGGCAAGCATCTTGGGTGCTTCTACAACAATAATTAGCTTTATCAAACTTCAACTAGTGATGTCAAAATATTTTTAGCTTGTAGTCATGAAATGGGCAACAAACATACAAGTTTGCTACTTCATACTAACATATGTTTGGTCACAAGAGGTTACATGCTCATCTGTTTCCAAATTGTGTTAAAAATAAAATTAAAAAATACCCTTTTTTCCTGTTTGTGTTTTTGAAGTGTGTCAGCTTGCACACAAATCATGGCTTTGCAGGACTTCTTATCTCTCTGATATTTCTCACGATCTAATGGCTTCAGTGTAGACCTGCAAGGTAAAACACAGTTTTAAGCATGTATAACAAAACTGAGCTTTCCAGCAAAATGGATTTGTTGACAGCAAGAGAAAAAGTTTTGACACACAGATAACATTTTGGCTGAAAAGAATTTCAGACTGTTGCAACGCAGACAGCAAAGGGCCTGCAATGTTTTTGCTTCCCTGAAACAAACAGAAATAAGGACTAGATTTTAAACTCCACTTTCAAAAGTCTGACTTCAGACCCAATAGAAACAATCACAATTTAAATTATTCTGTGAAGACAGAAAAACCTGAAGTCAAGCACAAACCTCTTGCCTGATACTGATTAGAAGAAGGAGCCATACAACTCTTCTGATAGCCCACTACAGTCTTAGTGGCATTCATGACACCAGCAGGTAGTTTTGTGAACGTGGTTTTTCAACCTTAGCACTGAGAAAACTGACAAATTAAATAAGCGAAATTTGCCAGTGATTGTGTAGCACTTCTTTTTTTCTTTTTCTTAAAGCAGCCAGAAAAGCCAAAGAAAAAAAAACCCAAACCCTCAACCATTTCACTACTGAGCTATAATATATTAAATCATAGGAATGAGCCATCAATATCATGCTGCTGGGAAAAAATGGAAAACCATTCTGGGAAAAACAAACAGAAGTATCATCTGTAAAACACATGGCATAACGCTTGCATTTGGCTGGGTGGTGGGAAGCAGGCGGCTCAGCTGTGGGTACCATCATCCCAAGAGGATGTGGACAGAGCAGAAAAAACCTGGAGAACAGGAACAAGGATGAGGAGGGGTCTGGGGAAGGCAGCTTATTAGAAAAGGCTGAAGGATTAAGGGCTGCTTGTGCTGAGGAGCAGAGCAGCAGTCCTCTTTGTGGTGGTCTTCAGACGTGTGAAGAGTGGTTAGGAAGAAGGAAATAGTTTCTTCCGCACCCCCAGCCCCTTGGACAGCATTAAGCTCACTGAAGAGCATAGAGTGCCAGAGACAAGACTGAGACAAGCACCCCTGCTGTGACTTTTAGTATAGCAGGAATTATAAGTTTGTGCAATACAATTTGGCTACATTCTGAAAAATTCATCACGATCTTGCTAGCTGATGCATTCCTTGTACACATGTAAGTGTTTGCTCTGAAGTTGTCCTCTCCCATCACCAAAGCAACAGTGCTCAGCATTTCCTTCTGGTGTCCACCTGGCCCTTCATTTCAAGCTGCTTTGCTTTGATCTTCCTCCTTTCTGTTTACTGTTATTAGCTCATTAGCGGTTTGCCTGTCTTTTTCCCGAGCCTTCTCCTCCGGCTGTTGGAAAACGTGCTGGGTTCTCTTTGCTGACTCAGAAGCACGTCACACTTCTCCATTAGAAGCAGCTAAAGAAACAGGAGTGATCTGGTAGTTGCAACGGACCGACCAGGTTTCACAAAAGATGTGCTGCAAATTAAACAAATAATTCAGTTAAAATAATTTATGACTGTCAGAGTTACCACTGATAGATTACCTGCTCTGGAAAAACAGGGGAAATATGTTGAATATGACTGGAAAGTATCTAGAGCTTATTTAAATACAAAGCAGCAAAAGGCAAAAGTCAAGGCATTCAGGAACAAATAGACATGCGCACATTTAGTGCCTGCCTGCTAAGCTACCACAGCAGAGGCTAAATCTAGAGGGCAAGTGAGAAACAGATGAATGGCATTTTTGACAAGCACTAAGTTAATTATCCTGCATAGCACATTCAGGGTCTCAGATCTTGGAGATCATAATGAATCGCCTAGATGCAGTAAGTTTGTTCCTCTCATGGGATACGGACCTAATAAAAAAATTAAGGTGTTGGATAATCCAGGAAAAATTACAAAACAAAGCGCTATTTATGCTTGATGCCCTCAAAGCAGCGTCTTCTGGGAGAGCATCGTGTCTTGGAAGACATTTCTGCAGTTCCCAGGTATTTCAGTTATCTTCCCAACACCACAAGCCCTTTTACAGATAAAGGCAAAAAGGTAAAATTACAGAAGAGCTGCTACCATAAACAGAAACAACAAAGATGCTTGAGTAAACTGAAAAGAAGCCGTTCAGAAAGATCCTGACACTCCTTCTTCAGCTACCCAGCTTCAGATTTTGGGCATATTCACAGTACAATGAAACCATCCTAAACAGCTAAATATTTTTTCCCATTATACAGTGTGGTCCATGTTAGGTATTGCAGGGACAATTAAGGGGCATTCCCTTTTTCCTCAATCAACTTGTATTTCAACAGCACTTAAATGTATATGTACAATTTCATCTTTATTTATGTTACAAATTTTTGCTGCAGTAAGAAGGCTTATTAAAACTCAAATACAAAAATTCAAAAATTAGTTCTCCCTTTTTCTTTTCAAGTTCAATTTTCATAGTGCACCCCTTGTCCACCCATGGTTCCTTGCCACCCCAGATGGCTGAAAAACAAAGCGCTCCAGGTTACAAATCCACAAACTACTTTTATTGAAAAAATTGCTGTGTCTTCTGACAAGGAAAGGTCTGCATTGGACCTGATGGGAACAGGGCTCAGAATTATGAAAGCTGTGCCTAATGCAAGGAGATAATTCATACAACTAGTTACATCCCCCGTGGAAAATCAGGACACAATATCTGTACCTCAGGACTATTAATACGTACAATATTAAATCTCTGTTAAAACTTTAACAATCAATTGGAGACTAATAATACAGCTCTTAAGAACTAAAGGGAGATAGCAAATTCATTCCCTTTCTCCCTATAAGCCCTATTAATGATGGGATATATTGAATCTGTGTTTTAATTTTAACACTCTGAACATTTGCAAAGTTTTGAATAATAGTAAGTACTGAAAATTTAAAGTATTGGCTGACAAACCCAGCTCCACAACACCTTACATAGGCTGAGGTTGTCCATGTAAGTTGAATGCTATCAGTGAGTATGTGCAGGAGCCAGCAGGTACTGTCCACATCCTGCTTAATAATGCAAAAAGTCACCTAGAGGAAACACTCCCTCAGGACCAGGTGTATCCCAGCTGAGCCGCTTCTGAAATCAACTCTGCCAAGCTATTTCTTGAGGTTTTTTGGGGGTTTTGGGGGGCTGAACAGGCAAACCAAGCAAACATGCTTATCCAAGTAACAGCGACCTGCTGATTGAGAACAGCGGTGTAGGAGAGATCAAACAAAACCACTGCAGCAGTAGTTCGCGCTCCCTCACCCAACAGTGGAAAAGGCCTGGAGGGGCAGCCTGACCTGACCTGGTTCAGCTATGTCATTGATCCTGCCAGGACTCAGAAGCTACAGGTCAACTAATACCTTTGCTTCACACTCATCCATCTTTTAAAGACCGGTAACAATGCAAAAAACCACCCACCTTTCTATCTGTTGTAAGCTGAAGGAATTGCTGCCGCTTGATCAAGCTGTTCTCTGACTATACTGTAGGTATTTTCCCAGCATAAATTAAGTTTCTCAATATGAAATCCTTGAGAAAGAGACTCTGTCTGCCTCTTCCGCTCTCCAAACCCAACAGGCAAAGTTTTCGGGAATTATTCTCTCAACAGCTATTGGTAGCAACTGAAAGGATTTTCTTCCTGCATGAAAGCATAGCAGTGCTATTTTTAAAGAACTATTTATGTAATTTATTTTTTAAGTAACAATTTTGCATTTAAATGTTACTCTACAAAGTTAAAATGTGTCCAATCACCATCATTCACTTGAGGCAGCACAATTCCAACTTGAAAATTTGGGGAAACAGAAAAAGGGAGTGGGTAAGGAGAGAAAAAGAAAAATCTTTTTCAGAATTACATGTTGATGAATCAAAAAATGGAAACATTTTTCAAACAAATCTTCTATATGCAAGTATCCCAGTTTCCCAGCAACTCTATTAGTGACATAATGTTAACTTGGTGGGAAAGCAGCTCTGCGCTATGCTCTCTGGACAAGGAGCTACCAGCTTTCTTGGAGTCTATTCATAACTCTGCATTTGCATTTGATAAATTGCTTCATTGTTACATTCCTTCCCCTTTAACGTTGTGATTAATTATTCTTGTATTACACAAAAAAATATTTGTTTTAAAATGCTAATCTTCCAGCATTTTCTGTGTCATTAGACCAGGGGTTCAGTCAAAGTTTCCCTAAATTTCCAGAAAGTTGTTTAGGTATTTTCCTCGAAAAAAAAACATTTTACATAGGCTAAGTTTCTTCTACATTTTCTTATAAGACTGGCACTAATTTTAATAGCATGATTTTAATAGCTTTTAAACAAAATAAAGTATTTCATTATCTAGACCACTATTTAAGCTAAAACAAAGTGAGTTTTAATATTGTTGCATCCATAACAACAGATACAATTTTTCCTCCGTGTGTTTTCAATTTATATACTAAATATTTGTCAATTCCCAAACTGCATTCACAATTTCTTGAAAGGCAGGCACAGGATCCAAGTTTCTTCTAATTTATGCAGTCATAATTTATTTTTTTTTTTTTAACATAATGGACTTAATCTTACCAGCGTGAGCAGGACCACACTATGAGCGAGCTGGATCTTAAAAATAAGTATTCCAACCAAGCTAACATCACGGTGAGTGTTTCTTTGTAACTTTCTAACAGAGATTCCTCCAGGCAAATGCTCTGTCACAGCTTCATCATCCTTTTTGGGACAGCAGAGAAAGACTCCTCTGGGACATTTAGAGCTACCCAGGCAAGCGAGGTGGGCAATCAAGCAGAGATCTGGCGCCTGCCACCACCCAGGATACGATGACTAATGCATGTGTTTGCAAAGGTTTTATGATTGCAAAGCGCGAAAAGGGGCAGTTACGTGCTCACCACCTCTGGTGAGGAGCACAACACAGCCCAGCCCTGTATGATGCTGGGGTATTTAATAAAGGGCCACCTCCTGTCCCCCTCCTCACAGGCCTGTCTGAGCCCGGCGCCAGCAACCCCTCAGGTACAGCCACATACAGCAATGAGCGTCCACCTGCAGCTTGAGAAACACCCAGCTCGTGCACACTTCTGGCTCCTCTGCATCCTTTGCTACTTAAAATTCAGGTTCTCCCCAAGTAGTCTGTAAAATTTTTCTCCACTTAACCTCAAATTGCCTTTCTCCCCTGCTCACAACTTGAGCTGAAATGAAAAAAGTAAGCTTGGCTTGTCTTGGTGCATCAAGAAATAAAACCAGCTTTGAAACAACTGCAAAACAGCAAAAGTAGGTTTCAGTGGGACTTCTAATGTGCTGTGAATTATACCCACGCTTCATTAAATTACCTTGCTGAATCAGGTCCTGAATTAAAGTGAGAGATACACTTCAATGTTTATTTGGCTCAGATAATTAAAGGAAGTAACAAAATGAGTTTTTAGAGCTAATGTAAAATAAAGTTTTAGTAATTAAATATTTCTTCATTCAAGACCTGGCATAGCTATTTAGTATACAGCAAATGTAGGAATAGCTGAACAAAATTCTTCAGTTGCTATTCCCTACTACAGAAACCAAAGGGGGAAATTCTTAAGAACTGGCCTTACCTCATCCTGAGCCATTTGGAAATATTTTCTTTCAAGCCATTAAATGGCCTTTTGTGTCTCCTTTGTACCCCCCAGTTCTGGGTTCCATTTGAAGCCAACAAGTGGGAGCATGAGCTATTTACTTATTTACTTTAAGCTTGGAAAAATGGGAGAGATTTTGAAAAGGCTGGTTTCTTCTTGAGAAGGGGATGAAATTTCATACTGCCTCTTATTGAAACCAGTTCACATATCCCAGGCCTTTCCTCTCCCTACCCCCATCTCTCCCCCACCCCCATAATTTGCACATTTATGCATCAAATCTGATATAACAAATCAGACTCCCCAAAGACCTAGAACCCACTTCTACTCTGTCACATGAGGGCAGCTCCACCAGAGGCTGTGAAATGGCATTAGGGTAAGTGGAGAGTGGAATATGCTTTGCAGTATTGATTTGAATTAAACTGGAATTGAAAATAAAGACCCCCTGAACAGAGTTTCTTTTCACAGCACTAATAAAATCTGTATTTTTGGCAGGAGCGACCAAAAGCTGGCTGGCGCACTGAAAACAGAAACCCTTCCTCTGGCTGGTGTCACCCCTTTTCTTCCCAGGGCTGCCAAGAACCGCAGGTCGCTGCTGGAGGGGAACACCCATCGTGGCTGGGCAGCCCCGCTCCTCCTTCCCACCCTGCGTGGCTGGAGCTGCCCCGGCCACTGCCGCGCCTGGTCCTCCTCGCCCCTCCTCAGCCAGCACGACTCTTGCCGTGAGGTGGGTGCTGCAGGCAGACGTGGATCCCACCTGCTGCTTCAGACTCTCTGGCTGGTAAACCCAGCACCTAAATGCTGTACATTTGGCTAAAGTGAGTTTTCTAGAGCATTGAGGGATCCTATCCTACACCCAAAAATGGTTGGGATTAAGGGTCCAGTCTCACTTGACCATGCAGCAGCCACTTGGCTTGCAGAAAGCTCTGGCTCAACCTCTCCACACTGGCAGCTGTGGGGAACGCCAGTCCTGCCTCCACTTGAATTAATCTCTGGCTGAAAAACATCAAGGAGAAAGACTCCCCTGCTCCCATTTTATTTGCCTTTTACTCTCAAGAGCATAACGAAGCATGCTTGCTTTCTGCCTCTCTCAGTTTAGGGCCTCACCAGAACGATTATTAGCTCAGGGATCCTAATTCATCTGCCTATGTCCTCAGCTGATGGAACAAATGTATTTGCACAAAAATGACTGAATGGGGAAAAAATAAATACCAGTAACATTTTGAAGTTTTCAAGGTTTTTGTTTTGGTGTATAGTTTAAGTTTCCAGTAAAGCTTTCTATAAGTTTAGATCAAACTGAAAATGTGGCAGGCTAAGCTCTGTGCTTTGCTGGAATAACCAAAGTCGATGGACCACACTCATTTTTACTGAAGGAGGCTTTGGATCAGTCAGTTCTGTAGCTTTCCTATACCAGGTTCTTTTAATGTTTCTTTGTTGTTACCTGTATTTATCATCCACTATATATATGTATTTCTGCAATCCATCTTTTTCCAATGGCACCTTGTACATTATTTCTAGTAGGATACCAGTGAGGATTCCCATAAGAATGGCTTTATACAGCAGCCTCTGGTCTCCCACAAGACACAAAGAGGAATCATAAACCATTCAAAGGAAATCTTGAAACTCTGTAGCATCAAGTCCTGAAACAGAAAAGTACCTGATGATTTGAAGGGCTTCTCTAAGTTTCCTGCAACATGGCATCAGCCATCAGATGACCTGCCGGGGGATCATCAGTCCCCCTCATGAACCATTACTCACGGTACTATACTCTTATGGTCTTCCTACAAGCACCAGAGGCAATGTCAGTAAATAAACTATGGAAGCCAAGAAATACAGGATTCTTTCAAATTAGTATACCTTCAAGATCAAGGAGAAGAAACATTGCCACAGAGGGATCATTGTCTATTGTACCTTAGCCTTACAAAAATTTTACTGGAAAAAACACAGATGTTCAAGAGAAAGTTAAAAGCAAAGAAGTGAACTCAAGGACTGTTTAATCTGGATTGATATTCCTGGTATTCTGCTGTCAAGTCTCTCACCAGTATCTGGAAACTTTCTAAAATTATTAGAGTGACCCAACACCTTCTGCTAAACTCAAACTCTCTTCAGCCTGCAAACAACTCTGAAGGCTCGTACCTGCCTTGTTTCTTCCTGTCCCAAGGAAAACATACTAAATACTTGGCCTTTCAATCACACCGAGATCTTTGCATCTTGGACAGATTCTCAAGATTATTTTGCTCAGCTGGTACACCAATTTCTCTTCTTTTCCCATCTGTCAACAAAGATGCTCCCCTTTTTTCCCCCAAGCAAGGAATGCCGATTACCTTCCACATTTAAAGCACAGGTTCCTAAAATGCAGTTCACGCTGTGGGCATGAACAATGCCTGGCAAATGGCATTCTCGATTTCTGTAAAGACTCTACACTGTTGCTATAACACAAATGCATTCTTCTAAAGCAGAAACAGGCAACACATAGAAATTAATTCAGAGCACCCTCTCTGCCTTAAGCAGGCTCTCTGGTCCCAAAGATGACCTACATGGTGCCCTCCTGAGCTCCAGCGAGGTGTGTACGGACCTGCCTGTGGCTCACTGCCAACTGGAGAGCAATGCCTGCATGCAGAATAGAAACCCCAGAAGTGCAGGAAGCTTGCACACCAAGCAAGAGGGCAGCTGGTAGATGAGTTCATGGTGTAACACTCACTGGCTTCTGTTCCACTGCTATCAGTCTCAGGTGTCCAAAGCCCTTTCCTGGATTAGCCCTTAGTCTCCCACACTGGCAAGTGAATCCACTCAGGAGTAAACCCACCCAGATTTTTATCCTGGACTTGAAAACAGACTGCTCAGCTATCTTCAGGTGACATAACCAGTTGACAATCTTTCTAAATGACAAATAGCCTTTCTTTTCCTTGAAGGAAACACAACTATTCTGTTACACACAGAAAAAGCACACGATCTATTATATTAATGGATTTAATCCCCAGCCCTTTGAACCTTCCTCTTTTGGACTCTTCCTTACTAACTGATATTGCACATTTAAGAAAAAAAACAAACAACCTCCTGTCAGAAGTACGTTTTTGCTACAAATAACATTGAAGACTTCTGTAAACAAAACATTGCAAAGGACCACCCATGGGACTGATCAGCTACTTCTTTTTTACTGAGTACTTTATCAGTGTGCCCATTCAGATCCCTCACAATTGCACCAGCTATTGCCATCAGCATTTTAGACAACTGCATGCTGAGAAGTGAGTGCTGGAAATGGACTTAACTGAGACCACTGAACATTTATCATAATACTAAACTGGCAAATCATCGTGCTTGTTTAAAGGAGCATAACAGTTTACAGTTGAAAAAAATCAACTGCATATAAAATTTTCTTTTTTTCTGCCTCAGAAGTAACAGGTTCGGTCTTCTCATAGAGGTAACCTTTTCATAAATATTTTGGAGAAGTTTTCAGTTCTGTTTGAATCTACAAACACACAAAAAAATATTTATTATCTTTGTTATTTTAATCCTGTCACAATGACAGGCACGGGAAAATAAATACAGAAATAACGAGGACTACTAAACTGCTGTAGGTATCGGTGACCTGGGGCAAGCTGATCATGACTTATTTAAAGCAGGGACCTCTGGTAATCACTGTGCTTGTACGATCCAGTGCTTTTGATTTCTCATCAGCAAATAAAAAGGTTAAATTAAACGCTCAAACCCATACAATTATGACAAAACAAACTGCTCTCCTTCCATCCCTCATTTCATCAACACCATTTCTCTAGCAGTAGTGCTAATCTTCTATTGCAAATTTCTCAGTATTTGGATGCAAGGTGGAGTCTGTGTTCACTGCACAGCAGAAAAGAGCTTCCTCAACATTTGCAGTTCAGGACTGGTCCATGTGGTACTTTCTTCAGTGCTACAATGTGTGCAATATACTGGAGGGTTAATTCACATCGACTACTTCCCTTGGAAAATTATTACACTGGCTAATAAGCCTTGCTGTTAAGAGGTTGTATGAACTTACAAATGGCATTATTTTTAAATGTCTCTTTAGCTTATGCAGCTGTTTGGACACTTTGATATTTGGTATCCACTTTAGGCATGTGAATTATACATTAAATCAGATAGAAGTAGCTGGCATGATCAATATACATGCTTTGGTCCACACCTACTGGACAAAACATGTTCTGGTCTAAGAAAATATGCTGCCTGAGGTCAGGGTCAGAGAAATGTATCCAGGAATCTTTACCTGAGCCCAAGAGTACTAAGCTTGACTATTCACTGTGAGACATTGTGAGTTATACAAATTAACGTGGGTCACAAATCTGCCAAAGTGTTAATAAACTCCATTTATATGCATTATAAAATCCTTCCAGAGTCTTGCGGAAAAAATTACTGTTCCCACAAAAAAACATATCTGTAAAATACAAAATTTTTGTGAATCATACTTGCCAGCTATATTAAAGCCCACCAATGATACTACGCTAACCACAAAAGTTATTCTCTTGAAGATCGATTGCATAACAAAACTCAAATCAGAAAAATAAATCACTCCATCTAAAGAAAAAAGAAAAGTTGTAGATTTTGCTTTGAAATGTACAATAAGACGCCTCTTTGTCATCCCATCGCTAACAAAAAAACTAATTTCACTGATTTGGTGATGGGTTGTGTGCTGTATGTTCAGAACACCACAAAACTCTGATTTTCTGCTTTTTCCCCGAGAACATGCATCTTTAGTGATGGTCCGATTACAAGAACTTTTAGTAAACACTCCTTTGCAGCAAGTCAGCATGTCTCTCTCAGATGACCAATGCTGTTTCCATTTGCACCATGTAAATATTGCTTGTGATTAGGGACCCAAAACCGGAAAGAATCTCTCAAACTCTCCAAAAAACACCCAAAATGAAACAACACACACAGAAACAGGAGCATGGAGTCTTGCTCCTGTAACACCTGTCTGAACATTTGTTGGACAGAAACCTTCTCATTTTCACTCAAGGGCTAATACTGATGACCTATTCCTTGTCTTTTACATGGTTGGTTTTCCCCTCTTCCTTCTAAAAAATACTAGTTTCTGCAGTCATACTGCCTTTCTGTCCTTTTTTGTGATACTATCCATATTGTTTACTCTTCATCCTGTTTTGGAAGTTTTTCCTTCCATTCTCCTTATCTTCTATGTTCACTTCTCTAAATATGCTCCAGCGTGAATGCACCTTTCTTGCAGGTCAATGAGAAAAATGGCACATAGTCATCCAGAAAAATGTTCCCCAAAGGTTCCCTTTTTGTGTACAAGAACATTAATAATGAGTTATGTCTACTGGAAGCTTTTCAACATAATACACCCTAGTATCACTCTTGCTTGTGTTTTTTGGTTTGGGGTTTTTTGTTTTCTAATAGCTACATAACTCTCTAGATAACCATGATATGGGTCAATCACACACATGCAGACAAAAAGAAAAATAATCTATTTCTCCAGCGTTACAGCACATGCAGTATAGTGGAGGGTTAATTAACTCACATCTTCTCCTATTTCCCTGGAAAATTAGTATGCTGGCAAATAAACCTTACGGTTATGAAGCTTTTATGAACTTACAAACCCTGCAGCATTTTAAAGAGCATGTGCAGTTTGCTCAGCTGTTTGAACACTTCTCACCTTAGTCACCCTTTCTCCCTGTGAACTCACACCCCAGAATAGCTTTGCATCAATGAAAAATAACTGTGTGACTGAAAGCGTATGAGATTCATGCACATATAACTCTTCTATGACTAATTAAAGGGTGTGGGGACTTTTTTCATTCTCTACTGAATGAAGCCACGTTGCCAGAGGCTGAGAGCTGGGAAGTTTGGTTTTTAACGTGCTCTGGATTTATTATCTGATCTTCAGGCGGACCACTTAAACCCCTAGTGATTTAATTTTACCAACTGTAGAACAGAAGTAACAATCATCACCTACCCTAAGGTGTCTTTAGATGTTCCAGTGAAAATGCCATCTAAAGGCATGCCGACGATATTCACTGAATCTGTTGTACAGCGCAATCAAGTTCGTTCTTCCGACTTTCCACAGAAGTTCTTGCCATTAGGAAAGCAGAGAATGCAGAGCCCACGTCTCTTAACACAAACGTGAAGGTTCTATGTGAACAACCTCGGTGCTACGCTGCCCAGAGAAGCTTGGCGTGATTGTCACTTTTCACTAGGAAACCTGTTTTGGAATATCAATTTTTATATAGGACGTTATTAGTTGAACAAGAACTTAATTTTCATAATTTCCTTAAGCAGTGTGAATGTGACACCTGGCACTATGCATTTTTGAAATGCGGGACTGGTTTTAGCACTACAAATAGCAGAGAAAAGTGCATCTAAAATGATGCAATGCAGAAACAACATGAAATTCATTCTCACTGATACACGGGTATTTCTGAATGCTAAAAAACACACCAATCACCAGCACATTTGGGGACTTAAGTTCGAAAACATCTGGAATGCCAACTGCACAAGTCCAGCTACATGACCTATCTACTATTTAATGCAGAGAAATACACTGCTATGTCTTTTCCCTGGCATTTATTCCAGGCAAAAAATTATTTTTCTTCATTTCCCAAATCAGGATAAAAACCAACCAACCAACCAACCAACCCACCCCCAAAGTACCACCCTCCCAGCAGATACTCACCATTATTACTTCATTTGACAATGAAAGTAATAATGAGAAATGCCATTAAAAGAATCTTTACGTGGCTCTCAAAATCAGGTAATGTTATACGCTGTGGAAGACCTCGCAGGTTGACGTTAGGAGTGTATCTCTGTAACGTACCCAAGCTTTTCACCTTTGGGAGATGGCTACAATATGGACATTTATATCACGGTGTTTCAGAAACTACAGAAGCAGTGGGTTCTCAAGGCTGAACATGAGCAGTTGTCACAAGGGGCAGCACAAGGCTGACGAGCAATGGAGAGGAAAGCAGATGCCAGAAACATTCTGTACTGCGGCTAAAGCTGGCAGGAAAAGAAAAAAATCAAACTGCTTTCCTTGATTTTAATAAATGAAACAATGATAGTACTTTGGATTATTTTCTTCTTTCTGGAAGGAATTAAAAGAGGTGGTTGAAAAAAATAGAGGAAAGGAATAAAATCTGCCCTTTTTGAATTGGGAGATGTGCTTTCTTGTTGGCCCATGACCTCAAAAAAGGGAAGAAAAATAGAATTTCTACCAACGAAATTATTTTTTTCTTCAACATCCCACACTTTGACAAAACATTTTAAGCAATTCTAAGTCATTACAAACCACAGTCACAGGAAGGAAGCGAAGCTCCATTCATGCTTTCCACATCTATATTCCAGTGCATACAAAAGTCATATAGCACTCCTCAATATATTTTCTGAATACTTGGCAACAATGCATTAAATCCAACCATGGTTGCATGTTGGCACTTTCTTCCTGTAC
This sequence comes from Nipponia nippon, assembly GCF_047370975.1. NCBI lineage: Eukaryota > Metazoa > Chordata > Aves > Pelecaniformes > Threskiornithidae > Nipponia > Nipponia nippon. Next base: position 77,677,864 of record NW_028262380.1, on the reverse strand, counting down.
TCAGAGGTGAAAGACTTATGAAGTGGTGTCTTTCATCTTTTGAAGTTTGTAGGAGACTTTTTTTTCTTTCTTTAAAGTACACATATTACAAGGTTTGGAGAGAGTAAAGTCAACAAACTGTGCGCAGCAGCAGGAATACAGAGCAGAGAAACCAGTTCCTGTTGGGGTTGAGTCTACAGCTTCAGATTAGTCACCAGGAAAGCTCAGTCCTCAGACAGAGGCGCTTTGTTCTCGTCACAGAAAATCCCATCGCACCCTGAGAAGCTAACACTCTCAGAGGCCTCATCACAAAGGTTTTACAGTTGTGTTTATGGCTTTTTTTAAGGCTGGGAAATTCACAGTGACCTGAAGCACTATGTGCCAGCATTCTTCTCTCAGTGTTGAGCTGTGCTGTCTCTAACTGCTCAGAAGTCGTCCGGGCAGCCATTATTTGCAGAAGCATATGACACAACTTTATGTACAATACACATCAGATAAGAGTTTGTGTTGAAAATGATCCCTAGAAAAGGCATTTATATGCAGGTAAAATAGATTAACTCCCCACACTATGGGTGTGAACATTTACTGATCTATGTCTGAAAATCAGTTTCTTCCTGTGACAGAAATATATCAAAGCAAAAGTTAACAAGAGTTCAAAACTTAGTTGACTCTGGTGAGTAGAAAGAAACAGATAGCAGATTGCTTGCTGTGTCACAAGGCCCCGTTTGCAGATGTTAATCTAAGAAAGAGACCAAGTTTCCACCATGCAGGCAACATCACCACTGGGCTATGCAGTCAGGTTTTCACCAGGCTGATGAGAGTTAGTTAATGAAACAAGAATTGTAACAGGAGAGCGAGACAGTGGCAACACCTCTGGTGCAGCCTGTTACTTCAGGTATTTAGCCCAAAACAGAGAGAAATTGCAATCAGGCTTCCACAGCCAAGAGACATAGCCTTCAAGTCTTCCAGTGTATCCTCAGGATGTCTTGCTGCTCTTGTGTCTCTTTATCTACATTTCTTTGGCCTGGTGAAGAGCAAGTCAGCACAAAATAGAAGGGTCTCCCTCAGGGAAGGAAGGGTCTTTATTTATACCCCACAAAATTCATACCTTTGAGAGAGTGGACACTGGAGTCAAAGTTCACATTCCTACTCAAGCAGATCAGTGTTGGGTGACAAGCTGGTATTGCTGCCCCCAGCTCTGCAGTCGGTCTCTCCCCTTTCTGCTTTAAGCTGCTGTATTTTGCATTAACTGATTTTCCATTAGTGTAAGAGCTTATAACGTCAGCTTAACAACAGTACAGCACGTGAAAATCATCGCTTTCACTGGAAGAAAAAAAGACATTCAAGTTAGTTAAGGACACAGAACAGAAATTTAGTATCAGACTATTTGTAAACAGCCACGATGAGAAACAGTTTAATTTACTGCTCTCAAATGTGAGTAAAATTGGAGGCTCTGACTTGAAAAAAAAAGTATATGTATTCTTCATGCTACACAAGCATGGCTGAATTTGCTTTATCTGACGTTTACAGAAACTCAAGGATGATGACATTCTCTTTTCCACACAGAAAGACATCATCGTCATACCAATATGATTCTGTGTCCTCAACCCTGCAGTTCTCTAATCCATGTCTGGGACTGTGTCCTGATCAAGCAGTTAGATTGAGCGAACTTGCTACCTTGGAAGGTAAGGCCATCAGGACAGTCCAGTCTCTTACATACAAAACGTCTCTTCTCCAGCTTCTTGCCTCATTTGAAGTCCAACGTGAACACCAGATGAAGGCTGTGCTTTCAGAGCCAGGAAGAAGCAATTAAAGGATGTATCCAGCACATTAATAGTTCCAGGGGAAAAAAAGGAGAGCTCTGTAGCAATCCCTCACCTCTTTAGGAACGAGGATGTATGCCTTGCCCAATAATAAAAGTTTAACAGCAGTCGTCTTATGTGCTGCCAGACTGATTCCCGCATTGATCATCTGCTGGACTGAAATTCAGGACGCACAACACTGACCTGCAATGCATAGGCCAAAGTCATACCTGGAAACAACAGCTTGCTATTAGGTTTTTATAAGGGTTATCTAGCAGTGCAATGTACAGCATGCACACTTTTCAGGGAGGCAGAGAAGTTTTAGAAACCAAAAGTCCCTTCTGACACTAGATGGGATCAACTTACATCATTACACACCGCATGAGTTGGGCACGCCCTATAAGACATCTAAAGGCAGATTTCAATGGCTGCTACAGACTGTCCTCTCTACCAGTAGGACACAAACACGCTTAAACAGGGTTGGGTGTCCCCAGAACAGCATTGCTGCAAGATCAGAGGATGCCAGTGAACGTGCTGCTCCTGCGGAGTCCAACCAGGAGGGCCTGCCAGGGACAGACGGTGTGTGGGAAGCAATGCCTGCAGCAAAGGGGCTTCAAACCAGAGCGCCTTGGCTGTGCTGCAGCAGGGTAATTTGGTACTTTCCCACATGGTCAGCCAGCTCTCCTGGCCAGCAAGGAGAGAGATGTAGCAGAAACATCTTTCTTTTAAAGGATTACTCCTGGCTCTGGAGAGGTCTGTAATTTTTGGCAGGCTTCTGGCGGGCTGCGCAAAGGGAAAAGGAACATCTTTGCTCCCTCTCCCACACTGTAGCCACACAAGGTCCAGTCATAATGTAGCTCTTAATAAAGAAGCACAGATGTGCCCTGTAGGTACTTAAAGACTAAAAGAAAAAAAAAATTAAAAAGAAACAAAATGTTCCTGTGTGTTTCATAAATCGGTACATAAGCATAATGTAACCTACTATCCTAGATATAAAATGAAATATCTTAAAAAGTATTGAATCCTTTGTGAATTTTCTCAGTGGATCGGCATGAAGCTATTTAGCCCAGATGTTTCTATAATTCTGATGCATTAGGAGATGCACAGCATCGTGGCCAAGTGTTAACATAGTGAACTATAATGTAAAACATGTAAAGATACTGGCTTCCAAAGTTATTAGAAGTTTGCACTCTATCCACTCCGCTTCCTTAGGCAGCTATATTTTCTTTACAATATGCACTTATATTTTAGCGCACATGGAAGAAGAACAAAAAAGCTCCCTTCTCCCCCATCAAAACCTAATTCTGTATGTTCTCTGGAAGAACACACAGGGGCCAACTTAAAGACTGACACAAAGTCTTTCAGAAATGGAAATCTCATCTCTGAACAGCAATGAACAGCAAATCTCATACTACAGGCAAATGCAAGGCCAACAAGGCACAGCTGGGTACCACATGAGCAGGTGAAGAAGTGACGGTGAAATTTTTGATGACAATTTGGTGTCCAAAAGACAGAGTGTCTCACTGCATGGTTCTTGTTTGCATTTGTAATGGATTTAGGGATTTGTAGGGGTAGTTTTAAAGATATCTAAGCAGGTGCAATGTCTACGCTGGAATGGCCTAACCAAGGGAAGAAGCAATAATGGCAATATGAAGTAGCACAAAAAAGGTAACAGCATGTGCTTAGAAGGATGCAAGATAAAGAGCGCAAAGAAAAAAACTGGCACTCTATAGAAGAACAATGCAATGGAATACCTTGCACTAGAGTCCATTCAGAAAAATCTCTGTTGCTATAATTAATTATTCAGAAGAGCTGAAAACATTTCAGAGCTCATTTCTGCATGATCTGCCTGCCAGCAGGTGAGCTGAGAGTTTTGTGATTCTTCAAGACCTTGTTAACTTAAAAGGACAAACCGCAATCCCAGATTAATGAAAATGAACTCCTACTACAGCTTTAAACTTGCAGTCACAACTCCATTTTAATGGAGGTACTTGCTAGAGTACACCTCACGCTTAGACAGAAAACTAGTAGAGGTCGAATAACTTCCATTGTGGTTCAAGTGGGTTTTGATCCAATTTTTTTCTTGAAACAAAAAACGCTGATGCTTCAGTTAGGTCTGAAGTTTCTCATGCCTTTTTAAGGCAAACCAATGTTACTTGAGTTTAGGCCATATAGAGCATACTCGTGCAATCTACCATGGAATATCACACCAACTGCTAATATGCTGATTATCCTCTATAGTAAAGTAGGCCATGGAGGGTTTGTTTCACTTCTACAAGATAAATGTTTGGTAACCAAATTTCCTGTATGCCACTTGCCAACTATTCTGCCTTTCTTTTTTTTCCCCCATGGCTACATAAGAACTTGTCGTTAGACTGTATTTCCCAGCATAACCACTTCAATTCCCATTTCCGGCTGTTACTTTTATTTAGAAACATTATGGGACTTTCAATTAGTCAGATGAGAAACCTGTATTTCAAAAAAATGAGTTTGTAAAGCCATAGCAGGTGGCAGAATTTGTCCTCCTATGTTACAGAGCTCAATCCCAAGCCTTGCATTATTCACAGATAATTTAAACCATTCTGTTCTTTTCAAGTTGGATACAGTCCTTGATAGCTGTTGGACAAAAGCTGATGACATCTGTAACGGCTAGATAGCTCTCTTCTCTTTAACAACCAGAGAATTATAATGCATTTATGAAAAAAAGTCAAACATTCAGCATGTACTAGATTGTTCTACACTGTTTCTAAATTACTGCTCTACGATTTAAAAGTTAAATCTTGTATCATCCATTTCATCTTTATCTACTTGCCAGCTCAAAGGTTAAATGAAGCAACAATCATGTAATGTTCCTTTAAATCATAATTATTTGAAAAAGGAAAACATATGGGGTAGTGAAAAAAGAGGCGTAGTCTTGAACTATCTCTTAAACTATGAAAATATTGTCAAATAGCCATTACTGTCATGCTTATCTGAGAACCTAGAAGTCCCAGACAATTGATGACCTGGATATTGTAACAATTATTTCTCTTCTAAAATGGTTTTTGAAAGTTGTGACAAAAAATCCAGAACGAGAAAGTACTAATAATCAAAATGCACATTTGCCTTGGGTTTACTTACTTCCTTCTCTATTACTTCTTCTCCTGTATGAGCTTTAATAGAGAAGTCCCTAAATGACTGGTTTAGAAACAGAAAACCTCCATAGGAAAGAATGCCAAATATCATGGCCAGAGGCAGACTTCTGTTGAGAACTCAATATTACTGTGCAGAAAACACAGAATAACTACTTCACCTGCAAAGGCTACCTAATCTTAGTTCTGAAAATTCTGCCCATGTTACTGCAATATGAGTAGTTCCTGTTCTTACAATTTAACTGAAACGTGCTTTGGAGAAGGAGATTGACTCAATTCCTGCAATTTAACCACTGATAACAAAGGCCATTATCCAGCAGCACCTGAACCTTTCATGTGGAAATTCCATGCATCTTCATTGGTAAACAAAAGCATTTTCTCTCCATTTCAAATACGATCCTGAATAGTGAAGTAATAGCTTATAAATTGCAATTATTACTCACTGAGATTCTGCAAATGCTGGTGACTCAATTCTCTTTTTCCATAGAACTACTAACTAGACCATTGTCTTTCTTTATCTGAATAATAGACAGTAAGGACCTCATCAGAAATGATTGCCTGTATTATCCAGTTTCTACACTTCATTTTGCAGAATTACTCCTTTCCTGTATAATTTTCACTGACGTTTAGCTAGCTCCCAAATGGCTCACAGAGTCCACTTAGCTTAACTAGCTTCGGTTTCTTCCAGAATCCAATTGTTCCAGCAAAATCATTTTCCTGATATATAGCCCAAACTCCTCTTTTTTGTGTTTGCATGTGAAATATGAGGCCAGAAGAAATACTACATTTGTGAGTACATGTAGTGACAGACAGAGACATAGCAAAATGCCTGTGGAGGAGAAAAAACAACTCCAACAGCTGAGCTGAGAGAAGCTAATTCACTAATATTTCAAGAATGTGTCACACAAAAGCATTAGAAAAGAAATAAATCATCACAGCTAATATACTCTGCTATTGCTCTGTCCATTCTCGGTACCAAGACCTTTTTTCTCAATATTCTCTTTTAACAAAAGTAACAAAACTTAGTGTGACTGAAACATATTTACATATGAGGCCAACATTATCTGTAGGCTTTAAAGCTCCTGTTTTGTTGATCAGCAAGCCTGTAGATTGGCTTGTCCAATAGTTTCACTGTTTAAATATAGCATATCTCTGGGTTTGGTGCAGTGCTTCTTGAAATAAAATTTATCTCGCCTTTACTTGGTTTTAAGAGCAGGAATTCACTGCTGACTTGTAAAATTTGTTCTAGAATACTTCTTGCTTTGTTCACAAAAATCAAAGAAAGTATAGCAGTGACTTTTGCATGGGGGAAAAAAAAAAAAAAAAAGACTCCCCAATGCACATGCATGGGAATGCCATTTATCACTGTAAAAAAAAAAAAAAAAAAAAGAGTGCCGTGACAGGAACAATTGCAGGCCCCCAGTTTCAGTGTATGTGCGGTGGTTTAGGTATACTTGGGCCTATCTCAAGTGGGGTTAGCTCTTAAACCCTATTTTAATGGTTCTATGGTACTTCTTTAACAACGTCTACCTTATTTTCGACATGGGGAACCGCAGCACTGATCATCTAAAGAGATGAAGATCAGTGCCCATCAGATGTTCCTAGGGATATCTTCCCACAAACTACTGATCTATTTTTGTCGCTCTCGGGTCTTACAGAGTACCATTTTCCTATTTGGCAAGGCAACGCTAGCATTCATTACAAGCATTTACACCAGCAGCAGCCATTTTTGAGAGACTTCAAGATCAATTTTTGATGGATTAGCTGCAATATTAGATCAGATGCAGAATGTTTAAATTTTAAAAGTATTATTCCACTGTGGTCTTGCAATACATTGTAACAATACATTGTCATAATAATTTCTCCCAAATTCCATTAGGGATGTGGGTTATAAAATATTTCTAATTAGAAGTGGGAATATATGTCAGAGTCACTGTATCTAGTCAGCTTGCTTTCTCAGACACACCAGCAGCCAAGACCGATATAGTAGCCTCTTCTCATTACAAATCCATGCTTGTCATAGAGGTTTCTTACAGTGACAGGCGGACTTGGACAACAATGTAGCCAAACACTAAGTTATGCTTTTTCATATTTGACATGTCTTCATTTCCTCTTCCTTACCCCGCCCCCTCAGGGATTCTGCAGATTCAGTAGGAGATTGCTCACCTGGCATATAAAATCCAGGGCCTCCACCTACGAACTCTATTTATTGATTGCTCTTCCGTGACAGCTCTGAGGGCGGTTGTTTACATTCCACCCCACCACAAATTTCTTCTTCATATCCTTACTCTGTCCTAGCTACTGTGTCACTCCTTTTCCTGGCTTTCCAAGCTGCCTTTCTTGCCCACACCCCCGCCCCGAAAGCACATCAGGCGTAACAAGCACAAGCTGCCGTCCTTGCTCAGCATTCGATCGTGTTCCCTTGCAGATACTTATCTGCTACCACAGAAAATTTTTCCCACTTCAAAACCTGACACGGCTCTTTTCCCTACAATTTATACCAATCGTCAAGCTTTGCACTGGCCTGTCCCTCCCAATCCATCACCAAGCATCACCCTGTCCGTCTGTTTGTCACACTGTCATACAACAACTCCCTGTGTCTTTTCCCATACAGAGCTCATGCAAGACACACAAGTGTCTTTAAAAGACTCTGCTCTATGCTGAGCAATGACTAAAACGGGCTTGTAAAGGGTATCTCATTTTTCTTCTCCCAAGATAATCCCTCTTCCCCTCTCCTCTGCCCTCACACTGGGAACCCCTCAAAACCAGCATCAGAATAAGGACGATTCCACAGACCCTCACTGAGGGCAAGCGTGCTACTGCACTGGGCAGAATCAGTCATATACACAAATTTATTTCCTCTTCACATGCAAAATATATTTGCAAGATCAAAACATATACTTTGGAATTTGGCCCAGCAAAATATTGCCTTTCTGTAGCATTCCTTCTGTTTTTACGGGTTTTCCAAAGGCACCACATCTTGCACTCATGAGCTCTACAGAAAAACGGTGAATGTGACCACATCACATCTGCTGAGACCTGCCAGTACCTTTATGAAAGCACTGTGTCAAACATAAGGAATTAAATTTGAGACCCATCCTATATGATACTTTTTTTTTCCAAAGTACAGTGCAAACCATGAATTAGGCTGGCACATCAGCTACAATTTAGTTTGATTCCCTGGTTTACTCTCCCTGAAGAGGGAAGATCAGAGCAGACAAAGATTTTCAATTGATTGTGGCCTTCAGTGAAAAATGGATACAGTAAAAAAAATAAAACCAACAACAAAACCCAAACACAAAAGAAGGCAGCAATCTGAATATAGTAAAATTCTGGTTCCACAGCAAATTGAGGGACAGAAGTCTAGTACACTTCAAGATGTGTAACTGCTACCCATGTGGAGGCCGTTCAATTACATACCACCCTCCTGGTAAGAAAGCACTGAAGCCCCATACACTTTGCAGCTTTTCAGTGCAGCAAATAGGCATATAGTCACCAAAAGGATGCACAAGACAAAGGTAAAGCTCCAAAACAGACACAAACCATGCTTATTTGCCATCTTACACTCAAGAAATGTCAATATTGTAGTCCTTAGACAGGAGTAGTCTCTGTGATATCTTCTAAAGAAACAAAACAAAACAAAACAGAACGCAGCATCTAATGATGTAAAAACATCTGCTATAACGTATTCCTTTGGTCGTGAACAGTATTTCCTTAACTAGAAACTGTGTTTCCCCTCCAAAGCCCATCTTTATGTTGTTCGTGGTGCTGTCTGCTGCAGCATGTTGTCATCCTAACTGAAGAAAATTAATCAATACTGGTCCATGCACACAATCACCATTCTAAAAGGTGATCATAGTTACTCGTGCAAAATAAAGTAACAGGATAATTACAACCTTCCTTACTTCAGGATATAAAGTGATCATTTAAGGACTGGAAAATGGGTTTTCTAGCTCTCTGGCCTCCAAGACTGTGGCAAAATCATGCTCTGGGATCTCTAGGTTTTCACCCTTACAAAACACGTGCTCAGATTTGCTAGCAGAACACAGAAGATGTGAACCAACAGTAAACCAAACCATTTTTTTCTCCTTTTTGTAAACATACCTGAAATAATAACCAGTGAAAGTAAACTATCCCTACTGGACAATTTTTAAATGCATATACCTAGGTTACTGTTAATGCAGTAGCCTTTAGCATACTAAGAATTACATGACTGAAAACTATAAGTCAGGTTTTAATAGAATAAATGATCCAGAGGTAATAATGGTAAGCAAGCAAAAGAAAAAATGCAGAACAAGCTACTGTACTGAATTTATTGCTTTCATAATGCATAAAGGGACTTTTTTTTTTAATTTAAACAACGCTGGCACAAAACATCTATGTCATAGTGCAAGAGGTATACAGAATTCAGCGGCCTGTCTACAAAAATGGACCTTACCTTGTTGTGAAATAAAGCTGTCCTTAACCGTGGGGTCAAACAAGAATTTAGTACTTTAGTCCACTACATGGACTGAAGGAGCAAAGATGTAAAAAGAGACAAAGTTCCTTTCTATCAGGCAACAAGTGCTGTCTGTGGTTAAGGAGATGACACTGAGCTAGCTGAACAGCTGGTACAGGATGAGACTGGGACTGCAAATTACTGAAATCAATGGAGGTTACAGATGTGAAGCATCCTGACGAAACCAGCATTTTTCAAGCTTTCGAGAACAAGGTAGTTTCAAAAGCATCCAGGTAGTTCCAAGCACATAAAAGTGAACCGTGTCATATGTGTTTTAGTCTTCAGGAAAACGAAACACCTTGTTTGAAACAACGGACTCTCATGAATTCTTTGCAAGAGCTCCATAAGGGGAGGTCCAAAGTATGCTTCACTAAAACTAAAAGAATCAGCTACTCCCAAGGTTGATATAACATTAGTCCTCTTCTTTAACTTAAGCACTCATATCTTTCAAATATATGCAATTATACTCATATCCCATTGTTTGGGAAATACTTAACTGTTTACCAAATTGTTTTCACAAATCAGTTCCCTCAGTCTCTAAACAATTTTTGGTTTTGGCCTCAAAATTTCAGAGCTGCAGCAGAGAATTTCCAAAGCAATTTTGAAAATTGTAAATATCAATGAAATTAGTAAAATGTTTAAGAGAAAGAAATTACCTTTTTTCTCGAGGGAGCCCCAATACACAGAGTAGCTATTCTTTTGTGACATAAAACATCATCTGCAGTTCCTCTGCTGCAACTGCAACTGAAAAGCACAACACAGTACTTAGTGCAGCTATAATAAAAATGGATTATCCCATTTGCAACTCATGAAACAGTTTGGTTTTCAAACAAAACAAACTTTATCAAGAAACCAGAGTCATTACATTGCAAGGGCTACCAAATACCCATTATTAATTGTATAGAATTGTATCATCGAGGCCTGGTTTAAAGTTGACCTCAGCCTAGCCAGTGCAATGTTTTGCTTTGTTTGCACCTATCATATCTGCAAGTCTACTAAGTCTGGTCTCGCAAACTATACGAGTCTGTGCTCAAAGCAAACAGCAAGTTTCATATCTATTTATGAAGCATAAACAGGAGGACCCAGGGAACAAACTGGAGGTCACTGTGTAACAAACAATAACCCTTTTTGTCCTCAGTATGCTGACACGTCTTTATAAACACCCCCTTCTTTTTGAGGAAGACCAAAACCAATGCCCTGAGGACCCAGAGGGAGGGCGAATATAACGCCAGAGAAAAGGGGTAGATAATGGGAAGACTTTCTTCTGTAACATTTTTACCATATCATTTATGAGGCTTTTTTGAATTAATTAGGTAAGTTTGACTGGAGTAACAATATATTAACTAGACTAATGGTAAGTTCTTGGTTCAATTCATGTGATATGTTGCCTTTTGCCTGTAACAAGATTTTGAGTGTAACACCACATAGCAGCACTATAGCTATCTCTTAAGAAAACAGGTCAGTCAAAATGCAACACATTTCTTCACAGTTAAATATCTGAAAGGTTAATTTCTAAGATGTCTCTCTCTTGTTTTCATTCAACATCTTCTGGCAATCAAATCCCAGTGTCTCACACCACTAAAAGTTTTACAACATTTTCAGGACAGCTGTGGTTGACGTACAAATTTCTCATCATATCATAGTATGTGTAAGAAAGCTCATTTGGCATAATTTGTCACCTGAGAACGTGAAAATAGGTCACATTAATAAAAGAAAGTGCGAGATCCTTACCACACGTTCTGTCAGCCAGCGGCTTGTACGAAAGCCCTATAAACGCAACGTGAGTACATCCAGACAGAGAACCATGGGCAGCGGGACTGCAGCTATCAATTATTTAAGGAAAGTCTGCCTGGAGACAGCCATGCCAAGCACCTGAATCCACTTTAATGGTGGAAGTGGACACATATGCTTGGGGACTTCAAATCCTTTATGAGTAACACTCACTTATGATATATGAACAGAGAGCAAACTTTAAGGAAGACTGCAGTAAGCGTGTGGTGTTTGAGGGAGTGCACAGCTCAACCTGGCTGCGTTGTGGCTGCTATCATTTACCAATGCGCAGGACCTATAGTTCAGTTTGTTGCTGCACAGATGAAAAGTCAGGACTTTCAAGTGACCTGGCATAAATTAACATTTCCATATCACAGCTGCTTGCTTTAATAGTACTTACATTAAAAGGCCTAATGAAAAATTAAGTGAATAATGTTGCATGCTGGAAAAAGTATTCCTTTTGGCAAACTGACTAACTAGAAAGCCTCCACCAGCACTTCTTGGATGCATTCCCAGGAAAATCTCTTGTGTTCCTGCTATTCCTCATCCTAGATAAATAAAAGAATACAAAACATTACTCAAATATGGAGAAAGTTGTTTTCAACAACTGATAGGAAGCATTTTGATAATAGTGTACTTGGTGTTAAAAAAACACATATCTCAGCATTTACAGAGAAGACACCATTTCTCATGCTATATTGGCTCTCAGCTTAACAGAAAACTTCAAAGTCGCCTATTCATTTGTGAAAAGCAGCAGAACATATAATACTGCAGAAAACTACTCCTAAAATATTTTTTTTCCCTCTGCCAATATTTCTTCACAATAGCTTGCGAAGTTTATGGAGAAGAAGAATTTAATTTTGAGTAAACATAGTTTGAAAATATTCAAATCAATTCACACCTTGATAAGACAAGAGGAAATGGCCTCAAGTTGCGCCAGAGGAGGTTTAGATTAGATATTAGGAAAAACTTCTTCATCGAAAGGGTTGTCAAGCACTGGCACAGGCTGCCCAAGGAAGCAGTTGAGTCCCCATCCCTGGAGGTATTTAAAAGATGTGTCCATGTGGTGCTTAGGGACATAGTTTAGTGGTGGCCTTGGCAGTGCTCGGTTAACGGTTGGACTTGATGATCTCAAAGGTCTTTTCCAACCCAAATGATTCTATGATATAAATCTTTCCAGGTTTTTTTCATGAGGTATTACACTTGTTACCTGGAAGCACAAACTGCATTGACGTTTGCTCCAAAAGGCAATCTACATCAGTCAAAGCAAAAGGAAACATCACACATACACTAACAAATTGTAATTACAGAAACTTGTAGGAAAAAGCTGCACAAGATGACAATAGGGGAAAAAATAAAGTGAGACACAAAAAGGGATTTAACGGGAAACAAACGAGCAAAAACTGGGGAAAAGGAGAAGAAAGAAAAGTGAACACTTAGAAGAAAAGAGAGCTCTGGCAATTTACAAGCAGAACGCCTGACAGGAGAGAAGCAGAAAATTTGGCAGCAGAACTTGAAAGAAAAGCCCCAGTGGGACTGAGACTGGGAGGAGAGAAGGGGAGGGAGAGAGAGAAAAGGAGAGGGAGAGATGAGTTGTAGTGCTGTCTGGCCACAACACAAAAACTTTCCCAGCCACATGTGTTGTCATGGCTAGCAGGCAATGCAGATAAATACAACTCCTGAAGATTTGTCCAGGCAACACAGTTTGTGGGGTGAAAGCATCTGCAGATCTTCTAGGAGAACCTAAATTAAGTTAGAATATGAGGTTTTTATTATGATTATGTCCCTAATTTTCGAGCTGTAACAATGGTCGAGGTCTGTTGTGATGGTCCTGCTCTTATTCTGGTACAATTATTGTCGTGCTTTTTCACCACTCCCTGCTCTTCTGTTCATCGCTGGCATGGCTGGAGTAGCCAGATGCAGACTCTCCGCTGTGCCATTAACTCATTCAGCATACTGGAATCTAAGATGCCTGCTTACATAAAATGATGTAGTGGGTACTTTGTCATGCTAAAATGCATAACAGCAAAATTAGTATGCAATGGGTTCTCAGAAATGGAAACTGCAAAAGGCGAAGAGTGCTGTGATTAGGTTCCTTTACTAGCAAATTTAAAACATTCCAACCCCAAAGAGTGGCCTACAATGCACATAAGAGTGATCAAGCTAAATCGCCAGGGATTATTCTGTGGGATTCTGGTACTAGCTAGCTTCATATAGTCCTCCATAGGCTTAGATATCTCCTGCCGAGATATCTAAGGTGTGAAGAGCTACAGGTTTGCTTCTACTGTTATCCCTCATTCCTCTTGCTGGTGTCTCTGTTCTGTTGCTGGCAGTGTGCTCAGAGCAACCTCATCTTGAAATGCGCTTTTCCTGCACAGTTTTTTGGGCTACTCCGAGAGCATTTCTGATGAGCATTCTTCGGTTGTATCAGACAATGATGCCACATGTTGCATAAATGCCTTTGAAGGATTTTATTCCCAACAGTATTTTTTCCTCCTGCACAGTTCAGTAGCCCTTCGTTCTGTGATCTCAGGCTGTGCTGTTTCTCTTCACCACAGCATAATGGTGGAAATTACATCTCCCTCTGTGTTTAGCTTGCTGAAGCTCATAAAAACATAGATGCTTTACGAACAGAACATTCCTGTAACTCCACGAGAAAGAGTTGTTTTCTTCCTGGCTCCTCTTCAGCGCTCAACAGTTAACAGGACCAGGCTGCCTCTTCTGAACAGAGAGATTAACAGAGCTCTTGGCCATGTACCACAAGAACTTCTGCCCAATCTGATTCAAGAAATGTACTGTCTTTTGCAAGAAAAAGGGGAAGAAATATTATGGTAAACTCTTATTTGGCTCTTTTCAGTAGAGCTGACAAGCTGTCGTAGGCTGAGTGACTGTAGGCTGAATAAGTTGGCAAGAAAAGAACAGTGTTCTTCAAGCTTGACTCTGTAGCCAAGTCTGATGGGTAGCATAACATACTGTATAGCCTCTAGTCAGAATAAAATCCAGAAAATGAAAAAAAAAACCCAAAAACAACCCACAGCATGCAGTCATCAAATCTATTTATACGTTCGGGACTGGCTACATAATAAAAGGAAAATTACTTCATTGGGCTCACTGCCCAATAACAAGCTGGAAAGGGTGAGATTTCTATTTCTTGGATTTAATTGTAGGCAATCAGGATGACATCTCTAACCCCAAAAAGCTCATGTTCCTTGAACAGTTTATGATGACCTTTTTGTTTACCACAGTCCTGGAAATGTAACACCACAAAGCAAATCCAGAAAACAAACGATGCTGCCATCATGTAGAAACTGCACATTTAAGAAGGAAAAGTCTCCCTGATTTGAAACACAGCCAACGTTTTGTATTTGCAAAATTATTTTCCAGTCCACAATGTCTGTACTAGTTCAACACGCATCTGAGTTTTAACCTACATATCCTTTCACCTTATGACTATTATTTAACTTCTATTAAATTACAGTGTTTTAGGCCAAACTTTGACTCCTTGGCTGAGGCAATACCATGAAGCAAGTGCACTCCTTATGAACGCCTACTGCCTTCCTCCATACTCCGCTCACCCTTGGAAGAAAACGGGCACATGGGCAGAGAGAAGGTGCCAAGTAGTTTCCCCAGTCAGGGGAAGTTTATCCCAGCACTCCTGGGAGACACTTGTCTGCCTTGTTCTTAAAAATCTCCAGAAGAAGAGACTCTATAGCCACCTTGAATAGCTGTCCATTTCAGGAGATCAGCTCTTCCTGACATCAAAATGTCTTTTTCCTGCAAACTACTTCTTGCCCTGTCCCTAGGGGACGTGCAGAATCAGTCAGCACCATCCTTCTTGCATTCAGCTTTATCAAAAGAGAAAAGCTGGACCAAATCTTCTATCCTCTATAAAACAAACTAAAATCCTTACAGCCCTGACACTCTCCTCTGAACTCTAACTCCTCTACCTTAAATGTGCTTACACACCATATTCCCAGTAAGCTTCTAGCACTACTGAGCACAGTTACACATACATTCTGACAAATCACATATCTACTAACGTACTCCAGAATGAAAATTACTTTTTTTTTTTTTTGCAACAGGTCCCCACCTGAAATAGCATTCCAGCTGACATCTACATTACAGTTACGCAGTCTTGTTGCCTATGCATATTCCACTAGACCTTAGTAAAATGTTTTAGATACCAAAGTAGGTGCATCTAGTACAGACACATAGGCGACGTGCTGAGCAACACCAGGTGTAGTACTTTGATGTGCAGAGAACAAACGAAGACCTAAACATGACAAGAGTGATGGTTAGATTCCCAAAGTAGGACATTCTGAATGGAACTGAAGGTAGTCAATTCTTTGATGACTACAGTTCCCCAGGTCCTCCTCCTTCCCTCTTAACAGCACTTCCTTTATTTGCTTGTCTCAAATCTCCCAAAATTGTACCAGGACTCTCTCAGTTCTTAGATACAGTCATTAAGTTCTAAGAGAGACTGCTTCAGCTAATCTTTCAAGTGATACATATTTCATCAAACTCCTGATGTATGCCTAAATTAGCTACCTATTCTTAAAGCTCTTTTTCAGTATTTAGTTTGCACTCTTAATTATTGGTTGTCAAAAGAAGGTTAAGGATTTTATTTATTTGCATGGTGCCAGATGAGATCAAATGTATTAAAATGAATGTTCAAAACATGTAACAGTTTTTAAAATTGGATGCTGGGACCAAAACAAAACTGATAAACAAAAAAAATCTTGTTATTATCTCTTAATGAGAACCACTGATTATTTTTTACATTTCATTTGACAGTCTTCGTCTTAATTAATTCTACATGGCAAAGTTAAATTATTCTGGCTGATGAAGATCATTCTGACTCCAAAATATACTTATTAAGTGAAATTAAAGCATGGTGCTAATCAGGCGAATGAGCATGTGTTACTAACCAAACATACAAACCCTAACAATGAGATAATGACAGGTACGGTGACAGATACAAAGCATTGCTATTTAAAGCTAGTAAAATGCTTTGAGCTTCCTAAAGGGAAGGAGCAATGTAGATTTAAATCTCTACAATCTTCAGAAAGAACATCCTTTGCTTTTTAAATTGTGTTTGTTTTGTATCTCAAAAATAAGGCAACATCTGTATTGAAAACTGACCGAGGATGACAAAAGCAGTAGATTGGGAGGTTGTGCCAGAGCCAGGCAAGGCTCGCTGTTACATACTGCAAGGGCCGTTTTCCATTAATGACCACTACTAATGTTTCTGAAGTTTTGGTACATTCATCCAGCAAGTCATTTTCAAAATGAATAAAGAAGCCTGGATACAATACTGTTTCCAACTGACTTTCACTAAATCAGGATATATTTGTTAGATCTTGAGTCAAGGCAATCCTATTTTGTATATGTATGAGAATAACACTACACAGGTAAGCAGAGCCAGCTAAGCTTGCATTTTGATGTGATAAAAATTTCTGAATTAGCTTCAAAAGCTTTGTTTTGCTCAATGACAAGTGAGACCATTAACACCAGAACTATTTGCTTTCATTTGCATAGAACACATGGTTCTCCGGCTGAAACTATTTATCATTTTTCCTGGCAAACCTCTGACACAAAAAAGGGCTGAAGACCTGGCAGTCCAAATCCATATCATTTCAGGATGCAGGCTGACATAGTAACTTTGCTCTTGCTGAACAAAAGAGATTTTTGGGCATAGCACAGATATCTTTTGTGGGTCTGAGGAGATGGGAAGATTTCTGTACTTGCCTGCCCTGGGTGCCTAGGAGCTTAGCCCACTGGCTGGGGCAGTTACACAGCCTGTAGGTAGTCAATGGCAGTTTACTATCCCCCAGCCATTTTGGAAAACACATTTTTCAGAGTGATACAGGTATGTTCAAGAACTCTCACGGCTTTAATTTCTCGCATAGCTTTTCAAAGATGAGACATGAGCACAAGTGCATGTGCTCTGAAATACTGTGGATTAAACACCTGAATATATTATTTACTACTTTTGCATACCAATTACTCATGGGTTCTCCGGGGAGAGGAAGAAAAGTCAGCTTATGTTTCAGAGAAATTTAAGTCCTAAGCTTCTCCAAATATACAAGGGGAAGTTCACCCAAATATTTTGCTCCCTGAAGTACCCCCCTTCCTGCCATTTCTTTTTTTGCATGGGTTGTCCAAGGATGTAATTAAACCCAGATCTTATCTTCCAGGAACAAACACAGGTTATATGTTAGAAAATAAGGTAGTGGGGGAGCTAGAACAGTTGTTTGCATCATATTATTGTCTGGGTCCTTCAGGCTTTATTACTGGTCTTTTGAGGTACGCACTGAACTACAGCATAATAAATATATTAATTGGTATTAATCTCCTCCTACTCTGAAGAGATGAGAGTCTAAAATAAGTGACGTAAGAGGACAGAAGATGGATGCAGACTATTCTATTATTTAAATTTGCATTCGGCTCAGTAGTCTCATTTGCAGAATAATTTGCACCCGTATTTTGCATCAGTTTGAGCCTGCATTTTTGGGTCTGCAGTTGAAATTCAGAGAGAAGATATAAATAGAGGCACATCTAACTATTTGTTTAGATAGGTCAGATACTTGGGTAATTGTGCTTATATCTCCATTAGCAGTTCCGCACAGGAGTAAATCATGTCATCTCATTCTGCAAGTGCATTTTTATTTGTAGGTCACTTGGCTGTAAAAGTATAGACCTAATTATGTTTTTTCTTTCCATAATATAGCACATAACATAAAAAGGATATATTTCAACATGCATATAACTTTCAATGAATTTTTCCAGCTTACCTTATCCGTTTACAATTAACATTGAATTGCATTTGCCATTTTTTAGTCTGAAATTACTTTATACAGATAAGGACTGAAAAACTGAGAGTTTAAACGTATCGCTTTTGGTGTAGAACCCTGATTCGATTCAAATTATAATGGCATTTTTATTACTATTGTCTCATTGATTTTCAAAAATGGAATTTTCACATCCAGCTCTTAGAAAGCTTATCTGGTTTCATCTAACAGTAATGCAAGTGCATTTTGTCACACAATTGCATTTTATTGTTGCTGACATATTTTAAGAGCTGCTTCTCCCTGATTTTTAATCTGTAAATACATCTGATGTTTGTGGCTGGCTTAGCACAATCATGAGACCCAGGGTTATACGTGACTTTTTTTTTTTTTTCAGTTTCCAAATGCAACAACTAACAGATCTGATTGTAATATTCAAGATAAAAAGAGGGCTTAGAAATGCACATATCATCTTGGTACTTAGTGTAACATATACTTTACAAGAACTGCATGTTTTTATACCCAGCACTGATTTACTCTGCCACTGTGCTAAATTGTTCGATAAATACAGTGTTTCACACCACCAGCATTCTTTGGAGATGTATTATTGGGGCAGATTCTTTTCCCTCAACAGTGCCTTAGAACCACTAAATATAGATGCCTAAAATGAAGCCTGGTCATGAATTGCAAGTGTAGCACAAACCTGCATTAAAGCCAGTAAGAGTTTTGGGCGCTGAAGAATGTGGATACTTTATGTAAGCCATCACAGACAAGAATCGTATTACTAATTAGCAACTTGCCAAAATAAACAGGGAACAAAGACATCATGAAGTTAAAATAAGAAGAAACTTCACTCAAAATGCAAGCCAAACTTGTTCTTGAGTTTTGAAAGTCCAGCTGACCAATAATCTCTATACCCACTCTGACCCCCTCTTTCTTCCATGACTAGTAATGATGAGCTATTTTCCAAGCTTCCAGGTAAATGAGTCTTTTTTCAGAGAAAGAGAGAGAGAGAGAGGAAGGGAGGGAGGGAGAGAACAGCTGTTAATCAGCTGGATGAAGCTCTGCACAGTCTTGGCATGGTGGTGTATCCCAAAACTCTCGTTCTTCCCTAAGCTGTCGTCCTCTGCCAGTTCTACTGTCAGATAAAAGAGTGCAGTTTAAGCAACTTGCCAGAGGACTTTTGTTCAACAGCAGGATTAACCTTCATTTTACAAGGTCTCCACAGAAGCAATTTTTTGATTGCTTTTTTCAATGTCACCTCTTCAATATTCACCTCTGCTTTGTATTCTGAGGAGCAGATGATCCATGCTTATCAATAAGGGATGTGGTCGTGCATCCTTCACTACCTCCGTGGGCACAGCAGGCCCTTACTGGCCTGAAAGGCTGAGTCTCCTGTTCTCCAACACAATGCCTACTCTCAGATGTAGATCATTGTGCTTAAAGCTTTTGTTTTAATGGAAAGTTAAACCTCTTGTTTTCAATCTTTCACTCTGAGGAATAAAGAGAGGTTGTAATTCCAAATTCTTAACTCACTGGCATGTTAAACTAAAGCCTTCTCCAACACTCTGCTTCTATCCTTTCACAACACTTTTCACACCATTCCTCTCCACACAAGCCCATCCTGCTCTTGATTTCACTTACTCCTGAGAATCTTTCAGAAGAGGGAATCAGTGACAAGACATTGTAACCCACATCCCTTTCTCTTAGGAGCAGAGAAACAAAGATGCTCTGAAGTTATGGCTAAACATGTAAAGATACAAAGACCTCCTGCGTAGCTGTCACTGATGAGTCAGCTCTGGCAGCATAGTTTGGATGATCTGTTATGCCAAGAAGCCTTTTTTATACCTTTAGGCCATTATAAAACTGCCTAAGTTGCGGGATACCGGCACAAGACCCAGAGTACCTTTCACATGTAAATGTAAGAATAGGAAAAGCTACAACAGGAGGCAAAGAGTCAGACAGAAATATAAATGCCAAATCCTGGAAAATGCAGCCAAAAGCAGTGTGTGCCTGGCTCCATGCACCCAAATTGAAGCTTTCTTGGCTCAAGAGGTAACTTGGCCTGGGGAGAGAACATGGAACCATTTTAATGTCAGAAAAAAATTTTATTTGTAACCCCGCTATCTTGTGAAGAAAAAATGTTGTGGTATTGAAGACGGATCATATGAAAGATGGGCAACAGCCCACAGACAGCCTACGGTCTACAGTCTTCCAAGTTTTTACCATAATGTGCTACTGTTTGCCAAGTTGAGGAAGAAACATGCCAGTGAATATAGTTTTTCCTCCCAAGACGAGACCAATTACATTCATTTTGTTCAAGGCCAACAGCTTCTGGTTTCCCCCAAGTTCTGATCCCGGGGGGGGTGGGGTGGGGGGGGGTGGGGGGTCACTGCCTCTTACAGACGCTTTCCTCAAAGTCTGCTCCTCCAGGCTTCTGGCCAAAACAGCGCTGTGGCAGGTAATTCAAGGTCTGCCCCTGTGTGAGCTTTGGCATGCATCAATCAATCAATTTGATGCGATGCTTTTGTCCTGTTGAGTAAACCCTATAAAGTTGTGAACGCCATTTCTAGAAGTTTGCATCTTCTTGTATCATTAGGACCATAGTTAAACTCAGTATATATCCTCATTTTAAACACTACTTGTTTATACCTATCCTACCATTTCTCTACTCTATGCAAGATTAGGCATAAATAATCCTTCCTCAAAACAGGAGCTATACTAAATATTATAATGTTTAGAACATATATATGAAGCAAGCATTCCTTAGGACTACTGTGGTACAGCATATAGCCCAATCAGAAGCACCTGGAGTGTTATATTCATTTTAGTTCATGTTTTTTTTCTAATATACTCTTCAGGATATTTCAGTCACCCAAACAAGCTAGCTAAAGAACCAAATTGAAAAATTTTGGATCTGGACACCTACAACATGCATTAATTACATTATGCTTTTTTCTAGTTAAGAATATGCAACAGCTGATGTAAATCAACAAAGCTTTCTTGATTTCAGTGCAGTGGTGCCAATTCACAGTACACAAGGATTTAGCTGTACTGTTCCAGCTAAAAAAATAGAATTTAACTCAAGCTGTCCAAATATACTTTTGACTCGTATGTAAAATAAAGAAAAAGAAATGAGACAGACTTGTTTTGATGAGACTATTCAATGAGAGATCACTTTTCCTTCTTTCCCACAAGCGCACATTCGTACAGCACCGACAACCCCCCAAGTCCCACCCTTAGTATTTTCTCTCAAAGTAGTAGTAGTTACATGGAATAACCTCATCCTACTTGCATAGCATTCCTGTCTCTCTTCAGTTCACTGCCCCACCTCAAATATTTCCATTTGATGTCTCAGGACACACAAGAATACAAGCTTAGAAAAGGGGTCTGCCACCTGCGACTGTTAGAAGAAACTTACTCAGAAAGGGGGGAAAAAAATACAACCAGGCAGCAAAAAGCTTGTACGTAATTTGGTATAAAAAGCAAAATGGGTACTTACCAGTTCTTGGCGTCCTCGTTTCACACGCAGAGCTATGTGCAGGTGTGCATATATCCCGGTTCCAAGTTGTATGGGAGGCCTCATTCTTGTGCGCATGGCTGTCCTGGGATCTCATAACAAAGACTTCTTACTGATTACTACTTGTTTGCTTTCTGCAAAACATTTCTCACTTCTGGCTTTCCTTTCAGATGACTGCGAGAAGAGCTGGACTGCTGAGGCTCAGAGAAGACAAACTCTTTCTCTGCCATCCTGAAATACAGAATATACATGCATTTGACAGGGCAATATACAAACTTTACTTCGGAATAATGTGCTGCTTCTGTCATTTTGTAAATACATACATGAATCCTGGAAACAGAAAGGTGATTAAAAAGAAGTCTGTCTTCAGTTGCAATCTTGATATAAGAGTTTGAGAGTCCTAGGTCTCTCCTGAATACCCAGTAATATTGTCTGTGCGCTACCAGGAGGATGACCAGATGCACAAATCTGTTTCTCTTTATGGCATAGGCCAGCAATATATTTATAAGAGCACAAATTCGAAGTAAAATGTTGAGATCAGGGGAAGAGAAGAAAAGCTTCAAGAAACAATGCAGAACTATACTTACACAAATACATCATCATACAATATTACACGTAGAGTCCACTTAGTTTAAGTTCTTCACTTCCAGGTGGATGACCACATCTGGTGAGAGAGAAAGAGATATGCTCAGGACTACTCATGGTAAAGGAAGAAATTTTCTACAGTCATCAAATAAACACATTATACATGTGAAGTAACTTATGCCAGTGGCCAGACTGGCCCATGCATATGGATAAAACAGTATGTCTGTATGATTCAAATGTATTTCAAGGGAACTAGTTTTTCACATGCTATATTTCCTTCTCTGTTAAAAATATTAGGAGTAGAACACTTCATTGAAAATAAATAATACAGATGTAGGTAACAGCAGCCATAAGATTTTATCCAGTTTGTAGGAACAAAAAGTAACACCACTGGAGAACCATAAAAAAAATCCTTTAAAACTTGACAGTGTCACATCACATATCCAAGAGATATTTACTGATGCTTTCTTTCTTTAGAGAAGCAAGTAAGAAAATGAACTTGCAAAGCCACATTTACTTTTTCTTGTTTAACTGTAATTAGATTACCCTACTTGGGTTTAAAAGACTTAGCTACACTAATTGTAATCTGTATCTGCCAGCTACAGATTTTTGCTTTAGAAGATAAACAGTGCATTGAAAAGTTATTAGCATGCAAACTAAATTACTTTTAGAACTGACTCTTCAGGTGCTGTGTTTTCATATTTATAAACAGATACAGTTTTGATTCCTCTGCTCTCTTGTTGCTACCTAACTAACAACAACTTTTTGATGTTTGTTTTCTTTTGTCTTGTTGGGGAAAAAAAAACAAACAAGAAAAAACCACCAAACACCCTTGCATGAACCCAGATTATTAGTTACTTCCACACTTTAAGCCTAGGCTATTAGATTAGCAATAATTATGAGGGGCAAAAGGTCACTGCCATTAGTGGGAATCCCACCACTGATATCAATGAACTACGAATCAGGCAATGAAGCCAGTTTTCACATTTCTTAGAAAGTCTGAATTAATAAACATTCCACTAATGCTGCAGAGAAAGAAGCCAAAACCAGACCTGCACTCCTGATATTTACTCTGAATACAAACAATGGGAAATAAGAGACACACAATGGTGCCATTTTTAATTTTCTGATTGAATCCTGTATTAAAACAAAATAATATTACATAACATCAGTGGAGTTTCCCTAGACTAAAACAACTGGAATGGAGATCAGCATCAAACCCAGAATTCGCTGGAGAAAATGGAGAAGACTTGAAGAAAAAAAACCCCAACCTTAAGACCTGTTTTTCCCTTGAAAACATTGCCAGATGAGACAGTCTCATCAATCCTACAACACAGCCTGACGTGTTAATTAACAGTTATGAGAATAAGAAGTATTAATTTACTGTCCCTGCACTTTCTCTTGAAACCAGCCAAATTTTATCCATAATTTCTCTTAGAAACTGCATTTTATTCTTCATCAGGGCTTGCTTTCCCTATGTGCTCTTGGAACAAGTGCAAAGCAAATTATCACAGAAAGCAAGCAACCTGAAGGATACAAAAAATACACTTCATTCAAATGAATTAAACTATTTCACTGTCCATATAGTCATCTGAAGACTGAATCTTGAATTGTAATTGAAGGGAAAAAAACCTACAAGATCCGGTCTCAAACATTTTGAAAAGTAACCTGCCTTAACAAACTGCCGCAAGATCTGCATACATACAGTCGTCCCTGACCTCAAGTCAACACAGTATATAAGTCTGCCAGTGTTCTCTGCTCCTGAGTCATTGAAGTCCTCCAAAGACAAAGAATAATTTTTCTTTAAAAAAAAAGTTATCTCAATGGCACTTAAGAACTACCAGCAAGCATACACTTAACTGACCTGCTGAATCATGCCAATGCTTAGTTTGAAGTAAAGAAACACTACCTAATTTCTGCTCTCATTCAGAACGCAAGATTTACAAAACTTTATGTTAATGGCTTACCAGGGTGCTTTTCACTGAATACAACGTGTATTTTTAACTAGCTTCAAATCACTGTAAACAAAAGAGAAAACAATGCCCGACTACTGAAGTAAAGAAAGACATTTTTCAATCTGAAGAATAAACTTTTGTCTCATGACTAGTGTAGAAGATGTGGAGTTTTGCAACGTATCTTGAGAAAACACAGATTGCACAGATCATTTTTATTCAGAGATTCTGATTTCTGTGATATTTTCAGTAAATAACCCCATCTTGCCACTACATATACATAAATCAGACACACACTTTCTTAACTATTGTAGGGAGTGGCATTATAAATCTCTCCTTTTCCCAAGATCTACAGCCTCATAAAATTAGAATAATGTGCATCATCTCTCTTGCGTAGCTTCTGGCATGTCGTTTTCACCCTCCTTCCAGCATAATTGAATACTCTGTGGGATATTTGTAGCAATAGTCATCAGTCTCTCTAATGAAAGAAGCCTGGAAAAAATATGGCAGTTTAACTATCAGATGCTATTTCATAAAAATAAATCCTAATGTTTTCCAAATACATACGATTTTCTTAATATCACTAAATTTGGCTATGTTGGTGAAAGCACTTGTGTATTGGTCCATCAGTACTGAAGCTAAAACTATTTGCAGAAAATAGGTGTAATTTACAGTTAATTTTATGAAATTTCTCTATCACCAAATACCTCGAAGAGAAAACTCACTATTTCCCATCAGACCACTGTCACTCCTCTCTCAGAAGAGGGAAGATGGAGGGTCTTTAGACCTTGATGATTGCCCAGTTAAGTGAAAGCACTTTAAGACAATACCCCTGCCTGGTGACCCAGGTGGGCGTGGGGGTTAACTGACCCAAATAAGGGACAGTACGGAGCAGGACTGCTCTCAGGTGAGTTACCCATGCCCTGTCTGTTCTTGGGGACGTCCAGAAATAATTGGTTGGGCAAGCAGGCAAGTATAAGGACCTCAAGATCATAATGCAGATGGGTGTTACCTGAATTTGCTTTAGGTGTAAGCATTGGGAGCAACTATGCACCCACCTTCAAATAACCAGAACTAAAGGAAGAAAGTCATGCTATGGGCACAGTCCTAGAAGTCCAATTTTGCCAAGATCTGATATCATCTTCATAGCCTAAAAGGGAATAAGCTGCAGAAGGAATCAGCAGGAAGGTGCTTTGTTTGTCACCTTTCAAATCACAGGCTCCTGGAAGTGACATCAGGCAAAACTGCTGCATTTGGGCAGCCAAGGGGCAGTCCTCAGCGATAACACAGTCCAGATAATGGACCAGACTTTCAGCCAGCATCAAGGGTCAACAACAGGACATAGGCTGATAGATCTCGAGCTTTAAGGAAGAGATCCAGGCTCCTACCACCAATACTAGCTTCCAGAATTATGCAGCTGGGCTCATGAGGTCATACGTCAGGAAAGGGAGGTGCACAGAGAACCCTAAACCAAAGGACCTTTGTAGCTCTGCCTGAACTAAAAAAACAGGCTACATTAGTGCCACCCCCTCATCACTGGCACATTATTTTACCAGCACACGGGATAATGGTTATTCCATTAAACTGATATGAGCAGGAGCTTGAAAATCAGCTGTTTATAAAGGAATTTGGTAGCATGCCACTCAATGACTCTTTATCGAACTCCTATATAGGACCTCTTTCTTCTTGTGTGCCCAAGGCTCCTATGAGACCCTCTGCAAAAAAGATGACATATTTAGTATCATCTTTTATCACAACTGCATTGGACACAGTTCTTTTGTCCACTTATATTTCTGAGTGCTACTGCTACTCTCACCACAGCTTTAGAATATAGCATATTTTAACACAGCAATGATCCTAACTGCAGTACAGTAAGGCATGCACATGGAGTCTTGCTTGTCAACAAATGCTAACAGAAGCCCACAGAGGCCCACCTGGAGTTTTCAGGGATTTATTGGCTTCTTTTCATCGCCCTCAGCTGCTTTTTTATTTTTTCATTTGTTTATTTTTAATCTACAGCAAATTTCTCACTTTTACAGGTATCAGTCATCAGGCAGACTTTACCCACATATGAAAAGCTCCAGTGTAATATTCCTTCCTTTCTCTCCATTGCTGTTTTCACAATTTTGCAATTCTGTTCTTGTTTCTGAACTTCAGCCATTCTTGCGC
Organism: Nipponia nippon; assembly: GCF_047370975.1. NCBI lineage: Eukaryota > Metazoa > Chordata > Aves > Pelecaniformes > Threskiornithidae > Nipponia > Nipponia nippon. The sequence goes on along the minus strand of NW_028262380.1, from coordinate 77,651,670 downwards.
ACTGACTTATTCACCTCCTCTGCTAACCCATTCAGCAAGACTTATACCAAGTTTGAAGGCCAATTTCTGTTTCATGCAATTCCAGTTCTAGAATTAAAATAGAAAGTAGTAAGTATCGCCTAATAAACCTACACTGTAAATCTATAGGCACGTAAACTCTTAATGCCAGGTGGTATTTAATTACACAAGCAACCCTACTGATTTAAGTCATATTTAACATGGATAAGAGTCTATTCCTCATGTACAAAATCTAGAAGTCCAAAAGTTAAGTTGCTTTCTTATTTTAGTTTCTGGTTAACTAGCATTTTATTGACTTGCTTGTTGCTCTACCATAATAATTCCAGATGCACTGTGCTTAAGTTTCTATCTGAGAGCTACCATCAGCTCAGTTTAAGTTTCAATTTGAGTACACACCACTACTTTCAAAGAGTTGTTCCTGTTACAGAAACTATAGAAAAAATGCTATTTACCAAATGTGGTAGCAAGCAATAAAGATAAATCTTGGGCGTTAAGACAAATAGAGTGTAATATAAGTCTGATGGCAATTTACTGGATATGTTGCCACATCAGAACTACTCTAGATTCTGCAAAGTAATTCTACCTTAAACTAAAGAACAAAGAAACAAAAGCCCCCTCTCTGCATAGTAACTGACTTCCATAAGGCCAGTTATGACGAAAGTGCTCACCGGGAGAGTAAGGCACCAAAATACATACAGCTCTGAAATTTCAAAAACCCACATCCAAGCCATGCTTTAGAAATACACTGCTAATAAAACTGTTTCTTCGAATAACTCGGCTTTGATTTCCACCAAAAGTCTTATTATTCTAGAAGCCTCCCTTCCTACCTCCTACTTTTACTGTAGCTACTCATCATATTCATTATCCAGTATATTTGATCACGCAAATCACCATGCTCTGTAGAGATGCAATAGGAATTAAGGTAACAGGAAACCCATTCTTCCAAGCTTCTCCATGACAAATACGGTATTCTATAAAATGATTCCACTGCCCGACCCGGAATTTTATGCTCCCTCTGAGCATGACATATTTTGCACCTACGAAGTCAATCAAATGCCAATGTTATTTTTTCTTTTATTACCCAGGACTGGTAGAGCAGTTTCAGTAAAAATAATTTATACCAACTGTTTCCGGTTAATGGAAATTCAAAGTCTTCAGACAGTGTTTTTTATTTCTGGTGCTTGAATTCTCAGAGAAATAGTGAAGTATAATTGATACCATATGCTTTTTATTGTTTTCCACATGAAAGAATCATGATTTTCAGTGGATCATCAAATTATGCTGTGGCATTGTGCCAAATCATCAAATAGCAAGGTCACATGTGATGGAGGTACAGTGTTCAAAATAGGAATAGCATGTATCATATCTTTGAATTGAAGGTTTATTTCAGTTTGTCTGAGTAAGCCCAGCCAAGCAATTTTCTGGGGTTTTCCACAGTCTACAAAGCATCTCCTTGTAAATTACTGGAACGAGTCCAAGAAAATGTGCAAATATTCATCACCAAAAAACAGGATTACAAAACACTGTCATTTCAAACAGTACATTACATTAGAGCCAAGCCTAATGTGGCTTCGGCCACTTCAGAAACGTTAAGAACTACCAAATATGAAAATAACTGCACCTACCATATTTCAGGAATATCGCTGACATAGAAAAAGGCACTTTCTCCCACAGTTGTGCCTGCTGAAGCATTATGTTTGCTAGTTGTTCTGAGTATTAATTTATCTGCTTTACACATCTGCTTCACAAAATCACAACACGAGGAACATTTTTAGAAAATCCTGCAAATTTTTCAGCTTTGGGGGAAAAAAAAGGACTTTTCACTTTGTATGCAAGTCTACATCAGATTCAGAAACTGAATCTTTTTATCAATCTTTGACTCATTTTGTGATGCTGCTTCACACCTCCACTTCTGCTGTATCATTTCAAGCTGAAAACTTGCTGGAACGAGAACATCACCTTCACGACACGCGTCTTGCACAATGGAGCATTACATACGCATCCAAGAATTACAATTCCAGCACCAAGCAACAGTCAAAAACTCTAAGGTTTGCCACTAATTACAAAGTCATTGCAGCGCTTCTAGTTTGGACGGGGCTTTTATACAGGGGAGACACCTTCCATTCTCAGGAAGTTTGCTCTTCACCTCAGACAAGGAGCAACATAACACAAGGACTGACGAGGTAACAGGAGTATGCCTGGAGTTATCATATCTCTGAACTGCTTACAGAGGTATTGCACTTGCATTTCTCATTGTCACAGCAACTTTTCTTTTTAATCTGATACATAAAGTCACTTCTAAAATAATGTACGTAGCACCAAAAGAATTCATCAGAGGCTGGTGAATTAAAACTTTCATTTGACAGTTCATGATGCAAATATTACCAGCTAGAGTGCAATTGGCATATTTTATCCAACAGTAGAGTTTTTGAAGAGAAAAAGGAAACAAGGCAGATTTTGTCTCTCAGTACTTCTCAGGCAGGAAATTTAATTTTTCGCCTTCTAGAAACGTTTCAGTTGTAAAGACTTTTGAAAGAACACAATGGCATCATGACCTAAACTGATGGTTTTAAAGAGATGAAACACTAAATTTATGGCAAGGACTATGTTATAATCCAATATCTTGGCCTTTGTTAGAGATAGAACAAACATTGCCCTGGGGTTTGAATGACTATGGATGATCTTAGAACCTTTGTCACCATGGCTCTTCCAGGTCACAGACGAATTCATGAAAAAAGCAAACCTCCCTCAAAACCTGAGCAGGCGAACAAGACTGAGGAAGAGCCTCGTTAGTCCTTTGGCAATCTTGCTATTTTAAAGTTCTCCCTACTTTTTGCCTCTGTGGATACTCCATTGTTTATAAATAAATTAGATATATTAAAAGATTCATTTATATCAGATCAATACCAAAACTCTTAATGGCAGGTTTCTCCATGGCTTTTTAAGCCTTTTATCTGCTGCTTACACCAGAAGTAGAAAGCACAAATAACGGGATGAAAAAACACCAACAAAAACAATTCTAGCTGATGTTCATCCCACAAGATTTTTGGATTTGATTGACGGACCTTGAAAATTGGGCCACATTATGATCAATGACCAGCTGCATTCCCATCAGGACAACATCAGATGTTTGCTCAGGCTGGCAATCCTCACTGGAATGGTGTGAACTATTTTCGGTCTATCTTGAACCAACCCTGGCACACCCTGGGTGCACTGTTTGAAATGTTCTGCACACATGGGCACAGGATATCTGCACAGCTGTGAATCTGGCAGCCTTTATTCCCTACCTAAAGACCCATCCAGCAGCCTGTTGACCTCCAGAGGGAAATATGGGATGATAGGCCATGAGGTTAATTTTGGAAAACAATTAAGGGATGTTCTGGCATTTGCTGGCAGAACGGAGATAGCTACAGAATAGAACAAGGCCCCCAGCATTTTCCATATCAAAATGAGAACTTACACACTCTAGAAACATTACCTTTTCCTTTCACAGGATGTTCAAGGCAGGAACAAGAATGCTTCATTTCTTTCTTGAAGGAGCAGAAAAATATCCAAGAATTCTCTTTCTGATGAGAGAATCAGATTTATCCATTTGTCATCTCCATAGAGCTGTACCTGTTGCAAGACAAGATGAAAAAATACCTGTCTTTTAGTAGTATGTATATATGAGATGCAAATCAAATGCTGACCTATCGAATATGTACATGTGCAAATACCTATTGAGTGCAAATACCTACCTACTGACTAAGTTTTTACGCTCAAGAGGACAGTTTATATTTGCCTCTATTTTCTGGAATTGGTTATGAATGCAGGATTACCCTTGCAGTTATCTTATTTTTCTTTTACTCCTCTATTTTTTTTTCCCCTCTTTTTTTTTTTTTTTTTTTTTTTTAAATTACACATTCCTGGGTGCCTGCTAAGGGAATTTGGATGTTCTCAAAGCAAGGAAATGCTTAGGTCTGTCTCACCAAGGGGAAATAAGATGTGTGTTTGGTGGAAATTGCCACAGGGGAAAAAAAAGCGTTGGGGAGGAATCTGAAGTATTAAAAGCTATGGAAGTCCAACTCCCTGTTGTGAATTCAGCAGCAGTTTACAGCCAGTTTTGATCTGTCTTGCCCTCATTTTCCAAAATAACTTGCATGTATGTTAAACACATACCAACTTCAACCTCTAAAAATGTTAAAACCTCTCACAAATGAGCTTCTGTGTAAATACTGTTGGATAAACAATACTCAAAAAAGTCAAGACACTGTAACAAATAATTGGAGATGATCACTACAGCCATGAAATGCTTCTGCCAGGGGCAAATAAATTAATAACCTTGCTGTTGTACCATGGCATATCTTATGCAAAACGCTTGTCTTTAATATTTATTTAGACATGTGCAACGAGATATGAAGCTATGGTTTCTGTAAAATGCCCTGGAGGAAGCTTGTAGAGCCAACACATCAGGGTTTTCTTTTGATGCTGTGTTCTGTAATACCCTTTGTATGTGTTTCCCAGCTCTACATATATAAGATTAGAAGCAAAACAGATCAATTCTCCAGCAGAAATTTTGCCATGTGGCTTGAGAGGTGGCAAGGCATTCCCTAGCGTACTGTCACTCCACATTTCCTGCCTCCTTGAAAACTTTATTTGGAGGGAGGCACTAGCAGTAATGATATGTGACGATGATGAAGCACCGCTTTCAGAGTGCATTCCGCTCCTTCAGGTGTATTCTGGGGATTTACTATGAGCGCCTATGCTAAATGTACTTTCAAGCCATAAGTATACTCTTTATTTCTGTATATTGGCATATATCCCTTCTCCAAAATATCCCACAGAGTATATTCCCACTTGTAACACAGAACCCATCTGGAAATGCTTCCAACTGCACACAGTTCCTATTTCTCTGTTGAATATATTCAACAAAATGACCAAACCAAATGGGAGGAAGCATAAACTTTTAAACATAAACAAACGAAGCACAAGACAGTCCTCCTCAGATTTGCGCAGCTTGTTCAACCCCAGCTAAGTAGTTGAATTAACAACATTTTTACCACACACCCAAGGACTCTCTGACTTTTCATTTACTCCTAATCAAATGATTTAGAGTGGAATATTTAAAACACTCTAGCAATTCTGTGAAAAGGGCAATGCAGTTTCACCTCGTTACTCCTACACATCCATTGTGGTCAACTATTTTCTTTGTATTGCTTCGCAGCCTCTAACAACTCTGGACTTCAGGGGCAATAGTATGAAGGCAATTATCCGTCTCCCTTTTTACTTCACACTCTCCTGTGAGAATATTCTGAGCCATCTGTTGTCAGCACCAGTAGGTATGCAGTCTCTGTAAGTATGTAAATTAGTTCAGGGTCAAAGAATACAAAAATCTCTTTTCCCAAATGTTGGTCACTATGTTGCCTTGCAAGTCACACCTGTCACAACAATCCCATCCCAAATATGCTCTATGCTCACAACTCGTCACAACTGTCATGAGTTGCATGGTTCTAAGATATGATTTTTTTTTTTAAATTTTTCATAAGAGTTCTCACGATGGATCAGTATAAATAACAAATGAATGTTCTGTTCATTTTTAAAAGGTGTGTGTTTCCTTGCTGAACTCTGCTTTAGTACTTAATTCACTTCAATGCAATTAACCACAGGGAAGAAACAGCCCTTGTGAGCACGAAAGAATGATTCCCAGAGACTGCCACCACTGCTAACAGACGGAGCTGTCACCAAAGCAAGTAAGATTTAAATCCCAGCTGGGACTCCAGGGACTACCCAGAGCAAGCCATCCAGGAGACAGATGATGAACTCGCTCTCCACTTCCCAGCTTAGCCACGCTATGGGGAAGATAATCCTGACAGCTTTTGCATTAAACAGCTCCAGGCTTCAGTCAGATACAAGAGGCTTAGTAAACCTAAGCAAGGACCTATAGCTGGGGCTAGAGGTGGTCAGATGTGGATTTTGGATTTCTTTTTTTTTTTTTTCCCCTGAGAGAGGTAATATTTTACTGCCATAAAGCCTAATGAAAAAAGACCTAGGTGCCAGAGCGTGCCTTGTTCACTTTTGTAAAGCAGAGGACCATTTTGGGACTTGGGAACAATGTCCTCTGACAAGGACCTTGCATCCTTCCCCAGAAACTCTGCTTAGCTTAGGGAACCGTAGATTGTATATCAAAAATAAATCAAAATGCCACAGTTCCCTCTGAAATTAGATGGGATTAGAATACTATACTAGAATACCAACAGGGAAGATCAAATTCAATTTTGGCATCCAGAACCAAACTCTGCAGCATTAGCACATTTTTTGACTCCCTTTTGGCTTATTTAGCCAGTAGCACTGATTCTGCAATTACATTTTTCATTATTGCAAAGTAGTAATTATCTCTCCCTCTTTTATTCACATTTGTCATAGTAACTTCCAATCAAGTGCAGAAACTTTTTACAAGATAGATGTGACTGAGCAAATCTGAAATTCAGCATCACTTCTCCCTACCTTTCAAGGCATCAGATAAAGACAAAAAATGTTCCTGGAAGAGTAACTTGATTAATAAAAACATCTGTAGGCCCAATGCTGAGACAAAGGAAAACTCCTCCCCTTATCCTTTTACTAGGAAATCTACCGATATAGACTGATAAATATCCCATTTTCCTAATAAAATAACATGAATGAAACAGCCGAGATATATATTGTATGTAGAGAAGCTAGGGGAAAAAAAAAAAAACAAACCAAAACAAAAACAGATAAGCTAGAAATGTAATATTGTGTTAAAGAGGAACTATCACTGACAAGTACTGATGATACTAGAATAGCTGCAGTAGAAATACTTCAATATTGGCACAGTCCAAGCCAATTTGAAAACTCATCTGATTACACTAATCCCAACATAGAGAAACCAGGAAACCGCATCAGGGATTTCCAGCTAATGGCTTTCCTAACTAAATTTCAAAAGGTAGCAAAAACTCATGGCTGTCAGACTGCACTACCAGATTTCCATAAATGTACAGAAAGGTCAAATGGGTTTCATAAATTGGGTGTTAAAAGCTATGTCCAAGGAATGATACGGTTAATGCCTGAGGCCTGATCATCTGAATGTTCTTCAACTGTCCTATCACAGGTTGCCAGAAAAGCATTTAATAATATTGAACGGCCCTTATAACATCTTGTAGCAGTTCTCAAAAAAATTCTGCTTGGGACTAACAACATCCAAAAGGCTTGAAATAACTATATAAAGTGCACTGATATAACAGATGGATATAAATCCTGTCCCTTTCAGCAAAAACCATGGAGTGCTTCAAGAACGTCTACTTCCTCTCCTTTTAACTTCTCCTTGGAGACAGGCACTACTTACACATATTGTGTCCACATTACATTTTCTGCTACAGGTAAAATATTGCTAGTGCGATCTTCAGGCAATCAGAATAGCTACAATCAACGTCATAGCTAATATGACGTGACTGAGAGGAAACACAAAATAAAATGTCAGATCTTTTCTGTACTTTACCTGTTCTAGTTGACTTAGGTGAACTTCCTCCACCAACATCCTTTATTCATATATTGTATAAATTATACCAATATTTTTCAACTATGCATGATACTGCTTAAGTATACTATAGAATAAATCATAGGAAAAAACAGGGGGATTATAATAGGGTAATAACAAGACAATACTGAAATCAAGAATACTTGGAGATAAGTAACAAAACAGAGAGTAATTGTCATCTGTTTGTTTGTTGGTTTTTTTTTTTTTCGAGATAAGCATCTATGTTCTCAGCATATATTCTACCCTTGGTTTCCCTTTTCCCTCCGTTCTTGTCCCGCAACAAAAATTGTCAAGCAAGACTTTTGGTCAGCACACACCAGTACCTACATTTCTCAGTGCAGAATTCAGGCATATGTGTTTTCTTAGCAACTACTGACAGACTGCCTGTATACCAAGATTTTCATTTCAACTATTCTACCTGCTGTTTACAAAATTATGAGATTTTTAAAAAGAACGATTATTATTGTCTAATCTCAACTTCCATTACACCCAGGAGAGTCTCCCTGATGTCTTTAATAGGAACAGACTCTGGCTAACAGAGCACTTTTGAAAATCCCCTCCTCAGCGACAGGAGGGAAGCACAAGCCACCATAACCACATTAAGAAATATCAGAAACATATAAGCTGTCTGTTACCCAGATCTTTTCAAAATTAATACCCCCACCCAGCAAAAATGATAGACAGACCTCTGCCCCCATGTGGAGATGATCACAGGAGCGAGGGTTGCATTTCTAAATAAATCCTTATGCACTCTCCACAAAGACTGCACAAGGCAAGGCAGAGAACAAAAAGAAGGGGCCAGAACAGCAATTTGTTCCATATTCTTTCAGGAATACATTCTCTTTTGTTTTAAAACATTCAGGTGTTCTTTACCTTCTCATTACTTGTTCTAAGATCACTAAGAAAACAAGACACAATTATTCAATTTCCAGATGAACTCATATTATAACAATTTAGGGTTATGATAGGAAGACAAACATTCCTGCTATTGCCTGTTATTCTGCTAATTGTTCCTATTTTGTTGGTTGGTTTGTGTTTTGTTTTGTTTGTTTGGTTTTTTTTTCCCCTGGCAAAAAGTAGGATTCACAAACAGTGGAAACCACCCTCGAAAACAGCACATTATTCCATTATAAAGGGAAGGCTTTGTAATGTACAACAGAGCACGGGAGTCATCTCACCAGTGTAAGCTGCTGCTATGAAACTGGTTGGAAAATGTTTCTTTCCCCTCTGGCAGGGTACGTGCATGCGTGAGCTGAACAACCAAGCTTTCATTGGGAATTCTGCCCACAGGAAAGGTACATACCACACAAAGAATAAATAAATCCCCAATTTTCTGTCTAAAAAAACCAATCAGGAAACTTTCTTTCAACCTTTGCACAGAGTACAATGCCTCACTGCGGGTGAGATTCAGTTGTGTAAACAGAGGTGTCCAGGGGCATTTCAGCTGCCTCGGGGCATGTGAAAATGTCTCCATGGGGCTGACAAATGAGACAGGACTTCGTGCCCTTGGGCAAATGCAGGCCCAAGTGAGTTGCCCTAGGGCGTCTTCCAGAGAACAACAGGGCTTAAGGCTTAGGCAACTGAATCCCACCCACAGTGCGTGCCTCACCAGTATCAGAGTCTGCACGTTCAGATCTGTTACAATAAATTCAACTTTTTGTTTGTTGGTTGGTTTTTGGTTTTTTGTTATGAAAACAAATTGAAAACATGAGAGCAAAAAGCGTTAGTGAGGCATGGAGAGACCAGAAAAGGTACACAAAGATGAGGGGGGAAAATAAACAGAGGAAGAACATGGACTGAAGTGTAGAGCCCTGAGATACCCAGACAGGGATCCTGAGGCAGGAAATCCTACCTGCAAGGCTCTCTTTTGCAGTCATCCACTCCTGCAACTGTCAGTCACATTTGCATTTACTTTCTATCTCACCTTCCAGAGTGGAACAGCATCCGAGTGCTGCATGCTGGTAACAGGTGGCAATAATCCCACAGATTTCCTTGAAGATATTATGGGAAATGAAGTTTTCACTGCCTGGCCCACGCTACTAATGTAGGAATGTGAGCAAGAGTACAGGGACAGCTGGGAGGGGAAGATCTGCTTCTGATTAGAGGGCAAGAATATTGTACACTTTGGATGAAAGCTCCAGGACCAGAAATCGTCCTATGCCAATGTCGGCGTCTCCCTCTGAATTTTAATGTTACTGACTCCGTAGCCCCCTAATTCCAGCTGATGTATTTAGGGACAGCTGATGGGTGAAAAGCTCTGCTCTCCAAACACATACAGTGCACACAGTAATGCTTAGCCATTTTGGAGGCACTGTGCTCATCCTGCACTTGAAAAGAAGAAAGTGATCCCAGTGAACGTAAAGAATTTATTTCTTTGTTCATCCTGAGCATGGGGAATAACACTGATGCCTTGAAGATATCAAAAGACTTATTTCTTGAGAAATATTTTCTGAGTTACTTCGGAGTGATTTTCTAAGAGATCACCAGAGCTGGTACTCAAAATAAATCAAATTACAAACTGTATTGTACAAAGGTCCTCAGTTAAACTGCCAATTACATCTGAGAAGACAGGTATTACGTGTATATGTAAGTTCCCAGAAGTATTCAATTTTAAGTAAGGGCAGAATATTACAGTCTTCATTCACCATTTCTGTCCATACATGTACAGTGTGCATCATGACTAGATACTGGGGTACAGTGCAAGGCAACGCAATCCCAGTCCGCCCATTACCCAGACTGGGCAGCCTCTCTGGGCTGCCTGCCAGAGCTGCTTTGCATTGGAAGCTCCACTAAACTCAGAAATGTAGAGAGAACCATAAATACAAAAGCGAAGCGCACTTAAAAACCTCCCAGAGTAAGCCATGGGTCTTACACTCATTCTGCAGTGGTACAAAATGGTTACATCCAGCACAGCCAAGCAATGAATCAGTCGTTCTGTGCTGCATATGCACTCAAACACCACGACCTATCATCTTACAGTCAATGTAACCTCACTTTATTTCTAGGAGCAGACAATGTTTTGTCCCTCCTCCAATGAAATCACAGAGGAATTTACATCGCAGAACGAACTGCAAAGCGAACACCCAAAGCTACGATGCACTGAGCTACCTTCAAACCTGGAAACCATATCGTTGAGACTGCACAGCCCTTTCCCAAATTAAGAAGACCTGAAAAGTGGGTTTGCTAACTCAGGCCAAGAGCTAGACTCTGCTGCTTCAAGCACCAATGCTAGTTTATCTACACAGTATTGAGTTGCACCTTATAGCCTCTCCAAATCAGAGCTAACTTAGAGGTCTTTGCACTCCTTTTCCAGTTACTTTTGTCCTAATTATGACAGCAGGTTTATAAAGAAACCTAAGCAGCAAATGCAAAGGGTTGAATGTCATGAAGCACCAGGCTCAATCGGTATTGCATTCTGCTTAGTTCAAGAAAAAAAGATGATAAATTCATTACATGCTAATTTGTAGTAGTATTAACTAACCTAGAATGAATGTGTGCATTTTAATACAACTGCAACAAGCATCAGAATTCTTGCATGCAACGTCTTAGCCCATTCAGAAGAAAAAAAAAAAAAGAAAAATGTTGAATGGTGTTTAGTACATGGGATTTCATTAAATGCATATCACCAGATCCACAAATATAATAAATTTGATCATGGAGGTAAACAAACAAACAAGCAAGCAAAATACCCCCAATTATTTGTAACTGTGCCCTTAATGCTAAATCTCCACAAGTCTGAACCCATGTTAAGAGGCTGAAGTTCAGACTATTGGAATACAACGCATTCACGTTTGATACCACAGCCAGAAAAATAGAGACATTACCAGCTCTATGTCTTTGTCTCAAATGCCTTCCGTCCAGACCTTTGATGTGGATACAGAATACATGCTGCTCAATTTCATGTCAGTGTGTTCCAGTTTACTTTGCTTCTTGCTTTACATACAACATATGTTCACTTGTTAGAGGTTTTCTGCATATTACATCACTTTTACAAGTGACCTCGTGAGCTTGCACCACTAATTCAAAAGGATTAGCGACATTTGCTCGACATTTCTTTGAACTTACTTCTACTAAAGGATGGGCTGTTGAACAGAAGTTCATCCTCCTGCAAAAATAATAGAAAATAGGCTTTGGTATCTGTTAAAAACATGTGTATCAGCAGGCAATCTCCTGTTACAACAGGGAATTACTTTTGATAATGCACAGAACTTTGATCAAACCCTTATACTCTGTTGAAATACATTCACTCCTATTGTCTTATGCAGTTCCAGTGGCTAAGCTACTTCAGTTTCAATTACTGCAACCTGGCTCTGACAGATCACAGAATTAAGTAGCCACAGTAAATTATTCAGAGTTCTAGATTATAGCTGTTTCCAAGGTATTTCTACTGAACTTGAGAATATAAGGCATTCAATAGTTTACAGTTGTCAAACAACATTTCGCACTGAAAATACCTTTTTGTTTCTCTATAAAAAAAAGGCATTTTTTGTACTTTAGAGAAAAATCCACCTTTAATTCAGAGGATAAACAAACCACGCAGCCATTTGCCATTTTAGATTTCTAATGTGTTACTTCCCAGTGTGGCAAACATTTAGGGTTTTTTCTTGTTCAGATTTGTAAATGTAGAAACATGAGGAGAATGAACTGAAGAGTAGACAAAAAATAAATAAAACAGAGTGCAGTGCAAAAAACAATGTACGTTTTTTACCTGAAAGTTGTCTTTGTCTCCTCTGGCTGTTAAGACACCATCCTTGCTGTAGTGTCAGAAGCCAAGGTTCATAAAGAAACGCAAGGGTCATTCCTTTGCCACTTTGGGATTCAGAGGCTTGGGTTATAAAAACAGTTTTTCCAGGGATGAAGACCGCTACGAAATCCATCTTTTAAGGACAGTGATGCACCTGCCTGCCTCCCTCTCTCCTCAGAGTGGCACATCCCAAACCGTAACAAACTCTTCTATTCCAGGCCATTTCTCTGCAAAACAGGAAAACCAGAGGGCAAAATGCAATAAAAGTTTCCCAAGGTCAGTGTGCACGCTCCAGTCACTGAAACACTGGATAAAAGGAAGAGATGTCAGCTCCTTGTACCTGTTCTAAGCGTAAGTGGCAACTACTGTTGTGCTGAATGTAGAACATTTTTCTCTTAGTTGTATTGCCAGGACTCCTCCTGATATGAGCCTTTCAAGAGATATAGGAAATTACGTGCCTAATACATGCACCCTACAAGGCTGCAAGCACGAGACAAAAGATCAATCTTGTCAAGCACAAGGCACCTTCAGCAACAAAAGAGTTGCAAAACTTTACTCATCTCTGGAACAGTATTACTAACAACTAAGATCCTTCCAGGTTTAGAAAGCAATTAAACAGCGCTTCAGTAAACAACATGTTTTGGGCCTACATTTAAGCGTTACAAAGACCCTTTCATTTGTACATGTTTTCTAGAAAATTACAGTAAATCTAATACAGTTCTTTTTTTAAAAATACTTGGAATTAAAACATATCCACATTTCTGCCTTTATTCACCTTTTTTACTTTCTCATCTATTTACAACTTTTATTTCATGGAGCTGGACCCACATTTTTAATAATTTTTGGATCCACCCCTAAGTATGTAGGATATACATTCTGAACACATGTACAGTCAAATAATCTTTAAGATACTTAGTACCTAAATAATTTTTGCCACACACACATTCAATTAAGACTTGCTCAGATCTTTATATCAGGATATGGGTGCAGAAGGAATAAAATTTAAAAAAAAAAAATTATTTCTTGGCATACTTGAAAAACATTTGATTTAGAGATCTTCCCAGCTACATCACTGCAAAAGCAATGGCAGACAAAAAAAAAGCCTTTGGCCTGAATGGGGTCAGATTTTCACAAAGGTGAAATCGCATGTCTTGGTTGTCATATCTGGTTTCCCACCTCAGTTTATGAAATCTTTAATTCCTTACATCATTTTTACTGGATATAGACAGAAGCATTAAGGTCAGGAAGAGAGAACGCTAACTGAAGAGAGAAATAAGAAATAAAGCAACAAAAAACAGGAAAGTTTGTTTTCACATGTATATTATAAAGGTAAACAATCAGAAAACGTACATTTACAAAGCACACGCTATGCTTTCTACAATTGTTCTTCACATCCAGCTCATTTCTCCCTTCTTCAACTGCAGGGAAGACCACTTTTCTTATTCCGTGTATACCGCATTTAGCGCAACTGTCAAGAACCTCTAGACTTTACTGAAATACAAAGGACAAATAAGATAATGGAACACATATAGTTTAATCTCAACAACTCTCTAGATAGAATATTTCCCCTGAAACAATCAGCCCTTTAAAGAAGCATGCGTCTTTCACCTATTTGCTGTGTTTCATAAAATTTGTTTCATGTATAGAAAGATGGAGGGTTGGGGGTGGGGGGAGTGTTGTGTGTTAAAATTAACTAAGTGTCACATCAGTCCAAGAATGTGATACAAAACAATACAAGATACTGTTATCCTATAAATCTAACCCAGGTTGGAAAGTGGCCAGTGCGGGGCCATTTGAAATACAGTTTGCATATTGTCACATATTTTAAATACATGGGTAATAATATATATCAAAACCAGATTTTTTTCACATGGGGAAAATCAAAGAATGGAAAAAATAATTATAACAACATAGCCAAATTTTAAGTTAACCCAAATCCAAAGAATAATCCCCAGGCAACCATAAATTATAGTGGTATCCTCACTCAATTGAAAACCCACTGCTGCATCTGCAGCCTGGGGGGCAGGGACGGGAGAAACGGGAGAGTTCTGTTGATCAAATAAACCACAATACTTACTGCATACTTAATATTACACAGTTTATTTGAGCAGATAATGTATGTTGAGAATGTTAATTTAGCCCCATGGTATACAGCAATTATATCCATTGTCAAGTGCTTTCTCACCATCTACCCTTGGGTCATGCTGGCAGAAAATATCCAATGCCAAGTAATGCCTGAGAAGACCCAGATCTTATTTGCTTATCCACTGAAGGCTAACAAGACTAAAGAACACCTCTTTTTATACTGAAGTTGATGCTTCCCAGATCACTATTAATTTTAATGATAACAAAAGAAACTATAATAAGAGTATGTCTTGCAATTTTGTTCAGTCCAGTACATAAAAGAAATTTAAAGATTACAACTCGACGCTACTTACTAAAATAAGCCAGCACAGCACCCTCCCCTCCTCTCCCGCTAATAAAAGACAAAATACAATTCACAATATGGCTGTCCTATCCATTAATAATTCACATGTGGGCCAGTATCAATCTGCTGGTCGATGCTGAGCAATCTTTTTTTGGTCAGCAATGTCTGTGTCCCTTCAGCTGGGTCACAGAAACAGATCTTCAGCTAATGAAAAGTCAACATAAGTCTCTTGAACTCTGTGCATGTGTTAGTTTACACACCACTCATAACAAGAGCTGACAGTTTCATTTTGCAGTTCAGTTTTCTCATTTTTCAGTCTTTCAATTCAGTTTTTACCCTTTTTTGCCTGGATGCAATTTCTTTCAAAAACTTTATAACAAGATAAACTTCCACAGGCTGTAACTCATCCTAAAGAAATCTCTGATCTGGGAAGTTTAAAAATATCAGGGGAGGACTTCTAAAGCTGTTAATGAACGTTTCAGACTTGAATGCCAGAACCTAGGCTCAGATCACTCTTTACACACTTGATCCTCATGGGAATTTAATACTTTTGAAAATGGCAGACCTTATAAGAAATAGTTTCAGAATTTCTTGATTGACTGCCTCCTCCTGAAATCTTGCCGAGTTTTGCAACTTTGCCTTTCCACAGTGAGATATAACTGAAGGATATTACCTGAGGGAAATGAGTTTGTCTTGAATGTACTGGCATTGAAACACATTGAACTATAGCTAGATAAAAACTATCAAGCAAGTTCTGCAAATTATTATGTTTCCATGAGTTTACTGGAACACGAGTTCGCCTATCACAAGATGTGACTTACTGCTTTTATCTTTTAAGAGACTAACTGGTAAGCAAATTTCAAAGTTACATGCTTGACTGCATAAGGAAGATGAATTTTGAATCACTTACGAATCCTGACCGCAGAGCACTCATACCCTTCTCCAATCGGAAACAGAAACACTGCCACATGACTTATCTGAAATTCAATGCTATTTGAATTTCAAACATTAGATTAACACGCTGAAAAATGCAACCACAAATACCAGCATTGAACAGGCGAGAAAGAATATATTCAGCCTCATAGATATTTTTTCAGAGGATACAGCAGTTAAATTACTCAAAAAGCTGTTCACTGTAGACTTTTCATTCGGATCTAGTTAAAATGTAAACAGCCCTTGAAAATTTAGTTTGTTTTTCCACTTCCTGTGTTATGCAACGTACTCAAGTTACACAAGGCTGTTTTTTCAGCTGGATCACAACATGGTAGCATTTGCAGACCAGTGCTGATGTTTCATTAATGATCTCCATAACAAGAAGATCATTGTTTTCTTTTATGTAAATGCTGGCTAAGTTACAATCGCATTAAAATTTACTACATTCTTTTTGGTGGCCCAGTATCAGAGAGAAGGTCATGCTTCCTACCAGTAAGGACACTCCAACAATGTGTAGGCTATTTTGGGCGAGTGCCTGGTGATTAAAAAAGCCACATAGTTAATGAAGTCTGCCAGCAAAAGAGGAAATCTCGGTTGTTCATGTCAAAACAAGAAGAGAACTTGGTTTCTTAGGTGACATTCAAACTACTCCGTACAAAAAAAAAAAAAAAAAAAAAAAGGTTTTGTACAGCTGAAACTCTTCCCAGTCAAGGAGTCCGATCTAATAGCTGACTCAGAATACAGTTTCAAATTCTAGCTTTGCCACAGACTTCAGAGCATGGCCAGGCCGATTTGTTAATTCATTCCTCATTTATCAACCACAAATTAGAAACAGTATTTTTCTTCCTTTTTCTTAACTATTAATCTAAACTGTAAGCTCACTAGTTAGGAATAACTAACTAGGTATGTGCAAAACAGTACAAAGTAAAATAGTATCCCAGGCTGTAGAGGAGAACAAGCAGAAGACCTCAGTGCACACATCAAATAAAACTGTAATTCTTAGAGTAACATTACCAATCAACAGAGTAACATTATCAATTGAGGTTTCAGTTCATAACATGTCTTTTCCCAAATCAAAATCCTTTAGCATAGTAATGAACTATTATTATATTAAGAAAAAAAAAAAATCACACTCTACGTAGAGTCACACTTAGTTTCAGGTACAAACTGGCAGGAAAATGCTGACTGTTCATGTAACACCCAAACACTATTCCAAGCTGAAAACAAGGTTTTCAGAACAAATGTTCTTTTACAGTGTTAGTACTAACTTTATTGAACAGGAAAACATGCACAAAAATCCACCCAATGCCCTCCGCAGATGCAGATTCTGACCAACCCTAGAAAAGCAGCATTTATGCAAACTGGAGATGCTTTAGGGAGAAAGCACCACAAGATATAATGGACAAAATATCTGCAATAAACAAGTAAGATTTAAAAAAAAACAAAAACCAAAAAGAAACCACAACGTTACTAACAAATGCTTTTAATAAATATGCCACATTTAGTCTTGTAATTGCCTTTGCTAGTTTCCTGAGGCAACAAGTCATGTTAAGAAAACGCTGCCACTAGCTGCAGCCTACACAGGGACTGCCATGCAACGGGCTCCTCATCGCTGCGTAAGGCAGGCGACAGAGAAGCACCCCCAGAGGGACATGACACCCAATCACCTGACCTAAGGCCTCCTTCTCTCATGAATACTTGTGGCTCTCATTCAGCTTCTTCTTTGGGAAATACGGAAATGTTAGAAAATGACAAATATAGTAAGGAACTAAGTATCTCGGTATCTATACTCCCAGTCACTGCTTGGACACGTAATCACAAGCAGCCAGTCTCAAGTGCTCTTCTGAATGAACCTAATAATGCCTACTGCCTCTACTCATGCAGCTCTGAAAATGTTAGAAAAACATGGTTTAGAAAGAACAGCACTTCAGCCGTTCGGTAAAATAGCTATAGCATGCAGGAAATAGCGACGACTACATTGCATCAAAGTTAAAAATACGTTATAAGGTGTGTCAAAGATACCAGAACATAGTTTTCTAGGGACCTTGAACTCTGCATAATTACTTATGTTATAACGAATTCAGATGCAAAGGAAGTGTTAACTTTTCTCTACAGAAAAACATTCCTGCTTTTACCACTTGCAGTCACATTTTCCTAGGTCACATCTTATCCTAGTAATCCACAGCAGTGCATAGCCACAGCAGTGAGAGTTTGAGCAGGGATCAAGATCTGGCAGGTGCCTCTGGAGGAAGGCTGCAAAAACACTGTGAAAAATATTGGTTCAAGTTGTGAAATCAGCAGGGAATACACCACTCATTTTGTGCTTTTGTTCTTCTGCTTGGAAGGAAAATAGATGAGTGCATCTTTCCAGATTTCTTGGAGAAAGATCTAAACACAGAGAAAGACAGCCAGGAAAGGAAAGGTTGAGTAGCTGACATGTGTAACAGCAACAAGAACCTGAAGGGAAAAGGCAAAGAGGGGAAAAAGCTTGGAGGGAAAGAGATTTTGTATCATACCTAATCTACTCCAAGAATTCTACTAAATTAAAAGAAAAGGTTCAGTGGAATTGAGAACACAATGGTAAAGTCTTCCAGGGAAACACTCCTGGCATTTGCCAGGACTTTTGCAACAGCTAAAATTCCAGTTCCCTCTACTTCACATGCAAAACCACCTCAGCTTAGATGAAATGATGAGTTCCTTCTGCATCTCATTTACCCTATTCCTAGTCTCCAAGATATTCTCTCATAAGTTTACATACAAAACTACGGAAATCTACCTAAGGTTCCACAAACGTTTCTTTTCCGTAGCCTTTCTGCTTGTAGCCTACGCTTACCTCCAAGTCCTTCACTACGTACACACAAAGAGGTACTTTTACTAAGAATAAGCACACCAAATCCAAAATGTCCCATTGCTGCTGTTCTCCCTCCAGGTACCACCACATAAACACTTGAGGTCTCTTCAGTACCAGACAGCAAAAGCTGTTTCAATAAAATCAGCAATTTTTGGCAGGTAATGCAGTAACAATAGCAGACGGTGCAAATAACCTGAGCTACAAGGAGAAGAAAAGCCATTCTGTTATTGTACATCTTTACTTCTGCTAACCCAGTGTAAAATGCAGGGTCAAAAGGATCTTGTCATTAGGTGGCAGACTGGATTAAACTTCATTAAGATGGGTTGGAATAACACTGGCCTTTCACTTAAGATAGTTTCATAAGGCCATTAAAGCTGCTTTAGAGAGTCAAATAGATTAAACATTAGACGTGCTTTCATGCAATGCAAAACAGCATACAAGGCCACCTCAAAACCTGAGCTATGCAGGTGGAAATGTTTCGCTGGATTTTTTTTTGGCAGAACTGTGTATCTGTACATCTGAATGAGAAGGCAAAACAGTACAGACAAGAGAAAAGAAAACCGAAGCCAGTCAGTCAGGAAGTCAGAGCAAGAATCGTGTGCGTATACCTAAAAAAAAAAAGCTTTGATGGAAGGAGAGCATTTTATACTGACCACTACCAAGAAATTCTTGGAATTGCATTCAAAGACTTTTTAGGTTTTTTTGTTTTGTTTTGTTTTTTCTGTATTCAGAAAAACAGAGTTTTGTACCTTCCCTGTAAACAAGTAAGATTTCATTGAAGATTTTTCTTTACATTGCTATCAGTTTCCTCTCTTACTGGAAATTCCCCGCAAAGCC
This sequence comes from Nipponia nippon, assembly GCF_047370975.1. NCBI lineage: Eukaryota > Metazoa > Chordata > Aves > Pelecaniformes > Threskiornithidae > Nipponia > Nipponia nippon. Next base: position 77,632,328 of record NW_028262380.1, on the reverse strand, counting down.
CCACATTTTGACTATTTCTGCTGGAGAAGAATAGCATTCTTGCAGTCTGTTGCTAGCACGTTCTTGTTAGTTATTCTAGCAACACCACTGCGATATCAGAGCAACAAGAATGATGTGAGGAAAAAATTCAGGCTCTAAAGAGGTAAATATGTGTTCAAAAAGCAAATATGGCCAAATGGAAGGAAGAAAAAAATCCGCTGGTCAGTCACCAATGCCTACAGCACTTCAAAACTCAGGACAGAAGCTTAAAAAAAGAAAAAGAAAAAACCTCACAAGCTGGAAAAAAAAAAAAGCCAAAATCAGGAGTTGGAGATTTCACAAAAGGAAGTAAAGCATCATTTAGAGTGTTTCCAGAAGAAAAGGCTGGACGATGAGTTGCATGGAAAAACAAAGCATGGTTCATTCAGTTTTGTGCTTAGATGATATAATGCATGCTAAAAGACCTGATGTCTTTACAATGCGCTCTGCCAATCTGAAGCTAAATCCAGAAAAGTTTGTAGTGCATCCAAGAAAGATCATCTACCTTTCATACACCATCAGCAAGACAGGAATTACCACTGACCAATCCCCACAACGCTGCATTGAACAAACTATCTTCGTAGGCACTCCCAGATGTTCAATTTTGTACGCCGCTGCTTTAACTACAGGTTTATTTGCGGGTATGCCAATACTATAAGCTCATTATTCAGCAGAATGATTTAAGATTTTCAAGGCTGAAAAAGGCCCCTGTGACTGCTCCTTTCTTGGCATACTCATGCTTCAAAATCCTTCAGACTGGACACAGATGATATTACTTATGGATTGATGGCGTTGTCAGCACAAAATCACCAAGTATTTTAAGTAATGGACATTTATTACTAAAGTCCTTGTTTCACAAAAGGAGATTGGTGCATCACCTGGAAAGAACTTGTGGGAGAGGTTGAATCTATAGGGTATTTTCACTGATGTTGCCAACTTGTCAAGTATCCAGAAATATTGCTGTGCTGTGATTTCAGTAGCTCTGAGGCCTGGCCAGAAATCTGGTGACAAGGATGCAAATGGTCAGGTTGGTATAGGCAACCTTTCAAATGCATGCTCATTTATACCTGTGTGAAATATGCATTATCCTCTGATGTGTTGTGGGGCTCTGGAGAATTAGACTGGAGGTAGGTGCAGCCCCTCTGACAACGTGGGAGCTGCCTCTTCCCAGGTCACTTCACATTCAGGTGACTACATCCGTATTTCTCAGCTCTGTGCAGCATTTCCAGCTCTCTCCAACTCTTCACACCAGTCTTTTGTGGCCACAGAGGAACTGCAGGGCTTAGGTAGGAAGATCCACATTGCCAGTGCCACTGCAAGGGCTCTTAGTGTAAGGAAACATGTGATTCATTAGCAGCTTCCCTCTTTTCCCCTTCTTACATCTGTATCTAGACCTCCATTCTGTTCTGTTGCTGAATCACTACAGAGGTTGGGCAAATCAGATGTAACCAACTTGGTTCACAGAGGTCGTAAGTTTCTGCAGCTCTTGTTCCAGTCAATGGAAGATGCAAGTGTTCAGATTATCAGCAAAGAGAGCAATTAACTGCCTTGTGCTTCAGTTCCCACATTCAAAAAATGGGAGCAATTATTCCTTCTTTCTAAAGTGCCAGCAGAATCTTACACAAAAACAGCTGAAAACTTCCTCTTCCCTATAGACCACGGTGGTCCATCATTATGCCAGTTCCTTTACCCAGTGTTACCGCCTGACTAGCTGCCCTTCTGTTTAATGAAACAACCAAAGCAATGAGCTGGAAGTCCTCAACACTCTTTCGTCCTACTCGCCCATCTTACCACACGGCTATTTATACCACCCCTGTCTGGCTACCTCCTCCTTTTCTCAGAGCTGGGGACACCTGTTCTGCTGCAGCAGCAAAGAGGTAAAAAAGCAAAAAAAGAAACTGTCAGAGAGCGGAGTAACAGGGATTTGAAGACTATCTTCCCTGGCCTGATAATTACAAGGAGATGGCAGCAGATCTAAATCGTGACTGGGTAGGAGGTGGCCCTGCCAGCAAATATGATAGTCCTAGCAGGCCCTGTTCAGCAGCTCTTTTGCTGTAAAAATATTATTGCACTGAAATGAAATATTTTGGCCTCACTCCAGTAACAACCGAGGCAGGCTATTGTTGCTGTGGAAGAAACTTTGCTCAATGTGATGGAAGCAGCCACTGCCTACTGGAGAGAAAATTCAGCAGAAATATCTCTTTGTTCTAGTATTCTGGACTGAGCCTTGATTTCTCTCCCTGCCGTCAAAAAAAGGAATGCTCTGCAAAGTGGACCTTAGCAGCAGACAGTGGTTTGAATATATGTTGCCTTGGTCTGGCATACTGCCTGTTAAAACAGTTACAGCCCTAAGACCTTCTGGCTTTACTTTGAGTCAGACAAGTTCACCTAAAACAAAGCACAGAGTGAAAGTCAGATCTAGCCAGAGTGCACACATTTTATTGCTGGAATCTGCTGGGCATCTTAGAAATCTTGATACTACAGCCTAAGTGTATAAGATGAACAAAAGTAAAGAAAACATTTTGATAATTAGACTGTCAAGCAGAAAACCTAACAGAACACATTTAGATATTCAAATGCACTTTAGATGCATGTGCATCAGCCCTTTGGTGGCCAATATACTGAAAAGAAAACATCAATAGTTTGCAGAAACAGAACGCAGACAAGACTGAGCCAGATAGCGCTCCAACTGCTAGACTCTTTTACTTCCTGGCTTGTCACTGACACTGTTACCTTATAAAGCAACACGGAGCAGCAATTAGGTAGGGCTGTTATTCACCACTAACTTCGGAAAGGAAAAGAAATGAATGAGCTTTCCCAGGTTGCAGTAGTTCCAGATCGTCTCTCAAAGGGCTGCATCAATTACTGTCACTTATTTGTCAGCAGCACGCCATGATTAATTGGCGAGATCCACATTTTTGCATGCCTTACGTCATACACGGCTCTGCTCCCCCATCTGTTTTTATTGGTGTTATAGACCAAAACGTTCCACACCATGTACCTTGTCAAAGCTATATTAATGTCTCACAATGGACCCAAGCTAAAACAACTTAAAACCCTACAGATTGCCCAAATGTGCTGAAAATAAAGATGTAAAGAGAAGTGACTGAAAGATTTAGTAGAATTGAAAGTTGAGATGCAAAAAAGAGCAACAGACTTTAAGCCTTCTTCAGCAAAATGAGAATGTTATGTTGGCAGAATAAGGGAATTTGTCGTCAGTACTAAAATATGTGGAAAAGTTTTTATCACTAATTCAGAATAAGTAGCACTTTACAAAAACCCCCAAGACATTTACAAAATAGATTGTTACTTAGCAAGAACAAGTATGTCAAAAACAGCCTTAAGTTTCAGTTCCTCACACCCTTACTTTCCTATTTAGGATGGTGTTTGAATGCCTCTTCCTTATTTTCTAAAAAAGGTCTGAGTCCTATGGACTTTCACAGAAGTCCAACCTGCATTTAAATGTTTTCTTGAAGTCTTAGTGAACACATACACACATGTATGTGCTAGGTAGTTAGTAAAAAACCCCATACATATACTGAAGAGCAGCACAGCAGGACAGCATATGATAACACACAAACTTATGGTTATAACTACAATAAAGGCTTAATCATCAAAACACCGTTCAACATCTATGTGGTCATTTTCATGTGTAGAGGTGAAGGTGCTTTTTAAAAAAAAAAGTAACTAAACAACTGTTATTTCCATTCTAGCCTTGACAGCCATCAGAACTTTTTATAGGTCATGTGATACCTGTCATCTTTCTGAGGGCTTCTACTCAGAAATTGTGCCATTTTGAGAAATCAACTTATGCTCTTTTAAAATACACTTCTCTCTCTCCTAGCTGGAGAAAAGGTAAAACATCTGAAATCTTCATGTTCAGCCTCCAGAATCCATCCATTTTTAGAATCCGTCTCCTTAGAGCCACAAGACCCAAAACTGAGTTTACAACTTCAAGAGATGTAAATGGTCTGAAACGTCAAATACAAATAATTTCAAATACAACTAATGGAATTTTACATCCATTTCCATACACGCCACAGCATCTTCCTGGGTCCACAAGTTGTGGTCTATGTGATTTCTGTCAAAGAAATAGCATAAGTTTACTCCAATGCCTCTGTCTCTTTCATTTTCTATCTGTTGTTTCATTACTCATAACAGCAACCTACTACCTCCACCTTCACCAAAGTGACGTCTAAAGTCTCTGCTGTCGTAACTGAAGGCATGAAAATGACCACAGACACCATAAAAAAAAAGGCAAAGAAAAACAACAAAAACAAGTTTTGACCTCAGAAATTACAGAGGTTAGGAACCAGGTCTACTCGAGGCAGCAACACTGCACGATAAAAGTTTAGTAACCAATAAGAAATGAATTTTCATGCTTTGAATATTTTTGCTACTTTCTCAAAAAATAAACAGAAAAATTATTCTGCAACATCATGCAAATGATGCAAATGTAAGCACAGAGGAATAAGGTTAAAATAATGGGACATTCAGGCCAAAATGCAGATAGGCATGCTTTTCTGATGGCTATATACCACATCTGCATAGAGGTTATCACAATATCCACATGGGTGGTAAGACAGGCTCTGACAGTTACTCATCCCGTGCTGTTGTGCAGAACAGAACAAAGCCTGGTTCTGAGAGATCTGTCCTTTATCTGGGGGTTTACTGGTCCCAGAAGGCATGTCCCCACTTTTGTGGCGCAGAGGTTGTCCACGCCTCTCCGGCGCCATCAGCACCTTGGACAGTGTGAGCCTGGGCCTAACAAGGGGCACATGCCACTACCCTCACGCAAAATGCAGACAAAACAACCCCCATGGTCACCCATTCACACCCCACAATGGCTTAGGGACATCTCTACTATGGCTTTTTGCCCAAATTTTCATGGCTTCTACCAGAAATATGTTGAATTTTTCCACTAGGCCAGTTTGTGTGCATCCAGAAGAGAACAGGATTACAATAAAATAGTGCAATCAACGCGAGCTCTTGCCAGAGACAGTTTTCTAGTATCACTGGCTGCTGTGCTAGTTGAGCTGCTGACAGCAGCAGTGATAGAAAACTGTAGAAGAAAAAAAGCAAGATTAGACTGGGCTTTTGTCTTTACCTCCATTTTGTTATAAAGCCCAAGACTGCTCCTCCAGAACTCTCCCTGGTGCTAGAACACCTCCTCCTTCTAGGAAACCAGCAAATTCAAATTTCAAATTTCTCTCCAAGAATTAACTTTTCACACTTATTTTTTAATTCCCGACTTTGACTCCATGCTATTTATTTCTCCTTTCTTGTCCTTTGACTGTTGTATTTTACAAGACGTAAGCCAAGAGGCTATCTAAATTATTTTGCATTGACCATTATATTGCCACAATGATACTGTCTGAGAGGCCATTTTACATCAGCTGAGTTTTTCAATTCCCAGCTGCACACTAGGAACATAACACGCATCTTTCTCTTAGTTCTGTAGCAAAATTCAAAACTGCATTGGCTTAAAAAACAGAAACACAATAAAAAGGACAGATAATTTGAATGACTCAGAAAACCACAGAATGTATACGTCATGTTTTGAATATCTGGGCCTGGATTTCCATTTTTATGCATTATGTACCATGTTCTACCTTGCAGGTTTACATGCAGTAATCCTCCTGGATGTATTCAGCAGAAGGAGTGATCCCTGGCCTCCAGCTTTGAAGCAATTTACTATTTCTGCACACACAGCAATATTTTAGATAGAAATTATAGGTAGTATTGGCCAAGTATTATGCTGTAGAAGGCTCTGATCTGTTCACCTTATGACCTTAGAAAAAGTTCCCAAAGCTTTGAATGAATCAGTGGTATTTCATATGCCTGGTCATTATCTTTCAAGCCATGCTTTCCCAAGACAGTCAAATTTGAAGAGCAATTGTGTGACAGCAGGGGGATGAGAAATGAGAACAACATGTAAAAGATCTGGCAGCTACGCCAGTTTGACAAATGTGGTTTAAAAACAGAACAAAAGAACTTCCCAAACCAGAGGGTAGGTAGAACAATTCTTTTAGTCAAACAATGCACTCATAAGAAATGCAGCAGATCCTAGAACATGCACTGCTGTTTTTTTTCTAGATAATGCAAATTAGTCCTAAGATCATTACAAAGACTTGGAGTCTTAAAACCTGGATAAATCTACAGTATTTAATATGTTTAAAATCCACAAGAGGGCAGAAGCATAGGTAAACTGATGAATGTAAAAAAAACCCACACATAGACAACAGATAAAAAGAAGATCAAGACCCTGGTGTTCTGAAATACATGCGAGTTTGGGGGTTTTTTTAATAGAAGGATTTGACTGTTTACTAGGGGAAATTCGATTCATAATTGCATTTAGGTTCCTGATTGCATTTACTTAAACATATAACCTTGCCATATGGTGAAAATATGAATCCTATTAACCAGGTTCAGACAATTCTTCATTTGTTCTGAAACTGGCCTGCTTTGGTTCCACAGATAATCAAAATGACCACAGTTTAGTCATTCATATTTGTTCACTGATTTCAGCTGGAAAGTCATTAATCGCTGCCAATGATATAATGACTTTTAAAAACACACAGAGGAAGCCTGCATCCTCAGCTTGGCGGTGATATGGTCAGTTTGTACAACAGCTAGCCCAGCTCAAATAGAGCTGCAACTGGAGAGTTTGTTTTCTCACATACAGTATCTCATGCTGTTTGCTGACAGGAGAGGACAAAATTGTCCTATCTGACTTGGAAGCCTAAAGCCAATCTTCAAAAGACATTCAAGTATTCAGGGCTACAGCCATAAATAGACTTACTCCCAGACATTCTTTCACCCAGCAGAACCTACAGTCCCAAATTAGATGCCAAGATCCATCTTGTAAAACCCATGGAAAGTATATGAAAACAAAGGGCAAGAGGGAAGTTGGCTCATGTAACTTCCTCATAAAGTCAGAAGAATGATTTCATTTCAAAGCAGGTAAGCACCTACCTGATTAGGGATTCCCTGCTCTGAATCCTGTTCTCTGTGGTGCCCAAGTAAGGACACAGTTTGATATGAGAGAAAGCCACCCAATGCAGCCTCTCTACTAATGTTATCATAATCTAGAAGATGAAAAATTGGTTTTCAGTTTTCATTCTTCTCCGTTAGAGTAAGGACTCCAATGTAGCTATTTTGGGAATCCAAGCCACAGGGTCAATATAAATTAGATGTGTAACTCACACTTTGGAGAAGTCTATTCATAAGCAGGCATGCCTCTGTTAGTCTGAGGACATGGAAGCCATATCCCGTGTTTCATTAACAGGTTGTTCAATGAACCTCATCAATGAAAGGCCGCCTTACTACTGTCAGTTTTTCCTCACAGACGCAAGGCAGAGACAGACTGTTCTCAGCCTAATACGCAGAGCAGGTTTTCATCCTTTCCAATACAAAAGTGGACTGGATTTGTCTTGTTCGGTCATAATGTAAAATTTAAGTCATATTCATAACATCCCTTTCCTCCTGTGTACACATTTTGATCTGTGTATGTGCATACATATGTACACTTTTTAACTATGTTGTTTGTGCCTGTTGTAAACAGTGAATTCCACAACGATACACTTTCATATGTATTGGCCATAGTAATTGATTTTCCTTACACCAGTATAAATCAACTTCCCAAAGCAGAATTAAGGAGCATGAGATGAGAACAAGAAAACATTTTCAGTTTTCTCAGACTATATATTGCTAAAATCTACAGCAGCTGTGGATTCACCTAAGGTAAGTCTGAAATGGAATACAGACCAAAGGATTCATCTGAGATCTATTTTGCTTGGTTTCTAGAAAATGTTGTTCTTTATGTCTGGATCTTCTCAAAATACGTCACGAGGAATACTGAGCAGAAAAAGAGATGGTAAAACCAGTCACTTCATCCAGCCAGGATCTGCTTTTAGAAAAAGCAAAGGCAAATGCCACAGCCATTTTGAGTGCACAGCAAATATGTAGCTCAAAATTCTTTTAGAATTAGTGCCTTCATAAGTTGTTTTTATCTTTCTAAAAATATCTTTTGAAGCAAAACATTTAAGTATTTATCCTCTATTGATAAAGAGATGAACTACAGCTAAAATGAACATCTTTCTGGATACGACAGTAGCCCACATCCTGAGCAGACCTTGCTGGACTCTAATTTAGAAAACAGCACAATTAATCATAGGAAACTTGCAACTACAGAATTGACTGCTGACTGGGCTTTTATATTCACAGGGGAAGTTACCAGCAATTATGAAAGAAGTCTGCTAGGAAACACATACATGTAAAGCTTTCTCAGGTTTAATAAATGTATTCACCTTACTATTAACTTGATAAAATGATCAGTATTATGCTCAGGAGTAACAACTTACAATCATGACTAAGGACTCCACAATCTGACTATTAATTTTCTATTTCTGGAAAAATCTTGCTTTGTAACATTTAACTGGAAACTAGTTGTTGTACTGGCTAAGAGCTGTATTTCTGCTTACTGATGGGATTTTAATATTGATGAATGGTACACAGTTGAATGGGAAAACGCCGTCTTTTATAGCGAAATCATGAGCTAATCCTAAAAGATAAAGATATGCTAATATATATAATAAAGTCTTTATACTAATATGATTCAGAAAATAGAACCCTGTTCATAGCGAGCAATCACCTGGCTGGTAGCTAGTAAACTGAAATTTAAGTAGGATGATTCTTTGTAATACTTGTCAATTTAAAAAAAAAAAAGAGAAAACCTCAGCTGAAAGAGTAGATCACTGAAATATACAACAGAAATGTACAATTCTGGTACAAAGTAATTCTTTAAGTTTAAAAAGAAACCAATAAACTTGCATACCAATCATAGTAGTTTTTCCATCTGACTGAGAACAGCTAACTTTTAACCAACAGGCAGCCGCTTTGCCATCTCTCCAGTGATCAGCTGAGTGATGTTCAGTTTTGTGGTGGCACAGAAGGCCTGCTTCCTACAGACTGATTTTTAGAATCAGGAAAACAAAAACAGAGTCCAAATCATTAATTTCATAGCTTTTTTTCCACTCCAATCCTCATTTGAATACTGAGGCCACATTCAAACCTTACTTATCTTAATATTATTGCTAAGGTAATGAAAAGTATCAAAGCAAGGAGAAGAAATCACTGCTTCCAACTATCCTTGCTGCACTGCAAAGAAGTGGGCAGCAGAATTTTCAGAAGCTTTGGTTTGCAGGTCAGTACAGCTGGCCTCATCCATAGCTCTAGCAGAGGGCTTGCTGATCCTATGGTCTTTTTCTATATTGAAGAGTTAAGCCTAGCCTTGTCATCCCACACAAATATTTTGGACCTGGGTGGGGAGATAGTTTAGAAAGGGATAACCTCACCTGCTTGGCTTACTGACTACTACCCTCAAGGCAGAAGAAACTTTCCATTGCACTCATTTGAAAAAAACTCTTAGGCCAGGTCACTAAAAACAACTGCTGGATTTTCTCTCAGACACACAGAGTGAGTTTAGAAAACAAAAGTACAGGAAGAGATTTAACAGAAGGTGTTCTTACGTGACTCAAGGCTGCTCAAATTGCAAGAACGGATATGAAAACTCAAGCCTTGGCACCCTTTGCCCAGAATAACCGAGTAATTCAACAACCTTTTCCTTCTGTAAAAGGAAAACAGTAGAAAATGTCCTCTGCATAAGCTGTCAGTGTCATCTGACAAGGTTTATTATCATAAACTAAACTCTATGCTTAAAACCAAAAGGAAAGGCAGCAAGTAGCCCTGTTTAGAAATAGCAAGCTCCAATAAACAAACACAAAAACTGTGCATCTCGTCTTTTTGTAAAGATTAGTGTAGTTCTAATTTAATAATTCATCCTCCTCTTGCATTTTCTAGATTGAATTTGATTAAATAGCTACTTTCAACCTTAGTTTTATTATTCAAAGTTTTTAATAATTTAGTTCTAAGTGACAGAGATAAAGGAAGAAAACAAAGCAAAAGTGAGACCTGTAATCACAAATTTTTTCTTCCATGCCCAAAGGGCTTTTATTATTTCATCTCAGCAGATTCAATCCCAGTCTACCTACTATGAAACTGAACAAATTGCATACAGATGTAGAAGATAATGTAGAGATGAATCCTTCTGAATTTTATCACAGTATAAATGACCTATGTTAAAAAAGTCAGCATATACCAGACAAATGGACTTCCATGTTTTAAAACATTTAGAAAAAAGATGACATTCTGTGAAACAATGTTAGTGCTTCTTGACTTGTGAAGTGGATTTATGACCCACCTCAAATTTGGCAGATAAAGTTTGTTAAAGAATATTTTAAAGTCTGAGGCATGACACAGAAAACGGCCACAATATTAGTACCTAAGAGTTAGGATAATGATGTAGTGAAGGTCTCTAATCCAGCAGCAACATTACCTGTTGTAGCACTTCCTCCCCATTTTGTTTGAACAGCTGTTAAACTGAAAATGAACTTGTGGATTTAAGGGCTTACAGTCTTTTCCTTGTACAAGGATAACCAAAAAAACCACAAACCCCAAACAACTTTTATTAACGGTTCCTTTTTGCTGAATGCCCTTCTCAAAGAAAAACAGAAATGAAAACAACCTCTCTTCAATTATTCAGCAAACATGTTGCTTCGCCATGCAACAAATGGAATGAGAAAATTGTGAACCAGTTATTCACAGTTTACTACTTGCTAGATTTACCTGATGCTAGCTGCTGTACAAACACGCTGAGGGACACTTTCACTACTTCAGGGATTTTATAGCTAAATGATATGAACACGTGATCAATGATATTTGAAGTATACCTGTTTTAAGTTAAACGTATTGCTCAACAGCTGAAACACCATCACTAACCATGTATTTGCTTGTGATGCAAGATGTGTACCTCTCATGGGAAATTAATCTTACATAGAACCGACATGATGTATTAATAAAAGGCTGCAGTTTTGTCTGATTGTTGTTGTAATTTATTTTTTTTTTAAAAACAAAAGAAAAATAGAATTAAAACTGGGGCATTTTCTGGTTATTTGCAGACACATTAAATTCACAGTCCTCAAATACTGATTTCCCCATCAGGTCCTACTACCCTGTCAGTAATTACGAAGCAATGCTCCTATTCTTACTACTACATTCAGTACAGTAACTAAGCAAACGCAAGTGCAAGTGGCTATATAAGCAGAAGAGAGATATTTTGTCTTGAAGAGCTCAGAGGAATCAGGAAGAAAAAAGTGATGAGGAAAAAAAAAAAAAAAAAGGAAAACATATATATATAGCAGTTTGTCCAAGCGGCAGTCAGCAAGCAGGTCCTGGAACAGAATACCTGCATGCTTCGGAGTTCCTCAGACACCTGTCCTGGGCCTCATGCTTGTTCCAGAGAGTGAAAAGGTCTCGGAAGCCATGGCTCTATTAAAATGCCTTCTCAGCTAAACATAATTTGTTTTATTTTTAAAGATAAAGGTTTCCATTCTCTTCTCACTTGCACTCAAATGACTCTATTGACTCAAAGAGCAATCGTTTTCCATCTATGTTTGTATTCATACAGAACTGAGTTCCTGCTTACCAGGACATCCTGTTAAGAAAAACCTTAAGAACGCAACCAAATTCCAAAATTTACTTAAATTCCACTGATTTCCAGGAGCACACACAGAATCAGGCTTCAGAGCTCTACAAAACTGTGATCTCACATTTTCAGGCTAGACTGTCTTTTATACATCTGACCTATATAACAGTTTATGCATATGCATGCATACCTGTGTCAAATGCTTCTAAGATCACACCATTTCAAAAACCTAGTTGGCAACTCTTACTACTTTCCTCTTTCTTAACTGAAGAATAATGCCTAAGTCCAGGTTTTCTTCGGGGTTAGCTGTGGGAAGGACCTCATGGTCAGACTAACACCAGCGGGTTTCATTTTCTTCCTTCAAAAGCATCCCAAAACACCCGATCTGAGATTTCAGTTGTATACAGTAGAAAGGCGGTAGGCATCTAAATTATTTACTTGAATTAAACAGTTTCAATTTGTACGCACAATGCATCTCTCATAAATTTCTGAGATATACTGCTTAAGTAATTTATCAAAATCCTATTCCACTCAGGACACACAAAGACCGAGAGCAGTAAGAACCCTCTCGGGACTCAGTTGACTCCGGTTACAACCGATCATTGCACAGGCAGTGCAGAACAACTGTGTTAACCAAAATTCCAACAAAAGTGGTGAAAGTTCCGCTTTAAAACAAACATACTTCTCAATAACACACTTCTTGCCCACTCCTGCCGCACACTCAAATCAAAGGGGTTTTGTTTTTGTTTAAGCTACGATGCACTTGCCACCACTTTCAAGGCAGGCTACAAAACACATAGCGCCTACATTTCTACCGATAAGTGAAAGCAGCTTTGTTTTCATTCCTCCATCTTACTATCTAGATTTTTCTGAGGTGATCGGGCCCAGGACATGTGCAGTGATGGAGATCCAAGAATATTTTCTTGCTTACCTCAGCTGAAGTCCACGGAGACAAATGGACCATCAAGTTTCTCCTCCACTTGTGACATGGGCGGGTGTTTCCCCCGGTTTCTTTCGTCACTGGAGGGTGATGACAGTTTATATATCATGCACAGCCTCTGATCACACTCCTGTTGTAACATGAGAGGTGGCTGAGGTTAGCAAACTCAAAGAGGCATGCTACTTGAACAGAACAAATAGGGCTCGGTGAAAGTGACACAGCATAGCAGCAAATGCTTTTGCAAACACCGGGTTTGCCAGTATACTGTCTGCCCTTCTTAACAGCATGTTATGGATTCAGTACCAGCTTACAAGGGAATGGGGATGGGAGATAAAACAGGCTAAAAAAACAGACAATAACTACTAAATAAAAATAAGCCTGGCAGTCCCAGGTTGAAATGTTCAACAAATAATTTTCGAGGTCAAGGAAACTGTTTATCAGTGATGACTTTTCAGCTGCTACTGTGCATCCTTAAATTACTCCATCTTCTTGATGTGCTACAGTATGTATAAGAGACAAAATAAGCTGTCAGAATTCAAACGTGTTCAAGAATATATCTTTACAGCTGTAACTGCTATCATATTCTGAGCTAACACTAGCCTAAAAAAACCCAAATAGGCATATTTCAGATCTCACTGTGAAGGGAATCCCTATACTTTTGTGCAACAAGTATGTAACTGAACTTAAAACGTTTTATTATGACCTGATCATACATTGACAACAGCACAGTGAGCTGCTCCACCTCTAAAGGTAATGCTTTAGAGGGACTATCATGCTATGTCTTTTAAACTGAAAAATTAAAATAAACTATAGTCAGAGGTCTTTGAAGAATAATGGTATTGGTACGTATTGACACAAATGCAGAGCACCAAAGGTTGCAATTTGAAACACAGACCAGAAACATATTCTTGTAACAACATCACAAATTAACTCACAGAACATACAAATTGCTTTGACTACACTATGTCTGTACGTTCAAATATAACAACATAAAATGCCTAGTACACGTTAATTTACACTATTTCTTTGTCTGATTTCTAATTAGAACTTACTAGTGTAAACTAAAGGATGCATTAAATCCTTCACAATCATATAAAACAAAAGAGAATTATAAATATCCTCTGCACTTGCTAATGTTATCATATTAATGATTTGTATCAGCTTTTGGCCATACATCTGATCAGAATAGAAAGCAAAAGGAACAAGCGAGTTTGCTGCTGTTCCTAACATCAGAGATGGAGTTCTCTCCAAGAGGGGTTAACTGTAGTGGAAAAATAAAGAGAATAAATTGAATGTTATGATCTGCATAAAATTATACAATATAGGAGGGTAAAAAAAAAAAATTACAGCCTTCTGAAATTTCAGTGACTACACGCTATTTCAGGAATATCTCTAGCTTTTCGTGTTATTCCGCATGACACAACTTACCATGGAAAAGTCAGTATTTTAACTAATGACGAATTGTGTCAGTTTGTCATAGTAGACAGTAAAGCAAAACAAACATACAAACACACACACTAAAACCCAATTACCTTTAAACCAACAGGTTTCAAATTCTTATTTCTCAAAATCAGCTGAAGGGAATGTTCTCTGTCTTTTCCAAAGATAATACCAAGTGGGAGACTATCAATGGAAATTTTTACTTAAAGAAGGGTTTGTTGGTTTGGTTTTTTCCTTTGTTTTTGTTTTTCTGTTCATTTGGTTTGTCTGTTTTGGTTTTTGGTTTTTTTTTTTTTTTGGTTTTTTTTGGTTTGTTTTTTTTTTTTTAAGAAAGCTATGACCAAAGAGAAATATATTGCATAACAGTAAGTCTGCATTGCATATGAACTCAATTATACAGTCCACCACCATGAATTCAGTAATCTGAATCATATTACCTCCGACTACGAGAAATTCAAGCACCTCATGGAAAGAACAGGGCAGTTCTTGCCATAGAAACACCTGCAGCTGCCAAGCCAGGTGCTGGCTCTGTAGGAGCTCAGGCAGATCTGCAGCCTCTTTAGCCCACAAGGAAAGTTCCTGGAGGACACGATCGAAGAGCCATCACCTGGAGCTGGGCTTCAACCTTCTGCACCTACTTCTTGTGCTTCCCATGAAGGTCTTTCACTTGCACATTGATCCTGTCTATCTCTTGTTCTATTGAAGCCATTAACAAGATCAAAGCTTCAGTTATTTAACTGCTGCTATTGATTACATACAGCATGATCGATCTTAATATGTATATTGTAATTTATCCAGCAATACTTAAACACAAAAAAAGGTCATTCCCCTCTTCATGTACTGACTTTCAGCAAGTAGCTATTTTTCTCAAAGTTATTAATCCTAAACGTGTAACACAACTTTGCAGCAAAGATCTCTGGCAAAAACCCTATGCAAAATATGTAAAATATACTAAATTATCTCCCCCCTTTTCCCCCCCCCGAAAGGTTTTCTTCTTTGTGTTTTAATAGTATTGTCTCTGAAAAACGGCGTAGAAAATCTTCACTTTTGAACTTTTTTATCTTTTTTTTTTGTTTCTTTGTTTCTTTGTTTATTCCCTTCTGCTGTACTCTGTGCCTTAGTTTGCATTGACCAAATGGAAGAAGGAAAAATATGAAGAAAGAAAAATATAAAAAAATTGTAATCTCAATTTTTCTATGACTGAATTCTTCATTGTAATGTCAAAAAGGCAAACAAACAAGAAAAAAAGTCACCTTTGCCACGTTGTCCCACCCCAGACAAGTCACCAACCTAATTCTCCTTGCAGATAATTAAGAACATAGAGTTAAAACACCCTCAGATATCTCACTATATGGTACCGATAGATTTTGCTACCTGAACACTTACATTATATTAATTTTCACAATAACTGTAGCAATAAGTTGAAGTTCTCTGGACCTAGAAATATATCAGTCTGATAAACTCTCTAACAAAAGCTCTCTAAATAAGGAGAGGAGGTATTCTTTACTCAACTTTATAATGCCTATTTCTACTATATTTGTCTTAAAAACTTAAAATATATTTGATTTATACGAACAAACGATTTGTATGGAACTGGCAAAGACTCCAAGTTTCACATACCTCTCAGGAAACAAAAAGGGCACGAAGACAACTTAGTATGCTTTTACACATAGGTGGTAGTCACAAACAAGTGACAGATTCCTAATTACACTTCTTCAAAATCTACAGGAATCCTAAACAATTTCGTAACAATTAAGCGTATGCATTTCAACAGGCAAACTGAATGCAATAAAATACTCAAGCATTACTGAATAATTCTAATTCATAAAACCAACCACGCAGTTTGCCTTCAAAACTAATACTGCAAAAAACTACTAAAATTAAAGGAAAATAAGTTCTGTATTTAATTAAAATGAAAAAGAGCATAAAGGTTATTACATAACACCACAGAGGTTAAAACATAACACAAAATTATGTAACACATACATGTAGTGATACGCTTTGCTGCCACACACCAGTGCAACACCCAAGTCACTTGTTCCACACTGAACTGATAACATTATAGAACAACATTATATGAAATTGGGTTCTGCATATGCAGGTCTTCTCCGGGATCCTCTTCATATGAATTTACATCAGTATGACTGCTGTGGCCAATTTTATACAATTACATTACAGTCCGGACCATATGTCTATTGCTTTGCTATGCTTTATGCTTTTTTCAGTTCAGATCAGCCTAGGGGAAACTGGATTCCAATTTCAAATCTGCAAATACAGCTGAAGGTTACCGCTTTGCCTGCAGAAACCTTGCAGGTGGCTCATTCAAGCCTAACTAGTCATATGTAACTTGAGCCAAGGACCTTTGAAATAAACTGGAAGATACCACTTTGAAGTTTTCTATAATGCTGAAAACAGTGGCAGTTCCTGCTTGTCCCAGATCAACTTTGTTAGAATCGCTAGCAGTAAGTGACCTGGTTTTGCTAAGAAAGGGAACCTGTAAACTTGAGCGTACAACTTCCTTGTAAGTGGGAAGGACAGCTGTAAACTTGTTAGTCTGTTGTCATGGAGCGTTATAGCCTTCCAAAAGAAAAGAAAGGAGGTTGAAGACAGTCTCATAACAAAACAGGAGGCTTCCTAGAAAAAACTAAGACCCTCTGATACAGACCCTGTAATTACAATTATCCCTATTAGTGGCATGCCTTCTTCAGCTTCTGAGAAAAACAAAGTGTCTTCTGCTTATTTTCTGGAGAAAAGTAATGGCTTTGGAAAAGATTACTATTGGGATCCAATGCTGGGTCTCAAAACTGAACATGTAACATACAGATATCCATGCAGAAGAATGGGATCCAAATGATTAGTAGAGAAGGAAGTGTTAATCACTAAACATATCAACATCATCTATTGCTAATTATTGCCATCGCTAGCAATACTACCACTGCTATTTCTTTTCTGCTCCTCTGAGTAGAAAATCTACCACGCGATAAACAGACTTGAGTCTACCGTGAGATAAAGAATTATGCTGTTCATTTCAGCATAATTGCCCCCACTGCAGTTCAGAAAGAAGCTGAATTCTTTTCCCAGGAAAACTAGAAGCAAGATGTCCCAACGCAAGTTCATTTTACAAAACTTTGACAGGTCCAAAATGAATATGAACAGTTTACTAATGACAGAGCCTTAATATTAACTGCTGATAACTCAGGAATTTCACATGCAGTCACCCTGTGAAGTTACAGTTTTACTGTCCTTGTAGATAAAAATTTCTTGGTTATCTAGCTGTGGTACAAGAGGGCCTGTGGGAACTCTTTTCAAGAGTTTTACTGCGGTAAACAATCGGATAACATGAGGAATTTCATTGTTACTTAGTTGTAAAGCAGTATTTTTCCCAGTGCTCGTGAACAGAATTAAGAAAATAAAGATCGTTAAGTGGGATGAAGAAATCCAGGGCATCTGATTCAGCAGGAAGAAATACTCTGGGAACCAGCTGTTCACCAGAAAATCAAATACATGTTAACTAGGCAACTGTAGCTGCTCAAGCCACTGTTAAGATGTCTTTCCACTTGCCTTGCCAGTCACAATGATGAGTATGAATTTAGGACTTAAACTGAATTGCTCAGAGTTTTCACTTCAGTCTTGTTTCATGTAACCAGAAGAAACACATCCTCCTCAATGCTCATATAGAAATACTTAACGTGACAGATTTCCCCAGTTTCTGTACCCATACATTTTGGCATCTCAAGAACCAATACAAGTTAATGAGTTTCATGTAGTAATGAGAAAGCTGTAAATAAAATGAGACAAAATCATGTCACAACAAAATGCAGAATTAAGATCTGAATAAAATGTGCCTGGATGCAATCAGCAGTCAATTAGAATGACAAATTCTGCATGGTTTCAAATTAAAGAATTTTAATTGACTCTTGAAGCTTAGATACAGAAATACAGTTGCAGACAGCCAAGGTTGAGTTCCAAATGTCCAGGATTTCCAGGTAATGCTACCAACATCTAAGTTTCTAAGGCTGTAATTGAGAAGGTGAAGTTTGCTTAAAGCTTTTTTCTTTTGCAGTTTTTTTGTTTGTTTGTTTTTTGTTGTTTGGTTTTGTTTTTTTTTAATGAGGCTAAAATTTTCCCAAAGTTTTTTTATCTTCAGCTTTTTATTTTCAAGCTATGTTTTACTTCAGGTGAATCTCTTTGGTTTTTATCCTACTAGTATATTAAAAAAAAGTGGGGAAAGATAAAATGTGAACACATTACAGTTGTTTCTCCTGACTATGCTTACTAGTCAGGTGAGAAGTCTGGAGTTTGTACATGCACAAACGGAGCCCTTTGGAACGTGAGATCCATTCTTCTCACACACGCCGTAATTAGCTGTCAGTTTCACCATGGACATTTTCCATGTGCACTTTGAGGTAGTCATTTCTTGTAAACTTCTTGTGGCAAAGCTGGCATTCTGCCATCGGTCGATTGGGGTTGTGAGTCAGCTTGTGTCGGATCAGCATTTTCTTCAGGCTGAAGGACAGATCACAAACCTAAGGCAGTGAAGACAAGGCAAAGACAAAAGAAGTCTTAGAACTTCAAGCATGTATAACACTCCTGATGTTACATTGCTGAGGCCACAGCCACACATACCTGCAATACTTAATAAACGAGCTGGTCTTTGGAAGAATAACTCCTTCAGAGAATACCTTAAAGATTATTACTCTGTCTGGTATCTTTCATTGTCGTACATTAACAGTGGTACCATAGGCATGGTGGCAGGGGAGCAGGGAGAAAAGACCCAGTCTTCAAAATATCAACACACTGAGGTGTCCCAGTTATATTGTGGGTTGTTGTGTTTTTTGTTTGTTTTGGTTTTGGTTTGGTTTTTGTTGTTTGTTTGTTTGGGGTTTTTTTAACCCTATTATTCTAGCTGGGATAGATAAAAAAGTTATGACAAAACATCACAAGCCTCTGTCAATTTGATCTCAAATGAAATATTTCCTTCCTGACCTCCAGAATGACATCTGCAGGTTCCTAAAAAATCAGTTCAAATTGCTCAGTTGCAAGGAGGGAGGAGTGAGGAAAAAAAGGACTCTGAAGGCTGCAAGAAAGGTTAATAATTATTGTAGAGGAAACCTCATTGTTCCAGTCTTCCTCTGCCTGGCCAACAAAACAGAAGACATCTGGCAAATAAAGGTGCAATTCCTTTGCCATATTATCTGCTGTGCTGCTTTCCTTCCTCCACTGTACTCCAAGCAGTCCAGTTCATTCTGCCACTTGAATAAGTGGTTATTTTGGGATGAGGGACTCTGCCATGCTAAAACCATCGCTTCTTATAAAATTTCCTGTACTGAAGTCAAAATGAAAGGTTAAGCACAAGCTCAGCCAAGAGAAGTTAGCATGAAAAGTTAAGAATCTGCAGGCAAGGCATCAATTCAACTGAAATCGTGCAGTTATATTGTCACATTTACCTTCTATCCAGGTACATATTGTATGCATGAATTTCAAAAAACAAACCTGCTCCTGATTTGACAAACAAAATAGGCAAGAGTCATATAATTAAAGTAAGAATGGACATCCTTAGGCTTGCAATCTTAGAATTCCAGGTCCATTCCAGACAAAAATGTCTTCCATGCAGAGGAAACTCAGGGAACCCAGCACAATCCCTCTTTAGAAAAATGAAGTTTTAAACTCATATTGTATCAAACTAGTAATGAAAATGCTGAATGATTACTGACTCCTTTCAAAACCAAGACAGACAAATACAGCTGACTATCCAAGTAGATAATCTTGACCTGCAATATATGTATTTTATGCCAATTAAGGCCAAGCCATACAATGACCATAAAAAGGGCAAGTGCCAGAGGCAAGTTTTGTACCCCAAAAAATTTTTCCCCAGACAAGAACAATGTATGTGCTGTTGCAATGGAACATTTTTGAATTTATGGCATGACGTAATACCGGGGACTTTTATATAGCAACTGTAACTCTCCAACTTTTTTCCCTAAATGTATAATTACCTCTTTCAGACCCAAGCAACAGTCACCCTTTTGTTATGCAACAGTGAACGTCACTTACAGCATCCACTGGTCAGGTCTGAATATTGTTTTTGCCAAGTACCGTTTTCTATTCCTCTTCCACAGAGCACACAAAGTGAACTCATAACGTTTATCTAATAATAACCATCATGCTTGCTCGCAAGTCTCAACATGTTAAAAGTATCATATACTTGTACACACAACATGTTTCTTGGAAGCCAGGAAGTCGATCAAGGATATATACACATAAGATACATATGTGTTCTGTGTATCTTAGAAATGCCTTTTCATTTTTAAAGTAAACAGCTTGTAACACAGTTTTAAAGTACATTTTTTTCATTTATAATGCCTGTGTCATGATTAGTATAATGTGTCCTGCTGTTCCTTCAATGCTTTAGCATGTTCTGCCTCCTAACTTCTTCAAAAAGAACATGGAATGCACAGGCTCATTACTTAAAGATATGATACACCTTGTGCTGTGCTTATGCACAAAAGTTCTCAGGTTTTATTAAGAGTTTGCTTCGCATTTCAATTGTGTAAGCAAGACTGACATTTTATAGATTTACAACCATGGTTGCTAATGTGTACTTGAACTCTAATCAATCTCTTCAAAATGATCAAAGTTTTGATCAAGTAGGGAGGATGGAAACGACTGACATTTGAAAGTAAGTGTAGGGTCAGCTAAAGGCAGAGTGGAGGGAAATACTGTACTGGAAAGAAACCAGGACAGGCAGTAGCTGACCTTTCTGCCCCCAAAGAACAATCTGTTGTCTCTGAGGCAACTGAAGTTCAATTGGCCTTCCAGTAAAAAAAAGGCTGGTCTTCAGAGGACAGAAATCTAATATACTAGGAAAAAAAACACGTTTTGTACTTCCATATTTCGGTTATTTTCACTTTCCTATGTGACATATACTAGAATTTTCACCTTAAAATGGGAATATTCAATTTCCACTACTATCAGTGAGATGCGAGAGCTTTGAGTCATTAGCGCTAAGTTCTGAAAACCTTTTGTTGACTGATAAGACACAGAAATAGCTACATAAACAAACTGTAGTACCTTCATCAAACAGGGTACAGGGATTACGTTTACATGTAGCACAATCCTGTACTGTAATGTCTGTTCCATATGCCTGAGAGAGAGGAGAGTGAGAGAGGAAGAGAAGACATGGCTTTTATTTCTGATTCTGGAAGAAAATTCTATTTGAAGCAAAAATGCAGTCTAAAAAAATTGGTATGTAATACTTCATATTAGGTGAGGAGAGGTGCATTGTCAAGTGAAGCCTATTCTTGAGCCCATAAAATACACATTATTTTTCAACAGCCAAAAGTTTTCTTTCTTCAGTTCTTTGGCACTGAAGGCAACTCCTGTTTGTAAATGCCAATGGTACTAAGAAACCAAGAAAATTCTGACAGCAAACGTTAATACATTATTTAGAAGAAAGGGCTGAATAGTTTCTATGACTGCTTCTCATGCCAGGTAGGAAACAAGACCAAAACCCTCAATCCTCTTAAGACTTTTGTCTTTCAGTGTGGTTTCATGTATGCTTACATTTATGAATATGCTAATCATTGAAAAAAATAGCTTGTTTTTCATCTTTAAATGATTCTTAGTAGGTCTGGGCATTGGACTTATGGACTTTCCCAATTACTTCAATGAGTCTCTTAAAACGTGCAATGGATATGGGGGAGAAAAATCCAGAAAACGGTTAACAAAAATGATTATGAACATGGGAAGTCATCATGCAAAGCGTTGGAAAGAGAAACAACTTCAGACAAGTTGACTAAGAAGGAACATGGCACGTGTACAGAAAGCAATGAATGGAATAGCTATTAACCCTTTCTGTTAATGAAAGAACTAAAAGACAGTTACTGAAATTCCATTGCAGTAACCTGACACACTCAGCCCTCCCCAAAATCTCTTTCCACAGTTAAGAATTTGTGGAAGTCGTTGCCATAAATTACCGGTCTAGTCATTACAAGAAAAATCATGAGAACATCTACAGCTATCTTTAGCAGGATAAAAAATTGTAGGTGAGAATATTTGAGTGTAAAAAGCAATCTTTAGTATTGGGGAGCCAACAATAGATGTCTCCCATAGGTACATTTTTCTGTAACTGTCCACTACTGGTTTTCCTGTAACTCCCACTGAAACATCTGGTAACATGCAATGGGCGAGACGGCTCTGGAGGAATGGTCTGCTCTGGGTGACATCTGCTCTGGGTGACATTTACTATTCTTCAGTTGCACCTGGGCAACTGAAGAATGTATGAATGAATAGTAGAGGCAACTGTTGTTCATGTCCAAACCCCCAAAAGCCAGCAATCTCTGCAATGTGCAGCTGGCAAAGGACTAGTGCTGAAGAATAATTTTGGTGAAACATGGCAGTAATATAAAGTATAAAAAAAAAAAAAAAATCCAGTAAATGAAGGTACATAAAAATTCTCAGCGAAGGACCAGGACCAGACACGGATTACAGCTGTTTCTAGAAATACTACTATTTAGGAAAATACAGTTCTATCTAATTAATGAGGAAAACTGAGGGAATAGTTGAAGCAGGAAAGTGTGTTTTCATACAGCTCCTATTTTCAACTAAAGAAACAAAAAAAGAATAAAATATAACTACCACCCCAAATTGGTCTGAAAAAGCACACTGAATCCAAGACCAGCAAATCTTGGATCCACAGTGTGGGAAGAATTGCATTTACACTGCAAGCTAGCCAACAGCTGATAAACAGTATAGCAATCTGAAAGCTGAAAAAGTTATTGACAATGATTTGGAATTAGAGAAGTCCTCAAGGTATTATCTAGAGCCAGGCTAAGATTATCCCAAAAGAATCTCCTGACTTGTAGACATCAGCAAAATATTGCAGCTGATATTTTTCATTAAATTAATACATTTTATTCTTAATGAAATGTCACCAGATTATTTATTAAAAGCCAGATCAATTAACAGACCCTTGCGACCTTCATGCCAAGTGGTTATTCTAACTTTGCACCTAGTTTTAGAAATTTGTGAACAAATTTACAATTGTTCAGACCGAGCCATCTCAGATATAACTGAAAGCTGGCAGTTCCCTTGTGACTAGTTCTTTAAGAACTAGTATCACAAAACAACGCACCTATACTAATTCTATACCCTATTCTGATGCCCTTCTCTAAATCCTTGAGCAACAACTTAAATTCTGGCATTTGATCATTCTGAAAGACATTCTTTTCCAAAGGTTTCTGCACATTCAGCCTCCCCACCTACCTTCCAAAGCTGTGAGACACGTTGTATACAGGATGGGGTATGCTGAATGAAAAGTACTTGACAGTGATCTATGAACTGTAATACGATATGCTGCATTTCAACACTGCAAGCATACACACCATCCACGATGCCTTTGTTGAACAATAAAAAAAAAAACAACTATGAGCAGGTGTTGAAAATATCAGACCAGATTTCACTAAACAGAAATTGGAAATTCTGAATTCATATCCCTCTCATTGAACAACATCAGAAGCATTCAGATTCTGTATAATGAATTAAATGCCTTTCCTGTATAAGCTAATCTCCAACTATTAAACTGTCATACAATTTATATAGGAACCCAACAAGCATGAATTTGTAACTTGCAACAACAATTAATTGCATTAATAATGGTGAAAATAACTCTTAAGGGATCCAAAACTGTAAAATAAAAGGGTGTGCAACACTCCTGGCAACTGAAGAGGGTACATAAAGTTCCCTGAATGGTCTTTCATTAGTTAGGCAATCAAAGACCATATGAAGTGTAACTTACGCCACGGCCAATAGGTGCGAGGCCGTAGTCTCACTGCAATTAAGTCATGCTGCTGCACTGAAGTCAAGAAGACAAAGCGATAGATCAACTCACATCACACTGAAACGGCTTCTCTCCGGTGTGGGTTCTCATGTGCTCATCTAGGCCTCGCTTTTGACTGAAAGCCTTGTTACACTCTGAGCATTGGTACGGCTTTTCCTGTATGAAATGACAACAGTGAGTGAAAGTGAGTCAACACAGAGCCCAAGTCATTAAAGGAGTGGAATTCCATGCTGGATGGTGCAAGTTTTATATTCTCTCTAAGGGATTACAGTCAGTGAAAACAACAGAAAACTACTTTCAAATGATTAAGTGAAAGCTGGGAAAGCTGTGGCCTGACAGTTTCCACTTCAACACCCACTCATGAATTAATTATCTGTTCCAGTCTTTCAAACCCAGCCATTTTGGGAGTCTGTTTTTCGTAATGTGAAAGGTACAGAAACATAAAATTCCAATGTACTTTCCTTTATCCTCCACAAAAGCTTAAACTATAAAGACAAGTAAGGCATCTATAAAAACCTCAGGTTTGTTAGCACGTTTCAAAGAAGGGGAAGAGGTGAGGGGAGGAAGCGGGAGGTACAAGGAAAGCTTGTGGTAGAGAAAAAACTTATTCTGAAACGTGGTGACAGAAGGTTAATCACATATTCATTCCAGAATCTCAAAAGAAGTACAGATGGCAACGAAGCCATCTGTATTTTTATTAGAACTATTGGTTAGCAGCTACTGTAACACATGATGTTATAAAAGTCACAAGCTCACTGACATCTAATAAATAATTAGAGATATGTATGGAAAACCACTTTTATAAGGATTTTCTTCTTTGAAGTTCTTCCTTAATACAGAAACTTTTATATAAGGTGTAATTCCTCTTTTATTCCACTAAAGTTACAGAAGAACTGTATTGAAAACAATATTTAAATAAATTAATTAAATGTAAAAGTTAGCATTATGGCATTGCACATTGCCTCACTAAAATTTTGATGCTCTGGAGGCACCTTTATTTTCAGCAAACAATTATACTTATTTAAATCACACTCATCCTACATTTTTCTGTGGTCCCTAATTCTGTATTGCTTAAGTTCTAAAGATGGGTATTTTAGGCAACAAAGTAAACATTTTTTACTAAACTAAATTAAAAACAAAGACTGAAAATCAATAGGCAATAAAAATGCTAAGTCAATGAATTAACAAATAATAGGCAGTAATCTTAGTGGTCTTTTGAGAAATAACGTGGGATCCAAGGATAAGTGAGAAGGAACAACTCAGCTTAGGTGGTGAAGCTACGAAGGGAAGAAATTCTCTGGTTATTGAATTCTTGTTCTGAGTATGTAGGGAACAGTCAGGTCTCCGTATATTGCTGCATCCTGCCAGGCACTCAGCATAAACCGTACAAGTAATACAATGGACTATAAATCAGTGCTGTTCTGGGTAAGTCCCAAGCTCTTTGCAGGTACAGAGATCTCGGCAGGGTGAAGACTGGGTTCTTCATTTCGCTCTAATTGCGATGGGCTACCCTCCCATAAGGTTTCCTAGAAAAGGCAGCGTCACAGGCAGAAACATCTCAACTTTTAGTGGCAGGAATCCTCTAGCTCACCAAAACCACGTCATAAGCTGTGTACACAGGCAAAAGCATTTGTCCAGGAATTTCAGTTTCAGATATGAATAAATAATGAGATAAATAAAGTACATTTCAGTATGATGCAAGACAAATCTTTCTACTGACACAGGCTGAGTACACACTGCCCAGCTGCATACAATCAAACTGGCCTAAAGGGAAGCCACTAATGAGCTTTTCTGTGCAAGATTCTCCTTACAGGTTTATCATCTTTGTGTTTTTTCATCATTCTCTTAATTTCGTAATTTCCATGATTCTTCAGTATAGAGTAAAACATAACAAAATACCTAAAAAAGGTCTGAGCTGATCTTAAAAAAAGAAAATCATCATCTAGACCAAAAATTTCACGTCATGGGGAATTTTGCTAGACTGACTAAAGACTTCATGGAGCAGGTCTGTAATTTTTAAGGAAATGTACGAATAAGCCATATGAAAAGCAGGTTTCTGCAACACCCCCTTAATTGGTTTTGCATTGTGGTTAACATAAACCACATTTTCTGTGAGTGCTCTGCAAACAGCCTTTCTCTGTGTAGGTTGTTCCACAGAAAGTGCAAAGTATATGATGTGTACATCTTAAACACCTATGAAAACATTCATTATTGCAAACTGTACCAGGGGTACTTGCTCCCTTTTTATCATCTTGTTCTTCAAGTATCTGAAGAGTTAACTTGATTATCTTATTCATTTCAGAGTTAAATGGACTTCCGGTTTCCATTTGGGAGAAAGAGCCATTGTAAATTCTGGGAAGCTGAAGTCACAAACCTGGGCTGTAATATCTTCCCCAAGGTTGTCTTTGGCTATTTGTATTATTCTCTATGGCAAAAAGGGGTATATCTAACCACCCCCTTGGCATTTGTATTCAAATATGTAATGTATTCAATATGTAGTGCATGAAACACATCCAAAGCTATCTTTGATCTAATTTTAGATTCCTTACATCTGTATATTCCAGTGACTTCAGCAGACAATTCCAACTCACACCAGCCCCCTCTCCACTAAGCTAAGCTGCCCTTCATTCACATTTGTGTCTGTTTCAGTAAAATCAGTAGTGTTGTCCAGAGCAAAACTTGGCCCTAAGTTTCTCTCCAGAGGAAAAGACTTTTTTGTCAGTTTCGAAGAAGCCATCATTCTCAGAGACTAATTTCTTCAAAACAAAACAGTCTGTGCTTTTCCTTTTCACTCTCCCCCTTCTTCCCCTCATATCAAATTTCCATTGCACAATACTTGGAGAAGGCAACATTTGTAACATGGAAGAGATGATGTTGGCTTGGCATAACCACCACTGCTCTAAACGTGGACAGAAGAAAAAAAAAAAAAAAGATAAAAACCATAGCAATAAGTCTGCAAAAGTTAATACCACCACAAATGGACAATAGGGACCAACGATCAGATTAGACAAAAGCTGGACAAATTCAAAACATAAAGCAAAGGGAAAAACCTGCTAACTGTCAACAAAACAGGAGGTCATTGGGAAGACCATACAAGTCTGACTTCAGAGGAGTTCGCAACTACTAGTACTATAAATCTACCCTCCGTTCAAAAAGCATCTGCCAGGCCACGACTATGGTGGCAGCAAAGCCAAAGGATTACATGTGTTTTCTTTTATTGATGATAGAAATGAGGAAGGGAGCAGGGAGAGTGAGAGAGACAGGATGTAGCTGATACTGCAGTGATTTAATATTACATTTTTAAGTATACCAGGTATAAACAGAAATATGTAGATCAGGATTTATAACCTTCCTGCCTCTAAACAAAGAAAGGCCAAGGAGAGCCCAAATGGGACTTGGTAATCTGCAAGGTGCTTCGCTGTAAGACTGGTATGCTAACTTAGAAGCTCCCGTCTCTGATGATTTTTCACTTCACTACGTTAAAACTGAGAGGAATTCAACATTTTAACAACGATGACAAATAAAACAGTGCCTGCAATACACACTTCATCTGTCTCTGGATAGCTGAATCATAAATGACTACCTTGGATTCTATGCAAATTGTGCTTTGCATTAGAAAGACATCAGAACATGACAAATTCTCAAGGCCATTTGACGCCACCTTTAACAGATTGATAGAACATGTGTACAGAGTATCCTGCAACCACGACAGATGGAAATACTTAAATGCAGAATATTGGAACTGCTAACTGCTGCTGTAGTTGACTGTATCTCCCTTAAGAAATATAAATACATTATGCATATTAGCTTAGCACTAGTGCATGTGGTTGTTTCTGGTAAAATTGATTATACAGGTAAAACATGAATGACTGGTAGGAGGATCTACAAATAACTTTTAAAATCTGAATTTAGAACTATTACATGAGCTCAACAGCAAGAAAAACGTAATCTAGACACTACTATATCCAAAGAAATCATAGCTCAAGATTAAAATAAATAAGAGTTAAGAACAGTTTTAGTAACTCTTTCCAAGGTGGCAGGAGCAAGTTAAAACTGGGCTGAACCCACACTCAGGAGATCTTATTCTTTACTTTTTTGGTTAAATTAATTTACGACAGTGATTGCAGAGTCATATTACTCAGAAAGTGAACTTGTTGACTACAGAAATGTTATTCAATAATCCTTTTTAACACTTAGGTTTAAATTGCCATGCAGAGTATGCTTAAAAACCCAGAGCTATCTAGGATCTAATCTCTCATGCTCATTTTTTTATATCCTACTAAATTCAGCAGATTGACTTCTGATTTACTTCAGAATTTCACATGTTGCACATTTCTTCTTGTAGATCATGTTCATACATCTAAGCACACATTAGAATTACTAGCATCTCGTGGTAAGACATACTGACCATGTTAAGTTTCACATGACTATCAACTTGCTGGATCTGCATTTTCTACATGCTGAAAACTGAACATTCAGAGAAGTTCAGAGAAACAAGGAAAAGCATATCAGATCTTATATTACTTGTAAACATTTAAACATAATCTTATATTACGTGTAAACATTTACACTTGTGACGTGAGTGTGAAAATTGCCAGACATGAATAATGGCAATGATTAAAAAAAAAAAAAAAAAAAAAAAATCTTTATTTTTCTCTGGAAACATACAAAACTGAGATCTGTGTAACAGACAAATCTGGAGAGAAACATGACCTATTTTGGACAAATGAACAGTAAGGCCCAGTACATACATGAAAATTCTTAGTAAAACCTGAATAAGCCTGAAACGGTCTCAACCTAAACTCCTTGGGAAACAGTGGGTATGGAACTTTTTTGGGTGAGATTTATTCTCGCAACAGGAAACACAGAGCTAAAGAAAAATATCAGCTTGTATTTTTGATAGCAAAATATTATTTTAAAATATATAGATCATCCTTTAGCTCACCTATTTTTTTTCTTCTTGTTTTTAATTGCTTTCATTATTCTGAAACAAAGAGCTTTTCTCCCAAAGTCTCATAACGCCTACACATTAGGCATGTGAGATGTAGATACAGCATCACAATCTGCTTTCAAAACTTATGTGGAGAATTCAAAAATGTTTGTATTATTCTTAATAAATATCATTTGTTGCTAAATGTATTTGCATTATCACTTGAACACAGGGTCAGTAAAAATAAATTGTTTTGAAAAAACCAGCAAGAATGGAAAAATGTGGCCTAGAATGAACAAACGACCAGCCAGACAACATTAAAATCTACTAGTCAGGCTTGCAGCTACCAAGAGCTGACCTCTCGAACAGAAACCTGGGAATTCTATAGCTTTACCAACCTGAAAATGCAGAAAAAACAGTGGTGTTGTCTGCTTACGAAGTAGGAGGACAGTGACAAATGCAGACTTCAGGAAGCATTATCTAAAGGGTACCTTAGGCATTGAGGGAATGAGGTTAAGACACCTGCATATTTCACATAAACCCTTTGCTTTGTGTGTTTTAAACCTTTTCCTAATACCAGTAACACTTTTTTTCAATTATTACTAATTATTAACGTTGACATGTGCCTCAAACCACACTCAGGCGCTCTTCAGCCAGTTGTACATGGCATGTATCGAAGGTGGTGACCAGAACAGGTATCATCCTGTCAAAAACCCCACCTGAAAGTGAACTGAAGGTTCAGGGCTACTCCAGCCTGAAAAGCATGATCTCGGGGGCCTGGAAAAGAGTCCAACCAGAGGCAGGCTAACACAGGGTTCATGATGCATACCCATAAGCAACCCACCTTGCAGACTCGCTAACAGCAAACTTCTACCAAAAGTCAAGCAGAACAGTGATGAACGAGTAACGTAAGTCCTAGCGAATCGAATGGATCTTTCTGCTTGGTCTAGAAACCCCCCACAGACAGCGTCAGACCATGCTGAGGGCCAGGCCAAGCGAATCGTTCTTTACAAGAAAACCTGTTAGACAGCAGCTGTGCTAATAGACCTTTGAGCCTCAGCAAATTCCAGTATCAATGCACAGGTTCTTTCTACATTTAAGAAGAGTGATGGGTAGTTTCACTATCAATGAGGTGGTGACATGCAACGTATTGCTCAATTCTTTTTAAAAGACCAGCTTTCACCTTAATCAAAGGGCTGGGAATTGAGGTATAGTGCAGTAAGACAGACAGTAAAGCACCTACTGAAACAAGGGTGGCTTATGTAGCTGATGTTTAGTTACATTTCAGCCCTAAAAACAGACTAGGATGATTAATGTCAGGAAAAAAACATCAGTGATTCTGCTAGGTCATCACCACTAGCAACACATCCCCTGTTGAGAAGAGAAGCTAAGTCACTTAAGATCACAGATGGTGCGAATTAATGGAGTCCAGTTTTGTATTTAAGTGTGAAAAAAGTGCAAGAACTAACAAGATGCTCTCTTAGTAATTGGAAGGTTTTGGCAAGTTACAGCAAGTGGCTCACCCACAAACAGAGGCCTACTTAATTATGAGACTTGCATTAAATTACTAAGGTAATGTCGACACAGGACAACAGACAAAGGCTGAGGAGAATTTACAGCTCTACAGAAGTAGTAGGGATTTGAATCTTGTCATGATTAAAACCTCAATAAACGATCACTTTAAAAGTACACATTTCCTCAGTTGAGGAGTAAAATCCTTTAAAAGAATACTTCCAACAACTGGAGCAGGCACAGAAACTTTCCTGTTGAAACAATTGTAAAAGGATTTTGGCAAATTTGAACAAAAAAGTCACTTTTATTAGAAGGGACTGATGTTTTTGTTAGAAAAGTTCTCTTTTAGTTTTGAGGGTTTTAAAAAAAAAAAAATCTGAAATTTTTGCAATAAAATTTGTAATGAAAATGAAAACATGCATCCTCACTGAAATGCCTGCCAGAAGGAAAAAGGTACGTTTCTTCAAAAGCTCTAGTATATGCAACTAGTTGGACTTGACTTTACATTAACTTTACATTTACTTAACTTTACATTTACATTAACTTCCCATTTTCCACAGCAGTTCTGCCTATTTGCTATTTACAATCTGCAAAGTTTCTGTTTATTTGGGTTTTTTTAAAACACTGAAGTAATTTTGGCCCCTAAGATTTAGTGAAGGAGGGTTTATTTAATCAGCCATGATGAAAATTCAATAGATATTGATCTGCTCTTGGAAAAATAACAGTATCAATATATAAAAAAAAAAAAAAACAACAAAAAAACCCCCAACATTTTCACTCTCTGAGGAAAAGATGAACATCAGTCAACATTACATAAAAAAGAGTGTGAAAATATAGGTGCAGTGGGATTCAAACCTTCTATATTCTGTATACAAACAGAGATTCCACAGGCAAGGAAACCAGAGCACTGGCAAAGTCATCATCCTCAGACAGATGTTTGGGAACTCACTCATGTCTCACCAATAGGGAAATATAGAGAAAATCTAATATTGAAAAAAATTCAAAATTCAATCAACACCTCATATTATTTCATTACACACTGTCATGTGCATAGAAGACTACATTTAGTACCCCATGTAATTTTCTTTTTTGTTTTGGTTTGGTTTGGTTTTTTTTTTTTTGCAATAGCTTGGTATGCTGTTTCTAGAACACATGACCTTTTTTAAAACTTTCTTAAGCCAAATATTCCCGGGAAATACAGAACAAGCAAAATTATGTCACAATTGTCAATATTGTTCTTGCATTTTTTTAAAATGATTTTATTTTAATATTCTTCTGGGTTAAAAAAAAAGAATAGTGTGGGTCATGTAAAGTTCCAAATGAGTGCCTTTGAAAGATTGTTTAACTCAGGACCTGGATAAGGACAGTTTTCTTCTTGTACTGTCCCAGCAGCAAGCTGAAACACTGACTTGAAGAGAAAACCTCTACAGGAGACTGCCTAGCTTCCATATTTATCATGACTTATACCTATTCCCATGAAATTCATAAATAATACTCAAAATTAACTCAAGGTTGGCTAACTCTCGCACATTCTGTGTCAGGCCTTGAATCCTTAGCTTCTAAGGATATCTTTACACTGAAGTCACATGACTGCAGGCCATGCAGACATATTCATAAAAGCTTCAGACTAATACTCTCAGCAACCACTAACGAATTAACTGTGAGATTAAGGAGTTCAAGAGCTGACTTCAAAACATATCCGATACTCAAGCCACTAGATCACACGAATCCTTGCAATTTTAAGGCTACGCTGCTAACGGTATCCAAGCTGCCCAGTTTCAAATGAACAAGAAAGGAGACAAAGCTTCCTAAATGGTATTGTGAGTACTGATAGCTTAAGTGTCCAGAAACTGCATAATATCAACTGCAATCTATTGACCAGTTCCATGCAACACACATATATAAATATATATGTATGTGTGTGTGTGTACACACCTATACATATATATGTATGTATATAAAAAATATATATACATATACATATATGTAAGTATATATATAAAAATATATATATACACACTGGCCAAGCATTTCAAGCATGGGAAGTGAAGTTGGTTGCAGAGTTACAAAAATATGCTTATCATTTAATGTCCTCTATTTCTTACAGTGTAATCTCCGAATATTAGGTGCTTTTTCAAACATACTTAAAGATCAATGCATTTTTAAATAGTAGGCACTTGTACACGAAACAAGTAAATGTACCTACTAATATATTGCAATTTCTCTAATTTTTAAATATTACCTTAGAAACATACAATTTGAGCATTACAGACAGAAGCCTTCCAACCACCAGAAATCAGATTTTTAAACAGGCTATAAAAATTACATGTATCTGTTATGCCTTCAAAGTATAAATATGAAATATTCAAACCGAGTGATGAAAAAAAATCTGCAAATAGCTTCTACTCTTTCTGTTTTCCATCACTACCATGTATTTAACTGAAACAAACTGTAATAAAACTACCATTTTCGGAAGTAATGAAAACATCAATTTGACATGACAGTAACTGTGGGCATCTATCAATGATCATATTTCCAAACACTAACAATTATATTGCAGTTACATACAATAATTTCTCCATACGTTTAAGCTCAAACTATGTAATAGTATGCCAGGCACTGAATAAAGCCTTAGGAAGGAGCTGACGTTTACTGCACTGTGAAGGCTGGAAGTATGCATGTATTTCCTCAAAGCTGATATGGTCCATAAATACATTTCATCAAGAATTTCAATGAGTTCCTCATTTATGTTTTCTTAGGCTGTTATATTTCTTCTTCTCAAGGGAAAAAAAAAGACAAACCCACCCAAACAAAAAACCAAACCATAAACCAAACACATCTACTTTCATAGAAACAAATCAGTACTCACGTGACATTTTAATATTAGGTGGTTGGTATTTTCTTCTCCTTACATTGTCAGTAGGGGTTTTGGCTTACCTTCTCTGTTTACTCCAGAGTTTTAGCTGACACCTGTGGCCACCCAGGCTGTACTCAGTTCAGCAGCTGCCAGACCTTAATCAACTTTCTACAATGATTTTTCCAGCAGCCTTCCCTGATGCACAGGATCAGGTTTGGCATTTAATCCCACTGGTAAAATATATCTAGATTTAATCTACACAATGACATTTTCCTTGTTGAATGTCATATTATTACTTTTAAACTTCTTCACAATTTTTCTGGCCAAAAGACCAGACTCTTTTTTTGCAAGACATTTACAAGAATAGCCTTTGAGGAAGGGTGCTATGATTATGTTTATTTCCACATTGCTAGGATTAGCTGATACAAAAATACTTTCTGGATTTATACAGCTTGTTATTTATTCTTTGCATAATTATTTTGCATGCAAGAATAAATTTGAAAATGAAATGTATGTGTTGGAACGGGTAAGAAAAGGAATAGCCAACATCTTCATAATCTTTTGTCCTGAAAAGTCAACACATCGGATGCTTGAAGAGAGAAATTTCAAGTGAGACTTCCTGGCTTTTCTTGTTCTTCGAACTGACAGAAATAAACACTGGCAAGCGTACTACATTTTTTTATTTCCTAATCTTTAGTTTTGTCTATGTTTAAATTACAGATCAAGTTCAAGGATCACAGAACAAGTTATAGTGAATTAGTATCATGCTGAGGAGTTTCAAGCTATTTCTGCACAGGTATAATCTTTCTTCACAGGAAAAGTTCTTACATAGTACAGTCAGAATACATCTCCTTTAGTGTTTATATTCAGATCAGGTGTGCACTTTTGAAGCACACTTCCCAAATGTCCCCTGTTACCATGCTTTGGTGCACACTTCCAAAACGTTTTGAACTACGTGACCTGGATTCCTTTTGGAAAAAATTAAACGAGAAGGTTTAACGCATTTCAGGGAGCGCTGTTGTGCATTCAGTCCATAGGACCAGACTACACATAATCTGCAGTAAAATCCTTGAAACACACAGAAGATAAACATCAGGCCCTCAGAACTAACTGTTTCACTTTACATACCTACTGCTGCATTGTGCTACTTGTTAACATACACATAATCTCTGATTTCCAGAATGAAGAATTAGACCATGACTACCCTGAGCACCAGAGAGGTGCTACAATGTGACTGTGTGCATTCACTTTTAGAAAATACCTCAGAATTTTCAGTTCAGCTTATATTGTTCTTAGTTAAAGATCTGAAATGCTCAAAGCTGGAAATTCAACTATCAGTAGTACATACAAATATGTTAGGCTATCAACAAACAATCTTAATATCCGTAATTCTTAATCACCTCTACAAAACAGAGTAAAGAGAGAACCTGACTAAACGAGCAAGAGTACCAGAGAAATCCCACCTTTTCCTCCAGCAAGTAGCATGTACCTGCCTGAGAAAGAAATGGCGGGAAGGAGGAAGAGAGGATGCCTCAGGCAGTAACGACAGACCTGCCTGCTCTTAAAGTACATGGCAAAAACTGTCAAGGGTTCTGCATCTCAGTGCACTGATTTCAGCTTTGCTAGCATCCCTGTGTTCAGAAAAACCTCAAGGCAGGTGATCTTGGTACTACAAAACTATTCTATAACCTACATACTAAACAGCTGTTTTCTCTACTGAAAGGTTTATCGGGGTTTTTTTTGTTTCCTGGATGATATTTTTCTACTTTTTTTTTTTTCTCTCAACACACTAAGTTAGAAGTCATGCATAAACTACACCAAACACACAAGGATCAATTATTTAAGTTTTTCAGTGTCTCTTAATGAGATCCCGAATGTGAACCACTGCATCACTGACAAGCATCAACCTAATACAAACATTAAATAAATCTTCATATTCTTGCCAAGCACACAAGTGCTCTTGTAAATAATGGCCTCTTTTCAACCTACCCCTCAGTATTTTCTCTCTCCATCTTCCCCTATTCCTTCCAATTACCCAACCTCCCTTCACCACTCTGTTCCCTTTCACTTACATCTGAATCACACCACCTAAAATATATATTTATTCCCCTATACCTGTACTAATAGTTACTCATCTGAACAATTAAACTACAGCTTATTATCCCACAGCACTGCATGGATAATGTTCTGCAGAAGAACTGACTTGGTATAACCACTCCTTCTGACTTTAAAATCTGTGAAAGTTCATCCTAAGCTTTGCTTTCTGTTCTATTGTTTTTATTAATATTACGAGTCAACTTTTTTTTCCTCCTAAGACTTTAAAATTTTTAGCTATCCAGGTCTATTTAGATATCGAATAAGGCATTGAAGTGTGAGGACCAGGGAAACTTGGGAGAAGCAAAGTTATAGTAACAGACTTCAGTTTTCAAAATGAGCTAGTAATGTTAACATTATCAATAATGATTCTTATTACCTCAAAGTAAAAAAATATTTCTTTGGGGGATAAATGAATATATAATGCCATTCCTATACGAATGAGCTTCACCGTAAAGCTTCGGAATAGGAGCAGCATATAAAGAGCATGACAGCAAAAAGAATCAAAACCCCAAAGCAAGGTCTAAAAAAATCATGCTGTGCCCGCATATTTTAATCCTCTAGTGTAACTGTAAAGATTTCCAGTAGTCTGCTTAGCACACTCATACACAAAGAAGAAAAACTGAAATATGACCTGTTCAGATCTAGATGATCATGACATCTCAAGTATATGGAAACACTCGTATCACATTTGGTGTGAACAGAGTTCTTTCTTTCTGTGAGGATGATATTTTGACTACACGATACAGCAGAACATTTTCTGAAACATTTTA
The DNA here is from genome assembly GCF_047370975.1 of Nipponia nippon. Taxonomy (NCBI): domain Eukaryota; kingdom Metazoa; phylum Chordata; class Aves; order Pelecaniformes; family Threskiornithidae; genus Nipponia; species Nipponia nippon. The sequence continues at coordinate 77,596,381 of NW_028262380.1, read as the reverse complement.
AATCAAATTTTATTATGTTCTTATTGCAATTATGTTCTTAGTGCAATATAAAGTCTGTCTAATTACGTTTACATAGATTAAAAAGAAATCTCCACTCTGTAAAATCTATTTTCCTAATGCTTCCCTTTCCTATTAGCTAAATAACAAACATTGGTTGAATTGTTCCTCTGTCATTCATAAACAGTGTTTAAATTATTTTCTTTTTGTCTTTCAGTCCAATTTTATAGAAGCACTTTGGAGCCAGCCTGCAAATTTCAAAGATTTTTTTTTTTTTTTTGCTTACCTGTAACAGAGGCAAAATATGATGATGTATGGGAATATATGTAAGCAACAAGTTACATAGAAGAGGTAGTAGTAAGCAGCCGAACAACAATAAAATAGAAAATTCTCTACTAAGGTGCATAATTATGTTTCAGAGCACAGCTAAGAGCAAGAAACATCCCAAGAAAGTACACTGAGCAACTATAAGTTTTCCATTCAGTGCAATTAAAAATCTCTACTTTGAAATGACTTAATTTTTTTTAAGTGTTCACATAATATATCCGAGTGCTTTATTATCCGCACTGTGCAGGCAATCAGGACTGATGTATACAACTATCAAGAAAAATATACAATTATCAAGAAAAAATGTACAGCTTTCCTCCACCAAAGTACCGCACTTTCTAAGACTGCAGGGTACGCACTCCTGCTGTAAATAACTGCTATCAGTTAATTTACAGCTTTTAAGCAATGAAGTAATGTTTGTGAAGTTCTCTAACCTCACACAGAAACGTGCATTTTGGAAGAAATCATCACTTGGTGTAAACCACTACTGTCAACAGAGATACATCATTACAGGCTCTAAAGGCTTATTATTCTTTTTTTCCCCCTCTATTTTTTTATACAGAGGCTGGGGGGCTTGTTGTTTTTACTCAAACTGTATGACATATCAGGAAAAAGTAAAATTGGCACTATTTCAGAGCTGGTCTTGTTTAGCACTCCTCCCACTCACAGCCATGTAGAACATACATGGTAATGAAATTTCTCCTGGTGCAAAAACAGTAATGTGGGACAGTAACAACATAAAAGATTTTGTAGCACTTCTTAAAGTGATTCAACAGCTGGAAAGAAGGAGAAACAACTAACATCATGGGGCTAGCTTGCTCCAGTGAATCCCCGGGAAGCACTGCACAAACTACTGATAACTTCTAAACTAAAGTTTGGCGTACACGAGCTAAAACTTTATCTAGGTCTTCCAGTTAGTACCCTCAAGACCTAGGTGGAATGGTAGAGAATTAAACAAGCATCTTATCTTTACTTATTTAGAAAGCTATTCTGTGTACAGATTTGCATATGGAGACTACTAACTTAACTATCACCCTCCCTGTTTCCTAATAGAATCTAAGAACTTTCTCTGTTTGGCCTCAAGGCTGCCTTGACTTTTGTTAGCAGTAACAGCTCCCAGCTCTGGTAAAAGCTACAGTTTACTTCTAACTTTTTGTTTGGTTTCTTACAGTGGATGAGGAGGCCAGAGGCAGGTAGTATACGGAATGCTAGACCAGCTGAACTTCACCTGGAGATCTCCCTTTACTAAGGGAATTCACATCCAGGTGTTTGAAGACAGCTCTCCATTTCTTTGTTGGCTGAGCGGGGCCAAGATCTCACCTTTGTCCTCTAGTAAATATACATACACGACAACACTTTTCCCTAAAACAGAGAACTTTTGGGCTGAGACTCATAGTCCAAAATAATCTTGGAGACATCTGCAATGTGCCTTTTATTTTGCCTTCAGTTAAATAAAAGTTAAATAAAGTCATTTTGCAGTTTAGTATTTGTCATCGGTTAGTAAAATACAGTCTCTACAAAAGCTCACAGTGACTGGATTTTAAGGAGATGGCAAGAATCAAAGCACTGGATATTGAAGTTTGAAGAATAGTGAAGCTTTTACAGAATTGTTTACACAGTAAACAATTACAAACATTAATTTATATCTATAAATAACCACAGGTTAAAGGAAGTAGTACTGATATTATTTCAACATATAAGAAATCGAACACATCAAAAATAAATGGTCAGTAAGAGAGTCATAATTAGAATTTAACAGTTAATGACTTGAATCTTTGCCTCTTATTTTGATAAGTGTAAAATATCTTGGTTGGTATAGACTAATCTCTACAGAAACAGTAATTATTTGCTTTTTGCCACACATGATTCATAGACAATCCTCAAGTAACCATAAAAAACTAAGCTACACTTACCCTTGTGTGGGTGCGAATATGCATCTTCAGTCCATCGTTCTTGCTGAAAGCTTTGTCACAGTAAGGACACTGGTAAGGACGCTCACCTGAAAACAAGAAAAGCATCAGAATCCATAAATATGGCCTCAGTATATGAAGGCATTGCAGCACAGTTATTTGTCAAACAGAAGTACTTTTTTTTCTGGCCTTTTCTTCACACTCAGTTCAAACAAGAAGACATCTAAGCATTAGGAAAATTACAAATAAAGGTCCACCTGAGCAGGATGCAGGCCTAGATCAAAATATTACTCTTTGCTGCTTGGTTTTGTTCTAGCAATATATCACATAGAGAGCCTTGGAAAAAAAAAAAGAAAGAAAAAAAAAAAAAAAAGAAAACACCTACTGCCCTTGCCCAAACCACATTCTACAGTGACTTACACATGGTCACTTTTATGGTTTGGCATTAACTGCTCCCAAATATGTCTTCTATTTCCTATCTGGTTGTTTTTAGAGCCCTCTGGGTGTCAGAATGCCAATGAAATATAAGATCTACTCTTTTTTAATGCTGTATCTGAACTAACTGTTAGAAGCTAGTTAATCAAAAGTTTCTACAATTTTTGTGTCGCAATTTATGATCAAAATGGAAGCAGAAGGATCTTAGCATCGCCCTTGCAGCATCCCATATCTTAAAGGTATTTATTTTAATGCTCCATTAAACTGGTGTCATTTAGCATCGATTTTCCCAAACTCACATTAGCATAATGTGGATACTGAGCTACTGAGAATCAAAGAGTGAAGAGTTTCTAAGCTAGGTCCATAATTTGGAAAAAGTGGTAAAGCTTTATAATTCCCCAAGGGCATTTTAATTTTTAACTCTTTAGGCAATGCACTGGAATCTGAGTCGATTGCCTCCTCTTTCTGTACACAACACTTTAAGAGCAAATAGCAGGTTGTTTCTAGTATAAAAACACAGTTCAACAAATTAAGATACAATAACTATTTTTCTATTTACAAAATGGAATTGTTTCTACACGGTCATAATGCTGAAGGTGTAACAAACCTTTATTTAAAAACACAAGTTAAGTAAAGCCTATTCTAAGTCAATGCACAGCTTTCTGCTCATGAAAGAAGCTTTGCATGTATAGAGAGATTTAACACAGTCCAAATGTCAAACACTTAACAACACTCATACTCAATCCTGGAAAATACATAAGTAAGATTAACTACATTTTACAGTTAAAAAAAAAAGTCAGACATATTTCACTGATATGCCAAAGATCAGAGTGTAAGAGAGTGGCAGTAACAGAGGTAAGCATTTAAAGTTCCAGGGTCCTTAATAACAGCGATATTCATCTTGACTTGGAGAAAGGAAGCCTCATCCCTCTTCTCATCTTTTCTCTGCATGAGGTGTTCCTCCATGATTGCTCAGAGGGAAGATATTGGATGTTTTCATTCTTGGGAACAGATGTCAAAGGATCACAAAAAGTATGTAATGGAGACAGCTTACAGAAACAGCTCTTCAGAAGGACCGATGGTGAGCACAGTACAGCTCATCAACTGATAGCCACTGTTGGACATAAAATCTCCATATAGTCACAGGTTGTGTAGAGATTTGAGGGCAGCTGAGATTAGATGATTATTTAAGGGCATTAAAAAAAAAAAAACTATTTAGTAGATAGACTATTCTGTCCTTTTCTGTCTTTTATTACTGTTTAGATAACTGTTAATGACAGCAGCAAAAAACTGTGTAGTAAAGTACTTGTGGAATACAAATATTTTTCTTTCTTGTATTCTGCCATCTCTCAGAAAACACAATTGTGTGAATTTGGCTTTTTTTTTTTAGGATGATGACAACAATCACTGTATTATAGCTGTGTTTTCATTGAGCAGTTTGAAATACGATACTCTCATGACCCTTGATGTCTTTAATCCATGCCTTTGAAATTCAAACACTCCAACAGTTGCCAGTACTCAAATATTTAATTAATTCAGCCGACATTTTTATGTTTTAGGGCTTTTGAATGTAGAAGTTAAAGCTTGCAGCAGTTTGTAAGCAGATGAGCATTGACAGGTAGAGGTTGTACCCCTTCTCCCTCTCTCCCCCATCCCCGAGTCTCTTTAAAGGGAAAGACTTTTGCTTTCAAAGGATGGTTTTGAGTTTGTCTGTAATGGATTGAAAGCGTCCTTCAGAAATTATGAGTAGTATAGTAGTACTTGATGAGTAGGGCCTTAAGAGCTTTCAGCAGATGCCAGTAGAGGGCAACAGTATGACTTTCTATCAACATCTTACACCTGAAAAAGATTGGCTTTGAGCAGCTGCTATGTTCTGTAAATTTTCAAAAATCTCCGCTCTTCCAAAAAATCAGGTGTACTATGTAACACAGACTGCAAGCTCTGACTTGACATTGATGCTTGGTGACATCCTATTTTTCTAAATTATATAAACAACTTCTCATGCACTTGTGTCATTAATAATTGTCAGTAAAACAATTTCAAAGATGACCACAAGTAATTTTACTGTTGTTCTTATTTTTCATGTTATTTTCTTTCACCTAATCTTTGTAGCTTGTATGCCCAAAACATACACAAGTGCCCTTGAGCTTACATAAGCAACTGTTTCCCCTGTGCATACGCATTTTTTAAATGTGGAACTTATCTTCTACCTCAGAGGTTTAGGATTTTACAAAATTAACTGTGAGCCACTTAAAACAGATCTGTGCTTGCAATAGCCAAATTTCTTAGAATAAATTTCTTAGTCTCTCTGTAACCAGTCCAGAGACGAGTTTGTGCCGCTGTGTGAGAAATATATGGATATTTATAACTGCTTTTAATTAAAAATAACTTGTATTTTAAAATTATTTGATCTGTGAAAAAGAGTAAGATTCCCCTCATTTGACATCAGCCATGTGAAAATGTAATATCTGATTTTAACTAGTTGTTCTGAATCCCAGTGAAATTAAAGATTAAAAAGTTAGGATGAATTGCTCTCTGGAAAGGGCCTAACTTTGTTGCCTGTCTGAGAACTGAATGCCCTCAGTCAATGCATCTTTTTCTCTATTTACTGTATCAGGAGTCCAGGCGACTAATTTAGATTAGATGTCTAAACTTATGGACAGCAGATTTTGGCACGATTATTACAATCCTACTTATTAACTTCTCTCTCTCTCGTAAAAATTAACTTCCCTCCTTGCTTCAGAACTAGACCAGGCAAACATTATTCACGCTACAGTCAGTTGCTCGTAAGAATGATCCCAATAGCAGATTTGTCAGTGAGACTAGTGGGGAAGCAGGTGTTCCCCAAGAGAAGTCTTACACAATCTATCCCACTTTAAGTCCTGCAAGATAAGCAGGAGCAGTGGATCCTTTCTCTAATACTGCGAGATGCAAATGGCATAAGATGACAACAGAGAAAAAACAGATTTGAAATAATGAATGCTAAATATATTCCTCCCACACATGAAGGTTTGCTGAAGTGCAACGTTTCATACAGAACTATTCCAAGTGTCCACAAATGAGGGGGTTTGTGCTTTGACAAAGTTTAGAATTGTCACTAAGAAAAACTGGAGAGCAAATGCGATGTGATAAAAAGCTCTTGGGAAGGTGACGTTATCCATCAATGCTTTCGCATTTGTCTGCAATCAAGCAAAGACCACCAAAAATTAATTATAAGCATTGGAATATTAAACCAGGCTTCAGATCAACTCACACACAATAAATACTTGGAGATACCCAGATGTAAAGCTTCTCTAATGAGAAAAGGAATGGATCTGTTACAAGGAGATTAAAAGTAAGAATGACTAAGACGAGCAGATGAAATGGTGTTATAAGTCATGTATCTCTATTTCTCTTGTCCTCACAAAAAGGAGTTACTAAGCATCAAAATAAATGAAAGATATTTCACCTACGGCAAACTATATTTTCTTCTTGGATTTACTGCTAGAAGCATGCTTATGAGGTATGGTGTCAATATGTGATAACACCATACTAACAGGGGGTGCACCTTAGGTAAAGTTGCTGACGCTCATTAACAATTATGCCATTTGCACTCTGCATTTTTATGTAAATATCTTTTTATATATAAATATATATAAAATATAGAAATATCTTTATGTTTGGTGGCAATGATAAATCCTTACCAGGGGTCTCATACTCAAGTAAATCAGTACACCCTTTTTTTACTACAATGCCTTTTCATTGCAGTCAATAGTAGAGTAAGTTTTCAAAGGTATTATTTCACAAAGTGAGGGCAGCTGGGTTTTTTTGTTTTGTTTGAAATTTGAGTTATATAAAAAAAATATGGATAACATGGGGGAAAAAAATCTTTTAACTTCCAAATACACCACCAAGTCTTAATCCTAACACTTCACATTTGGAAAATATCTGAAAAAATGTCCCACCTTCTATGTTATTGTTTGCAATTCTGCCATTAAACCACAACTGAGAGTATGATCTGCACTTTTCACTAAAACATTTCACCAGGCTTTCTACTTCAGTGCAGTATCAAAATCCAGTAGGCATATTAAACACAACTTAATTTGACAGCTTGTCCAGTCAACATGCCCAGAAGTAATGTTGTGAATGCAACAATCACTAAGAACAATGGCTATCATTAAAATACTAAAACGTTCAAGACAGACAGATGTAATAAATGCTATGTTTACCCTCGAGTTACAGCTGACTGTCATGCCCCTGCTGTTCAAGAACAAACTGCTCAACGCATTAATGGCACTTCTGTACAAATAACCCCAAATAAATAATCCTTGGATAAATTGCAGTGGATTTAATATAATTCAAAGTCTAGACATTCTACTTCCAGATTTTGTATGAATAAAAACAAAGCTTTTAACATAATAAAAATAAATGTAACCCTAATACAAGGATTACGAAAAACAATTCCATGATTGAAAACCATATGGCATTTTGATCTGGAAACATGTCATGACAGAATTGATATCTTTTTTTCTCAAGTGTGTACACTTCTAGCTTGAGATCACAATACCTACTAGACCGTAATGTAGCATAAGTAGTTAAATGCCAGATTCTTCAGTTCCAATTCAACTCAGGATGGACAGTTTCCTATGATATATTTGCAATCAAAGGTGGCATAAGCAGTATTTACAGTGAGTTTTCCCAAACTCAGATACCCCTGGGAGCAAAACAAGTAAGGAACAAAACCAAATACACATTCAAGATTTCAGAGGCTACAGCTAGACATTTAATAAAGACTTTGAGACGCAATAATTCAAATTAGTCATATGTGTTGCTATTTTCACACTGTATTTTGCATTCCCTGTAGTCAACTTAGCCACAAAAAAGGTAATTACAAAATCAGATGGAAACCTGATATAAACACCAGTGTTACTGATTACTTTGAAACAATGACCTCAAGTAAGATCAAACAAACACGTACTTTACAGGTGACAAATATACTCCCATCAAACGAGACAAATGAAACATGCAACAAAGAAATAGTCCTAATCTGAAGAGACTGTAACAAAAGTGTCTGAAGAGACCAGCAAAACAAAAGAGAGAAACAGAGGCACAGAGAAGATAGTCAACAGCATGCAAAAGTATGCATTTGATGAACTATGACATTCAGTTTTGGAAGCAGCCTCACAGAGCTCTTTCAAACCATATATGGGCATTACTTGTATTTAATTCTGTTAAATTTAGTCGTATTTACCATCCCCATTCCCATGCGGCTTGCTTGGTCACTTGTATGCAATTATTAGGTGCATATGTTAGCCTTCATGTACAAATTGCCTGGCTTTCTCTCTTAATGGGAACTAAACTGCTGTATTAAGGAATGAAGAATTTGAATTATACAGTGAAATTATCAAGGGATTTTTTTATAGTTTTTAATATGTCTGTGCTTGGTCAGCTGGGGTATTCAGCACCACTGGTCTAGATCGACACATCAGAAAAAGACTTACGACAGATTGCACTGAACATCAGATCACGTGCAGTCTATGTAACTTAAAAAGAATTGTTTTCTTTGGTTTTCTTTCAAAAATTAACAACTAATTATGGCAATGTGGTCCCTCAGAATCTTCCATAGACCATTTACCATCTTCTAAATATAGCTCCTTTTCAGATGTTGAACTATGTATTATAAAGGATTAGAAGGTTATTTCCTAAAAATATCTCTCTCTCTCTCTGAGTGTATTATTTCAAAATGTCAATTTTTAGAACAGTTATGGTAAAGTAGAATCCTTTTTAAAGGCCTAACTTAAGATTGGGGTAGGGAGGAGGGGAAGAAGGGAGATTCCACCATCGCCCAACTGTGGTGGAAAGAAGGCAATTCACCTGCGGAGGAATTGGGAGGCAAGGGGGCCATCTGGATCACACATGCAACGCTCCACACCAGGTGATCAACAGGGCAGCCCAGAATGGGAATTGCAAGAGGGCTTTTTTAGTCAGAGATAATCTGGAGTGATGACAGCATTCAACAGCAAGTAAGGATGGGCAAAAGGTTAACGGATATAACAAAATTGTAATCTATGACACATGCTTTAGAACATTATCTGTTCATATAGAGCACTTGACAGCTTTACACATTTATCCCTGGCTGCTGTTGCTCTGTATATGGTGTTCCCATCAAATTAAAAAGGAAGTTTGTGTCCTTAACTGTACAGAATCCAGTTAATGTATTATACAAATATGTACACACAGACAAAGAAACCTAAGATACACAGAGCCGAATTTCTCCCACATGAAAGGAACTTCATTAGGAATTAAAATTAAGTTCAATAGGAACTCATGGAACCAAGTGATTTCAACAGAACTTAAATCAGAAAATGCCAGAAAACCAACTATTGAATGAAGATTAAATATTCACACTTGAAGAAAATTTTCAGTAAATTTCACCACCCTGGTGTTATACAGCATGTCAAACGGCCCTTGAGAAGACAAACACTTCTTCAAAACAATAAATTTCCTCTTGTGTAGAGGTGGCAGTTTTCTACATACCGAGTAGCATTTTCAAAAGCATTTAATACCCTAGGTCTCTCAAGCATTTTTCTAATTTTGACCAGGGATTCTAGGAAGGGAAAATAATGGGAAAGTAATCAAGAAGCTTGGCCAACTGCAGCAGCTAGCTGTTCTCTTTACGACACCTGGACTAGTCTTAATCTGGACTAGACAATAAACACAGTGATCTGGCCTGTACGAAATTCTGGCCTGCCTGATTTTCAACCCTTGAACACTCAAATTTAGAAGATACAGAAGTACTCACACAGGAGTAGCCTTCTCATGCCAAGAACCAAACAACTTCATGATTTGAAAGATAAAATACTTGTGGACGTCAGCTGAGAGAAGACCCAGAAACCCCAAACATACATGCAATTCTACACTCATAGTCAGCCAGACAAAGAAAGGGATAGCTCTTGGACTGCTCTGAGCAGAACAGTCCTGTTGCCCGAGAGAAACGGAAAAACAGTACTCAGGTATGGGTCAATTAGAGACATCTTACGCATTCTTCATTTCAACAAACATTCAAACTTGGCAGACTCAGAAGACAAGAGATTAAATATTTCTGCTTTTTTTTTTTTTTTTCCTTCACCAATGATTAACAACATTAAGCCTGTGTATTTGTGAATGCTTTCTAACCAAGCTCCAATACTTGTGTATTTTCCAGGCACAAGGGAGAAATAGAATTGCTTTTAAGTCAACCAGATGCATTTCCCATTCACTAAAAATGGTCACATATTTATATAAGAAAAAAACTCAAATGCTATTCTTTTCAAAATAAGGGAAAACCAGTTGCTTTAACCATTTTTTTTTTTTTCCTATTAATACTCTTTCTTGTAAGTACTTAGCCATGTCTTATTCTCTGAAGCACAGAAGCGGTATTTTCACAGCTGAGAAGGTCTGTTTTCTGCAAAGTTTTGGGTTTATTCAGAGAATTCAGATTCCCTGTAGTTAAGACCAATAGTCAAAATGTTTGTCCTATCTGGTGCATAAGAAATATCATGATATAATTGAGGCTTTAGCTATTTGTAACTAAATGAATTATAAAGACTAGTAAAGGACCCTAAAAAAATAAGGCAGCTATCTGAATCTGTACAGTAAAGCATGAAATAATTACCATTATTACTTACTTACAGATTCTCATCAGTTCTACAGTGGTATTAAGATTTTAGTCACAAAAAAACCCCGACACACTTACTTTAAAGAATAAAACAGTTTCATTCTTTGCATCTATCAGTGGAATTAAGCAATTTGGTCTCCCTATGGATGGAGCATTAATATCTATGACTTCAGTGAACCCAATGGTCAACGAAATCTTTTAAAGTGTATACATTAATCAATCAGTAATTCATTTGATCTAAAGATGTCACTAGCATTCAAATAATCTATCCCTTATAAGAACATTTCTTCATTCATGGAAGCAGACGACAAGAAGCTGACAGCTGCATGAAACTTTACAGGTACTTTTAAAGATTTAACTGTTGTCTGGAGATAAATAGGACAATGATGTATAAACTGAAAGGTTTAGAAATGCAGAATCCTTACCTTTGAGGCCTTCTGCAAGCTCCTTTTTAAATTTGGTAGATAAAAGAGAGATCATTTATAAGTTATTGAATAGAAACAATCTATCTGTAGACATTTGCAAGCTGTTCACTGACTAGATACAGATACATTTTTTCACATACTTCATTGTGATATGAGAGGAAGTTCCTTCAAGCATCCCTTTTATCTTTTTTTTAATGTAGGAAAATATAAATTACTTATAAGGTAATTTGCCAGAAGATTTGCTAGAACGAGGATCCTGGTTGTACATTATTTCTATGTACATGAACAACCAGTTGCCTGTTTAGGTATTAAAACTTTGGAGAGATATTTTACACAGTAATAAACAAGAGTTATACTGTACTTCAACTCATTACTTCCTGCAACTACTTTGAAGTCTTTTATGTTCATAGATGATTGCACTACTGTTAATAACCAAAGATTTTTATTATAACTATACAACTAATAATTTGTTTGTTTACTCAGGAATTTTTACATGAAAGTGCAAAATTTGGACCTAGATTTTTATACAGGTGGACCTTAAATATGATTTTAAATATGCTCAAATGCCTAGTTAATCAAATTGTAGAAATGTGACTACAATGGCAAAGTTAGGACCATAACATCAGGCTCTCAATGCAAAGCATGAGACACATCTCAAGAAGGCAACCAGCACTTAAAGTTATGGGGGACAAGTATGATGAAATGTTTTCACGAGCTTATAAAACAGTCTTTAGTTATGGAAATGGAAATTGAAAAGGTAAGCTTAACTGTGTTGACACAAAGGATATGGAAGTCCACAGTCTGAATGCTTTTTGCTGTTTTAATGTAATCTGTTGGTATTATCTTTTATTCACGTATATGGAATCAAACTAACAAAGAACCTTCTCAACTCACGCTTACAAAATAAAGCTGCTTTTTCCACACACCAGAGAATATAACATGTAAGAATGCCACATTAAAGTCATGACTTTTAAATGGTATAGAATAGAAACATTAATCTTTTCAGAAAACATGCAGGACAGATGTAAAGTCATAGATATCTTACTGGCTTTTTATCAAGACTTTGACTAAATGTGATGGAAAAAGCAAAATAAGGTTACATTTTAACCTATATTTACATGTGTAAGCATTTTCTGGAGACATGTATGGTCATCAGTTGTCCCTCACCAGTCCCCTAGGTAACGGAGCAGGTAAAAGACGGCATAGAAAGGACAGAATTACAGTTAAAACACTGAATTCTTTTAACTCAAAAATAAATTAACGTGCAAATATAAACTACCTCACAACAACTTTCTTGTTCCACAACTTGATGTGCTACATCCCAAAGATGGAAGGGATTAGGATACCAGTAATTAGGAAAGCAGCAGTATAAGTATCAGACAGATAAAATGCATGTGTATATGTATTACATAGGCACACACACAAACACACACACAAGAGACAGCAATTAACGTATTTAAATACCTATGTGTAAAGCAACTGCAAAGCTGCACAAACCGCAGGCAGTAACCGTTAACACTGAAAGTTGCTTGAAACTTTAGGGAAGTAATTAACCTCCTGGCCCCCAGTTTTCAAGCCCAAGGAGCAGACCATAGAATTTCTTCTACAATTTATGAACAAGCCAAGGAATTTATATCACAGTCAGAGGATTCTTTTGCTGAATTAACCCCAGCTCCCTCTGACCCTAAGAAGTCATAAACCAACAGGATACAGCAGAGGGAGAATGTGCTATAGTGTTTCAGCTGACCTACAGAGCGCTGTCTCTGTCATGCCAAGGCTCGAAACCCAGATGATGAATTACAGAGCAATACGCTAGGTTCACATGCAAACATCAACCCCTTCCCTCTATACATGCACATGGAGACATGTTCACTCACCCCAAACCAGCTCAGTTTCTGCAAAAGGCCAAGTACTGTTAGGGCTCATTTACAGAGTCTTACTCTAAGATAAAAGAGGGAAGAAAATTGCTTATCGAGGAAGCATGCATACATCTGTAAGTAACAATATTTAAGAACACATGCTGCTTATTAAATAAAAGCCAAAAACCCAAAGAGCATCTCTTTTTGTACATGGATTATTAAGCATATCAAAAATACAATTCCAAAGCAGAACCAGGAGGGTACCCAAGAACTGACTTTATATATAAAGAACAGCTTTATAAATAAAAAAAGGACAAAACCTGATACACAACTCTCTTAAAAAGAACTCTGCCTGGCTTTATTTTGTACATACAGAACAAAGCCTCTTATACCAAGTAGCTAATAAAACCAAGTCTAGCTGACCAGGTGCACAGAAAATGGGATAACACAAACATCTGCATCAGGACCTCAAACCTGATCAGCTGTAATCACCAAGACATGAAGGTCTTCACAATATTTACACTTACGGTGTACTGCTTAGTTGCACCAAAAGCTTAGCCCCAGCTGAAGGCTTATTCACAAAGACGAATCACCTCTTGAAAACGGATGGTAGCTAGTTGCTTCACTTCTAGCTGACAATGAAAACTGATACTCTGAAGTCTGACCAAAAAAAGGGAGGGCACGGTTTTGAACTGATTAATTCAAACCCACAGAATTTAACAGATACCAAGAGAATGAAGTATTCAACACCGCAACATTTAGAAACCAAACATTCATCACTGAATAAAATAAGTTTGTGGTTCCACTGTTTGATGAACTGAAAATTTCTTATTGCTCAGAAAATCCCTGAAAAGTTGTCAAGGATTTTCATGATGCAGTGAAGTTTATTATTAAAAGCCATCAAATGAGTATTCAACTTTTTTTTGTACTGTTTGCAGATAACACGGATTCCCTTCACCAACTACCCTTACTTTCTTTGGAAATGATGCAAGCTATTCCTCAGAAAGCTATGCTTCCTCAGGCCCACTGAACATTGGACAACAATTTCCTCTTGCAGCTAGTCTGCATGTATTATGATCATGAGCAACTTGCCTGAAGTCTTCATGCACAGCACAAGTCAAAACCACCTCTCCAGAAGTACAACATGAATGTAACTATGGCATTTTCTCACTAAACCTCACATAAAGCATTTTGCCATATAACTTACAGATTTTTTTTTAAACCACAAGTCACAACTTAGTGGCAACTCCCCCCTTCCCTCCTCTCTTTCCAGCCCCGCTCCCTCATTTTATCAGGATAATCAAGAAACAGTCAAGAATCAGAATGACATCAAAAACAACCATGAAAATGTATTTCAGTTGATTCTCACAGTGAATGATGCGAATCACAAAATTGTCCACCAAAAATGTGATTGACATCACAATCGCAGCTAGACTGGAAAAGGAGAGGATCAGAGTTTATTTATCACAGGTCATTATAAATGAATTTAGTAAGGCGCTTTCCCTGAATTAGTAACTCTCTTTAAAATGAGTGCTTCTAGCTTTTCGGGTAAAGAAAGAAGCCTTGAAAGTTTCCCTTCTTCTGCAGTGTTATTCTTTCATAAGTTGTTTTCACACTGCATATTCCCGTAATTCCAACCTGTATCATCTCCTAGCAAGGTAGTTTCTTCCACCACATTTAATTTACAAATGTACTGGAAATCTTCAGTGCCTTTCTACTTCAAGTAAGTTCAAAATGTCATAGTTTACTGTTTCTCACATAATAGTGCCTACAAATTTTGCAAGGCTCTCTAGTCAAGGTTAGAGGTCTCTGGTGTGTGGTTTCATGAAATTCACCTTAGCCTAACTCCTAAATTTAGGAAAGCCTGCTTGAGAGAGCTGAAACACTAAATGTAACTGGTAGCAGCACATGTGTGAAAAGCATTTTCACTCAGATAGCTATAAACCATTTTCCCCAAGAGCTATCTGCACTATCAACTTGAAAAACTAGGGCCCTTCAGCTCTGTGCAAACTGATGTATAACATCGATAGCACACAGAAAACATACCTGAAGTTTAAGGAAAGGGCCTGTGAAATAAGAAAAAACAAAAGCACCACACTAGTAAAGGCAATAAAGCAGACTTGCCTGCAAAAAACATTGTAATGTGATTCTAGAGATTTTAATGAAGAATTAGAGTAACATTTTGATATTCCTTTAAACACTGGGGGGGGGGGGGGGGGGTGGTGCAGAACCACAACTATAAAAGTCCTAATTTTCATGAAAGTCTAGTACGCCAAAATATCAGAAAATTAAAGGGTAATATAGTTCCTCATGGGATGGCAAGGTGAAGGTAAAGAAATATCCACAATTAAAACAGCAAAATAACTTCATGAAAAAAGTTAACACAGACCAGAAATCGAGGCAGTCTTATTGCTAGAAGCCTAGACTGATGCACTAACTAACTGAGGGACTAACTAACAATACTATTGAATGCTTCCTTTTACTCCTGTCTACCTGATTCATTAAAGTACAGCCCAGGTGGGCAAGTGGTTGGTCCTTCCAAAAGGCACAGTCCCCAAGGGCTCTCTAAATCGTCATACCACATGCTCCATGAGTGCTGGGTCTTCAGGAAGCCAAAAAAACAAACAAACAAACAAACAAACAAAAAGATTGTGCAGGAAGGATAAGGTGGAGTTATGGAAGAAAGAACAAGAATAAAAAGGAGGAATGGACAGAACTGCTGCATTGTGATTCTGGGTCTTGCCAGCTCTGACCTTCACTGTCTTTTGTGTCTGATTATACAGTATACATGAACCACCTCAGCAGAATGCATATACACAGGCTTATATGTACATGTTTTTATACAGCTGCTATGAGGGATAAATTTTCCAAACATGGAATTTAGTAAAGAATAAGAGCTAAAGATAAAAGTAAATTTTAGCCTTTTATCCTGACTGCAGGAACAGAATAAAAATTTGCTAGTGTCTATAGCTGTCAAATCCAAAAATCACAATATATCAAAAACTAGTAAAACCTGTAATCTTAACAGGTGGTCTTGATAGACTGAAGTGATTAAGACTTTTCCAAACATAGTAGAAAGCCAAATGATTAAAACACACCAATTCTGTCATCTCTCTGCAAACCAAATTTGCTTATGCAAAGTGAATGGAATGTCATAGGAAGGCTATTTGTTACCTGATGCTTTGACTGCCAAAGGGAAAGCTATACTATTATATGTTGGAAACAAATTATCACAAAGAAACCCCTTTCAGTTGCCCACCACTTACTTGAATGAAAGCATAAGCTCACAAAATGAAACCTATCAACATGACAACATGACTCATTTATTTTCACATATATAACATGATAGGGAAATAGTAATGCAATCTGTGTGGCAATATAAAATAAGTTACATAACTCAGACCCAGGAATATTAGGAGATCAGCAGAACGAGTCAGATGTTGCAACAGAAAATAAATTTTGAGTTAAAGCATGCTCAAGGTAGAACATTCCAATTTGGGTAACATGCAGGTTGTGATAAGGTCAGATGTTACATTAATATGAAATCAGTTTCAAAACACCTTAGCAGCCACAGAGATGAATGAATATTGTATATACATATAACTATTCATCTATATATACACGCACACACACATTCATACATAATTACAGTTGAGAACAGAATCTGGTTTTACACATTAAGCAGGTAAAATGTCTGAAAAAGATGCTGTGTTAGGCCTACCTGTAAATTTGCATTTCTGTTTGTAGATAGACAAATTGTGGGCGTACTTGCAGATACCTTGGTATATATTTAGAAAGTCTTCTCTGTTCATAACAACAAACAATACTGTACCTGTGTGGCTTCGAATATGAACTCTCAGTGTTCCATTGCTTGCAAACTTCTGTCCGCAATACGGGCAAATCTTCTCTTTTTCTCCTGTATGAGTCTACACGGGGTGGGGAAAGACAAGAATGAAAGCTTCAGCATAGCTTTAAAAGAAGTGAAATATGGAATATTTTAACTGTATTGACATTGACCGCTATTGTTTCCATTATATATTTTACTCCATCACATCAGGCAGAGATTCTAAGGAATTAGCTATAGGTGTTCTTTCAATTTTCTTCTAAAATGTCTAAACAAATCTCATTATTAATGGCAAAATAAACTGGCTTTTCAGTTCCTAAGCTTACTATTTCCTAAATAGTAACTATTAAAAATGCCCAATTCACCTTTGTGTATTTTCATGATTGCAAAAATAAAACATCTATTTTTCAGTTTGATATCTGTGATAGTGGTTTCTAAACCAGCAAACAATAGTTTGGTTACCTAATAAAATTAATCTTCATTAATGGGTCTAATTTTAAAAGCTTATAATCCCACAGAATTTTTTTATATTATGAAATTTCTTTATATTATGAAATGTAGTGAAAATAGTTTACCTAACCTAGTATAACTTTTCCTGTTGCAAACTTGAACTGGAGCTTTAAAAGATCTCTATGGAGATTTGTACATATGATTTCTGACTGCCTCAAATCAAGGGAACTCAGCCATCCGTTCATCTGAAGTATGACAGACAGTGATTTCAGTCAACACAAATTGCACACTGGATCCTATCTAGTTTGTAATAAGTGCTAGAATCAGATTGTATTTAGAGAATTGATCATGAGAAGTATATTTGAATTGTCACTAACACTAAATCATACACTGAGCTTGACTTTTGAAATCAAGCTTTTAAGGCTAGAGCGCCTTGCTGATATAAGAAGAATAATTTCAAAATGGATAAAAAAATAATCACAAAGTGTCCTATCCAACCTGTGTGGTCAACAGCAAGACCACCTTGAACTAAGTTACAAACACGGGTTCTCATCCTTTTTCACACTGTACTTTCAACGCCCAATTCTGAAGTGAAGATTTATCAGCCTATTGAATAACTTTTCCTTATAACTGTGACTGCTTTTTTAGCAGAGAATTTTGGATTACTTCAGTTATAAGTGTCTATTTAAATGGGATAGGAAAGATAACACATTAAATTATATGTACAGCTGACAATTTGGGCTTCAAGCTTTGCACATGACTCTCTTCAGATAGGGAAATTAATTCTTATTTCTATGAAAGACATTGAAGTGATATAAAATTCTTTATTACATCATAAAATGCTTATCTCGCATAGTACGTATTATGCTGCACCTAAAGGAAGAGTAAATGAGATATCATTTCAATACTGGATGGACTTGCATAGTTTTTATTCCCTGACATTAGGGATATGGACGTTAAAGCCCTCTTGATTAGGATAGAGTTCTTTAGAAATCACTTATATCTCTAGCAGCAACATTGGGGGATACTTGACAGACAGCTATTAACTCATTCCAAACCACCAAAAAAAAAAAAAAAAAGAAAAAAAGGATTTCTGGGAGCAATACATTACAACTACAAGGCTCACAAACATACAGCTAGTCCTAGTCTGACAGCAGCACAAAGCAATAGGGATGAATGATAAACAGCAGCTGCTTTCCATTAAAATACAAATACATACATGTATATGCCCATTTTTAATGTGAAATAGTAAGTCATACTGAATTTTTTAGAAAGGAATCTGAGGAACAGAAGTTTAAAGATTTATGCAGTGTTCATCAATGATTCCAGGTAACATTTCTGATTTTTGGATCTTATGATCCACCTTGGCAAGAACCTTCACAAAAACTTAATCTCAAATCAATGTATCAGTATTATAGGCTAGGTCTGTTACTCAAGTGATTAAAACAAGTCGATAAGGATGAAAAGGACTGTGTGTCTGAAAAGCAGTCTGTTTTTTCCAAACCAATCAGTTTGTCTAATGAAAGGTACTATTCCTTCCTAAAGTCAAGAACATAATCAGAAACAAATCACAAGTTTATTTTGTATACCCTTTCTTTTTGAGTTCCTTAGCCCAATATATTCAGGCTTGAAAAACAGATGTGCTTTAATACTCCTTATTCTAAAAGTAATAGAAGAGAGAAAAAGTATCCTACAATATAAAGTTCTCTCTCTATTACAGCAAAACTCAACTGATTTCACGGGCTGAACAACAACTGATGAACCAGGTTATTTGAATCTCAATCATCTGTACATGTACTGAAATCTACAACAAAGCAACCCTATGTCATTTATGTCATATGTTCTTCTAAAGTACAGGTGAACACCTTCCACTATGTGTATCTGGAAGAAATACATCTTGGTTATACAGTTATGTCACTCACTTACAAGAAACTTTATTTTCCAGCAACTGTAATTACTAAGTAACTTAAAGCATATTAAATATGAGACAAGCAGCATTTAGAACAGACTGAAGACAGACAGCAAATGCATTAACACACATTTAATGGAAGGTCAAGACCTTTAAAAGACCACAAAAGAAACCGAAGGGAGTTTGTTCCTAGTTGGTTCCATTGCTTTTTGCAATCTGTAAACACGTTAAAAATCAAACACACACTAAGGAGGCAGTGCTGTCCATTACATTAGAGAATTCAATGGTCTGCGCTCTGCTAATAACTTGATTTAGGCTCCAAAGACCTGTGCTGGTTCCCACACCTATAAGACACAGTAGTGTTGGAAAGACATTGAAAGACCCCCTTACATTTTTTTTTCCTCAGTTTTAAATATAGATTTGCGTTGTAAGGCACAGTACTCACCATCATCATGTGCTGAAAATATTGTACCAAGTAACTCAGTTACACTCAGTTTGTTACTGCAATTTTACATACATATATGAAGTGCATACTATATGGCAAATAATATATGCATGGTATTTTTCAACAAACTCTCACGTGAGCTGATTTTCCTCAGCTGATTTGTTCTTGATTCAATTATTTTCTTCACATTTCTTCCCTGTAACGTAACTCTTACCTCAGGCCAAACTAGTGAACAAGCTTTCTTCTAAAATTTACGTCAATTCCATCGCAGAGATCGAAGGAAAGGAGTACGGTAAGAGCAGTGCAGCAAGTCCCACCCTGCTACACACCTGACATTAGAGTACCTACACTGGATTTACACATATGCACCCGCTGCAGATTCTGCATGCCACCAATAACCCTACTATTGCAATACGCATTTTAGCATGTTAAGCACTGTCACAGCTTTCTACTGAAAAGCCAGAAACGCAGAAGCATCTGGGGATTTTGTTTCATCACAACATTAAGAGCACAGAAGGAATGAATATGATAGAACTGATTCTACTCACTTTTTTATGACTCTTCAGGACTGAGGGTGTCACAAAAGCTTTGTCACAGAGATCACACTTATATTTCTTATGTCCATCATGTACAACTTGAATATGAACATTTAATGTGTCTTTTCTTTTGAAAGTAGCATCACAGTGATCACACTTGAAGGTCCTCTCACCTTATAAAGAGAAAAACAAGGTTTAAAGATAGCAGATTTTTGTGGAAATACACTAATGCTTATTGTTTCAGAAAAATGAACAGAGGCAAAGACGAATAAAAAGCTGGGTCCGGAGAACAGAAAGAAAAGAAATATCACCTCAGGTAAAAGTGTCATTGGGGAAATCAAGAAAGTAGAAAGTAATCAAGTAATTTCTTTGAAAAGTTACTTCTTATAAAAACTTCTAGGCTTCATGGATATTTTTTTTTTTTAGGTAGTCATTTGTTTCTTTTCGTCTCTTATAACTTAGCTACAAGTCTGAAAATAAATTGAAAAAAATGAAGCAATACCAGACATAATTTGAACAAACCGCCATGTCTTCTGAAGTAAGAAATATTTGTATGATTTCCATAAATTTACATTATTTCATTATGGTTTAAGACACGATTTGACATTTGCTGAGTTTCAGGAGGATTTGTCCTTTTTATCCTAAAGTTTTGTTTGCAATTATTCCTATCACTTTCTGTACTGCACTTCTATTATGATTTGAGAAGATAAATGACTTTCAAACAACAACAAAAAATAATAAGGCTGTAAAAGATCAACTAGTTTTCAAATAAAAAACCTCCAAAGTCAGGGAATTTCAGAACTAACATACTGTTCAACCATATCTCCTCTCTGTGTACACATTATAATACTCTTCAACCACATAGAGTTGCAATGCCAAGTACGTATTTAGCCAAGTCCTGCCTTCAGTTTAGCAAAATTTTTCAACATGCAAAGTAATGGGAAGCCTAGAATTGCGTATTTTTTTCAAACATTATCCTGGAGGAAGGCAAATAATCAGTGTTTCTCCTCAGCTTCCTTATTTAGCAGAAACCCTATATCTCATTATAGAACAGCCATCAGAACACTGTCTCCACTCACAGTTGGTTCACTGAACAGTCTTTATATGTTGTCTTTTTTTTTAAGCCATGATACATGAGATACATGATACCTGAAAACTTAATACTTACATGAAAACTTAATAAAAAACAAAGATACATGAAAACTTAATTAAAAAATACCATTAATACACAACTATGGAAGAAGTTTTGGAAGGTTCCTCAGCAGCATAAAGCAAAAGTCTAAATCACTTGCAACATGATATGAGTACTAAAATTCCCCGAGCAGCTCTGGAAATCCTCTTGTAAAAGACTGCAGGAAAAAAAGTAGAGCTACACAACCTATTTCATGATACCTTATTGCTGTGATAAAGAACAAACAGATTTCATATGGTAAATATAAGAACATGTCTGTTGCTTAAGAACTATCACTGCCAAAAAACAAACTCGTTCCACTGCCTCTGGCAGATAAGAGTAATATTAAAGTTAACAAATAAATTTCTAACATTACTGTATAATAAAGAAAGAACTCCCATTATGTATTTTCAGTCAACAGGTTTGCACTGTGCTTGATCGAGAGGTTTGGTACAAGATAAAATAGCAAAAGATACACATAGATTCTCTTCAGGCCTAGGCACTCTAGAGAATGGAAGTAAACAAGAAAATATATCATCAACTTCAGCTCTCGAAACCACTGAAGGAGGGAAACTTTTTCAGAGTACTTGACATGAAACTACAATATCAATATCCATAAATGCTTCCAAAGATGGAAACAGAACACTGACATGATATATCCTACAGCGCATTCCCCCAGAAACACACAACATATTGTGAGCGTCTTTCCTGGGACTGGCTTTATCTACTCACTGATGCACTCTCCTTATGATAAAACAAGATAATGAAAATCAGGGGTACTTGTGATTTACTTGAAATGAGCAATCTTCAGTGCCTACTTCTGCTGACCCCAGTAGAAGGAGCTAATTAGTATTTCTCTTACTAACAAACATTCTGCATGTAGATTTTTACTCTGGAAAGCAAATATATAGAAAGGACAATGTCCTTCTCAACAAATGCAATCCTATTCATGTATGTCTCCACAACCCTAGACAACTGAATGATCCAAGCAAAAATGCTCAGGATTACTCATTCTTGTTAGGCAGGTCTCTTACGGCCTCGTGGGCTAGTATTAGCCAAATATGAGCTACCATACACTTATGTGTCATATATCCTTCCTAGACACTACAGCTGAGAATAAAGGGTTAGCCCCAGCATTGCCAATGGCATAATAAGAACACAATTACT
The DNA here is from genome assembly GCF_047370975.1 of Nipponia nippon. Lineage (NCBI taxonomy): Eukaryota > Metazoa > Chordata > Aves > Pelecaniformes > Threskiornithidae > Nipponia > Nipponia nippon. The sequence continues at coordinate 77,574,270 of NW_028262380.1, read as the reverse complement.
GAAAGTATTATCAGCAGCATGCCTAAGAGAAAAAGCTTGTCTGACTCTTAGAAGACAGGTTACATTTACACAGCTAGAACTTAGGAGGAAAAAAAAAAAGGTTTTTTTAATTATTTTTTAGACATATTTGATCTTGAATTTTGAAAGTTATATCCATGACTCCTTTTCCAATTTCAAGACAGGAACACCTGAAAAGTGAGATTATGAAATATAATTTTTTCCAGTAAATGCAGTTTGTAAAATAAAATTTAAGTCATTCTACATCATTCTGCAGAGTGCCTGCTTCTAAAACAACAAGGAGATACTGAATTTTTAAAAAATATATGATGTAGGCTGAACTTCAGTTTTCCCTAGAAGTTTCAAGCTTTACAAACACTTCTTTCTTTCCTACAGCACAGAATAGTAAAGCCAGCTAAATACATCTAGAGATTCTGGTTTGTTTCTCTTTTTATAGAACAGGTATATTTCAGTGCTATGAGAGGAACTATCATCCAGCTGTAGCAGGACAATGCCTATATTTCTGAGTTATTTCAAATATGAGAAACATTAGCGTGGCAGCACAACTTGTCAGTCTCAGAGTTAGGTCGTGAGGGGAAAGACTTCTACATTTCTTCCCTGGGAACACAAGCTCTTCTCAGACAACAGCAGAGCCCCTTGTTTTAATCACAGCCCTGAACTGAAAACTGTTTATTCTTCAGTTCATCCTAGTAACGACTTTCACTTTTCACTTTGCTATTGGTCTGTCAACACTTCTTTTATACGACTACAGACAAGAGAGACGCAATATGACTATAGAAGCTTTGCTTATATTCTGCTGTATTAAGGCCTCCTTGTTAAGTTCGTCGGTTGTTTCTTTTTCCTCCAAAGGAAAAAAGGTTTAAAAATCTTCCCTGTGATTAATAAAAAACCCAAATATTATTGGTTTAAGGCTTTGACTCATTTTGGAGACAGTTTTAGCTAAGATGCCAGAAGTTACCACCTTCAAACACCTACTCTGTCCCTCAGCAAGACATGTCTCCTTTTGCACCAAGGAAGACTAACTAGACATGTCTGTGTCACTGCAGTTCACAGTCTGATATATTTAATATTTGCTTAAATAGTGGTGGTTCAGGAACAGCTAAACCTGCCACAAATCACAAGCCTAACTCAAAGGCCTCACATTTCCTGAGCTCCCATCCTCTTGGAAAAAAAAAAAAATCAAAGTACATGTTTTTAGAGAGACTTTTACCAAGGCCTACAATTCTGCATACTGTGAATTACCGCTTTTGGATATCCTGCAAATGCTTGGTTCGTTAGAATACACAGGTTTTTAATTTTTTCCCCCGTCATTTAACACTGGAAAAAGATTTTACAAAATTCAACACTTCGTGAAATTGCAGAAGCTTTGAAAGATAACTGTAAAAGAACAAAACATGCCAGTCTAAAAATTCATCTAACAGAAACATTGTTATACTGGTATAAAAAAAGAAAGGTCTGTGTTTTTTTAATTATACCAATGTAAATATTCCCCAAATCAAAGCACTGTCTTCTAAGCTACAAGGATTTTAGACCATGAATATTTTCTAGAATCTAAATTGCTGACATTCACATGGTTGAATGGCAGTCTAGGGCTCTGTAAACATTAAAGACGGAGAAAATTCCACCAAAAATAAATCTTTACACAGTAAGGTAAAAAACAGTACAGAATGCCAAGAACAAGTTACTCATGAGGGAAAATGGCCACAGCATTCCTCTGGGCTGCTAGCTCTATGCCAGAAGCAGGAAACATTAGCCTGGACTGGCACAGGACAGAGAATTTCAGTTTCAAGCTCTAAACCAGATTACCTGCACAAGCGGAGTAAGCCACCAAGTTATCTCTGCTTCCATTTCTCCTTTCTTAAAAGGGAGGCAACACTATCACACTTAATGCAGGAAAAAAAAATATATATATCTCTTGTCATTAGACCTCAAATCATTGCTAGATTTTCTACAGCATATTTGGATTTGCATTTAAGTGCATTTAAAGACAAGGTTTGAATTTGGCTCTGAATTTTCTAACTCCCTGGAGTTAAAGTTGAATCTTAACACTAATTTAACATAGCAAGTTGCATATTGAAAGCAAGGTGCCATATGTCTGTTTTTCTCAGTCAAATGTGAGAACTGAGGAAGTTCTTCTTCCTCTCTGACTTAGCACTTACTGTTATGGATTAACAGATGTCTTTGTAGAGAGAATGGGGTTCGGAACAAAGCTTTGCATTCCTCACACTGGAACGGTCTCTCTTCAGAATGGGTCTGCAGATGAAAGACAACATGTCAGAGGAAAGGCTCAGGGAAATCAATTAGCTGTCATTACAATAATTATAGCTAGTGTTCTAGACTGGATTCAGGAGGGGATATCATAGCAATTTGAAACATCAGGGGATGAAGAATTAAAATAATCATTCTGCCATTATCCAGAATCCTGAAAGTCAGCATAGCAGCTACCTAATAAATGCACCTTCCCAGTCCTCAGAAGTGTTACATGAGGTGTGCATGTAAACAGAAACAAAAATATAGAACAACCAAGGCAAAAAACCTACAAGCTCAGTTGCATTGCTTCATCAGTATTAACATTGGCCTTAAGTACTTACTAATATGAATAAATGCTTTAAAAAACTAAACACATGTACACAAAACGCTTTTTCTCAGTTAAGTTTGAAGGTAAAACTGATCTGATTATCTGAAGATAGTACCTAAAATATGGCAAAGAAAATTTCTCAAATCATGAGACTAGTCTTACATATCCTTGTTTCAGCTTCTTGTATTAAAAGAAGAAAGAAAAAAAAAAAAAGGGAAAAACAAAACAAACCATAGAAGCATCAGTACCAAGATTTTTGTTTGCTATAGAAAAATTCATTGTAGCTGAGAAACAGCCTCAAAGCCATAAATAAAATAAAAGGCTAAGCTTAGATGAATCTCTCAAACTGCAGAGTTGCTGAAGCAGGTTTCTTTTTCTGGAGCTTAGGAAACACCCAGCTTCATTCTACTTTTGTAAATTTTGAAGCACTTCCTCTGTTTCCTAGTACTATTAAGTGCTATCCCACTGTAGACAGTAAATTAATCTGTACAATTTATTATCTACGCAATTTCCTACTATTTTTCCAAAGGAAAGCAAGTTTTCAAAGCATCAGTGTCTAAACATTGTATTAGCTCACATGGACCTTAAGTAGAAGCTGCAGTGCCAAGAGGAAAAGGGGATGGACAGTAAGTGTTTTATAATATGCAGGTAAATGAGTTAATTTTGTACACTAAGGGTAAATATTAGCATAGTACATATTTGTATAATTTATTTCTGCTATTCATAGTACCATATGACATTGATAGCTACCCCGTAAACTAGTGAGAAAAAAGGGACTGTGGGGAGTCAGCATAATTATTTAGATGTAGACTGAGGGCCTTGAACCTAGATTGATTTTAACACAAATGTCCTCTTACATACACAACAGTACCAAAACATTAGAGTACTTGCAATGGTATACAGAGGCTTTGGATCCAAAGTCAATTCCTTGACCTCAGCCGATATCACTTAAAGCAAAAAGGCTACTGGAGCACCATCACATGCGTGGAATATATCACATGTTACATAGAATCTGCTGAATGTTTCAGTCCAGCTTCTACAGGTTTACATCACAGTTTTCATTAGGTGACACCCTGCTTGGCAGTCTCAGCAGCCAGGCCAAGGATTGACAGGACATGAAGAGACTGAACTACCTTCTCACCTCAATAGGTGGTTCCTCCAGAACAGGGTTGAGACATATTGACGAGACACTGTGGGGAAGCTCGCAGTGCTGCTGTCTGTGCTGTACCTGTTCTGTGGATAAATAGAAGGGTTCAGTCTCTAGGGCTGTCAATCTGGCACCTTTCACGAGCGCAAAATTCATGTTTATTTAAAAAATGCCCTGTTTTAGAACACTCACCACTTGAGTGATAGTTCTGAAGAGCACAGTGATTTGTACAGAATTCCTTCTTAGCATCTCCTTGACAGTTCTCCTAGTCTTTTGATCGAAATACAAGTATTCATCTGCACATCTTAACTTCACTACAAACAAAAACACCTAACTAGGCATACCCACATGCAAGGGTACACAGATCATCTGCCTCTTTTGTGAACAGTCCAGAAACAAGCTAGGTCTATTACAAAAAGCCATACAAATCTTAATGAGGAGAGGTATTCCCCCAAACAAGTGTATTAGTTCTAATACTGTCCTTTTTTGTCCTACTAATAGGTTCCAGATCAGAGATGTTTTCCATTCAGTCAGAGCAGGGGACAGTCATAGGATCAAAGCAACTGAAGATGGGAATATTTCATGGCAGCTTTTCCTACCATAGCATTTGTGGAGACTTAATCCCAGCCCAAGACTACTTATTCCCAGTCAAGAAACTGAGGGAATACAGTCGTTTCTATTCATCATGCTCCCTAGGACCAAATAACCCCGGATTAACCATAAACCCCTGAAAATCCTGTGTCTGCAGACCTATTTCTTCTCACTGTCACATTCTCATATTTTATTCTCTGAACTCATCCTCTATAATAGCAAAAAAGGAGCAGATGGAACAAAAACTTTGTTTTCTCCTGTACGGAAGTAATCTGCATTATATGGCACAGAACATGCACCTTCATCCAGTCTAAACTGGATGAAAGGTGACTACTTTAATCTGTAGCACAATCCAATACTACATTTGCCTCAATTTCAGATACTATTCCCTTGCCACAAAAATGGAACTGTATTTCTTCATATGAACACTTAGCCACATAGCATAAGCTTTTCAGAAGACATCTGAGGTAGTTCCACATCACGTAACACTTCCCAGTGCTGATATCTCCAAGCAAGTGACAAAGCAAGCTCGCACATGCACCTACACAGAGCCGTGTAGTACTTGTATGCAGAAGCAGCACACCAGAGAGGTACCACAGGAAGACTAACAGTTCCTTCCTCTCAGATCTGTAGCTATAAGGGCGTAATGAGTGCTAAATTAGGGTTCACATCACAATGCTCCACTGAACAGAGCAGATCCACACGTTTCACAGGATTTCACTGGGAGATAGACAGCGGAGTGTAACTAACCTCCTTCCGCACCTTTGAAATGACCCAACATTCACGCACATCTGAAAGATGTTTAAAATCACGTGTTGTGGTAGCCATTTTTATTCTGACACTTCCAACACAAAATCAGATTAAATAACCCCCATAAAGGAATTGCAGAAACAACAGCAACAAGATTCCATCTAAAACACAAAACAAGAATTCAAAGGCACAAAATGTATATGTATCCTGTTTCTTATTATAAATAAAAAGTATGTAGCTCTGCTGCTGTAAAACCCAAAGATTTTTCAAGCGTGTTGCCATCCAACTTGAAAGCGTGTTTTCTGTTAAATGCGGTTGATTTAAGTGTTTTTAACTACTATACCCATCATTCCTATTGTAGGTTTCTAAGCTCCCTGCTACTAACACAGTAATTGCATCCTGGAACTCAAAAAAGCACTGTGAAATTATTCAGAGTCCAACTTTTCTTCCTCCAAAAGAAAATGAAACCTAGGAGGATGTCTTAAAGGAATACACATCAAAGAATCATTAAAAACCCAAGCTGAAGAAATACATAGAAGTATGATACACAACAAAGGTTTATATTTTCACTGTTACTGGATCGACTTTCCTGTGAACAAGCAAAAGAACTATCATCCTCTTCTCCTAGTAATAGTGCAGCCCTCCCAAAACCACGGCACTTAAAACTATCTTGGCATCCCAAACTACCACATCCTTGACTTGCACCTTACAATTGGTTTTGTGTATACACATCCATACTCGCCTCTGTTATTTACTCTCTCTCCTTGTTTACATTGGTTACTCAACGGAGAGAGGCATGTCTAAACAAGCAATTCAGGACATCTAAGTCAGTCTCCTGTCTCTCGTGCTCATCTCTTCATTTAGCAAGTGAAATTAGAGACCTAAATGTGGATGGGCATTCACAGCTGTTTGGGTAAACTTTATGTAAACACAGGAATGAGTTTCTTTCATTATAGGACATAGTTGACTTACAGCCAGTACTATGTGCAAACAGGTTTGGGAAATAAGTATTCCAGCATGCTTTAAGGAATTCTGTCAAAATTAGGTACTCAATAAATCTGTTTAAGTTTTAATACTTTAATATTTTTCCCATTAAGTGGAGCCTCTAATCCTTGCTTATGCTTTAAACACAGAATTGGGTCAAAGTGTTTACTCATTCATACTTAATCCTGAAGTCTGTTTTCAGCCCAAAGTCCCTACCAGTCATCAACTGCAAAGTAACATAAGGAAACATGTAAAAAGTATTCATTTAAGATATAGAAATATCTTTCCAGGTAGTATTTTATACATTTTCCTTAGAATATTTCCAATCTGTGAGATTCTGCCCCATTTTCTTAATAAAGTCTGAAACATAAGATACAATCACAGCATACGTGGGAGCTAATCTTGTCCTTCAGCAGGCTTCTGCATGCTTGCTGTTTTAGACAGTCATCACCATTTCATCCTACGAGAGGCATTATTATTACTCTTACATGATTTATGGCTGAAAGTGCAAGAGATGGTGCAAAGATCCTGTGCCAAATTCCCAGATGGCATATAATATGAGCCAAAGTGCGAAAGACTCTTAAGTATGGGTATATCAGTTTCATCAAAGGGGGAGACAGGGGTAGTATTTAAAAAATGTAAAGAAAAAGAAAAGAAAAAAGAGCAAAGGTTCCAAATACCAGGCACAAAACCAGACAGGTGATTTTTTTTTTTTCCCTTTCTCTTTTACAGTCTTGTAATTCTGAAACAGCATTCACGGATATAGCCTTGCCATTAAAAATGTAACCCCAGGTTAAAAATAATGACAGGCACTATAGAAATTAGGCCAAGCAGATTTGAGTTTAAATCAACAGAAGCGGAGCATCCCTTCATGAGCCTATTTTTCAGGTAACATTTCTTCTGATGTTGTTTTAATGTGTGAACGTTACGCAGTGCAAATCCAGTATAGTTAGAAAGCATCTGCTGCTAAGTCCAGCAATGACTGCAACAGGACTACACTTAGTTTTATTCAAATGTGGGATTTTTAAAAAAAAAAACAAAAAAATTGAAGACTTTTTAGATCAGTTACATTTAACTTCATAACCTAATATTAAAAAAAAAAACCAACAAAAAAATAGAAAAGTCAAAATGGGGATTTATTTGATGCTTTTAACCAAGCAACTGTGATTTCCTTCTGCTTATTTCAGTTTTGTATTTTTTTTTCACTAGAATTCATTTAGTATTTTGAGGTTCTGGATATAACAAAGAACACTAAAAAAATACATTCTCCAATACTTTAATCCCATGTTTATAAGCATGCCAGAGCTTAATGATGAACCAGTTAAAAGAAAAAAAAAATCTGTAAATCTGAGGCTGGCAGACCTGTAAACAACAACAGCAGAGTGCTTTACCTTCTTGTGATTCTTGTAAACATTTCTGTGGGCAAATCCCTTTCCACAAAGCTTGCATTTATAAGGTTTATCTTCACTGTGTATTATTTTGTGTGCAGTCACTTGATCAAGTCGTTTGAAGGACTTATTGCAAACCTCGCAGGTGTAGGGGCGTTTTTCTGCAGAAAATGAGTGGGGGACATTTAATCTCCTGTTTATACAGGGGGAGAAGATGAAAGGCAGAGACAGTCATCTCCTCAGAGAGATTTTTGCAATTAAGTCAACCCAATTAAGATTAAACCAATTAGAAAGACATCTAATGCCCTTTATGTTAGATAGTTAAGTCACTTCACAAAAGATGAGCCATGGTGTATCTCAAGAAATTGGCACATTCTTTGCAATAATCATTGCTAAAACTAAATTCTGATTAATTAGCTTAAATCAAAAGAGAATGACTTCAAAGAGGAAAACTCTGTTTCCAGATTACAAATGTGAAAGAGGGCATGACAGTTTAAATGTTTTAAAACTTAATTAACAATATACATATTAGCTTCCAAAACCAAAAGTTCCTATGCAAAAAGCCTTTATGCTTCAGCTGGTGACTGCAACTTAACTGTATTAATGCTCATCCAAAAGTGTCAAAAGAAAGCTAGGAGCCTCTGCAATATAGATTACGTTACAAGAAATGAGCTTTTGGTGCAGACTGATACCAAGAATATAGTTCGATTTCAACAGCCTGTGCAGGTGTAAAAACCTGCATTTTAAAAATACTAATGTATTTGGCAGAACAATGTTTGTGTTTCCATTGTGTTGGCTGATGTTTCTAATCACTGGTGAAAGACATTGAAACACCAGATTGCAGTGATCAGAAATCCTGGCAGAGCCAATTTGTGTCATACCGCCAAACCTATGGACGGGCCACTCCCTGCTCACAGTGACCTGTTCTGGCAGAGGACAGGCACAATGTGTGTGCCTACACATCTGTGTGTGCCCGCATCTGTGTGTGGCCTATGAAACGGTGTGGAGTATGAGCTGCATTTCCTCTGACTGAAAACTATGTGCACATGAATCCACTAATATACATATATGAATGAATGTTTCCCTTTTTATCACAGATCTCCGTCTGACAGCATACCCCAGCTCCCAGCCTCTTCTCTTCAACGTGAAATTTCAACCACCGGTTCTTCAGCTCCTCTATAAGCCAAGTAGCAATCTTTTGCCCCATCCCAGCTAACTGACATCATCTACCCCAGCTAGCATGAAAAAAAAGCTTGACAAAGCAGCAATAGGAAGAAGACTATAGCATTACGCTTGGATTTTTGAAAGGCTTAGAAAAGGTAGCTTAGATGGTTTCCTTGGAATGTGAGATTTGCTTGAACAGCTCAGGACAACACAGAATTCATCAAGCTTTCTATAAGAAACTAATTCAGGTTAAAATTCAATATGTGTTAAATACATATACACATACATATAGGTTTGTATTATTTTTGTACATTACCTGAATGAGTTATCATGTGCCGTTTTAGCTGGTTAGCCGAAATAAATTTCTTATCGCATTCCCGACACTCAAAGATCTCATGGACCTGCAAAATGAGTGTTTAATGATAATTAAATATGTGTGTCAAACAAGTCACACATCTTACATATACAGAAATTCTCTGACAGACTGTAACTATTTCTTAGCCAATAGCTATACTAATACTCATGAATATTCTGTGATTTCCCCCTTCCTAGTCCCTGGATGAACAACAGTATGTCTCAAAAAATAAATATTCATAATTGCAAACAAAAAATTATCATTAAAACTATATTTAGAAACACAGTTTATGCAAATTTGCAATATCAGATCCATTTAAAATACCATTATTATGAAAGCATTAAAAAAAACAGATGCAGAATACCTTTTCAGAACATTTCCTTCTGGTCAATAAGACATAAGTAAAAATAACACAGTAACTACTTCATAACTGCCGTAAGAATTTTAAAAAACAAGTACTATCAAACTCTTTCAGGATTGTTTCTCTCAAAAGCTTTTAGAAGCAAGACAGTGGAGGGGCAGCAGTGTCTTTTAAACTGTCAACGCAGTAAGCGTTAGCAGGATTTTCAACATCACAGCACATAATGTCATCAAGGACTAAACGTTGGAAAAATGGAAGAGGCAGTTGAAAGCTACAACTTCTGATACTCAATCAAAAAAAAAAAAAAAAAATCCTGTGTTATTTGTTGTTCCCCAAAATCACAACACATAAATAGTTCTCCACCTGTCAAGATAACCATTCACCTTCCGCTCTGTACTACATTTGCTGTCAGCAGCCTCCCCTCAACCTAGTTACAGTGCAACTGAACATACATTTTGGCTTTTTGGAACTGCAGCCTTAGACAGCAAAACTTCTGGCCAGAGATCACATTTCATACAGCTTTTTTGGAGAACTCTATAGACTTTCTGTAGGAGAATCTAATGGCTAAAAATAACAAATGCCAAGGGTTCAACACAATACTCTAATGAAAAACATTTGCATTCAGCACAGTAAAGAAGCTCAACTAAGACCTCCTCTTAAAACAAACAAACAAACGCAAACAAACAAAAAAAAATCCAAAAAGATTCTCCATAAGTATTCTGCCTCACCATGTTTTTATGCTGCTACTCACAAGCTAACTTCAGAGCAAATTAAAATGTTTTAATAAACTAAAAAGAGGTTATGCCATTTCCTACCATCTCCGCAGACTTGCACACTTTGGACAGAGATGCTTAATGAAATGCTCAGACAGAATCAGGTGCTAAGTTCAAATGAAGATCATTCACTCTAAATACTCTGTCTACCCAGGTGCATTTCAGTTTAATTTCTCTTATATCCACATACAATCTACTACCCTACCCCTTCCAAATAGATCTAAATTTTTACTTAAGATTGTTGACTGAAGCTTACATAATTCTGCAACCAAGTGCTATGAGAATCCCCCCCCCAACACAATTATTTGAAATAACTTGTAAGGTATTCTTAAACATCATATTTAATACATCAGAACCCAGACTGTGCTTTAACACTATACAAATGTCTGATTTCAACTTACGAGCATTGTTTAATAAACAGTCTCATTAAATACATTTGCATCACAACAGAGACTTCCGTGCATAAACATTAAAAAGCTACAGCTATCAAACATGTATTCTTTAGTTGATACTCTTTAATCAGTTCTTTAGAAAAGTGCACAATTACATGGTAAAACACCAGTAATAATATATAGCAAATATTTTTATGAATAATGATATTCAAAAAGATTTTCATTTTAAGAAAACTTGTCAAGTAACACGTTCTATGAGTATACAAGCTGTAATACCACAGACAAGTGCTCGTGCAATGATTTATTCATACAACAAAATTAGTCTCATTAGGGGGCTGTAACAGCTATCAGCATAAACCTCTGTTGCATTAAAGTCAGAATACACAATTGTTTCATAGGCATTTGAAGAGCTACACCTTCAGATAACAACTTGCTAAGTGCTATACAAAACAGCAAGCATCTGAACAAGATTAATATATGCTCAGATAAATATACTCCTTCACTTACAGGACTGACAATCTTAAAATTTTCATGAGGTCTACTGAAAAGCAAAAGACCATTCAAAAGAGTCTTGGGGGTAAAACTGAGCTAAAACTTTGAAGATACAAGTAATCCATGATCAGCTTTTCCCAAAACTAATTTGAATTTCAATCTACCACTCCAAAAACCGGATGAGACTCTCTCTATTGGAAGGCAGTGCTTTGAGAGAGCAAGGACAGGAGAATATTGCATCCAACTGAAATTATTAAATGTTATTGACAATTTTAAAGCTGTGTTCAAAATTAGGTTTCCTCTACTTTTCTATGTCTTTGTGATTGTGAAAAATAAAGATTGCACAGTAGAAGAAAACACTGAACAGTATTGAACAAAAAGAAAAAAACCAACACAGAGACGCTTGGAACTGGCAAGTGAAAAAAGGCGGCTAGGGGAATCACAGATGATGTTTAAGAGTGACTCTCCTCACCATAATTTTACCGGAAGTCCAGCTCAAAAACAAAGAAAGTTAAGAAAGAATCAAGGGGTTTTCATAAACTATAAAACACTCTCAATCTGTTAGAACAAATGATGACTAGGATCCTTCTTGGTGCTGTCATTTTCTCTCCAGCAGACTGTGCTACAGAATGCCTCTTAATGGAATTTTACAGATTCCTATAAGAAATCTGCTAAGAAATCCAGAAGGGCAACAGCACAAACGAGTCTTACGAGCAAAGCACAATCCTGTGTTTCATACAGGCATTTGTTTTATGACCTTTTCCAAAGTCAAAAAAGCTTTACTGCCTTACACTCAAAGGTGTCCTTAATCTTCTCTCTTAACAGGAGAATTAGCTACTTTACCACTGATAACACCTACCTACAACCAGAGTCAGAAACTCACCCCACAGCTGTACAGCCAGAGACATACCCCCCCAGGCTACCTACAAGTATTGCAAGTGTAGCACGATCAATTCTGACTGCATTATCCTGGGAAAAGAAATCAGGAACGCTGGGGTTTATTTGAATTTTTCTATCCTTTCCACTCAGAGAACAGTAGAGGCTCAGCGGAGAGGCCTGGTAGCCTGTGCTATTCACATATATATGCTCACTTTTAAGTTTAAGTTCCTGGGAGCAATTCAAATCCAAAACATGAGACACCTATATTCAAAGGTACAAAAGGAGTCCTTTAGCAAGAATCTGCATCAATGAAGACAATGCTCCCCTTCTTTGCTTGCTCACTATTATCATCACTGAATGACTGAATTTTGCATTTTACTTAAACTTCAGAACTTAGTAGCAGAATATCATTCAGATGGTGTTTCATTTGCTCTGGCAGTAGACATCACAAACATCAGACAGGAGATTTTACAACAAACTTTTTCATTCTATGACCCAGTCTTCTGTAAGCTCCTGCACAGCACTTCCTGAGTTGCATTTGCTGGGAATTTATTTTTTTAATACTACCATATCACTTAGCAGCCCAAATTATGGACTATTATAAATATCAGATAGAAGGATGTCACTTTACAATTGGAGGATAAGACAAAAGAGAACAGGTGGATATAGAGAGAATGGAAAACAAGACGACACTGATCACCACAAAAAGCAATAATATCAGCGGAGCAACATCATAACTGTTGTTAAAGTTTTGTAGGCATCATGCAGGAGGAGGGTTGTATTATGGTAAGTAGTTTTGGAAATCAAATATAAAATAAAAAATGTAGATGAGACTATTCTGGGTAGAACTGTAATCGCTAAGGAAGAGAAGATCAGAATCCAAAATGATTTCCACACTCTGAATGAAGCTCCAAAACACTCAGTATTTAGGAAGGAGAAATCAAATGCACAAATGCTACATGATGACCAACAGTTTACATAGCACCACTACAGAAAACATTAATGAATTCCTAACAAAATATGAATAACAAGATTGATGCTGCTGTTAGAAAGCACTGTCATTCTGAGATGTATTAACAGACATATTCTCTGTATTAATAAACTCAGGACAATCATTCCACTATACTTGGCACTACTGAGGGCTCAACTGAGCACCACTGCTCTTGTTTGGGCAGCTGCCTTCAAGAAGCATACAGGTGAAAAAGAGGGATTCTACAGGAAGAAAAAGTAGTTTGGAAAAACATGCATGAAGAACGGTTGAGATAACGGTATTTCTACAGCCTAGGAATTGCAAATGGAGCTCATAACAACTTTGCAATATGCTAATTGTTACAAAGAAGCCAGTGGTGAATTTTTCTTGGCATTCTCTCAGATAAGACAAAGAGCAACTAACTCAATTTGCAGTAAAGAAGAAGGATTAAGTAGGACATCAGAAAAAACAAACACCGGACTAATGAACACATTCAAAGAAGTTGATGGCACTAAAGCTGAAAGTCAGAATACAAAGAGATATCTATGGAGGTGGCAGAATTTTCTTTAGTGGAACTCTTCAGGAGATGAAGCTGCATATCTAGGATGATTTAGGTACATGCTTACTCCCCTCTGCAAAATATAATGGGCTAGAAAACCTCCTGAGGTCTTTTCCAGCCCTACGTTTCCTTGAATTTACTGAGAGAAACAAAAGAAGGGGGGGGGGGGGGGGAAGCTGGGCCACCAAAAATTAGCATGATACAAGCAACAGTCTGGAAAACAATAGGGTAAGACTAAGGGGCATAAGATGATCACAGCAAAGTTCAATTGTGCATCGCTAAGAAAGGGCTTATCTTTAGACATTTAAGGCACAAGCAATCCATGAGACAAACAAAGCTAAAAATAGGTTTAAATCAAAGATTACATGAAAGCTATGTATCTGAATGACCATGTCTTCAGAGTGTAAACAGATCTCAGTCTCCCCTATAGCCACCCTCTTTACATTCTTTTCTCTGTGTTTGTCAGACTTCTCTCTTTCTGTTGTTTGGGATTATTTTCTGTTATCTCCTATACTTTACCTTTCTATTCTCTACTTTTATTTCCTTACATTGAGAGGAAATGGGTGGAAAAAAAAAACAAATCTGTTTTCCTCCCTGTTTAACTTGTTATTTTCTTACTGTTTTTATTGCCTCTCTAAATATTTTTGGCAACGTTGGTGATGGATCCCACCCCGCTTCTTACAAAAGCAAAGGAATGAAAACAAACAGAAGGCATGAGCCCTACAGGCAATCTCCTTCACTATCTGACCTAGGTGTGTAAATCTGAAATACCTGTTTTCTGGATGTCTTAAAAGAGAAGCCAATCAAGAAGAGGAAATAAAGAAGTTTTATGCACAAAATCTTCATGGTGATTCTTAAGATGAGTAAGTGAATAAGTCAACTGATCTACCATCAATGCTACTTGAAAAGCTTGTTAGTGTGTGCCATAGCGTCTGCACAGAACTACAGCTACAGAAACAAAACAAACATTTTAATAAAATGGGCACACTAATCATGATATTTTGCATTTTCAGGGCCACCATAAGGTGCACTGATGCATAAAAATCGTCATTACATGTGGCAAGGCATACCACGATTTGGTCTGAGGAGTAACGAAGTATAGCCCTGTTAGACAAGAAATGCAGGCCATAGTAACACAACCAAGGAGAAAACAAATTAAAAAGGAGGGGCCCCACCACTTCCTTTGCAACAACATATTTTAATTGATATCATCTATATCCTCAATGGATTCAGGTTATAACCAGGGCATTATTAAAGACTTACAGTTAATCTGATAAACAGCACAATGCAGCTTTTTGTAAAAACAGAATCTCCTGAGTTTTAGTGATTTATCAAATTAATCTTGCAGGGACTTCCTTTGTGTATAATGGATTCAGAATCTCATATTCAGAGTCCATCTGTATTTCTATATGAACCCCCTTATTTCCAATAGATACTTTTCAAATTGTTAACCCCTCCTGTTCTGGTTATAAAAGATTACGTGCATTAAAAAAAAAGACATTAAAAATTTGTTTTTGAGGAAGAAATTTTTTTACTACTGCATAACTAAATAACAAATAACACCCTTAATGGTATATCACAAAGTAATAAGAAAGATTGATTGTATTTTGCACAAAAACTGAAGGCTCATGAACCTATTTTACGGTCTGTATGTATCCTATCATTACATAACATACTTTTATATTTAGCTTAGTGTTTAATAATGCTGAAGAACAGCAGGCAACTTTGACTTAATGTTGGAATGCATAAATGGTACAAGCACAAACATCTTTGTATTTGGTAAAAGATGCGTTAAAACTTTAGGAAAATTTTCGGTTTAACCAATTGTGACTGCAAAAATAAATACCAACAATAAAACACATCGGTTTTGTAACCATGAAAGGCATTACCCAAAGGTTTGCATTACAGCAGCTTTCAAGTGACCTAAGCACCACAGTCTCACATCTTAGTGAAGTCAAAGCCTGCTGTGGGTTACCCTTCATCTGACTGACCTTTCGATGCTCTTGGAGATTTGCTGCTGAGGAACATTTCTTATTGCACACTGAACACATCAGCTTCTTCCTAGAATTTCCTGAAACAGAAACAAAATACCACCAACATCTTAAAAAGGAAGTGCTAAGAAAGAACCTAAATATTTCCACCGAGTCTGTGACTTTTCACAGGTCATTTGACTGACATAAGATTTTTACATTTGTATCCCATCTTCAAAGTGTTCCATATCAGGAGTTCTCTGTGGGTGTCCGACAAACCAGTTACTGATGGAATGTAAATCAAGAAAACTAGAACAATAAAGAAAAAAACCTTTCAAATAGATGTTATCACACATCACCAATCCAATATGAAGAGCACAATGCACAACTAAGAACAACTCACTTTATAACCGAACAGTTGATTTCTTCCAGAAATCAATAGAGGAATTAGTGCAACAATGACAAAAGAGATCCCAAACTGAAGTCAAAACCATTTCCCATTTTTCTTTATTCAGAAAACATTAAGCATTCTACTATATAAAATAATATATCATTAATGGTCTTTAACTGGGAAATTGTATTTGCACCAGATCATGAATTCAAATCTCACCTAAAATGTAAGTTACGAAACAAGCTACAGGTCAGCTACCAGATGTATTTTCCTTCCCTTTTCACAGTTGCTTTAAAAAGTGACAGAGCATTTAATTGGGTTTATCTTTTACCTTTTGTAACTCATTTTAGTAACCCACAAAGCTATTTTATTACAAGACAAAGCCACCACAAATCTAATTCTTTGTTTATAATTACATGCCCATGCAAGATATTTCCTAACTTGTGTAAAAAATGTTCATATTACATTGAACGCTAAAAAGAACGGACGCAGAACAAAAAAGAGGAGGTAAATACTGCTTAGTCAAGCACAGAGGAAGTATGGATCATAACTGAACTCATTAGATGGCTTCCAGCTCAATTTTTCAGACTCTCAGCATTCTATATCTTTCCTGCTCTTGCTGTCCTAAAGAATTCATATTATGTTGATTCTTCTTACTATAACGTACCCTGTCGATCAATTGGTTCAATACTTAAATTTGTAATATAAACAAAGTACTTAATCTCACATATGCATTTATTGTTATAAAACTTATGGTAAGTATTTATATATACTGATATACAAATAAATACAGGAATACACTTAGTACTTCAACTTACAAGAACATTAATGAGACCTTTTCAGAGGAGAGAAAGGTGATAGTGAATATCCGTTCACAGCTCTGCGTAACAGGCAACACACGTAACAATGTTTTCTCCTTTCCCTTGTCTCCAGGTAACACAAGGCAGGAAAGAATTCTAGAAGTGTCCCCCAACAGCAGTGGTTTATTTTCCTTCCTGCACTGACACCAGTTGTGATTTCTATGACTCCCAAGTGGTAAAATAAAAGCTCTGCTCATTGTGCAGGCAGAGCAAAAATATCCTCCAGGCGTCTGCTCTCAGTCATGTCTGGAGCGATCATTCAAGAGAACTGTGGAATTTGTATACCACTCCATAACTGACCAAAGCTAAGCCTAAACATAACAATGCTCACGGATGAAGAAAAAAAAAAAAAAATCTTACTAATACTGAAAAAAGGAGATAATCTTTTATAAGAACGGTTATGGAAGGGCTTCTGTATGCTGTAAGGGTTTGGCAGAAGAAAGACATTTCATGTAATGAAAATCTTACAAAGCATCTCAGCGCTGTCATCATCAACTAAAGACTGTTTTCTTTGCGCTCTGGTATTCTGCTGTCCCCACACACACTGATCTTCCATTGACATTGAGAGGGGACATGCAGAGAGAGCAGAATGCCAGAACTGAGATCTGCATTGTGGACCCGAGAGCAGTATTTTGCCCTTTCATGAAAACAGAGTGAAGTTTGATTGAAAACTATTGATTCACAGTGCACAGATATAAAAACACTAGGGCCTAACGGGACTAGTGGATTGTCTGGTCTGGCTTCCTGCACAACACAGGCTATAGAATTTTATGCAATACCCTCATCAAGCCTAATCGTTTGTGAAGCATGTCTTCCAGAAAGACAACCCATTGTGTCCTGAAAATACCAAAAGATCAAGAACTCACCACTTCCTGCAGCAGTTTGTGCCAGTGGTTGATTTTCCTCACTACTGATGTGTTTTGCTTTATCTATTATTTGCCTAGTTTAAACTTCCCCAGATTCCTATTATATTTTCTGCAGCAGACTACTGATTCATCTAGTATACAGTAATTTCTCCCGGGGGGGGGGGGGGGGGGGGAAGGAATCTTGCAATTCTCGCAATTAATTACTTCTTAATTTTCCTTTTGATCCAAATGAATCCATTAAAAAAGAAACCAAAGACAATGTTTAGTCTGATTTGCAAATTTAAGGCTAGGAACACGTTAAAGGGTTTTTTTTCCAAAGAAACATTAAACTCTTTCTTACCACTATGAACGTTTTCTTTATGTTTTTTCAGGGCATCCTTACTCTTGAACCTCTTGCCACAGCTATCTGCCTTGCATATGAATCGGGCATCCCCTCTGCATGCCTCCTTGTGCTGTTCATAACTATATGGGATAACCAGTAAAAAAAAAAACAAAACCACACACGTAAAGCAGTATCTAGAGAGACCAGACACACAGCAAGTACTCTGAGATTAACGCATGCTGCACTGCAGAGTTCCAAGGCCACTTCATGCATTACTTACAGCAAATAGGAATGAAAGCATTTGACTTCTTTCACTGTTAGGATTCACATAAACTAACAAGCTTGAAAGCTAACATGCAAAGGGAGACCAGCAATGATATGACAGCAGTCCAGTAACTCAGACACAAAACCTCGATTCTGAGCTGAAGGAAGTATTGCAAACAGAGCACTGAAAACTTCTTGAAGAGTCTCCTGGGCTGATATTCTCTGTGCACTGAAGTACACTAAAGAAAAATAAAAAATAAAAAAATAAGAGGAACATTCTACAACTCACACGGGCTTGCAGTAGCTAAAAACATATATGCAGCTCTACAAATCTTTAAGTAGGCGAGTAATTTCTTTCATATGCGAAGTCTCGTGGAATTTAGTGGGACTAATCAAATGCATAGACAGCAAGACTCAGGATCATACTGCTGTATCTTCACACAGATTAATCTTACTTTGCATGATGTAAAAATTTACTTAACGAGCTATACAGCACAAATCCAACTTCCACTATAGACTAGAAGGAACAAGTCTAAGTTAAAGACAAAATATTTAATTGCCTCCACCAAATATTTCGCTGCTATATAATTTTATTTATTTCCGGGAAAGAACACAGAGCTCATAGAAATGACATACTGTAAAGACAAACAGTTATGGTTTTGTACAAAAGTATAATTGTAAATTTTAGTAACAAAACTGCATATTTATAATATCAAGGACAGTAAAGATGTGCTCTTAAATCTCACATCTTTCATGTTTCTATTGTTTTTTTTTCCATCACCCAAATATTTTACATTTACTCTTCTAAATCTTACTTTAATTCTGTAACGACACCCACAGCTTAAAAATTACATCTCCTAAACTACTGAAGAGTCCACTGATGGAGAGCAAGGGTTTTGCACCAAACAGCAGCTCTGATCCGGTCTACAGTGTATGGTTTTAAAACATAAAAAATTAGCAACATTTTTGCGATTCAAATTGAAGTCTCCAACAAATACAAGAAATTAACGTATCAGAAGATTAATGTAAAGGTAAGGGTACAAATACATAAGCATAAAAACTAGAGCTTAACTTGTGATTAATCCAAGAGAAATAAATGATTAAATGAAATTGATTTAAATGATCCCTGAAAAACCACTCCTGTTTCTACTCACTGTCTTTGTAGAGCTTGCTTAACAGGGAATTTCTTTCCACAGTTTCGGCACTTAAATTCCTTTTCCTCACTGGGTTTTTGGTGCAAAGTCTGTAGATGTTCAGCTAGAATCTCCTGGCTGGCAAAACTGGATTCACAGTTTGGGCATGCATGGTCCTCCTTACAGGTGAGGGGATCTGCACGATTGGAGGCAAAAACAGTAAAGGAATAGTTTTCAGGGAATATTTTGGTTACATTAAGAGAGACTCTCTGCCAGAAACAGATTATGCAAAATGGAATCACAAAATTCACAAAACACATCGTCTCTCAATGGATTATAGAGAGCCTATCTTGAGTGGATTACTATCAGCATTATTGAAAATGGATGCAAAGTATTAAGTTGGGTGTGACTTAGGTTGTTAGCCTAAATTAGTCATCCAGGTTGTCTCTACTTTGATAAAGATGCTGAGAATTCACCAGTCAGCTCACCTGTCATCTACCTGTTCTTAGACATCTTACCTTACAACGGGCTGAACAGCTTTATGAAAAGGTTTATTTCTCTCTCATCTAAGTAAGAGGGGAAACTACCCCTCGCAGAGGAAAAACTTAGCTTTCATAAGACTATATGTCAGGTGAAATGAACTCTGTCTTTAGTTGAAAAATTAATGGTAACTTCTCGTGAAATCTAGGCTCACTCATTCACTCGGTAATTCACAGGACTGGCTGCTTCTTATTAGGCAAAGACGAGAACCTCAACACATACCAAAATAAAGAGATAAAAATCATACAGGACCTCAGACTAAACCTGGGGAGCCTTTCAGTTCCCCAATCCTATACAGTTAGTGTTTCTTTCTTTCTTCTTTGTTACGACTTTTAAGCTGTCAAGTTACCCCATTTTTTACATATTGCTCACCTGCAATTTTTTCACCTGTTGGTTGCACTTCTTTATTGTTGCCACTGTCTTCATTGTCGTGGACAACAGGTACTTCCTCCTCCTCCTCCTCCTCCTCTTCTTCCATGTCACTGTCCAAGTACCCAATCAGAAGTTCTGTGTCTGTTTCAATATCTTCCACAGCCAGATAGAAAATATTTTCCCCTTCCTGTTGCAAACAGTAAGTAGAAACAATGAATAATTATGTCAGAAAAAGTAAAAACTAGAGACAAGTATGGGACCCTGAACTAATATTAGCCCTCAACTATGGAAGGGCTGGCTCCATTCCTCAGGGAGCACAATGATAGAACAGCCTTTCTGAGACTTCTTTCCTAGTGAGGCCACATGGATAAAGTACCCTTGTATTCCAGAAACACGCCCCTGCCTCACCTGTGAGGCTTTACCAATTTGCACTGTAGCCTAGGCCAGGTGGTGTTAAGTCCTCCTCTCCTGCCACACTGCCTGACAAAAACTTCAGAGTTTGAAAATTAAACATTCGAGTATTAGCAAAAATAACAAATTTAAATAACCAGTACAGCTTTAGCTCTGTCCCCCGTTGACTGCACGAATTATAATCCAGCTTTCAGTAGCATGTTTACATAGTGTTTCTCTCTCTCTCTCTTTCTCAAAGATTTCCAGCCTTCTACAGGAACAGGCTTTCAACCCTGGTCAGTTACCTTCACTGTCAAGTTAGCAGGCACATGTCTAAAACACACTTTAAACCACTAGATCAAAACCTGCTGCTGGTTTAAATCAGTGTAGATGCACAGATCCACAGACAGCCAAAGATCCAGCCAGGATTCTGCATGAGAGGACAAACTACATAATAATAAGCTCCAAAACCTTCTCCACAATGAATGAACAAGCTTCCAAATAGATACATAGGCTAACAACTTTGGTCTTTGACAATGTTTATCTAAAGTTACCAAGGTTGGCTGGGGGGGGGGGCGGTGTGGAGCTGCCTCCTAAACTGATATGCAGAGCTGCTGTTTTTTTGCCATATGTGAACCAACTGTTTTAGGTACTACCCAAAGCGTCAAAGGAGACCCATTTTTACACAGTGAAGACTTCCAAGTTCTATCATAAATCTTAAAGCTTATCTGATTAACATCCAGAAAAGTTAACTGAAGCATCTTTACACTACATCTAGCCATATATTTTGCAACAAGATTCATAGCACAAGGACGAGATAATAATTTTTAATTTTTGTAATATACTAAGATTAATTTAAACTGTCAACAGGGATGTAGCATTCCTCGAGCTTTAGAAGGTGTGTTATATATTACACAAGATATTGTCACACAAGAGTGAAACTTATTTAATTCAACAGACTTGATACAGTTGCTGCTTTCAAGGACGCACCACTTTTCTGTCCTTATCGCAACAGCAGCATTTGAAAACAAAACAAATTATGCATTTTTTTCAAGATATATTCTGCAGTCCAGATATCTATCAGCATGCCACCCTAACTTTTGCATACATCTAGAAATTGCTGTTTTTCATATGCCTCTGTCAAGTTGCAGAGACCTTTAATTTACTACAGTCTAAACTCAAAACAAATCATGTACTGAAACTCTTGACATAAGGGAAAGTAAAGGGTCTTTCTACACTCAGTCTCCACCTACACAGGATAAAACCACTGGGGTAAACCTCCAATATATCACTGTTTAGGACAATTTTATTCTAAAAGCAAGGCAACCTTATAAATGGAAAACACATACCTATTACTGGCTTGCCAAAAAAAAAAAAAAAGCCATGTATCCTAGGCAAAAGTAAAGTCCCAAACTTACTCATTAAAGAACCAAATAGCACACCTTTCATTTAGATCATACGTGACACATCTTACACTACACAGTAAATCTGGGAGAAGAGCAACCAGAACTAATAATTCAGGTTAACCTAGAACAAGTGCATGAATCCAAACAACCAAGTTCTTATCAATACTACTGCGTCCTCACCATCTCTGCACTTCCCTCATGGGCATCTGGGGCTTATTTTATAGCTCTCTGTGTCTAAAAACTTCCTGGTTCTTTCCCATTTGTGTACTTTCGGTTAGTAAAAAGATTAATTGAAGAGGTATTAAGGACTCTCAATGCTTGAGTGATCTTGGTTGCATTTGCATTGAAAAGAAATTAGCTTCAGTGCCAATCCAAACTAAAAGGCAGCTCAAATTCATTCCTCCTCCAAGGCTAATTCGTTTGGCTTTTCCAGCCAAACAAGTGCTAGTAGTCAGGTATTCAGACTGCTAATTAATCCAGATATACCCACACTGTAGTAGCTCCTCAGGCAGCACTTTCAGTGAAACCAATTGAAGTTATCCAGAACCACAAAGAATTGTAAGTCTCTCCCTCCACCAGCAGCACCTGCATGAAGTACATTTATCTACATGCATGTAGACACAGACACAGTGAATGTAGTAAGAAATCTTTCAAATAATTTTAATAATCTTCCCATTTCACATCTGCAGTTGTTCCACCTGCCCATCTGCTTAGGCCATGCTGGTCATTTCATTAACAACGTTCACCTGCAGCAGGCCACAACAGTCCTTGGGAGAAAACTCCAAGTGCTGGTCATGGTGGCATCACAACCTCCCTTCAGGCCATTCCTGGTTTATTATTCCACTTTGCTTCTCTCACCCCCTGCCTCGACTGTCATCTTTAAGGCTGTGTGCCACACTGACCTCCCCAGCAAATACAGTTTGCTTGTTCCAACAGCTCTTGCTGTCCCATTTTTGCTCCACTACAGGCACCTCTCCCATTCAGATTCCTGGCTTTTCCATCCAGTTACACACCTTTACGTGTGCTTTGTAAGAGGAGAGGCTGACAAGGAACATGGGCCAAGAAGCATTGACAGCCCATTACACATTCATCCAGAAGTGTAAGACACATGTATGTCATCACCCCTGAAGATGAAAACACAGGAAGAAGAGGAGGAAGCATAGTCTTGTGTTACCTGAGGGAGCGTAGGCCTTTTCCATCCTCCAGAGCCTAATCAGCTGGCTCCAACCCAGCCTTCCTAATTCTTACCAAGTTTTTCCCTGGGCCCACAACCACTCATCTTAAAGCACTACCTGGCTTCCCTCGACACCCAGTTCCCTGGCAGCAAGCCAGCTCTTCAGTCTACCTGTTCTATCAGTTCTCCTTTGCCACCTCTCCAAACAAGCACACTCCCTTTCCTGACCTTTGCCTGCAGCTCCAAGGTGTCAAGTTTGCCAGAGTAAAACCAATCTTGGCAAGGCCTGCAAGGGCAGAAACCCCAATCCAGGAAATGTCTGGAGGTGATTTCTTGGGGGCTGTGGCAGGAGAAGACAAGCCACAAGCTCAGGCACAGGAAAGGTCAAAAAGGGCATGCAGTGCCAGGAAAGACACGATCAGAATAATGATGCCTTCCCAAGAGAGAGAACAGATCAAGTAACCCTGGGGGAGTGGCTGAAGCAAGGCAGCCTTCCAGAGGTGCTGCTGGGGACCCAACAGACCCTTGCCCTTCTCAAGCAAGGAAGGGGACATGGATGACACAGAGTCAGGGGGAAGCTTTTCTTGTTTTCACACTAGTTCATACATTGGAAAATGCCTGGCTGTCTAAGGCACATATCCCTGTCCCATTCAGCATGTTTGTGGCTCCAGGAAGCAAATGGATCCCAGAGAGACTTCTCTTTAAAAAAAAAAAAAAAACAAAATACACAACCAGAAAAACAGAAAACCAACAACAACAAACCACCACATCTATAATGGAGACAGTCAGCCCAGGGACCAAGACTATATCTAATCCGAGGTACAGCACCTGAACCACACACAAAGGAGACACAGAAGCCTCAGCTCTATCTACTGATCTATTCCTATTGTGCTGTATTGCATCTTAAGGCAGACAACCTTTGTGCTAAGGCAGACAACCTTTGAGACATGAATGTGAGATTAAACAGAGCACGAGGTTAAACTAGTACGGCAATTCCTACGTTTCCCTTGCATTTTTACACCATACTGCAGGTTTTAGTGATAGCTCCCAGGGAAGGTTAGAATATTTTTCCAGCTGAATGTTCTGTATTATGATAGACTCTTTTCTTTTTTTAATTCTTTGGTTACAGTTATTATCTTGCATTAAATTAGAAGCCATTGCTTTTAGTTTCCCATCTGCAGAAGAACATGTTTTACTGCAGTAATGATACTACATACCCAAATCTTGCAGTTAAACTCCTTAGGAATTTGAATGATGTGTACAATAGCAATACAAATGAGAACTGGAAGATTTCCGCCCCCCCGCACCACCAAAGGGGATTTCTCCCACCCTTCACTGTACATTTCAGTTCAGTACACATTTTCCAGTCTGCCAGCTTAAAAATAAAATATTCTTGTTTCTCTGTGGGGAGAACAAAAAACTAAAGTGAGAGTTCAAAAAACTAATTCTGGCAACAATGCAATTCTGGTGGTTCTATAGAGAAGCACTGAAACTTCTGATTATTCTTCTCGCTGAAAGCTTTTGTTGTGAGAAGTAAAACACTTTTCCCCCCCTCCCCGCCTTGGGGAGGTTGATGTCAGCAGCATTTCAATGGCACGTGCTCTGTGCACACCCAGTATGGCACCCCTTCCAGTACTGGCAGATATTAAGGAACCTATAGGTTCCTGAACTGAGACACTGCAACCTACTCTTGGAAGTCTGCTTTAGAGGCTCTGTGGAAAATACAAACCATCAATTACAAAAATAAAATCCATTTGCTTAGATTTGAGCGATGTGTTCACATCCTTCTTTCTAGAGAGGTTTCATAGAGGAAATATACAGGTTTCCCAACTTTACTTATACCTTCTCTCAGAATCACAGAATGAAGGTACCTCTGGAGGTCATCTCATCCAACCCCCCTGCTCAAGCAGGGTCACCTAGAGCAGACTGGCCAGGACTTCCAGACGGCTTTTGAATATCTCTAAGGAAGGAGACTCCACAACCTCTATAGGGAACGTGTGCCAGTGCTCAGTCACCCTCACAGTCAAAAAAAAAGAGTATTTCTTGATGTTCAGAGGGAACATCCTGAGTTTAAGTTTGTGCTTCTGGTCCTGGCCTAGGCATCAAAAACCCCAGACACCTTTCTGCAGAGCCGCTTTCCAGCTGCTTGGGCTCCAGCAGGTAA
This sequence comes from Nipponia nippon, assembly GCF_047370975.1. Taxonomy (NCBI): domain Eukaryota; kingdom Metazoa; phylum Chordata; class Aves; order Pelecaniformes; family Threskiornithidae; genus Nipponia; species Nipponia nippon. Next base: position 77,549,017 of record NW_028262380.1, on the reverse strand, counting down.
ACGTGAATGGGGTTACTCCTCCCCAGGTGCAGGACTTTGCACTTCCCTTTGATGAGCTGCATAAGGTTCCTGTTGGACCATTTCTCCCCATTTCTTGTTGAGGACCCTCTGGAAGGCAGCACAGCCCCCTGGTGTATCAGCCACTCCTCCCAGTTTTGTGTCATCAGCAAACTTGCTGAGGGTGCACCCTGCCCCATCATCCAGAACATTTCTCTTTTAATATATGCTCTCCTCAACTATTCCACAACATCCTTGTACAAATCTGCCTAGAGAATACTGCTTTCAGTATGCATCTCTTGCAGAGAATGTTAACCACTCTACCAGTAATACCAATTCTCATTCCATTATTTCCAAAGCATCACAGGAGTGACCCTGCATTTTTAATGCTTATTGAGAAAGCTTAATTTTTCATTTCTTTCCCTTTTTCAACTCAAAAAGAGGAGGAAGCCAAAGCCATAGGCATTAGCTTCCACTTTGGATCTAAATCCCAATTTTCCCCAAAGTTTACAGATGCTCAGATTTAGTGTTCCACTCCAAATCTATCTTGAACTAAAGTGGCATTTCACTGTTTTAAGAAATGCTGGCTTAGTAAAACTTAAAACCACGTAAAACCTATGCAGCAGCGCACGTATGTGACTTTCGCTGCCACAGGTAACGACTGAGCTCAGCAACTGAACAAGCTTTCAACAGCAGTGAATGTATGGCACCATACGCTGTCAGAGATGTCAAGTACTCTCTGTTAACTTGCAAAGTCCACACACCTGATGCTGCTCAACACCCCCAAGAGCTGTTCAGCGTGTTTTTGACTGAGCAACTTAGATTTAAAGCCTTCCAAATACGATGAAAATACTTCCATTGATATCAAATGTGATGAGATCACTCCCCACAGCAAACAAGAATATTTGAAGCTACAAATGGAAGTAGCAGGGCCAGAGCAATTAGCAAGCATGAGAAGGATCTAATCACCAGGACACTTTGGACAACCAATAACTCAGTCTCTTAAAGGCCTTGGCTTCTTTGGGAAAAAAAGTAACGACCCTTTTGACTTGGCAGATAACACAAGCACGCATCTTCCTGCACATATTCAAACATGTTCATCTTCCTTATTGCTGTCTTTCTTACAGTTGCCTACGTTGCCAGACACACCTGCAGTTCAATGCTCTGAGGTAGCAAGGATTTGATTCCTGCAGCGATTTCTTTCCTCCCTTCACGTGCCTCTCTCGCACCCTGCTCCCCATCTAAAATAACAGAAGTAGATGACAACAACTACATTTACTTTAAAAGTTATATTTAACGTATAATGCTAAAACGCTTCTTTTTTCCTTCCCAGACATTTAAGAAAAAATTGTAGTGTTCATAACAAATACCATATTCCAAATTTTTACCTCATAACACGGTATCTCAGCAAGAAAAAGCACTCAGTGATAGCAAAACTTGGGAAAAGAGGCCCTTAGAAATCCATGGAGAGATAAGAACGGTAGATCTTTTTGAACCCTAATATCACCACTCTATGCACCAGCTTAGTATTAAGAGAGCCTAAAAATCAGAAATGAGTTACATTTAAATTAAAAAAAAAAAATCTGTAACCTCAGTGCTGAAAAGGGTCTAAATGATTTTCACACTCACAGTTTCTTGGTATTGCCGAGATTCCCACTGCAAAAATAAAAAATGTAATAGGTATAGTTCAAGGAATCTCATGAAGAAAAAGTCATTTCACTCTTCAGAATCTTCTCATTTTGAATTCTTCAATAACAGAATATCTGAACAGCACTAGTATGTATTCAACAACAGATAAATGCATATGACTCTAGAATTAAAAATTTCTCCTTTTTCCTACAAGAAATTCAAGAATCGAGCATATTTCTAGTTCTCCCCTCTGAGCATGCAGGAAGTTAACAACTATGTTCATGTTACTTCTTACATTGTGTAACAAATGCATCTTTGTAGCACTCAAGCCACCAGTAAGTTTCACGTAGTCCTGAAAATTATCCTGTAATATGTAAATTTATTAAGCAGCCTAACACAGTTTGTGCTTGCGTTCCTTGTGTCTTCTCCCCTCACTCTTGCTTTTTAGATAGTCCAGTTTTACTACACTTCTTATAGCAGTATCTCTCACATACTAATCTTCCTCTGAAGACATTTACTGTTACTGCATAGGGTTTTTTTACCTCAAGATCAACCAGGACATCATTGAATTATGACACACTAACAAACACACATTGTGAAATATGACTTTAAACCGCTCTACCACCTCACAGTAAATGTTCTCCTTCACAGTAGTTTCTGCCATTCATTATACTAACTCACTGTTTTCTAAGCTACAGCAGACCCTCTCAGTGCCTGCTTGCTAATGAAAAAATATTTGAATTTAAAGCTCTAGCTGGCTGCAATTCTGTTTATAAAACAGTTCTGATGTTAACAACAGGATCTGTTTTGCATAGTAATCTCCAGGAGAGAGTATTTAATAAAATTACAACTGACTAACAGATAAATTTATCCATTCTGGATAAAGGAATACTGAAAATATAATACTCCACCAGTCTAAAAACTGAAAAAACAGAACTGTGGTATTTTTAATAGGAGCCATTTCCTTTTGATTATGATAATTACAATGCATTTCTGCTACATATCAGAAGTCATATTTATAAGTAAATAGCTAGGCATAGCCCAGGGCAAGAGAGATTACAATTCATACAGTTTCCATTAATGCAAAAGTTGTAACTCTAAAGCTACTTTAAATATAGTAGAGGATGAACTCATTCAATCACTACTTGAAATAACTTAGAGAAGCCTCCAGCAATTCAGCTGTGCAAAATGCTCAGAAAAGCAATTGGTACATACGGAGGTACCCTCCAACCCTTCCCATCCTTCTCTAGCAGCCACACAGCGGTATTACTCACTGCACAGCTGTTAAAAATCATTCCTGTGCCTTCCCAGTCAAAGACGACCCAAACACCACAGCTGCCTGGCAGCGGAGGCAGAACTCAGTACCCAACACCAAGAGCTCCCACCAGAACCAGGGTTTTACAAAATAAGTAGCATTACAGGGAGAGGGGAAAAAAACACAAACAAACAAACAAACAACAAAAGAACTCACCAAACACCAACGCAAACCCACACCCCATCCCAAAAAAAGCCAAAAAAAATCCACACACACCCCAAAAAAGCCACGAAACTTACTTAAAAAAAAAAAATCCCATGCCCTCTAAGTTGCTTTTTCACCACAGGAAGCATTTTGCAGAGTCTAAACATGATTGTTCTGTACAGCTAAGCTATGACTAACTAATCATATTTTGCAGTCAACCCAGGATGTGGTTTATTTTATCTGTATATAGGGACATACGTATTCACTTTATCTCCTTTTAAACTGAATACTGAGCACTAGGCAGCAAACAGTAAACTGATTATCAATCACTTCATTTTGGATACGAGAGTATAACGTTTATCACTGATGCCATCAGGATTGGAAAAGTTCTCAGAGTAGACCAAAAAGCTCCTGTTGGAGTATTTGGAGACTGGAGAGAAAACTAGTGGGAAAGATAATTAGTGGAAATTTGCATTACTGGGTATAAACAAAGAAATCATTATTTTCCATTCACATTTTTGTTAGTTCATACAAAGTCTCCTAGAAAATTGCAGAGGGGCAGCTGTGAAGCACACAACCAGTGTTAAGTTCTTAAGCATTCGTAGAACAGATTTAGGACAAGCAAGAGAAGCTCCTGTTCTACCACTATGGTTTACTTTATTTTCACATTTTATAGGCTAGTATTGTTAATCTTGGTCAAATATTCTCAATGAATCAATTTTAGCTTGTGAGATTCACTGCTAAAGATTCACTTTAAAGAATAAGCAGTAGAACCGAGAGAGAAAAATCAAATACTTGTTTAAAAATTTAGCCAACCCCGCAAAAATCTTCATAAAATACAAATGTCTGGAGAAAATTTAGATTTCACAAGGGTAATTACAATGTGCTGGTTAGAACAGAAAGTCTCTAACCATCTCTAAATACTCTATTATCTCCTCTTAGTTAGCAAATTAGCCCTTTCTATAACTATGCAGACATATTCTACTTTATTATATAATGTGTAATCATTCAGTTGGTTTAAGATTAGGAATTTTTTTGTTTGGTGTCATAATCTGTATTACAAATTCTTCTATTTTTTTTTTTTATTACTTTAGGTACTTGTTCAGCAATGCAACTTTTTGTTTTTTCACAGCCACGTTAACTTGAGTAATGATAATGAAGCTAAAACAACTTTACTGATGTAATACATAACTTCTTCCTCTTTGTAAAGCACCGTTTTATCATCTTGGTGGCAGACAGACAACTCTCAATTCAAATTAAAGGGTAGTTAGTGGAAACATTCCACCAATATTTTGCCCACTGATTTCATAAAACAAAGTGCTACTGCACCAAGTGGCCTTAAATCTGCTTATCATTAAAGGCAAAGATTGTGGAATTAAAATACTGAAGAATTTGTGGACTGTGTTGGGGTTTTTTTTCCCTTTAAGGAATAGCAGCACTTTGGGATTTGCATCTCCAGCTACTAAAGTGAAATCAAACCCTGCAAAGAAATAGGTGCATATTCAGCTTTTTTCAACACACATAGTACCTGTTCATGTTATATGCAATTAAATACGTGTATACGTATCTACACAGCTTCAAGGTCACTCACATAGAATACACAGGTTACCTTGGCAGCTGATTATTGGCGGCACTAAAAAAACCTATGAGATAATATAGTAAATTTTTGTTTGTTTTTCTAAGTTTGCCTTCCCTAGACTTTCATCATTTTGTACATGCTGATCGTGTTTATTCTATTTTTCCCCGTAATTTTCCTGAATTTTTTTCTGTGGAAGCTTTTATAGGACTAATATTCTTGCCACTCTTTCTTCTTTTTAAACCATCCTTTAACTCCAGTATGATCCTTTAAAAAGGCATGCAAAAATCACTAAGCGCACTCTAAGCAAGATATAACATTATGCAATACAGCATAACAGTTTCTTTCCATTTCTTTATTTAAATAATCATTTTCATCACCAAAAACCCCACTGGTATGCACTGGATATTCCATTAAAACTTCTATTCAGAAGTTCACGTCATTTTACTGAGTGTTTTCTTTAAAATATAATAATGAACATTAATTGTTCACACTGCTCCCTCTTGTGAGCCTTACTTTGTGTTTGCTAACATTGAGTGTAATTTGCTGTCACACTGCCTATGCACTGATGACATGCTAATCACTGACTAATGCTTAGGATTCCTCATGTATGAGGACCTTTCATATTTGGTACTGAAAGCAGGACAACACATCTTTTGATAGATCTTGATATAACTGCAAGACAAAGACAGAAGCAAAACATATAGAAATAATTGCATAGGCAGTGGTCGTACTAAATTAACCACTGACTTGTCATAGACATCAGGAAAAGTATAATAAAGCAGTCATTCAGTCAGTGCTGACAAGAGATTTTGCTGAATGGATGAATAGTGAACGCTTTTTCTTATCCATCCCTCAAAATTCAATTGTAGCCTGGATGTTAAGATCTAAAGAGGTCTGAACAAAAGACGACAACCTGAGTACGGACACAGAGGAAAAGCAGATGATGAAGCTGTCCACAGTGACCTAAAACAGGAACAGCAACAAGGTCCAAGGAAACAATATCAGCAGCAAAACTGCAGTCATGTTCAGCCAGCAGTATGTGATGGAATGTCACAGACTGACATTCAGTAAAACTAGAGCTTTGGAAATCAGGAGGCACAAATCAAGCGAACGCTGGCAGATAACCAGTTAGGTTTCCCAGCGCAGTACACTGCTAATAGCAGCATTCAACTACTGTGATAATGGAAGACAATCCAGGCAGAAGAGGCGTGGTAGGAGATAGAACAGTGGAATGGAAATCACAGAAAAGCTGACAACTGGGACAGGAAGAAGGAGCCTCATACCAGGTCTGCAGGGGAACTGGCAGCAGCGATCTCACTGGGCAGTGCTTGCTTAAGATCCAAATAAGCAAACAGTCCCTCTGGTGAGCAGGAGATTTAGGGAGCTGGACAGGTCATCAACACAGAAATTGAAATTACTAGTGCTGAGTGTCACGAGTAGAGGGAAGGCGCAGGGTGGAGAACAGCATCTTTCACAGAACGACATGCTAGGGCTTTACTAATATTCTTTATCTACTTAGTAGTTTTAAAATATTTTTTCCCTGTTTTATTTCATCAGAAATTAACTTTGTTTTCTTGGCAAGGAAAAATAAAAAATTTCTCATTTGGCCTCAAAATAAACTATGTTTTTAAATTCTTTTGTCAAGGATCTGCAGGCAAATCTTGGACAAAAGTCATCTCATGTAACTCGAAAAATATCACTATCTCTGTTGCATCCTGCAAAGTCACAGAACACTTCCAAAAATGAGACATTAAGCACACTAAGACTCTTCAGCTTGAGAAAAGAGCCATCAAATAAGAGGGAAAGGATATAATAGGGTTCTATAAAATTGAGGATGGCATAAAAACAAGAACATAAAGTAACTATTTACTGTTATACAAGGACTAGGGAATCAAGTGAAATTAAGGAGTTTCTAGAACAAAAACAGAATCATGTTTCAACATAATGTGTAATTAAAACAGTGAAACTCATTACCACAGAATGCTGCAAATGACAAACATAAAAATGTAAAAATAAGCTGGATAAATTCAGATCCACAGCCAAGACTAGAAAAAGAAAATTATCTTTTTTTCATAACTTATCCTCAAGCACTGCCTGATCATCCTATCAGATAATTAGTCCCCTCAATTCTCAGTTTTCTACTAGAATATTTTAAGCACCATGCTTGCTTTCAAACCTGTCACACTTTCATATATAAATTTTAAACTACAAAGCAAATGCATCATTCTGCTTTCCACACACCTAAGCCCATACCTGAGTTTGGTATGAAACACAACTAGGCCTCTAAATCATCAGTCCTGATTCAGCCAGGTATATAGTTACCTAGTTATCTTTTTAATTTCCACAGTGACAAGAAAACAACTACATTCAGGCAAAAGCTTAACTTGACTGAATAAGGCTGTAGTGAGAAAATTAAACTGTTGTTGCAGTACTGAGTTAACTACTCTAGGATTTTTTTTTTTTATGTAAACTGTTCACTTTAAGCCAGGAGAAATAGTTCATGTAAGTGACTCAGTGCAATTCCATCACAGTGGATTAATACAAACCTTTCAAAGAATATCAGGTTCTAACTAAGGACCTCTTTGGTCTTTCATCCTATCAATAATCTTATTTCTGGTATTATATTTAAGCACGAGAGTTCACTTCTAAAAAGAAAGGTAGGAAAAGGAAAGCAGTTTCCTACTTTTCTCAGATCTTGCAATTTTACTGCAACAGATAAAGCCCAAAGAGGAGATCGAATTAGTAGATCAATAACAGGAAGCAAATGGTAGGAATCCACCAAATCTACCTGGATGGCTGCCAGGTTCTTCTGTTCCTGTGATGGAGCCTCATGGACAAAACGCAGCCAATTAGAATGGCGTGGATTGCTTGCATCCAGGATATAAAGGACCTCACCTTTATTCCCACGAACCTGAAACATTAAAAAAAAAAAAAAAAATCAAGCAAAATTAAAATTGTTTACCAAACACACACAAACATGTAAAACACTAAGGCATGCTTGTGCTCAGCAAGTGAATCTTGCATTCAATGGGTATTCACAGCTGTGGTGCACATTCACCTTTTTCTATAAAGCGTATTTATTCATGGCAGAATAGGGGGGCAACTCAAATCCAGCAACTGGTGTCAGCTTCCTTTATTGAGCTTTATTCCTCTCTTTTCTTAGCCTTTCCTTTAGTAAGCGAGTATTATGCCTGACTCCTGGGTCTCCCTAATCTGACAGTATGGTCACTGGTGCTCGTGTTCTTTCCTCTGTCTTTGTTCCTTTCAGTCCTCTTTTTCTTTATGATCTTGACAGAAACCAATACAACCTGAGAGGTCCTTTCCTATTCCAACCCTACCATCCCTTTTCCAGTTTCGCTTTCTGAGTTCTCCTCCTACAGTCTACCTAATCCTTCTTATACCTTCCTGTCTTTTGTCAGTCTGCCTCTCATCACTTTCTCCAAATTAAGGCTGCAAGCTCTCCTATCTCCAATTCCTTTTCCTTTCCTCACAACTCACTATTACTGTCCTACCTTCCTTCTCCAACACACTGTCCAAGAGTGGACCATTTTCTTCCATAACCTACGCATCCTCTAACTCACTCGGCTCACTTTGCAGCTTTTCTCTTCTGCTGGCACTACAGACAAGGCCAACAGTAACTTTCTTCTGGACAAAAGGGATAGGACATTTTCTAATCTTGTGCTATTCCAGCCACCATTTGGTTCCAACACCACTGAGTTCAGGCTCTTGTTTGTGAGTTTCTGTATTCCTGCAATCACTCATGTCTGTTCAGTGATCTTTGCCCTGATAGTTCTTCACCCTTCACTTTTCTTCATACTTGATATTCTTCTTGACTCACTTGTCCTTTGCTCATTAAGTTCTAGCAGATCCTCTTCACCCTCTATGCCAATTCCTAAATCCATCTATTTCTACCTACTTTCACATTTCCAGAAGCATCTCAACCTTAACTGGCAACCATTACAGATATGTCCATATCTGCATTCGACTTTTTCACTGTCTTTGCCTCTTCTCTCTTTTGTAATCTTACCAGTTGCTCAACCAACTTCCAACCTGAATTATCAGTTCTGTCTCCATTCCCATCTAACTACTTCATCACTAAATCCTCTTTTTGCTTCTTTATCACCAAATATAACTTTTCTTCTTCATATAAATTCCAAATCCAGTAGATATGCTTTCATTACTGTTAACTCTTACTGCCCCACACTAATCCTAAATATCCCAGAACCTTATAAAACATTTATTGAAAACCATGTTCCTCATTGCCCTTTCAAGTCTTCTATGGGTTTGTTTTTTTTAGTTTTGGGGTTTGTTTCTTCTTCCTTTAGCAAGGGCAAAATCCATCTTGTTCTTGGATGGATCTTCAGGTCAAGGACCAATATAATTGCATTTATTCATTCCATATATCCTATTTTACAGTTCACTTGAACATCTTTTATATATGCCTCTCTAAAGGAAATTTAAATATGTAGCCTCAACAAATAGCAGTCAGTCTTAAACTATGCTTGGCTGAAATTTTATCAGAATAGAAGATTATTTCAGTAAACAAATTAGTAGGTGAAAGAATGTAAATTATTTAGGAGAGGAAACAAACACGTTCAGGTTTTGTCCACTAAGTGAAGAAGCCACTTTAAAAAAAGAATTGCGCACACAGGATAAGTCATCTCCATATCACAAGCTTTTGGCTGTCATTAGAGATCCACAGAATTTCTGACTGTGACAAAATTCCAGTTTACATTGAAAAAATGAAAATAATAGAAAAAGAAAATTAACATTAACTAAGTCATTCTTCCTTCTCAAAACACAAAGACATACTGCTGAAAAAATACAGCTGCCACTGCCATAGAAAAAATGGCTTGTTTTGTTTTAAATAATAGATCACTTGAATCTCCACTGATACAGAAGATAGAGCACCACGCAAAAAGGTCACACAGCCACACTATTATTCCATGTGATTTATTTATATAATGAACATATTTTCTTTTTCATCTGTCAACAAGAAGTATCGAGAGCAGGTATTTCCTAAGAGCTAGGGATTTCAGCTATGTAAGATCAAAATTAGATTGTCTTCATGGCTTTGTATTTAAATTGCTCACATTCTTGCTGTATTTGTTTCTAATAGATGCAATATCATATTTCTTCAGTATGACTGCTTAGATTACCTAAACATTTAGGATACCATTAGAAAGAAAAAAAACTGTATTCCATTACAATAATAGCTGGTGACAGCATGTTGTTCTCACATTAAAACAAAAAAAATTACTGTAGTTCTGCAAACAAATGAAAGTCTTCAAAATTTATTACTGGTCTTCCAAGAAGGACACATCATGGAGAAGTGCCAATATTTCAAACTTTAAAAGTTGTTTTACTTTCAAACGCACAGATTAACCACAGTGAAAAGTGTCAAACCCACATATTTAAATGCACCTGGAAACAGTACTATCTAACACTAATCACTTCAATGGGTTTCCCAGAGAGGTTGTACAGTCTCCATCCTCAAAGATGTAGATACTCAAAAGCTGTCCCAGGCAGCTGGCTTTAGGTGGCCCTGCTTGAGCAGGGGGGCTGGACCAGATGACCTCCAGAGGTCCCTTCCAACTTCAGCCATTCTGTCACTCTGTGACTATCACCTTGGGAAGTAATGCCTGCTCCTTACCGGAACCGTTGTTTTAATTAGGAACATGGGCAGAATGAGTGCAATCAAACCATAAATAAGCTCCAAATTTACACAAAAATATATGCTAACGGTGTATTCACCTCCTGAAAAGCCACTTGCCAAGCAGAAGCACTGCATTGATTCTACTATAATAATCATCCAGTTCTAAATAGGTAATCCACAGAGCAGAACCTCATTTTGAGCAAAAATGGTTAACGTTGCAAATTAGCATCTTTGAGTAATTAAAGTCAAGCTAATGGCTTTGTGATTTAGCTACCAAAGCATGGGTTATAGAAGCTCACCATAGGTGGCTTCCATCAGATCTTGACTTGAGTTGGAAAGAGAAGCAATCAAGATCCTATTATAGAAACCATACATTACACTATCTACCTTCTCAGCCATTCTTCTTCTTCATTTGCTTGATCCTTAAATTATATAAGAATAATTTATATTCACTTCAATGATACACAATCATCTCAGTTGTGCTTTCTCTGCCAATCCATAAAGAGATATCAAACACAAAGCGAAGACTTAACACATAAGGAAACTATTGATAAAAGAATACAATAAATCCCTTAAAGAGGTGCTATATTTTCTATTGCTTTTTTCACCTCGTAAAGAAATAACGCTGCATCAAATACACAGATGTGAGGAAGGAAAACAGTCAAAACACTGTACTTGACACGGACTAGACCGGTGACATTTACCACGCCTTTTCTCACTGGTTGCATGAATAGGTGAGTTTCCTAAATGAACAGCCAATCTTTGAGCACCATGGCAGTGAATCCCAAACTTAATCAATATTTCAAACAAACAAACAAACAAAAAGACCAGCTCTTGCTTTGCAAATATATTTCTCAAACTCAAAGCCAGTACAAGGTAATCATGGAAGTTAAATGAAATAAACGGCTAGACTCTACATAGTATTCAGTTTAAAGTAAGTGCACCTAAATATCTTCCATATTGAATTATTAATGAATCGAAATGAAGTTTGGAATATGTCCCAAAGGGTGCTCCCTCCAATAACGGTCCACTAAAGTCCTCGGTCATCCTTCTGCTTTGTGGCATGATCACCAAACAAGAAAACCAGTTTAATTCAAAGATATGTCAAAAAATAGAAGCTAAAATGCTTACACCTGGGTCTGCCTGTAAATCTGATATCCAAGGAGACAGGATCAGAGCCGGCTGTCACTAAGACAGATGTTGCACTGTAGGCCCACACAATTCTGCTAGCCACAGCAACAAGGAATTTTCCCTCCTGCGCTCCTCCATCAGTGACACTGGAAAGCATGAGAAATGTACTGCGTAGCTTCAGTATCTCCCCCCAACCCTGGCAGTTGCACCAGCTATAACAGCAAGGGAAGAAAATGGGATGTCAGTGTCAAGCTGCTTACGTGCTCCTCAAGAAACTTAAAGATACTGCAATTTACCTCTCTACACCACAGAGCTAGGACTCAGCATGTACATTTCTGGAGCATGACAGAAAAAACTCCCCGTATTGAATAAGGTTTCTTGGCCTTCTTTACCTCCAAGAACCCTCTTTTACAAATATTCCCACACATCTGCTTACCACTTACCCCATATGAAACCTGGAGAACTAAACAGGACTCATTCTGCCACAAAGCTTCCAGTCTACTCCCAGGGGACTGCTTTCCAATTACCCAACCACCCCAAGAATCTTCAGGACAACCTGCCCACCACAACTACTGCTGTCAGGAAATCGTTGGAAAACTGAGGATGTCTTTTGCAGAGAGTAAATGAAAAATACTTTTGTATATCACAAACTAAAGCAGAAAATTCTTTAAGGAAGATTCTCTTAATGTATCTGCAAGAAAACTACTGCATTTCCCACACACATCTGAACTGTTACAATCTTTTATATGTATAAGGTACTTAAAATAGAGGCAAAAGATTTTTACAGGACTGAGGTTCCCTGACAATTTTATGAAGCAGTATCAATTTTGCAATGCTAGTGAACATATTTGTATTTAAAAATTGTGACATTTGAACCTGTCACCTGCCTACATGAATAATTCCATGTTTGAATGTTATTTTCCCAGTTTCTATGCAGTTGGTATTACCTGAACTAAGCAAAATCATCCAGTTAGCTTGAGGTGTGTTCCTTAAGATTCTCAAGCTACAGTGGTTAATCCAGAAAGGATTTTAAAACCTACTTTAACAGGACCTGAACTCAAGTACAAAAGTATTTCTAACTGATTTTCCTAAGGCCACCAAACTAAAAATGCTCTTAAGTCATGAGACCACTGCTAAATAATAAAGGATTGAGTCATCTTGATAGGTCAACAGAGACCGAGGATTGTATGATACGCCTACGGTTAACATGGAGAATCAGTGAAAGAGCTAGAAATAGACCTCAAAAGCCTAGCCACCAGTAGGTGATGTCATACTATAATGTTTTATTTTGTTTAAAAACAGGAAACAGGACCTTATCACTATTTCCTCTAAATAAAGGGGTAAATCCACAAAAGTTGAGGCTGCTTGCTGTAGTTCAATAGACCACCTTGGTCTAGGACCCATTTATTGCGGAGGCCCTTTCAGTCACTGAGACCAAGATGTTCCTGTAGTTTCTGTAACCAATGGAGATCACTGGTAACAGAAACTCCAAGTTAATGATGTGACCAGACATGCAGTCACCTTTGATTTCCCAGGCTACATAATTAAGTAGCAATTTGTTTCACATTTAAGTATAGGCAGACTTTGGCATGAGCCTAGAACAAGGCTGATTCAAATTCATGCCTGATAACCCATGGCAAGCTATCTTTCCATTTTATTACAACACCCTCAATATCTGGCTACTCACTACAATCAAACACCTAAAATGCATACACATATCAAAAGCATGTACCAGACATGAGAGCACCTCAAATTGAGGTGTCTAAGAATTGTTTTCTTGAGAATCAACACAAAAGGTGTCACTGAACTGATTTAGTCAAATGTCTTCACAGTAAGATGAAATACCTGACACATACTGTTACAACACAGGGGGGTTTACCTCAACGTCAATCAGGAAATCATTGAATTATGCCACATTAACAAACACCATGTCACTATACAAGTATTCAGGAAAAAATGTGCCCTTAGTCATTGTATAAGCTACCATATGAAACCCTGCACAGGCCTAAATAATGTCTAAGCTGCTTGTAATGCCCATCAACAACATGCACTACTCCATCTGCTAGCCTTTTATGCTGCAATGAAATTATCTCCAGATTTTCAAAATACATCCGAAGTTGTCATGTATGCTACTTCAAAATGCTCATGAGTGCAATTGCAAACGCTCTACCACGCACACCTGGCAAGAGAAGAAGAAAAAAAACTTCACTGAAAATAAGCAGATGGTTATCTTTGCTGAAGGCAGTAAACACACTGTCTGCTTTCTGGAAACCATTTTCCAAACATTTATAAATCTAAAAATCTATGTTCGTTCAAACAATCATGTAAAGAAAAGTACTGTTTTCTGCATTGCATTTTTTTTTGACTAGCTGAAAACATGATTTTTATTGTTAATAGTATAAAACAGCTAAGTACTGTTTTCTGCATTGCATTTTTTTTGATTAGCTGAAAACATGATTTTTATTGTTAATAGTATAAAACAGCTAGATGTAACACTTCTGCATCCTCCATTTCAGACCTCCATCACAGAGCTCACTGCAGAGTAGAAACTCACATTTTAACATTGCTGTAGAAAGTATTAAAATAACACTTGCAAAGGAAACCTGAGGCAGCAACTGTTGATTTGCTTACTCACTAAGAATTATTGGGACATAGACAGCATGTTACATTCTTCTTCAGACAAAATATAGAACAACAGTTTTCTCATGTTAACAAAGCTCCTGCTGCTGCATGACATTATTTGACCTTATCAGAGACAGAATGGTTCAGAAAACTCATTCCTAGATTGCTGCTAACATTTTGTGGAGCTTTCACAAGAAGGGTTGAACTTCATGTTCACTGGAAGGGTACCCAAATCTCCTTAAGCAAATTGTGTGTGATCTTCTATAACAAGCTCAGATTAGGATACTAGCACCTCAACCTATCAACATGTACTTCCTAACATCTTAAATCACATAACTGAAGATGTGAGGAACACAGTCACTTTCAGGAGTAGATTCTGCTCATCACCAAAACCAGAAGATCATTAAGGTGCCTGTTCCAAAAGACACCAAAATTAAAACAAAGTCATATACTTAACATGAATAAAGATGACTAAATCGAGCTTTAAAAGAGCTGATTAATGAAATTTAGCTAAATAAACAGATTAGTAAGAATATTCATAAATACTTTGGACACCTATCTACCCCAGTGGGGATTAATTTAACAAAATTGAAAATCTAGGACACAAACTTGTAACTGAGATAGGGCATCAATGTCTGATCGTTATGTGTGGCAGAAGGTATTTTAAATGCAACTTGCATAAAAATGCATCCAGGTGCATTTGTCTATGAAATTAGAAAAACAAAAACATGTCTGAAAATTAAACAAAGATTCACACAAAAACATTAAAAGCAAATAATTTTACATGCAAATACTATCTGAGGAGTAATGACTGGGAAGGTAGTCTTCATACAGAAAAAATTGCTAAGAACTAGATTTCTAATATTACATTCATCTTGAGAGCAAATACAGAATTCTTCAAATGAGGAGTTATTTTATCATGAAACTCAGGACATAATTTGACTTAATGCCTTGTATGTAAAAGCATTCCTATGCCAGAACCACATTTTACAGGCAAGATATCAAAGAAAAAAAAACAAAAACACACAAAAAACACACGACCATTAGCTTAAAGCGTTTGACTTCTCATACCTCAATCCTAAATATTAAAGCTCTGACCTAAAGCTGGTTGTAGCCAATAGCAGATTTTCTATTGCCTTCACAAATTTTTAGGCAGGCTTATTTAACCGAAACCAATTGTCACTGCAAAAGTGATGAGACTTAAGTAGCAAAAACATAAGTTCATTTCATTTCCTCATATAAACAAACATGAACATTAGCTTCCATTGAAAGACTGATTTCCAGCATGTTTCTGTTCTTCTGTTTTAATATAACAATGAAGAAAACATAATCTTGGCAGATAGACAGAAACCAAACCTGAAATATGTAACATTCTGCATTACAGAGAGTATTATGTGCCATCCAATCCTGACCAATATTTCTTCATGGTATGTCAGAGTATTTGAAGAAGGACTAAGGCTTTCCAGCCCTCCCTGTTTTAACATTTGCCAAAGTCATTACCAAAAGTATATGCTTGCCACAATCCAATAGGAGTGAAATGAATGCCACTTTCTTGGTTAGGGACAATAAAGAAAATAAACTGAGCAGACATTTCCCCTTTGCAAAGGGAGATCTGAGCTTCCAGAGGCAAAAACTTCTGTGAACTTTAATATCTAAAGATTATTCTGTTCTTGCCTCAAAGCATTTGCTCCTCCAGCAAATAGACGTGATTTAAAATTGCTATGCCAAGTATACTAATATAGACCAACAAAGCAGTATTTAATCGAGGTGTCAGCTAAGAATAAGAACAAAACTCTCAATTCATCACCAACAACTAGTTGCTTACTTAACTAGCACAGCACGCAATTCAGTCTGAGAGATAATCACATGGGGGCTGGGGGATTAAGGGGAGGTGGTTTTTTGACAGAAAGAAAGAAAAAGCACAAAGCCATTTGGACATTTTCTTGGCTTTTTATTATTACTCCTAACTGCATGGTTACCACAGGTTTGGGTTTTTTCCCTTTCACATCACTTGTAAATAAAACATTTCAGCATGCAGCTCTTTACAAAGATAACAGCAAGATCAAGGATGCTTCCCCCCCGCCCCAAACCTCTGGAATCTGTTGAGCGAGCAAGTGTAAACCTTTGATTTCTTCAAAACTATGCAAGTTACAGGCAGACTAATAGCATTCTGCCATATTTAATTTAAACACAAACTCTAACATCCTCAGAACTTTATTTAACAAAATCACTGGACCCAATAAATTCTTTTGGGTTCCATGTTTTCCCAAAGACCAAAAGAAAACATAATGTGTACAATTCTCTGACGACTTAAAGATGCCAACTCACAATGCTGGTCTCGGAGAAAAAGGAATAGCTTGATCAAAACAGACCACATCACAGACCACAACTCTGCACAACTAGAAATGCATGTGGTAAACTTCTTCACAGAAAACTATTACACAAAATTGAAGTTCAGATCCCAGGCATCACAAACCAAGAAAAGAAATGTTCCACTCACGTTCATTGTTACTTGACTTATAAAAAGCCTCAACTACTTAGCCTTCTTTCTAAAGGTGTCCTCTCTGAAAACACATTTTTTTTGACTGCCATCAGACTGTGAGATCAGGCTTTAGTGTGCTTTCATCCAATAGTCTTCAAATTAACTATTTTTAATATCTTTGGTACAGCTGACTACACACAAACTTGGCTAGTTACTGTGACTGCCTCCCACAGTCTCTGGAATAACCATCTACTTGGACTGTTTCACTTTTTACTTTCTGCATTCCTAGTCTCTATTTTCAACTGAAGACTACTCTCAGCATGATTTACATCATATTATAAAGCTCACATTCAGATCAACTTCAGTAATCTTGAACAACTTGGGTTCAAACATCCAGGAAGTCATAAAATTCGGTATGCAGGAATCTTTTCAAGGCTCTCAAAACTAGGTTACAGTAAGATATTATGAAATGGTTTTAGAACAGCTCATAAAAAACTCATTTTCCGATTTGCTGTCGATGGGGTCATATTAATGTCATCAGTAAATACATGTATTTGCCTTTTATTTTCTGTCTTACAGAAACAGATAAATCTTATTTAATCATCAGCAATGAGGCATCTGGAAAATCATATGACTTTCCAACAAACTTAAAGACCTTCTCATTGCTATAATCCACCCACAATGCCTTCCAAAAACCTTGTTCTAGGCTCGACTATTTTATTGATTTAAAATAACCTGCAGAAACATCATGAAAAGGCAAGTGAGCCAGGGCACATTAACATGTAGTGTATTCAGCGAACATTTGTAATAAAAGCACATTGTATTGTTTTGTTTTCAGCTGAGAACAAAGAAGATGAAACCAGTTGCTCTAAGTACATAACCAAAGGAGAGAGGGGAATGAATTATCCACACCTCCTCTCTGGGAAAGAATATTTTGGGCACAACCCTAGGTTAAAAAAGAGAAAAAAAAAGGGGGGGGGGGGGAACAAAGTCACAGGGATTCACAGACTTGTGTTAAGACTCATTATAGGAAAATCTGGCCACTCACTGTATTTATATTGAGTTCTGGGGTTTTTTTAGCGTTCTCTCACTCATTGTTCCAGGGTGTAGAAGCTATTTATTTTAGCTCTGCTAAGACCATATCAACATCAGCTCTCTTTATAAGCCGCTCAGCGATATTAGTGCTAGAGATTTTTTTCAAACAAACATTTATTTTATAATAAATGCACAGATAGTGCTTTAAGCCAGATGTCAAACATAAGCTTTTTTCGTACAGTGACACACAACATAAAAATAACGGTCATCCTTCCACCTCTAACCATAGAAAGGTGAAAAAGTATGAAATGAGTCCCTTTCTCATTGTAAAACAGGACTAAATATGCATTCAATAGAAACTGCTTGGCTGCGGAGGGAAAGAAAAAAGGAAAGGAATTCTGCTCAAAGAACTAAAGCAGGAAAGAAAGATTACAACGATGGAACAGAAGCACCAAAAAGCAGGTGTTTATAACAAGTTGGAAACGTTGTTACTGCAAGTATTTTTCAGTTAGTGTAATCTCCTCAACTGGTAAACTCAGATAGATTTTTGCTACAGGTAAACACAGCTATGACAGGAACGAGGATGGGTTAAGGACCTAATTACAAGATCTAGTGTATAAACTACTATTGCTGCCTAATACATACAAAAAAGTTTAGAAGAGCCCTGACACTCATTATGCGTTCATCTGCCCACAGCACCAGGTTCTTATTTTGCTGAAGATCTCACAACTACACACTGCATTACAAAGTTGCTAAATATTTAAAACCTTCACTTATCATACAATTGCCAAACCCTAGCACAAGTGTCACAACAGGAAATGTTTTATATTACGGTTGGAGGAAGCTATGAGCTGACACCTGTTGATCAGCATAAATCAATATCTCAGTTACTTACAATCATCTTCCCAGAGTCAAATTACTTTGATTTTTTTTTTATTTTCACATTTTTCAATAATTTTTCACAATGTTGTTATATTCTTTTGTTTTGCTTGACTTGATATTTTTCACACTTCATTGATTAGAAGTGTGCTATTCATTTGCTATTTCTTTATTGTTTTAAAGAAGTCAATCCCCCTTCGCCCAAAAAGCATATTTTAAAAGCACCAATGAGTACAAAACCTCCCTACAGCACCTTTATAGCAGGGCGGGGGAAGATTTGTTACAGTAAACAATTCTGAGAACACTTTTGGCTAGGTGTGATGATGTCACTCTAGACTACTCACTTCCCACATGAGCCTGCAGTCTGTGTTCTCATCCAGTTCCTGTGGCATTCGCTTCTCCCCTGCAAACGGGCCAAATTTTTCACCCTAAGGAATAATTACAAAAGAAGAAGAATCAGTGGGGGGGGGGGGGGGGGGGGGGGGGGGGGGGGAGAAAAAGGCAAGTGAATTACCAAACTCCAGCAGAGGTATCGTTTTTAGCTTCAAATGGAAACGGACAGTTTTCCTTTGTCATCCTACTATAGGACAAGAATGTGCACATCCTTGAGGGTTCACCTTCACACTCATTCCCATTCTTTTCATAGCATGGAGAATCTCTTAAAGCCATACCTTTCCTCTACATGCTTATTTCCCCTTTGGGAAATATGATTTTTCTTTGTTTTAAATAAGGCTGAAATTTTTAAGTCAAATTTCTTACATTTCTTGTAAGATTTTCAGGAAGTACCTTGCAATAGACATCCAACTAAAACGTAAAGTATTTGGCAAGCACAAAGTTTACGTTAGATTTATTTGCAAGATCATTTACAACGCTAATTTTTGAAGTGCCACAAATCAAACCACTGAATAACTGAGGTTTTGATCATACAGAGAGTTTTGTTTAAAAACATAGGGAGTATGCACATGTCTATGAATTAATTCAAGCCTTCATAAACAAAATTAAAATGTTATACCACCTGCTAGTCAAAACGCATACTGTGAAAGCATCCATTGATACGTTCTTCTAAAAGTTTTGGATATCGGTGTTTTTTTCCTTCACAGATGTCACACCAGCAGTGGGCTAAATTATTTAAATAGGACTTTCTTCTTACACAGGCCTAACTTCCCCCCCCCCCCGCCCTTGTCCTTATTTGCAGTGACAAGCCCTACGAACTGGAATGCATACTGCTATGTTCCTTTAGGCAGTATTCAGATCAAAAAGCTCTACATACTTTTAAGCATTAGAGATTATTACTATATAATGAAAAGCAACTTTGGTGTTTCTTTAAAAAATAACAATATTTTGGCTAATAAAAGTAGCGAACTTTACCACATGTCCCTTCTCCCAGGCACTTTCCATGATCCCAGAAACAGCCTGCTACATGTTTTCCCTCTTGTGTAGTTTTTGCAGACTGTCTACAGGTAGAGTGCAGAGGAAGAAGTGGAATGAAAAACTTCCAGGATCATTCCTCTTAGAAACAACCAACCAAATAAAAAAAAAATCTGGTATTTAAAATTAAACCTGAAGAGGTAATAAACAAAGGAAAAGAAAATTGGCATTGTGTAACAAGGCAACAGAACTGAGGAGCAATATTTTAAAACGTGTACAACTAAGATTTCATTAGAAAGGACAGCAAAGCAGAAAGTAAAAAGATAAGAACAGCAGAAAACAACTGGAGCCCAGAGCAGTCATCAAGACACAAATATGGCAGTGATAGCAAAAGCTGGCACTATGGAGTTTCATCTCCTTCACTTCTCACTGATCTCCATACCACCCTTCATCGTTTTGCTAGTCAAATGAGGTCATGGTTCCTCCCCTGCCAGCTTCACAAATCCTGGGATTTAATACTCAAACTGAAATTTCCTTCTTTTAGCTTCATCGGCAATGAAGGTGACAATAGGTCAATAGTCACATGTGTGCAGCCATCAAGGTTCTCAGCTTACGCTGCGTGCCACCCCAGCGAACATACTGCTGTCTAACAGGGGCCATGCAGATATTACGTGGGAGGCCATTTGCTTAGACTGCATTGTTTGCTTAGATTGAGGAGGAAGAAGAGTCAAGATGGCGGCAGAAGAAACGTGCTCTGGAAATGTACGGTCCTCTCTAGCTCAGTAAAGATAAGGCAGGCCCTGTCTGGAGCAGACACCTCCTGCCAGGCTGAACTGGCTTTTCCCATTCACTTCAAAAGCAACAAGTAGTTTTGGTGCAACAAGGAAAGCAGCTCACTATAATTGCTGAGCTCTAAGAGAGGGCATAAGTACATCTGCAGACTCTCTCATTACTCATAGCAATTATCAAGATGAAAAGAAGCTTATTGGACTATAATCTAGATTAGTTCTATAAAAACAAAAAGAAAAAAAAAATCCATAAATTTAAAACTGACATTATTTGAAGACATAATGAATAAGGAAGCTGAAAAAGCTAGTTTCCCATACTCACTTCAATGGAAGAATAACACTTTTGAAGAGGGCATGAAGAGATTAATTTCTTCCTTAACTACTCTGGAGGCTTCCACAACCCTCACCTCAGTAATACTTTCATCCTTGCAATCCAAAGGATCCCTAGATACCTTATAAAGCACCTACAGGGTTAGTTTTACTCATCACCGAAGCACACATCACCTCTGGGATGAAGCACAGCAACAGCTTAATACTGCATACTGACTCAAAACAAGAAACACCATACATCATTCCTACTTCAGCTACTCCAAATCAATAAACTTCTACTGCATTACGTTGAGAACCACCTAGAAGCTCAAAACAATAGCAAAAGGCAAGATGTCCACCTCTAAGTGTAAAGTAAATGTAACATGAACAGTAGGTGATTCAGACTTCTGAGCACTTTTTATAGCTTCTCAAATTTGGAGAGAAAGCCAAAATTAGAGACAGCAAAACCTGATGTCTTGGAACACAAGGGTCCAGGGGGATAAGTGTAATTATTAATTTAGCCTTTCAGAGCATTTCCTTCATATATATTTATATATTTATTAATCCTAGTTGATAAACATGCTGTCATATGCCAATATATATTGATCAAAAACATACCAAGACTTCAGCTTTCTCTCTGATCAATAAAAGGGAGGCATACAACACAGTCTAAAGTCAACCACAGAAATGGTTCAAGATATGAAAGGTACATCATTCATGTGTTAAAAAAGCTATTTTCCACAGTTGCTTTCAAGAAAGCAGAAGTGACTAATCTTCCAGTCGCAGCAAAACACTGAGAAACATAGTGGCTCTCTGATTATTATACCGAGGGCCTTATGATACTGGTGCTGTAACCAAAGGCCAGCTGTTAGAGAAAAAAAAATTACAAGAGAATCACAGTTTTGGTAACAAAACAAAACAAAAAGTTTCCACCTTTTATAATTACAGACAAAAGCTTGAAAGCACAGCCTGAAGGCGCAAAAGCAGATGGCAGACAACAGCAGTTCAAAATGTATTATTACCAAAGCTTTGCTAATAGCAGAATTTTCAGAGGCCTATTTCATGATTATTTAGCACTTAGAGAGCTGGTGCTCCAATTTCTGATTCTAAGATCATCTGAAATGTGTTTAACTTTCAGTTGAGAGAACTGCAGTTGTGTGATAGCAATAGAGAGAAAATAGTGCAGTATTTGCTACTCAGGAACATAAGATCTTACTTCACAATTAAGTGTCATATTCAACACCTCCTCCCAATCCCAAAGCCCCAAGGAATTCATGTAACAGCTATTAGCTACTCTGTATCGTAGCCATGAAGTGTAGTACTGCTGCCTCATTACTGGACAGGAGAATGTTGAGAGCACTTCAAATGTGATTTTGCTTTGCGTGGAAAAGAGTAACACACAGTCTGGCTATATCCAACATATCATCTGTGTTATTTACACATCCACCCTTCTCTGAACAGCTGTGGCAACACACTGCTTAGGTCTCTAACCATTTTTAGGAATGCCTGTTTCAACCACTGCCCACAGAGCAACTCGAGAGCTGGTTCCTCAGCCTATCAAAGAGCAAAGTCTGCCTGTCAGACACATACTTCTGATCAGGGCTTTGCATACCACAACTGTCTGTGCTACCAGCACAGAGGATTCACTGCCAAAGGACAAGCCTGTAACAAACACTGTCATCAGACACTCCCAATACAAATAGATCTTACTACAACTGCCTCTGCCTTTACCTTCTGCATTCCACAGGCAATACAGGTCACACTTGCAACCTTTCAGTTTTGCTACGATGTCCTGTATGATGCGCTCAGACTGGCAAAGCTGCGCAGGCAGAGCTCTGACAGCATATATTTTGCCTGTATAAAGAGAGTTCAAAAGCAACGTGGAGTAATTCGGGCAAGAAAATGCCCTATTTTTCCTAGCATGCAGCTCTAACACTTCAATTAACAACAGAGTAAAGGAAGGGGGCTCAGATCCTGAACTCTGAACTGACCTTTAGAATTTATATTGACATGGGGATGATGATTTCCATGAGCTTCGCTCTAGAGCTCACTCTACTTCAGAGTCCAGGGACAAATACATGCTAGTAGTGCACAACTTTCCTTGCTGTGTGAACTCCCAAAGTTTTCAAATGGAAGTTCAGAACCTCAGTGGAAAAAATTTAAGCCAAGTGATATAAAATTGTTCCTCTTCCACCCCCCATTAACACTCAGGGACACCTTAAAAATGAGAGACCCCTACCACATGGTGTCTAAGCCTTGTTGATGAAGCCACTGAAAAATTAGGAAGCCCCTCTCAGCCCACTGAGAGCCAAAACCAGGACAAAAATGGAAAGCAAAACATGCGAAATACATAGAAGTGTATACTAATGCAGGGTTCATAACTTTAAGTATGCCTTTATCTGTTCAAACAAGCCACCTGGATAGTTATAATTGGGATTTCAGATAATCCAGAGGCTTTCAATTGAATTATGAGGTGTCAAGGGACATGACCTGGTCGGGGTATGAGAGATCTGCAGTTCAGCTGAATCACATCTTTCACAGACCCGGCTTTATCGTCCCGAAACGATGAATTAAATCACCCATCCCGCCGAGCTCTAAGAGCAGGGAGGCGACAGGAGCCTGCGGCTCAGGTACCTCAGGTACCTCTGAGGTACCATCCTCTACCTCAGAGGCGCACCGCGGTCTGAAGCCAGGCGATAATGACGGAGGCCGCCCCGCCCGGGGGAGCTCTGCCCTCAGAACAGTGCCAGAAACACGAAGTTAAAAGAAACAGAAAAGAAAAAAAAAAAAAAAAAAACAAACCAAAACCCACAGAGAAAACCCTCCGCCGACCCCGCAGGGCAGTCGGCAGCCCGGCCCGCCAGGCCGCCGCGCCCGTTTCCCGCCTCAAGCGGCAGCGCCCCGGGAGGCTCCTTCTTATCGGGGGGGGGGGGGGGGGGGGGGGGGGGGGGGGGGGGCGGGCGGTGCCTCCCCTGAGGAGAGGGAGCCGGGGCGGACGGAAGCGGAGGCAGCGCCGACAAAGCGGGGCTGAGGTAAAGTTTGAGGGCGGCAGCCCGGCCGGCGGCGGCGAGGGGCGGAGGAGCCGCCCCGCTCTCCTGTGATACGTGGCAGCCGCTCCCCGCCGGGCCAGGACAGGCCCTCACCCCGCTCGCCCAGCCATCACCCACCTTTTTGACTCTGCGGGCCGTGTAGAGCCCCATCCCGTCCTGCACTTTGGACGACTTCAGGGCAAACCTATCCGGCACGTACATGCCCAGCATTTTGCACCGACTCGGGCCGCCGCCTGCTACCGGGGAGAAGGATTACCGGGGACTTCCATCCCACCGGGAGAGAGAGAAAGAGAGAAACCGGGGAAGGGGGCAGGAAGAGGGGCTGGTTGCGGGGCTTTCCCGGCTCCTGAGGAAGAGGGGAGGAGCCAGGCGGCCGGCGAGGCCCCCGCCGCGGCCGGGCAGCGGGACCGCGGCGGGACAGGACGGGGCGGGGCGGCGGCCGCCGGCGGGAGCGAGGCAGAGCCCGGCTGCCCGCGCTCGGGGGCTTCGCGCCGTCGAGGGGCGCCCGGCCGCTGCGCGCGGGTGTGTTAGCTAGCGTCGTGCGAATGTCGTGACAGGAAATAGGAGGCCTTTGGGTTTCCAACGCTCCCGCTGCTGAGGCCTGGTCCCAGCCACACGCTCTGGCCCAGGACATGGCGCTGGCCGTCTCCTAACGTCTCGCCGTGGGCTAAGGCACAAGCGGCGTGCTCTGCAAAGAGGCGTAAGAGTGGGTTCCTCACCTGTAGGTTGGCTTTCCTTTCCAGAGCAAATGGCTCTTCATCATCCAGTGATGGATGGCCTCGTGGTCTGGCACCGTTCTGGCAACTGGCCTTCGTCGGTGGGTTGGCTTTTCACTCGGGTTTCCGCAGCGGTGTAACCTAAAGGCAGGCGTGAGAGGAGAGAGGTGAGCAGGCAGCGCTGGGACTCAGATTTGAGAGATGGAGTCGATTGTGAAGCCCAACAGAGGCAGATGGGCTTCACCCTGTAACAAAAATCCAGAATTTTGGTTTTTTAAGAGCTGGGACCTCTCACATACATGCCAAAATACAAATCTGCTGGTACTTATACATAAGACTGCTTAAGAGAACAGGGGTATTCTCACCAGAAACAATACCCAAACACTTCAATGCTACATAACACTTTCCACGAGCACTATGTTTTCTCAAACATCACTCAGATTTATCCTCCTTATTTTTGTATTGCAGGAATGAGTGAATCCAGATTTAGATTCGCTTTTGAAACTACGTAATCCTTCACTTTTTGGGGATTGTTTTCGACGGAAGTCATATGGAATACCAGAAATTTAGCAATCCTAAAGGAACCTAAACATAACACTGTTTTTGTCTAAAGAGTAACATCCTATATATTCTTAGAACGTACCCAGCAGGGGCATTGTATTCTGATTAATACCACACACAATCCAGTTTGTACAGGGAAAAAGAAGTTATACACTTTAGCAAGTTGCTAACATCACACCAGTACTCTTTTTCATAAAACTGCAATATCCAAGATGGAACTTTTTCTAGAAAGCTGATTAATTTTGATTGGGATGTCAGCCCACATCATACATATTGTTGCTCTCTAAATTGAAGCAGTGTTGTAGTTGGAAAAGGGATTTGGTTACATCTGATTATGCAGTAAAAAGCAAGTACTAAGACAAGTGAGGCAAGCAGAGAGAAAAGGAAAAAAAAACAACTGAAAAATGCTATATTTATAGACATATTTTAAAATTGTGCTGCTAATATTAATAATTAGACCACTGAAGTGTAACAACCTCTTTCTCTTACTATTCTTCCAGAGACATTAACAGACGTATAAATAGTAGAAGTATTAAAAGCTTCTAGTTCTCACCAAATCATTAGAAAAATTTTGTATTGGTGTCAGTTGGAAGGAACAAAATAATGTCCAGAGTTTTAGTTACAACATGACAGTGAACAGATCATCATAAAAGTGTACGTATTATTTTGGATCAGTTGGATTTCTGCCAGTCCATAGGCAGACATCTAGGGAAAAATAAAATAAAAAAAACCAAACAGAACAAAACAGGGCTAGCTGAACATGAGACTCCCTTTGGCTACTTTCTAGCACCCTTGTATATTGTGCACAATGATGCCATTTTGTGTTTAGTATCTATAGAGTCAGATGGTAGATATCGTAAAGCTTTTAAAAAAATCTTAACAAAGGCGATGTATATTCTCGCCAACATACACGTATGTACACAAATATGTATATAGTGCTGCCTGATACCATTCAACATATGAGCAACTGCTCTGGAACATTAGATGAGGCCCTCACTTTGACAAGAAAAACAAAAGGAAGAGAGAGTCCAAGGACATAGTTGGAAGAATGCCTTTGGGAATGAAAACAGACACCCAGGTTTTACCCCTAGATTGACAGCCTGGACACTGACTGTTAATTTAGTAAAAAATAAAAAGAATGAAAATGGAGTATCTAGATCTATGTAAGTAAGAATTCTAACACCTCAAAAGCAAATATAATAGAAAGAAATTAAGTTGTCTGGGCCAACTGCTTCAGTTTTAAGAGTAAGAACAAAATTTAACTGTTCTTTTAATTAAGATCCAGCTCCAAAGTTTCCCTATGCATAATTGAACATACTTAATATTTTTGTAGACTAGAACACTTTCTTGAATGGAGGCCAATCTGTCTTAATATATATCAGATTAAAATGTTGGCATCATTTTCCATGTCTCTGACCTTTTCCAAGCGCTATGAATATTTTAAAATAATTTTCCACTTTATGAAGGCCTCGGTATTTTTCTCTTAAAAAAACAAAACCAAACCAAAAAAAAGAACTTGGGGGCATTACATTTTGAACCTTAAAAGATTACATTTAACTTCACATAAAAGAAATAGTACAGTATAATTTGCAATGCATTTACATGTTTTGGTTTTAAGGGCTTGAAGTAGGCAAGACTAATTATTTTCATTTATAAACTTCATCCATTACTATTCTAATGTGAAATGCAGTTATCCATATCTCATTCAGTTTAAGCAAAATAGGAAAGATGTTATAGCATTGGACAAAACCAATGCCAGTCTCTCAAAAGGAGAGACTACAAAAGGTAGCGTAATGGGTGTTGTGACATTAATCAGATAGTCACAACTGCCTGGCCACCTGTACCAGCATTTTTTTTTTAATTATTTAAATTAATCAGCCATTGACCATTAGGTCTTATAAATGGGCTTCATGCACTGTTGGTATTTGTCCTTTCTGGTTCATACAAGGGCCACTGGGGGGAAATAAAGTCAGCCTTGTTGTGCACAAAGCTGACAACTGCTACTTGAGTAGACGTGTGTTACAGCTCAGTTCTATTCTGTTCTAGCTGCAGGTGCAAGGAGGGTGAGGTCTGAAAGGTCCGAATGAATCAAATTGGACAGAACAAAAGATGAAAGACATCACATCATGCTTGAATGTATGGTGATCACTAGTCAATGGCAAGAGTGGAGCCCTGTAAGTTTCAACATAACTCTGTTTTATATTTAATACATCGGTAGTATAGGTGCATCTAGCCTTCTGCAGTCCTCTGTTTGTCATGAACAAAATTGATTGTAGAATGCATCTATGCCAGAATTGCCTTCAACTGAGGATGCAGCATAAACCAGTGAAAGGAATTTTCTTGCTGCCATAGCTAAGTCATCTCTGAAGTGACCACGTAAACCAGTGAACACACACTTCTGTTACAAGCGCTGCAGATACAGCAGGGTTTGCTGGCATAGCTGGCAGCACTTGGGAGCATGAAGGGATCAATTGTGTGACGCAACTACACTGACGGAACTTCTCCGTGCTGACCGAGTCTCAGACTTGTGAGCCATGAACCCCTAGTGCCCAGACACAAAGAAATGCTTCCAGGGCACTTTCCACACACACAAGCCACCAGATAGCACAGAACAGGCAAATACCTGTCTACTTTCTTAGTAGAGGCTCTGTTGAACAAAGTGCAAGAAAAACTTGTCTGCTCATTTCCAGCCCGTTTTCCCAGAGACGGAGAAGTTTGTGTTGGTGTGCACGTTCTAAAAGCACTCTTATCAACTGGCTTTCAGTCTCTGTATCATGATCCATATTGACCCTTCGATTTCTTCTCAGAAGGTCACTGCCAAACAAAAGGTATCTTTGCACTAAATATTTCAGCAGGTAATATCTATCCTGTGCCCTTAAATCACCACCCTTCCCCCCACTAACTGGCTTGCTTTCTTCGAGTTCCCCACTCCTAAGCAACAGAAACACCTGCCCCAGTAACTTTCTTTGCTCTGTTTTCAAGTATTCTTTTCTTGGCACTTGCACTAACCAGGTGCAATTGAGGGGAGGGTGACAATTAATCCAGGAATGTTTGTGCTCACAGAAACAACCAACTTCATTGTCAAAATGCTGTCTAGGTGGCTTAACTGAACTGATGGGTGGCACTCATGCTCTAAAACAATGTCTGAGAAACTGGGTGATGTGCACAAGTCGGACAAAAGATCACATGCAGAAACCACAGTCACCCAGAGAAAACACAAACGACTCGTCTGAAAGGCCGTAGCCCAGATTAACGACAACACTCACTATTCAACAGAGTTGATCCACCACAGCCAGGCTAAACAGCAGTAGATGTTATTCCAAAACCAGGAGGAGAGTAGCTTTGATATGTACACAAGGTAAAGTTCTTAGTTCCTATAATTAAGAATAGGCATACTCAATAGGGTCTTGCAAGATTTCAAATATCCATTTTCTCTTTAGCCAGAATCCTGGAAAATGGACTGTAAAGAGGATCCAGTGTGGAACAGATTCTGAACATGAAATCACACACAGGTTTCACCTTGTGTTGCAAACTGGAATTAATCCAGAGTATTAAAAAAAACCACTGTTGAAATGACAGTACAAAGTTATATGGAAAGAGTGAAAAATATTACTGTTTCATTGTGAAATCTTACAGCCACCCAGATGTGGGAGGTCTCAGCGAGTTCCTTCCTCTTCCTGAGAGCACACTGAGTTTGTAAGAAAGTGTGAAAGAGGACAAGATTCGTGTTTTCAGTCCTACTGCATATAACGCACTTGATTCTAATCATAAAACCACACTGGCACATACATGAGCATATTCACTGTTTGAGATACATAAAATACATTTCAATTACCGGAACTAGGAGATTTAAAGGTAGAATAAAGGACTTTTCAAACTTGGCGCGAGTCACTGCACAAGCCTCAAACATACAGGTTTTCTTTTTTTTTTTTCCCCAGGGGGTGAGGGGTGTTTGGTTTGGGTTTTTGATTCCCCCTTTGAGCTAAAAGTTGCTTGTACCATGCCAGCATAGGGCTTTTGGAAGAGTCTTAGAGGTAAGTTTAATTAATCATTCTTTCCCAGTTGCTACTATAATTTGCAGGGTTTCTGTTTTATCTGCTTCATTACAGTTTTAGTTATTTCATGTACACAATTGTAATGTTTTGTTTCCTAGTGTTAAGGTGGCCTCATCACTTTTGTTTTGCATTCTTAACACTCTGCACATGCTTCAGCTGCTATTTACAAAATAGCAAAAAATATGGAAAGAAATACATGGGGACAGCTGGGTTGCATTTTTATTGGCCTAATTCTTTTAGGAAAAATGCTTTGATAGTTTTACCATTAATTTCAACTGAACCAGTCAAATGAATTGTTGGGGATTCAAAGAAATCTGAGGAATACACCTCAAGTAAAACAGTTTATTCTGAAGCAATGCATTAAATAAAAAACACATTTTGGTGGTAACCTTAACCAAATAACATAGTAGATAAATAATAATGAACCACAAGTAACAAAGAAAATTATGAGGCATAATATACAATTTGAACTGTCGTAAGCTTAACACAGAGCAATTCTTGTAAGTTAGATATTCTTAATTCCTTCTTTCATTATCTTACTTCCTAAATCAAGATACCTTTAATATTTACATAGTAAGTCCTTTTACATGTTATCTTGCAGACTACTTCAAACTGACTTAACAGAGGATGCCCTTCATACATCTTGCTTTCCTGTAGTTCTGCTTTTTACTTTAATTGCTTGGTCATACATCGAGTTAGTTATGCTTGGTTAATATGGAGCTATAAAGCTTTCTACGTCTATCCTAGGGCATATCCACAGCCTGCACAATGCCAAGCAGTTCAAAAAAATCTCACCCCTCCTCAAAGAGCAAACACTGAGCTATAACTCATTTGCAGTCTAGCACAGAGAAACTGAACGTGTTGACCCACTGTTTCTATGTTGTTCTCTGTAGTTGCTTGTTTAGAACTACGTAGAACACCAAGGAGAAACACAAGGGCATCCAACAGCCCTCAGATTTTAAGCCTAGTGGTGTCAAGAACTATTTACATAACTTCCTTGGAAAGAGAAAGAGGTATTTTCAGAAGAAAGCTCTTGTGTAGTCATGGAAGCTGCTGTGCCCCAAGTGAAATTCCATGGCAGGAATCCACGTGTGGTGACAAACAAAATAGTTACAAGAGTTGTTGTCTGGAGTTACAATACTTGTTGCAACATCATACCAGAAGCATGGTATGATACTCCCTCCACCCAAGGAACAGCTAATTAAGGCTCATACTTAATAAGTTAACATGTCACATTCTAAGAAACAAAGATTTAAGACAAAAATGGTCTTCAAGATTCCAGAAGTAAACATGCCAGCCGCTGAAGTATGCAGCTGCTTAGAAGGAAAATGTGTTCTCCAGAAGAAAGGATAGCTTTTCATAGCTAATCCCTTGTTTAGATGGTGTAGTATCATCCGTAACGGTTTTCAGGGACTTCGCATTTCCTTCCTTCCTTCCTCCCTCCCTCCTGCCCCTCAGGCAGTTGGACTGAAATCAGAGGTGCAAATGTTTTTGGTT
Organism: Nipponia nippon; assembly: GCF_047370975.1. Classification (NCBI taxonomy): domain Eukaryota; kingdom Metazoa; phylum Chordata; class Aves; order Pelecaniformes; family Threskiornithidae; genus Nipponia; species Nipponia nippon. The sequence goes on along the minus strand of NW_028262380.1, from coordinate 77,518,204 downwards.
TGTTTTTTTGTTTTGTTTTGTTTTTTTTTTTAATCCTTTTAAGAGTTCCTTGCATCCTTAAGTATTAAAATATCAGCTTTTCAGCATCCATAGCAATACCAGAATTTGATTCTGACAGCTGACAGATCCGAGAAAGGGTGATGTTCATGGTAATGGCTCCCCCTTCCCAGTTTGTACATTCACTGGTCCACAAAACATTTCTGCAGTGCAGATTAATCAAGTTCGCAGCTACTGGTTTGAAAACTTCCTTCCTGGATCTACATATCTCCTTTCCAGCCCCATCCACTTTCTCTTAACCCAGGAAGATCAGGAGCAGCACTTTAAAAGCAATCTTTGGCTTACATGGATTGTACCCCATTTACAGGACCCTTACAATATTGTCAGACTATTTCCTCTTTGTTCATGTATATCTGAATATTTCCAGTGTGCAAGTAATGTTTAGCTTTGACCAGGTATGCAAAGGTTTCGGTCAGATATTTCCCTGGAATTTGCCAAGCCCATTTCTCTGACTAGGTACAAGGTCACTAACTTTGTATGGGGTCATTGTTCTTTTTTCAGTGTAAATGACTTCCCAGACCTTCTACACTGCAGTATCTGGACCAAGATGGAAGAAGGGCTTCGCACTTTCCTCATTCTGTGTTGACGTTTTCAGGAAGCAAAAGGTTCAGCTTGCCTAATGACAGAATTTGAGGGGAAGACGAGAAGAACAGCATATAGACCTCTCAGGGTTTTTTGTTCTTTTCTGAGTTGTATAGAGTTCACCCTAAAAATTTTTTTTTTTTTTTAAAGTACTCCATTCCCCAAAGAAACCAACTAATATAGATGGGAAAAAAGCTCCCCTTCTTGAAAGCCAATAGCAGCAACTACTGTATACAATACTGACAAGCTGAATATGAAACCATGTTGCTTTAGTCCAGCACATGCAGACACAATGACTCTCCTATTGTTTCTGAAAACAAATCCAAGAAGTGTAATACTCTCAAATGAAAGATTTAGAAACAGAAGCAGCAAATTAACTAGCAGAGCTTAGTAAGAGCTGTGTATGCCTTTAAAGTCTGCCCTACTTTGGGGACAATGGCACCCTTGCTACTAGTAATCAGCAGGCACAGTGACTCTAAGTACCTGGAACAAATTGTGTTGACATGGAGTCAACTGAAACCATATGTTATACTACCAACTAAAAACTCAATCTCTTAGATCTAAGACCATCTACTTTCCTAAACAATGAAATGTGCCTTTTGTAAATATGACAATAAGCCCCATCTACTCAGTGTCTCAGTTTTTTTTTTCTTCCCAGTTCTAACAGTGTTTGTTTTGTCTGTATTTTCTGGTGATCTGAAAAACTTAAGCTATTCTTTCCCTAATGCACTTCAATTCGCTGAGGAAAATTCCTTTCAGAGCTATTTTTAAGGACTGCTTTCTTTTTTTGCGGCTTGTTTTTTTTCTACACCGATTCTTTCAGAGTTTTTTGAATTCAGTAAACATTCCAACTGAAAAAAAATATTTCCCCACCAAATCTCTCTTCTAATCAATGCACAGTTGGCTTTTTGATTTGTCTGTAAACCAATGCAGACTTCTTGTGTTGCGATACTCAAGGTCATGCAAAGCAGTAAATGGTAAGATTAGTTTTTAAACTTATGTCTCTTTCTTTGCTTACAAGTACAGAGTAGTTACTGTCAAAGTTTCTTTCTCAGATATTTGAAGTCCTGGAAGTTAGCTCCAAGATTTCAGAACTAAGAATTTTCTCCTTCCCCTTTGAAAATATTAAAATACATATATTTGTTTGCATTTCCATTCCCAAGCTGATTGCGTATTAAGTGTTCACTCCTATTGTTTCAGAGGTTTTTAAACTAGAGTGTAAAAAGAATTCTTAAGACAAAATATTAAGTGAATAAGTACCAGATTAAGCTAGTAATTCAGGTTTCATAGTGATGTATTAAGTATTGACCGCTTGATCCACATCCTACGGACCTAAAAGCAGCACAATATAATTAGGCTGTAGTAGATTTTTGCTGCTATCTCACATGACAACTTCAAGTAAGCAATATAGGAAGGACATCTAAACAGCTAGTAGAAAGTGGTTAAAAATGCTGAGTAGCAGCAACTCACTTAGACTAGCAGGCTCTGCCCTGAGCCTTGTAGTGTTTACATTTTTATCTTGACAAATTGAAGGTGTGATCTGATAAAACAGGTTGCAGTTTAATAATGAAAAGATTTCATAGCTACAAAACAGAAGTGAGAAGGATAGAGAATACAATTGGTATACTCATGTTATGCGCCAATATAAAAGAACCCAGAAAAACATGAACTTAGGGAATCTTGGAAATTCAGAAATCGGAGCACAAGACTCCAAAATACTTATTTTAAAACATTTAGCGTAAGCCATCTCCATTATTTTCATTAGCAACAGGAACTGACTGAATCACTTTATGCAGCAGCAAATGAACTCTTGGGCCACATCCTTACGCATTCTAGAAGTGTTTTCCTCAGCTCAGTGATATCCTGTTTCAGCTCAAGAGTGACTTCCTAAACTGATCTCACCCACCCTGTTTTTCCTGTTAGCCCCTTCAGGATCAGCTCACCCTTTTTTTTTTTTTTCCTTCATCAATGGAAAGTGACTTTCCAGATCCAGCTTCTCCCTGGTGAGCTACCTCCTTCAACCCTAACCATTCACATACATGCCCCATTGCATAAAGGTCATACCTTCTCAGGCCCCATTTCCCATTAGGCCTTGCACTGAGTCGATCATATGCTCCTTCGGGGAGCAATATGTCTTAAACTTACCTACTTCCTCTCCTACTTGCAACCTAATCTTGAGAGGGATCTTCATGTAAGACGAGCTTTGTCACCACGCCGATTCCTACTCTCTGCAACTATTTTTATTTGTTGAAATAACATAGAAATTAGGCTCCCTTTCAGTACCTGCTCTGTGCCTGTCATTGAACTCATCATATTTGGCAGTCCAACCACACAATAAATTCTTTATAAAACCTTGAAAGAGTTTTAACGCTGTGAAGTATTTTTCCACCATTCCTGAACAGGACATGGAAGCTGGAACACCGTGTTGGTTTTTCCTGTAGCAGGAAGACAGCTGACTACTGTACTATGAACTTACATTGTTAATATTATTATAGCAGATGGATGGCAACTCTTATTACTGACCTCTGCCTTTTATGTCTGCCACAGGGTATTGGATATTCATATTTTCATTTCACCATGAATCTTTAGCACTCCACTACATAGAGTATCATGAAGCTGCTACACAGAATGCTTTCAAATCCTTGGAGAATGGCTACATACACGCAGAAGATATTTCTCAGAACTGCCAGCTACGGAAAAATCACTTTGGCACTCTAAGCACGTTTTCAAAATCTGTCCTGTCCTTTGCTCAGAGGCTTGTCTCAGGTCATCTTTCACATAATTATTATGCCTTTTGGCCTCACCGTCTTCCTCCCATTCTCAGAAAAACAGCACTTGAGTTACCTTCTTTTCAACAGCATGAATGTCCACTACCTTCTACCTTTCAGTATTCTCTTTAGCTGTGTCTGAACCACCAGTGGAGGGCTTAAGCCCCCTTATTATCCTCACTACATACTTGTTAGTTTCTTCCCCAACTGTGAGCTGGAGCAATTTAATTCCCCGGGTCACACAAGAGAACAGTTTGCTCTAAGGCCTACAGGAAACAGGAACACAAATAGATCTACATCACTTAGTTGGCGAGCTAAGCCTAATTCCCAGGTCCACCTAAGAGGCAATACTTACATAGTTTTAATCATCTTAGACCAGATCCCACATTCAAGTATTACCTTCTTGCACTGCAGCCTGCATACCTGCTACTTTCCCTTCCAACCCCTTTCCAGCCTCTTTACTCACATCTTGCCTTCATTCCTGCTTCATTTTGGCATTTCTAGTACTCCTTTCTGCTGGAAAAACACCCTCAACTTTTAGCCACCGAATACTTCCCCTCACCACCCTTCAAAAAATTTAGAACTCTTTTTCCACGAATCCTTCTCAATGCACCACTGGTCTCACTGCCAGCACCACTTCAGTCTATCTTGTAGACTTTGAATTCAAAGAGATCACACATTTCAAGGACCAGCACATGCCTCCAGTATTTACAGAACCTGATTCCCCCCCGCTTTATGAAGTGTTGCGTTCCAGCTATCAATGGTATTTGACCCGAGATATTAGACAAAAAAGCCAGGTGGCCAAACCATTAGGGGTGGAGGCAGTAGATTTGAAATGCAAAGAGAATTCTCATTGACTTCAGGGGTCTAGTATCTGGGAGTAGTGTTTAGAAGGCTGTTGAATTTTTTTTTTTTCTGGGTTTTGGCTATTTTTAGAACAGCTGAAATCAGCACACCACATAATTTGAGGTGTATCTCATAAGAGGCGATATGACATTCAGCCCCATAAATGGAACGTTGTTTCTTTCAGGTTTTGAATCCTGTGCACAGTGCAATGTTGCAAGGAGGACTGTGTCCTGTGACTACTTCTGCGAAATAGAATTATTTTGTATCGAGCTCTGCTTTAACTCTAACCTGAAGCACATTCCTATACCATTCCTTAGTCATTCTGTAATTTTTTTTTTTTATTTTAAATGATGTTATATTTCTGGTAATTCTATGCCATCTATAAACTGCAAGGTTATAATAAAAGATTTGGGAAAGTTGCATTAACATGGCAAAAAAAAAAAAATCTTCTAGTCAATTTTAAGAGTACCATTTGTTTTGTTTTTGTTTTTTTTCTTGACAAACAGAAACATTGTAGAGTTTTTTAAATCCAAATATAAAAATTAAATATCGTTCTAAACCTTTTTGGAAGCGTTATGTGAACTCTTCAAAGAGCATTTCGTTAGAGCACACACCAAAATGAGAGCTACTAACTTAAGAATGAGCAAGAACTATCCTAAACACACCTTAGTGCTTTCCTTGGTTTTCAGTCTCCTACCTGCCTGTCCTCCATGAAAGCCACTTTCTCAGTTGGCAACATAATCCCCCAGGAAATACTTACTTCTCACTGCTATAACAAATTCTTCCGGAAGAATGGGAACTTCTTACTGCTTTAACACAGGCCTGGAGGACAGAGACTTGAATTCTTCTGTGGATCTTTGCTTCACTCCATCCAAACACATGTTGTATTCTGAAAAGAAGCCAGAAGCCAGTCCTGCATATAAGAGCTTAAAACAAATCTGAGAGTTTTCCACCCTCAGGCCTCAGCAGAACCAGCTTCACCAACACCCATGGTCATGCGCTGCTTTATATGGCCTAAGGGCCTGAATAATCAGGGGTACCATATATATAATCCTCATTATATTCCATCTGACACCATGGGTACTCAGCAACTCTGTCCCAAACATTCAGAATTCCAAGTCAAGTCAGCTGAAAACGTAGGATCAGAGACAAACAGAGCTGCCAGTTACCTGTTGGTATGTGCTGTATATGCTTGTTTTGTTTTTAAAGCAACACATCCAGCCACATAGCCTATAGTTTTGCAGAACTTCAAATAAGCAAAGAAGAGTTATCTTAAAAAAACAAATGAGATTGTGTATTGGTGATACTTAAAAAACAAATGTCATAACATTCTGAAGAACCGATTTCAAAAATTGTTCTGATTTTTGACCACTGGCTGAATCAATTTCTGTAAAATTAAGGTGTGTCCTCCCATATCCTCTATTAATCTTTGTAAATAACACTTATTTTTAGATCACAACTATCTAAAATTTCACTACGCATCAGACAAATAGAAATATTTTTTGATGCCATAATGTGCAAGTTCCCAGCTACTGCACTTCTTGGGGCACTGTATTTCTTGTTCACGTTACTTTACTGGAGTGCCATGAGGTAGACACAAGATTGTGAAATGCACTGTTTTGGCAATTGTATGCCAGACTCTAGAGACTGCCTAATTCCACTCCCCCACCCTCTGGATACAGTCACAATATCAAATAAGAAAACCACAGACAGTACTTCTGTTGTTATTCGAAAGAAAAATTACACACGCTAGTCTTTCACAATACTTAGTAGGATAATTTGTTTAACTGTAGGAGTCTTATTTCCAAGTCTGTATTATACAAGATGTCAGACTAGGCTCTAAAAAATGTAAGAAGCAGCAATCGTCAAGTCTACAACTCCGGCTCAAATGATTTTTGGATATTATTGCCAAGGTCTATAGAGATAAACTGTAAAATGACTTATGTACACTAGAAAAAACAATCAAGCAATAAAAAAAATGAAGAAAACCAACAGCCATTTTGAAGTTGTGTTATTACAAATACTTTGTGCAGCTTAGCACTGCTTAGTGAAGTTACTCAGTTTTGAAAGCACTTAGAAGGATTGAAAACAAGAATATAATTTTTCTTTTTATTCCCTTCATTATTCTTATGTTTTCAAAATTGAAACAGAAATATGTTCTTCCTTACAAGCAGTGTAGAATGATTCAAACAAGTTCACTCTTTCACACAAAGCCTTCTATTTAAACTTTACAGGTCTACTTCGCTTCACAAAGCAGAGATGTCTGGAGACTCTGAAACAATTGGGGGAAAGGATCTCACGCAGCACACTCTCAGGAACTACTTCCACTGTTCGCCAAGAACAGAAGCCAATACAAAAGCTTGATACAAGCCTGTTAAATCTACACCTTGGGGCAGAAGCCGATTTTGAGAGCAGATTAAAGTCAGCAAGGAGTTCTGTAACTATCTGAAATTAGTAGAGAAGAGGGAGTGAGAAAGAGGTATGTGTATATGTGTAGAGATTAATCTAATGATTAATAAGATGACAGGTGTACTTTGAAAAGCACGCTTTTTGAAGAAAAGCAATAGCTATAGAAAGACATTTGAAAGATGTCTGCCACTACATTGCTTCCTTTCTGAAGTATTCAGCCTTGGTTAACAAGACCAACAAATCCTACCGCTCAGTCTAAAGCTGTAGCTGGTTCTGTTTTACCACGTGCGAAGCCTGCCTGTATAAATGCTTTCCCTTAGCTCAAGTGTGTACTCCTCTCTGACGTTTCAGAGAGAACAATGGCACCCCTCTGGGCCAGGCTGCAGAGAGTTTGGGTTTGATACCGTTTGTGGGACGCTGTTCTATTTATCACACAATAGGGTTTCTGTTTCTCCATCAGTTCTATTGTGTTAAATCACATTGCTTTTTTTAAAGTTACATTTTAAGTTATAGCCTGTCAGACGCCTTAAGGCATCTAGACACTGGGTGCCCCATAAATTTAAAGTTATTACTGCTCAGTATTGCCGTAAATGAGTTAGTCATCTTTTCTCATAAAGCAGCACGGGAATGGACTGAAAATACAATGCAGCTGCATCTTATTTAAAAGTGTGTCTTTCAAGAGGTACAAGACATTAACATGCCATTTCTGAAACTGTATGAAAGTCTGCCCAAACTATAATAATTCATCACAGAAAGGCTGAACGAAGCCCTGTCTACACTCGAGAAGCAGCCGTAGTTAGCCCTTGTTGTACAACATGGCTGCGGCCAACCTGCATGCTGAACACGCTTCGTTGTTCTGTTAACGTGGATGAAAAGCATTAACCTGCGCAGAGTCACGGGATACAACACAACTAGCATGGTTTTGCCTGATCTGTGCCTAAGTGAGGTTATTTTTACAGCATGAAGGGAGCCTAAGAGAGAAGTGGGAGAGAGGAAAGCGCAGCGGATGCAGAGCGCTCAATACGCAGCTGCTGCTCCAGTCCTGCCAGTCTAGCCAGTGGATTTTTGAACCCACCCAATCTGCTCCTCATGGAGGCACAGGCACACATCTATACACACAGAGCCCCCAGCAAAGAACAACAGAAGCAAAGTCTCCCTTTCCCTTCTTGTGCTTTCTTAGCAAGAAACCATCTTTTTTTCTATTTGGAGTTGCTTAATTTTATCATTTGTGCAATAGTTCTTGACACTGCATTACTTCCATTTAGTTTACAAACTACAATAAGAGTTACTGGGCTATATACCATACATTTTAATTCTGATAAAACATGATCAAATAATGATGACAGTAGTATATTTTCATCTCATGTGGTTTGCATCTTCACAGACTTGTAGGCAATAGGCTTAACCATTATTTCTGATGAAATTTTGAAGGTTAGAGAATGGTTATAACAACTAACGTTGAACTATGATAAAAGACATAGGAGAAAACTAGAACAATCCAAAAGGTCGGGACCAAAACATTAAGTAGACATAGGTGAAGCATTTGTCCATTGCACGGATTTTAACTCTTAATAGTCTACACTTAGTTGAATGCAATTAATCTCTCATGCTCTTGAGTTGGCTTTTGAAAATGTTATTAATAGATATTGTTATGACATATTAAAGTCACATAATAACCCCCTGATTTAAGAACCAGATGGTTATTTGACCTGATGGATCCCATCGGTGAAAGCTGTTAGCAAGAAGTGAGAATTAAGAAGGGTTCAATAAACTAACAAAAAAAAAAAATCTGAAATACTTCCTTCATAAGAAATCTACTGTTCTGAGAAGTCTAAGAAAGAACAACTACTGATTTTGGTATCGTCCCACATGCTATTTTGTCCCTCCTCTCCAGCTTACAGTATCTGCCTAATGGGACAAAGCAATCAGAAACCCTGTCATCATATAAATCAAGGCATTTATCCATTTCAAATGTAATATGACATTGATGAGTGCTACAGCAGCCTAACATCAGTAGGAACTAGATGCTGGCTTGGACTAAATTCAAAGACAAGTCATTTTTAGCAGACTAAGCATACCTTTTACGACAGGTCATTTACTAAAAATTTTGTTCCCCCTCTCCCCTTCATTTCCATGCCATAAAAACAAGGGCAAGGATGAAGAAAACATCAAATGAGAAAAATTCATTCAAATGGAGAGAAGGATAGTCGGGAACGTGGATTCCCTGCAGCTTTGAGTAACCTGCAAGCTTTCACTTGTTCGTTCAGCCAGAGAGCACATACCCATAGGCCTTGTCCAAGGGACAGACATTTGGACTGCATTAAGCTTCCAGGGGGTGTGTGTGCAAAACTCCAGCGTGAAACCGTTATTAAAAAGGCTGCATGTTTGCCATTTCTGTGGTTTGTCAGAAAGGTCATTGTTTAATATGTTTTCATTTAATGAAAATGTGCCTCTATTCTTGTTATTGTTGTTTGATTGTTTCTTTCATGTACGTTCCTCCTCCTCAATATCATTGTTTGTCTTTGTATTGTGAAGTATCTTGCTGTTCCTCTAGTTGTCATGGAACTGGTTAGATGTTATAGACTTGTGTAACTTTTCATTACACTAGTGGTTCATTTACAGATGGGTATGTTTCTGCCATAACAACTTCTCTGAACTCATTAGGAAGTTTGACTGGAGTAGGACAAAAGCAACCATATTGATTGAGCAGAGTAGTGTGGGAGCTGCATTACTTTAGCAGACCAAGACTTGTTATACTTCTCAGGAACCCCTCATCAGATCATCACCCATCAGATATTTCCTCTTAATCTGATCTAAGCACCTACACTGAGCAGACACCTACACTTACATTCACACAGGAGGCCTACTGCAACAGTACCAAATGTGAGCAAAATTATCCATCCCATGCAGAAAATACACCAAATACTGAACCTCCACTCTTCAGTATGAGGATCTCTGCTGAAGTAGCAGAAATAAGCAGCCTAGACAACAAAAAAAATAGCAATTAAGGACTCAAAAGCACAAATTCCACCTGAGGTACAAGGCAGTCAGACATCTCCCAGTTAACCTTTGCACAAACCGGAGGTGTGGGTAACTGTACGTTTTCTCCATTACATGAGAACTCAAAACCCTGCCTTTTGTATTTTGAGATGGAAAAGAGTATTAGAAAAATCATATAAAGAAGCACACAAACAACTTTGTTTTCTGGCTGTTTCAAATGTTTCATTAACAGATGAGGTAACAGTAGCTAAATATTTATATTGTACATTTCACATTTATCACAACATACCCTTCTTTTTCCAGAAAAAAAGTCTCTGTTAGGGGCTAGGACAGACAGCATCCAATTTATTTGTTTCTCTTGGTGAATTATCTTCCTTTGAAGAGAGTGATGGAGCCAAGTGGGCCCCTCTGCAGGGAAAAGGATGCAGTATCTTCATTTGAGAGCTACTGGGTGTGCTTAAGGGGGGGGGGGGTAGAAGCAAACAGCAAGGAGACATGAGCATGCAGTTCAGGCTCAGGAGATAGCCAAGAGCAGCAGGAGAAGCTAGAAACAAGCCCCAGTGACAATGGAAAAAAAACTCACAAGGGACCAGAATGAACTTGCAGTCTGCTTCAAGCCCAAAAGCTACAGAGCTGACTGAAACCAAGACTGGAAGCAAGGACAAAGTGAGCAGCAGGAGATTTGTTTATAAACCCCTCCCCATGTCTAGTCTGTCTTTCCTCCCTCTCTTGTCTCTGTTTTAAGAGGTTTGTCTCATGTAGGCTTTGTTCAAAGAAAACCTGAGGTTTAAGTTTAAAAGCTCTTTGAGGGAAGAGGTCTGGACAGACCTACCTCAAAGCTCTGGTCAGAGATTTATTTTTTTTTTTTTTTTAAACAGAAGTATTTTGGTGTTTTACTTAGTTATGATAAATGCTTCGCTACTACGTGCAGCATGTAAGTAGTGGCTTTGTCAAGCTGTACCTCGTAGAGAAGGGCGAGAGAGTGACAGCATCAAACTATGCACAAAGACAAAATTCGAGCTCAGAAGCAGCGGTGATGTCAGAAGCAATTCCTTCACCCTTGGATGTAAAGTCATCGTAAGACCCTGGTAAAAAGTATTTTGTAACTTTCCAGTCTTTCTCCACTTCTCCCATATTTCATCCGAACTAGGAGCTGCTCATCAAAACCTCTGGGCAGAGCCTCCTGCAAAGCATGCTATGAATGCTAGACTGAGTTGTTATACAATCAGCTGTAATGCCACTTGAGCAAGGCCAGAGGAAAGTGACCAAACATCTCTAAAACATGATGAGAAAAGAGGCATGATTGTCAGTACCAACAGGGAACCTACGACTAAACAGGATCCAGAAACAGCTGTAACTTTCTTTAACCTACTGCTCAAACCAAATCAGCAGGCACTGTGTTTCCTCTGCATCCTTTAAGTCTGCTCCACCCTCTCTGGAGAGGGCATGAGACGAATTACCCAGCACTCAGCAGGCACCAATTACAGAGGAAAGAGAACCACTGTATTGTCTATACACTGTCGTCACGCATCATCTGCCTGCAAACCGTCTTGCACCAGCCATTGTCACTGTGCTGTCCTCCCTGGCAGCCAGCTGCACAGTTTGAACAAGAGAGGGTGAAAGAACATAAGGAAGCCATTAGAGGTCAGGAGCAGTTGCCCAACATGACTCCAAAAGAAAGGGATGTGAGGAAATTTAACCGAATCACTCGTGAGCAACTGTCTGTCCGGTCAACATCTGCAGGCAGGCTGCAGCTGCGCCTGCTCTCAAGACGGACTAACCCAGTTCTCTAGAACAGCACAATATATGCATTCATTTAGTATACCTGCCCATTAAACGTGTCAAACATTAAAAAAAAAACAAAAACAACACTACTTTTGGTCTGTGAAAGAACGGCTATGAAGAGACAGTACTTGAGAAAAGAAAAACCAAGAGGAGGAACAATGCCTCACTATCGAACAACAAAGGGAGAGAGTTGTCTCCAGCTTCTAATTATAACACTATGCAAAACAACTTGAAGTGAATGTATTTGTGTTTATTTCGCATTGAACTTCCCAGTTGTGTGATGGGAAATTGAGGAGAATAAACACAGTAATAATAATGGGGCCAGACTGCAGCTGGCGTATGCATGGGTGCGTGGGAGGAAAAATACCAAGAGTGCCCACAGCCTATGTGCAAGCCCTGCCTGCACTCAGCAGGGTCTTCATCTTTGTGTCCTCAAAGACTTAATTAATTCCCCAGGACACAGAGGATGAGTAAGTCCCGATTCCACCAAGGAGCGACATAAGAACCATGCTTAACTGCCTGAAAGGGAACACCCTCCTGCCAACATCATCCCTCCCTGGTAAGTTACCTGGCTTTGAGATGTAGCATCCTTTTTAACAGGCATACTAGTTTGTGTCTATAAACAGCAAGTATTCAAGTAATAACATTTCCACCTGTTCTTTTTCAGTTTTCTCACAGTACAGAGGAAATTACAGATCAGTAAGGAAAGTCTTCAGAGGAGGAAAAGATATCTTCTTGAAGTGAACGATAAACATTTATCTAACAGTTCATCAAAAGGTACCTCAACTCTACGCTTTTCAGCGGGCGGAAGTCAAAGTGTAGATCAGCAGACTTTCCAAAATACACAATGGCTGCAAGATCAGAATGCCAACTATGCCTTCCTTATTCACTCATGCATATTATGATATAGACAAGTCCTTTTTGTGGTAAACAGACAGATACCTACCATTAAAGAGCAAGTTGTGCTGGAAAGTAATAACTAGCCGCATCCCAAAACCTATCAGTGTTATCAGGTCACTTAAACTTGCATTTATAAATATTTCTTTTTAAAATAAATGGCTTAATAAAAAAGGGGGGGGGGGGAGAGTATGTTCCTGGTATCAGCAGTGGTTGTCCAGGCAAGCCGAGGATTATGATTATTATAACCAGTTACGTGGACTTTAGAGAAGCAATAAAAGCATTCTTCCAAAGTAGGCTTTGGAACCATTGAAGAGATTAAATGAAGTAAGAACTTGCATCTCCGACAGGATTAATACCACAAGTTTATAAGCCAGTCTAGACACTTATTTAGAAGACTATACCATCTCTGAATGTTATCAGTTGCTATTGCAGCCTTTCACAGATTCACTGACACTCTCTGTAAAGTACCTAAAGACAACAAATGAAAGGCTCTCCTCAATAACATGGAGCTACTGGGGAAGAGGTTGAATATGGAAATGATGTGAAAAGCCTAGCTTCTCCTCTACATATAGGTTTGAATTACAGAGCCAGAGCCAGCTGCAGCTGAACAGGAAAATGCAACATTCGTGGAACAGCAGCTTGAAAAGGCAGGGGGGTGGGGAAGTCAAGTAGAAATGAGTGTGCTGTAAACATTAACACTTGAAGAAATTGGGGGGAAAAGGGAAAATTAAAATCTTTTACTTTACAAAACTTTTAAGTCTCAGCTTTTGTTCTATATCCCACTGTTGCACATGAAATAGCGTGCAATCCCAGGTGTGGAACGGCATAGGTAACAAAACAGGTATGAATTAGGAATTAAGTTAAACGACTGAGCACCAGACATCAGATCATTTTCCAATCCAGACTCTCTGATCTTTTTCACCCATCCAAACCCCCCATACTTTTACTTTAGGAATAAGCAGAATAATTTGTCTCTCATTCTAGAAGCAAAGCAAGCTAAAGCAGGGTTTCCTATTTGTGATTTAATGAAGAAGCAGTCCTACTCTCATCTTACAAACAGGTTTCACCTGGTCAGTCAGACCCTGCACTACCAGACTTGCTAGGCTTAGAACAAGTATTTTGGCTCAACTAAAATGCGAATTCAGGTCCTTTAGGAAGGTATGCGTTATAAGATTAATAGTTAATAATCCTGTCAACATTTATTTAAGCTAACCCATTGGAGCAGAAATTTACAGTTATTTCAGCTGCCTGTTGCTACAAACACACATTTCTCTTAATAAAGTGAAACACCTAAGCACATGCCTGCTTACTTCTAACAGGTGTTATACTACATATTACTAATAACAGAGAGGTTTCACTTGCAACATGACACAAATAGCGTGTAACCTCTCCTGTCAAAACCACCCTGTCAAATTCTGTATCTGCCATCGTTTACTTGGCATTCAGAGTACCTAGGGCAGGTTTTTCAGAAGTGTTCAGTGATGGCTTGACCCTGCTAGTCGAGTAAGTTTGATGAGAACTAACACCTTCTGGAAAAGGCTCACATAAAACTAGTCCACACATACCAAACGTGATTTGCTCTAGCGGGAAGATGCATTAGCATCTGCTGAATCTAGGATGTGGCCTTTTTAGATTGCCTACACTGAAACCATTTGTAGAACAAGACTGATTGTAGCACAAGCATGATGTAGTCAAGAAAGCAATCCATTGACTTCAAAAAGCTGGAAATTTTACTTCAGCTGTCTGGAGCAAGAGATTGTTTCCCAGTAATACTTAGGGGCTGTAACAACATCAGAGAAAATGCTCACACCTCTGCCTGATACAGCAAAAGCCAAGACAAATTTTATATTTTTAAGAAAACTTCCTCCATGTCTTCCATCTTATTTCAGTCACTAAGTACATAGCTAGCACTGTAATTAAATAGCTAAGCAATACAAATACATGTATGCAAATCATACGGATAGGTTTCGTTCCTATTCAGATCGAAACAAATTAAGCCTCTGAATACCTGTAGCCTTAAACAGCCTAGAGCCTACCCTTACTGCCACAGAAGAAAAGCCTGCAGTACCATCTGAACCCAGCATTAAAATACAGGCATAGCAGGGGTGGACAAAACAGGTAATGGGAATCAGCACATGTGCCAACACAGCATTAATACCCACCAAACCCAGCAATTAATTATTTCCTCTGTATCAGCCTTTTAATAGCTTTGCCATTACATTATCAACACACATGTATGATATGAAGTACTTACTCATTGTTTACTCAGAAAGCAGAGAAAGGCTTCCAGAATTCTTTTGTTTGTTTTCTAAAGTAAGAAGACATCATAGTTTACATTAAACCCCTTAACGCATGAAGTTAACCAGCTCAGGAAACCTAGTACAGGCAAGAAGTACATACGCTCCTCAGACAGGAGTGAAGAGGGAAATTTTTCTTTCTTTTAATAGGGCCACATTTACAAATCACTCACAAATAACTGGCTGAAATTCCAGTATCACAAAAAGAAAAAATAAGTCTGCCTAGCAAAGCTAAAAAACAAGCCCAAAGCCCTACAGATCCAAAAATTCTCCTTTTACTTAAAAACAAACTTAAAAAGGCAAAGACAGACAGGCAGACTGACTTACCTACCTCTAACAACTTACTCTTACCTTCCCTCCTCCTCAGGCAGGACAGGCATCTTTTATAGTTCATGTTAAAAGGCTTGTTAGAGGAAGCAGGGTCACCTGGCCCCAGTGGTGGGGCTGGTAATGAAGCCCAGCTGCATCCTCCCAGGCTCTGCGGGGCCGACGGGGAGCCGCACGCTCTGGAGAGCAGGCTGACATTTCCCTGCAGAACTAGCTTGCGCTTTGTGTAGCCGCTTAAATCAGTGAAAGTGAGGTAAAAGCAGATGGAAAAAGCCATCTTCTTTGGTGTGGTTTTGTTTTGTACCCATACTGCCATAAAAAGTCTGTGTAAGAGGGAGGGCCAGCAGAGAAAGGGTTTTTTAAAGGGTTTTCCTCAGGTTTCTATGGCGTCAGTAGGTGGCTTTGCTGATAGGCCACAGCCCCGTGGTTTTTAACAGGATCGTTGTTACTTGCCTCCCAGAAGAGGAAGTGAAATTGCTCTGAGTTTGTTTATTGGGCAAAACTGGGCATCTTATTCTGCTGCACCTTCTAAGCAGATGTGTTTGAATGAAAACCAGCAGCAAGAAGTAACAGGCAAAACAATAAAAAGTGTGTAATAGGCAAGAAAAAAACCTTCACATTTCTCTAGCCTCCGAACATCGCGGGAATGCCAGGAGACCTTTTAAGTAATAGCAAACATTATGAAATGGAAGAGGACATAAAAGAAAATGTTAATACCTCAGGAGTACTCCGGTCCTTCCTAACTTTCCGCACTAGGGCAAGAACTTCATGTATACTTGGGCATCCAGAATCTTATAAAATATTTTCTTTGCATATGCCAAGACTTTATCTGTTCATTTTAGCTTGGACCTGCAGGAACGCTTGCAAAATGAAATTGGAAAAGGGAAACAGGAGTGGAAATACACAGCTAAATTCTCCACTTTATGTGGTTAAGAAGAATACAGATTACTATTGGTGGAAAAAGAAACCAACCGCCCTCCTTTTCCCAAATAGTAAAATACGTTTTTGGCCAGAGAAACAATGTAAATTAGTCTACACATATTATTTATCAAATGCTGTCAATTCACACGGTCCTTGTACTCTCTAGAGGGCCTCACAGTTTAAAGCCCAAATCCTGAAAGGAGATCTGCGTAGGGGAGCCCCTGCCTTAACGCTGACTTCCAGCCACAGCAGGTCCCTGTGTGGACACAGAGCATCACGTTACAAGACAGGGACCCAACTGATGTTAATTGTACCAGGTAGCTACTAATTACGTTGATACACAAACCGGGGGAAATTGCCAGACAGACTGCTTGGGGAGTCGTCCCCTGGACCAAAAGTCAGCGTGCAGCACTCTCAGCAAAGTAACCCTTCCCAGCAGAGTTTCTTCATTTGCTAATTTCATTCATTATGCCAAGAGTGAGTTTGTTTGACTTCTCTGGGAAACGGGCTTGCACTTCTGAAGCAGACAAAAACACTGCAAGGAGACACCGCACTTTTCAAACATGAATTATGTTCTTGGTGCTGGGCAAGCGAGAAGATAAAATATGCATTCATGCCGAAACTGTGGGTTTGAGTTCTTTTATCTGAGACATAAAAAGAAGGTCTCCCTGGAGTAACTCATTGACCTGAAGTGCTTGTTGATAGCGGCCTTAAAACCTGAGAAGGCTCGCTGGCCAGATTAGCAGAACTACATGACAATTGGTGTTTGAACTAAACACTGTACTCACGAGTACAAGGTTTGTTGCTGTTTTATTCGTAGCAGTATATTTTTTACAAGACAAGATAAAAATGAGTACCACTTGTAGAAAATGGAAGAGACGGCTTCTCTAACTGCGCCAAACGGGTGGGTGAATACTGACTTCTCCTAAGGCTCTGTCAAAGACCAACGGCTTACTAGGATATGAGTAACATTGGATGACTGCCAGTCTTTAACCTGTGCTAAAAGCTTTTCACAGCGTACACCAGCCTTCAGCCTCATGTTCCCTGCTCAGTACAAGCCAAGTGTAAACGATACGCTTTACTGAAATATGTCTTTACTTCTAAATAACTCTGAAGTCACAGTAATTTGAATTAATTAATAGGTAGAGTACCTCTGTGCAGATCTGGGACAATCTCTGTGTGGTCAGTCAGACCAAAGATGTGTGTACTGCCACAAAACTTGAGGGCTGATCTCTGCTATCACAAAGGTTTATGAATAGGTTTCCAAGCAGAGAGAGGGAGAGAAAGAAGAGTTCAAGGTTCCTGGTACACAGTTGCTCATCGTTGTTTATGTACTGAATTAGATAACATGCATTTTCACATCCCATTTAACTGAATGTATTCAAACATGGTAACTTGAAAGCTAAATATTCAGAAGACTTTGAGCAACCGCAACTATTGCATTTTTTTTTTGTCAAGTGCTAAGGTAAAAAACATGTTTGCTGTTCCAAATAAGGATTTTCTTTCTCCCTGTTATCAGTCTTAAAATTGCTACTTAGAACCCAAACAAATATGGCTTTGACACCCCTATGTTGTTTTTACAAGCAGAGTTCTTGAAATGAAGTTGTATGTCTGTGTGTGTAACTGATTGATTGATTCCGCAGTTTTGCTACCATCATAACCTTGTGTTCTGTAACTCACGGACCGTTTTGTCCTTTGGGCTCTTTGAAGCTTACATTGTAAGGCTGCTGCCAGATTTGTCAGTAAGTAAATCAGTAAAATTAGATAAGCTCCCCTTTGATTGATGAAGGTGTTGAAGATTATCTTGCTGTGGTATGCAATGGCTCAATGACTTTTTACTCGTTTTGAAACAAACACCACCAAAAAAATGTGTAAAGAATTTCTTCTCTGTTACACAGTCCTGCAGTAGATGGAGGCGCTGCCACCAGAGTGGGCCACCGTATGCTGCCTTCCTATAGCCCTGCGTGTTCCTCAGCTGCATATTCCGGCATGGCATTTTGTTTCCCAGAGGGACCCATACCATCAATACAAACGCTGAACTCCATTTAACCTTCCATTTCCAAGCTTATGTTTCTATTTTAATTACCTCTCCAGCCTTGTGCTTAAAAAAACTTTTATATGTTATATATTTGTTATATTTGTATGTGAATGTGATATACCGGGGTTTTTTTGACCTTTTATGCCAGGTATCCAACTATTATATTCTTTAAGAAGTTTTTCATATATGTTTTGATGTGAAACTAGAGATACAGATGTGACGGGATTAATAACAGGATCCAGATCTGTGACTAAGTCTGACCCAAGGCAGGGCAGCAGTTTGAAGTTACTGTTGTTCTGTGGCCCATGTAAAATGAGCCTGCAGATTTGTTTTATTTCTCGGTAGACAGAAAGCTGTACATTGGTGATGAGGTAAGCCAGAGAATGAAGGCACATATAGCCTGAACTGCATTCATGGCCAGGCTGACTGGCAGCGATGGGGCATGAGGAAAGGTCTTTGGTCTCCCATGCTGTGACTCCTTACGCAGGCTCTCTGCTTCACAAACACTCAGTCTGGAGCTTTCCCAGTAGACGATACCTATTTTACTTTAATACCCACTTCAGTCACCTCCCACTTAAGGGTGACTTGTATTTGCACTGTATAAAGACTGGTGCCCTTATTTTTACTCCAGCCTTCAAAATAAGAACTGCCTGTCTCAGAGCCACTTGACTCCATTAAGACCTGAATAATAGCAGGATGATTAGTAGATGTGATACTAGTACAGTCTCAGTTTCATCCAGAAGAATAAATAGAGCTAGTTGTTTGGGAAAAGAAGAATTCCAGTGGGAATAAAGACAAATATTGTGACATTTTTCTTTGAAAATGTAGCGTTCAGAAATAGAAGATGCACGCATCTTGGGGAATTTTTTCATTTTGTGACATACTGCAAACTTAAGTGGTTAGCGGGCAGAAAAGCCAAGTGAGCTGGATGAATATCCAAACAGAGAAACCTGGCTAAAGGGAACAAATAATGCTGGAATGGTGATGAAACATGTTTTCAAGTAAACATCATAATAAGGCAATGGGAGGGGTACCATTCCCCACAAAAATGGCAGTGGTGAACAGAGAAATGCTCAAAAGCGTTGCCTTTAACTAAAGGATTCAGTAGCTTTTTGGACAGCGAAATGTAGGGAAAGCATCCCCCGGCAACCAGTGATCTAACACACATACCACACTCCCGTTCTTGAGGGATTCCCAGCTGTAGTCACCTACCGCGCACCTACGCCCCGACACAGTCATCTAGCAGGCATGTGTGACTGAAGCCATTCACTTTAAGAAATCAGAGAGATGTTTTCCAATGAGGAAAGGAGATCATCTCTGGAGAAATCTAAATTTCAATTATTCGGTTTATTATATAAGTACATTAAACATAGCGGGCGTCTTCTGATCAGCCTTCATACAGTATCTGCCTTTCTTGGAGAATTGCCACAGCAAACTCGGCCTGTGGAACAGCGTGGGAGCTTGCGCAGCCACAAAACCCTGCTGCCGCCCACCTGTCTGCAAACTGAAATGTGCTGGGGGCAGCAGAAAGGAAAACCTGAAGAGCTCAGCGCTATGGGGCCAAGGAAAACTGGAGCTCACCTCTGCAGGGATGGAGAGTTCTTGCCTCCCCTGCGAGCAGCCTAGGAGGAATCTGCTTTCGGCCTTTACGTGGATTTTGGTCCCTTTCCCTCATCTTCAGAGCCCCGAGGGGGCTGCAGGTGCTAAAGTCACAGCAGTGAGACGTTTTGTGGACAGGCACCTAAGGAAGAGACAGAGACTGTCTTTGAATAAGCCCTGACATCCACTGCCTGACTGCTGCGGGCTGACACATAGAATGGGACCAAGAAAAAAAGGTCTCAGTTACCTGTCCTGAGGCCCTGACCCGTACTACATTGGCATTGAGGCAGCACGTGTCCTGCTCCTAGCCACTTGAAATGGGGCTGGTCTAGTTGCTTCTCAGAAGTGTGTTTTCCATTAAGCAACTCTAGACAAGTTTTTCAGTCAATAAAGGTGACGTGTGGAAAGACAAGTAAGAAAATTTAGAAAAGACGAGATCGAGACATTTCATATTTTAAAGAAATCTACACAATGGAAATAACTGCAATTTAAATGACAGTACACTTTTTTCCCTTAGCAGTACCATTTTTGTCACTGGAAAAAAATAATCCTCTCAGCTTATTATTACTGCGGTCAAAACCAGCAGCATCCAGAAAGCAAATGTTTTCAATGATAATCTAACAAAAATAACAACTGGTTCTCTGGCGTGTTATTTGTTTGAATTGTATGGTCTCTCTAACTTGGACTGCGAGCTCCTTGCGGAGCGCTGGCGGCACTTGCAACCGCGACGAAACAAGATCCATTCTCACCCGGGACAAGTGAAGCTCCTCTGTGCTGTCCTGCTCCTTTAGGGCTTGTAGCACTGCAGACCCAGAGCATGCCACAAATACCCCTCCTTCGCTGGCCTGCACTCCCTTGCAGATTTTGACTGACTCGGTAACATCATGAATTCTACTGGACTTCAGTCACCTTGCCCAAAAAGACGAAGAACAGCAAGAGAGAGGCACATCCTAGCTGAATTCAGTTCAAGTTTCAGCACGCCTCTTCTGTCCCCAAGTCTGTTTGCCCCCTTAGAATGTCAAGGAAAAAGAAACAATATATAATCTAATATTTTTAATTTTATGTACAGGAATATAACGTTATGGCAACTTTGTACATGAAATACATTATTTAAACATGAAAATCAGCTAGGTAAGAATTTACATTAGCAATGAAACTGCTTCATCTGCAGCCCAGTTAATACTTAGTTTAGATCTGTAATTTATTGGGAAGATATTTTAATAGTTTACAATCATAGAAACATAAACATTTAAAACAAGACTCTATAAAATAATTTACAGGAACCCTACCATCTACACTGAGAGAAAGGGTGTAGGTCTGTGAGTTTTGTGTGTGGATAACAAGGTGGACGGATGATGTATCTCAGCCTTTTAAGTATAAAATAATTTAGAAGCAGTTCATGCAATATGGAAGCAAAGGAGTGCCAATCCCTTCGAGGTTTCCTGCTACCTTGGACATCTACTGAGCATCACATGTGGGTCACCGGACACACGATAACAGCGTTGCCAGATGCTACCAGAGAGCACCAGCCTCAGTTCCTCCAATTACTTATGTAAACATAAATATACAAGCTGATATCTTTTCTACACAGTACAAATACAGGTCACAACTTCTCAGCTGTGCAAGTAGTCAATCTGTATACTTGGAAGTAGCATAGTGTTCAGACGGGAGTTCCATATATTTCTATGTACAGGGGCACTAACAGAACTTCCTCGTTTTCACCAATTTGCTCTGATATTTCACGGAGTGCCCGCCGTGCCCGATCACATAAACGTCCAGCAGGTAGGACTTGCCAGGTTGCAGGCCTCTGATTGTCTCTGTGGTCACTGCTTTCTGGATGTTCTGGCTGTGGAAGTATTTACAGAGAACCTTTTCCGATTTCTTCCTCGTATCCGGACCCAAGCACTGGTTCTGCTCTCTTTTCTTCTGCTCTTCATTGTAATTGTCATCCACTTCCCTTTTGTAGATGCAGAATTTGTTTCTCTCCTGCGTGCCCAGCCACGCCACCGTGACCGAAGAACACGTGCGGAGTTTGTCAAAAGCTTTGATTCGTGTATCTTCAGGAAGAGAAGGAAACGACTGCTTGTTAGGCCTTGTCGTAGCCAGGATCTTCAGCATAGAAGCACCTTTTTTGCTTCCTTTCAGCCTAATGAGGTATTTAGCTTTTGCTTTTCCCCGAAGCTGGAACTGCCGCACACCCTCCACGTTTTGAGACAAGAGAAGTTTTCCATCTCTTCTCACTTGGATCTGAACAGCATCCAGGCACGAATGAATGGAGAAGGTGACTTTTTGGTGAGATGAAACGGGAGCAAACCGTAGAAATTTGGCTCCCTTTCTCTTGATGAACACATCTGTAACTTTGCCGTCCTTCAGTTCGACTGTTTTCTGTTTAGCCTCCTCCTTCGTTCTGGCAAAGGTGCCAACATACGCGGTGCTCATGTTAGTGTTGGTATTTACCGCAAACATGTCAAAGTAGTACTGCGTATCGGGCTTCAGGTCAGACACTGTGAAGATGTTCTTGTTCCCGATACAAACTTTATGCAGGTCAACTCTCGGCTTTGAGGGCGTTTGGCGCCCAAACTTTGATGATGATTTCAGGAAACCACGTTCTTTGCCAGAGTTGTTGTCCGAGGGAAAGCCAAAATGGGCAAAGTCAAATGGACTGAAATCCAGACCTGGTTTTGGAGCCATCATGAAGGCATCATCAGAACTGAGCTTGGCTTCAACAGCACAGAGGCTTTTGAAATTGTGTTCTTTATTGATGACTATGCAATACTGAATTGGCTGCTTTAGTAAGGAGGCGGTGGGACTTGGTTTCCACGCCAGCGTCACTGTTGTACGTCCCAGAGAAGTGACATCGATTCTGGGATCGTAAGGTAATTCAGGATAAGGTTGGTCTGACTCTGGAGTAGTGGTTGCGTACACTTTGAAATGTGTATCTTTCTCTGTCGACAGCAGATCTAGTTGGTACAAACCAGATGGGGAACTAGAGGACACAAAGTACTCAACATCATTGCCTTTGTAAGAGAACAGCTCGGTGCCTTCCTCATTAGTAATCTGCTGTTTCTGTTGCTCAAGAGGTTCCGGTTCACCTAGATTACAAGCAAAGAAAAACATTTGTACAGACACAATCTGCGAATATGAGAAAATAAAACTCTTAACAGATTCTTCTACATAAAATACAAAAGTGAGATGAAAAAGAAAGGTTTTATCTTCTGAGGAAGATGTAATCAATACTTCTGTCAAATCAGAGAGGCAAATTGGTTTGGCATTCAGGTTAAAACCAAACGCAATAGAAATTGCACCTGACCAGTATTGATGGAGTCTCGTGAATGGTAGCTAATACCTTCCACTAGCGTGCTTCAAGAACCCAACTTGCAGATGCCATACAGTTCCCCAGGGGGAACTGACTCTGCTGCCTGTTTCTGGACCTGGGCCCTTAGCTTCAGCCCTCGGAGTTATGCTAAAATTTTGTGCCTAAATACAGTGGGGGCCAAAGCTGTGCATACCATACAATGTGTGTGTGACATTTTAGCACTTGTGTGAGAGGCTCTGGAAGCCAAAGACCTTTTCTCTCTCGAGTAGCAGTTATATGGCTATTTCCAAATAAGCTCCATGTCTACAGATGAGTCCCCTCAAAGGGGCAAGCTTGGCCCTGCTGCAATGCCAGCCCTGTCTCTCCAGTTCTTATCTTGTGTACGCAGCTCACAGCAAAGCCCCCGTGAAACTGAGTTGCTCTGGGCAAACACAGTTTGTTGTGGCAGCATCCAGTGCACTCTCTAACTACAACCTCAGCTTTTACTTTTACTTTCTTACAGCCCTATTGCTTGTCATTTTGCTACCTGCTGCCAGTTTCCTGCACAACGGCAGGACTGGGGCTGAAGATCCAAACAGCAGGAGATCATAAAGATGGGCCTGCTGTGAGACTCAGTGTCACACTGAGACCAGTTTGAGGGGCTTCAAATCCAGGAGAAAAGCAGGTCTCTGAGGTGCAAGGGAAGTTGTCGATGGTTTGTTACCTGAACTTTCTCCACTGGCTTCCTCCGGGAGCTCTTGCACACTCAGTTTCCACTCCAGAGGGGCATCGCATGGTGTCACTGTCACTGCTAAGGGAGTGTTGTCCTCTTCAACCACAAAGAAGTACCTAGGGGAAGGTTAACAGACCCACACGTCAGTAAATCCTGATGGCAGCCAACCGGCAGGGACTGACTTGACACTATCAAGGTTGATCTTGGTGGAGCAACAGAGACAAAAGCGTTACTTACAGGCAAGCGTGTGCAGAGGGAATACGGAAAGGCCGCTGGGCGAGAGCTAGGGAGGTGAGGGGAGTCCCCCCCCCCCTAAAACGGTGCTGCAGAGTTCACACTTTGCTTGCCAAGACACGGCAGAGGGGTTTCTGGCCGCCTGCCCTCCCCTCCGTCAGCTTCCCTTTTCACCCCTACACTAACTATATACAGCATAAATGGTCACAAAGGTATAAATGAGGGAAACGGGATCTTTCTGGAATTCAGGGATATGCTCTTCAAAGCAGGACGCTCATTTTATGCTATGTCCAGGTGAGTGCTCTAGAAGCACATACAGATACACACACCTTCAGCTGTCCTCCCGCATCCCTCCAAGCACTATGCGTCATTTATTGTAAAGTGTTTCTCACTGTGGAAGGCTGAAGGAGGTGTAAGCTATGAAGAGGAAGGTGGCAATGCTAGTTTTCCCTGAACTCTCTGGAGCCTCAGGTTCTTCCCCAGTCTAACCTTGGTATTTTCTGACCCACAGGGTCGAGTTTGGGAAGTGGGGAGTTCAGACCAGACTGGCTTACGCTGCTTCTTTAAAGCACAATATGAAATAATGAAGAGAGACAAGTGTGGTGGGGTAAGCCTGTAGTTTCTAATTTCCTTCCCGCTCCCTTTGCTTCCAGGCACGGTTTGTGGCCCCACTTCAGGGAACTTCTGCGGTCTGTGGGAGCTCTGGGTTTATCCCAGAAATCAAGTAAATTGGATAGACCCTCAGCTGGGGAGGCCAGATTGGGATGGAAACTCTCATAGTTAGTTACTTCACCAGACAGAACACTGGCAATTGAATTTTTCTGGTTTAGATCCAATTTTTATTTAAAAACACCCAGCAAATAAAGCTAGTATCTTCAAAGTACAACTTCCTCACTTGAGCCAGACAGAAATACCTTTTAGGGGTGTCTCGGAAGAGGTAGCTGCTAATTTCGGCTCCATCTGGGATGACTGATGAATCGTGAAAAAACGCTTTGTCCCGGATCTGCATTTGGAAGAGTTCCTCATCTCTGGTAGGTAACTTCTGGGGCCTGGAGCTGAGCGGCAGCAGCAGCAGCAGCGGGCAGCACAGCAGGAGCATCCTACAGCAACGAGAGGGAGTCCCACCTGAGGAGGGCTGCACCACACGCAGCAGGAGCAGCTGCCAGCTTGTCCCACGCTAGTGGGCAAGACTGTGGTGAAGGACTGGTTTATTCGTGACCCGCGGTGGCTGACTCGGCTAGCTGCAAACTTGCGTGGCTCTTGTGGGCTGATTTACTGCTGAAACACGGGCATACCTATAACAACGTCTCATGCATTTCATGTTTTGCAGGCACCTTCACTGTACTGCCGTACAAGCACTAGGAATACGTATTATAAGGACTAAGCTTGCATCGTCACAGTGCTTGGAAAAAGTATGTAAATAAGGGTTGTTTTCCATCTTGAACTGTAATTGAAAGCAAGCCCGCACACTGGTTGCAAATTGGTATCTCTCCTTCTTATTAACAAAGAGCAAAAGCCGTCCACATACTTTGGTAGAGCTACAGTTTGATGTTTTGCCATAGCAGAAACAGAGCTCGCTGGACGTGGGAGCTAGAGTATGCACAGAGCAGATGGAGGGTACATCACTTTCCTTCAGAGATTCTGGTTGGGCTTCTAACAATCCTTTGAAAAATAAATATTTCCAGTGAAATTGTTCTGTATAAAAATAGTGAATTAGGAAAACACGTGACATAAACCCACACATATTCAAGGCACATTGGTATTAGCATGTAATTCAGCAGGGCTTAATCCTCAAGCCTGATGGGAATTGTAAAACACAAAAGCAGAGAATCCCTTACAAATTAGGCATAATAATTCATAATCTCAGCCTTTCATTATTATGTCTACAACTAGGTCAGTAATGACTACCCATTATATATACCCAAATATACAGTGGGACAGACTGGAAATCTCCTTTCCGTACAGTAGATGATCTCATATGTAATGGCTCTGGTATGGGGGGGGTTACAGGGGGGGAAACAAAGCCCATTTCTGGTACGAATATAGTGAGTTCAAATTGCTAAATGACGACATTTTTTAAAATTAGAAAGAGGAGGTTTAAGCCATTACCTAAACTGGGTTAGCCACTGGCTTTAGGGAGAAGCATGACAAAAATCTGAGCTGGCAGGAACAGTTTTTATCTTGTTGTTACTTGGCTGAATGTGCGGTCATGCACCGCTCCTTGTACTGCACTGTAACTATGGCTTTGTAACAAACTCTTTCTTTTTACCTTTAAGATCAAATCTGCTGTTAAGATTGGGGTTTTTTTCCCCTCCACTTGACCTTTCCCTAATATTTTATGTAAAAATTGCAAACATAAAGCTCCTCCAGAAGTGGCATGATGTAGTCTAAGCCATAAGAAAATTGCTCTTCCCCTTCAAGCACTTTATGAAAATATAAACAGGCGCCCCTGAGGGAAGCCACAGCAGCCTCCTCCTTCCCCCTCCCACAGCTTTACCTTCCAAAAACCCCAAAGGAGCCACTGGAGGCCGGTGTGGTCACGGCGCGGGACCCTCCTCCTCCCTAGCCCACCCTCTCTGACCCTCTGGGAGCTTTCAGCAAGACTCCACTCCCCAGCGGCCCCAAAATCCCCGCATGCCCCTTCCCGCCCTCCTCTTCACAGAGGCAAGTGGCCAGCAGCCTGCCAGCCTCTGCCCCTCTCCTCATCACCACGTCCTTGCCGAAGCTTGCTGTGGGCGCCGGCATCCCAAATGTGGGAATTTGTGTCCGCCCTGCTCCCAGTACAGCTAAGCATAGCCGTCCACGTGTACGACAGCAGGTCTCCTGACACAGGCAAGGCCTGCAGAGGGCTATTTTCACCCTCATGTTGCTTCCTCTGCCTCTAACATCATTGTTATTTTACCTCAGCTCATTCCCGCTCCGCTGTCTACTGTTTTCTCCCACTCCTGCTGTCCAGCTCCGTCCCTGTCCTTCATCTCTCTATTTTCCCACTGAAACTGGTGATGCAAGAAGGAAGAGAAAATACGTAGCAAACCTCGAAGTATCTGTAAGCCACAAGTGACGCGTACTGAAAACTTCCTCGCCAGGGTGCAATTTTATCTTTGCCTCCTTTCACTCGTGCCTTCCCCCACACCAAGGGCTGCTACGCCTTCCTTGGCTTTCTCCCTCCCCGGCCCACCGCATATTCCTGTATTTGCAGCCAGATCCTCCCCTTCCTGAGTGGAAAACCACAGGAAAGATGAAAGCGAATGCTTGAGGTTCACCTGGCAGAGCTTCCCCTGCGGTCATGTCCCAGCTGGGCATGGAGACCGTGGAGGAGCCCCATGCCCCCTGCAAGCAAGCGGCAAGCATGCCAGGGAGCCTGGCCATGAGCTAGCCGGTCGATGGCCCTGCCATCTTGCAGGGAAGCCCTGCCTGTGCCGAGGCTGCCAAAAGTTATTTTGCAGTTAGAGAAGGCTACAACCTTATTTATTTGGCGATAACCTGGTGACAGCAACACAGAGCCAGGGCCCATTTGCAGGGCTTGTAATGCTTCATCTCTGGCGCTCACAGGTCTCAAATTGTGCGCTTTGTTATTGTTTGGGATGTCTTAATAACACGTTACTGCAGTGCTCTGCCCCACAGAAGGGAAAGGAGTAAAGGGCTTTACCTAAGACATGCAATTGCTACTTACAGTTAAATACTGATTTAGCTTTCCCAGTGTTTGCCAAAATTTATCCCAACCAGGTCCTGTCTCAGCTTTTGATGACAACAGACATATTTCCTCGCATTCAGACTGAAGTGTTGATACTTATCAGCAAAGTTAATGACATTTGACCTTTTGGAGCAAAGATCGTCCATCAAAATACTTGCTGACTTGAGTCACCGAAGTCAGCAGAAACCTCCTCTCACAGAAAGCAGGATGAGTTTTGTGTGCTCTAACACGCTGTTTATTGATTTTTCAAGTATTATCGTTGGCCAACAGGGAAGAAATGCTTTCCAACTTAATCACAACAGTTAGAGCAGATTATTTGGTTAGGTAAGAAACTCTGACGCTTTCTGCAGACAGCATCCTCCACATGAACCCCTTGAAATTGCAATCTCGTATATTCCCATAGTCAGTTCCAGTGCAATGTAACCGCTATTAAAATAAACATTTTTGATTACAGGACTACCCAGGCTAAGCTTCACTTCTTAAATAATTTCACTAGCTAATTCACTTAAAAAACTCCTGTAGACAGCGTTTCTGTCCCTGTTAACAACCACAGTGTGGCGACAAGGTACAGATTTGTCTCGGATTTCTTTAATTGTAAAAGCCTTTTGGCTTAAAAATAACTACAAAAGACACATTACGGTTAGCTCTGTGATCCCTGCCCAGCCTGGGCAGGCAGCACCGGCCCATCCCATACATGAAACATGTTGCAAAGTTGCCAACTGTTACTGAAAAAGAAAAGTTTTATAGTCTTTGTTCATTTACAAGAGAATAGGATTTTGAACGCTTTCATTTTCACATATCCAATTTTCATGCATGACACTTCCAAAAGCGGGACACCTCAACAGCAAAGAGGCATCCAAAACTCACTCACAGTTTTTGGAAACCGTGCTGTCAGTGTTATACCACCCTTTCACACCAGTTAATAAACAGATTTTATTTTTTGCAGTGCACTCATTATAATTTGGCAGAGTTTTAAGCTAAGCCCTCCAACGTTTACTCACGCAAAACATGAAGAGGAAAGCAAAAAAAGCATTTAGTTGTCCCCTGTTTCTTTCTGGGCAAGCTCACCGCTGGGCAATGACTTTGAGAGAGTCCCTCAGAAAATGCAGTTGCTAGATGCGAGCACGTGAATTCGTGCTCTCCCACCCAACCCTCGGAAACTTCCACCAAACAATTTTCTTGTCTCGGTGTGCCGTGCTCCGAGCCGGTTTCATTTTTAGAAGCCAGGTACGAGCTGAGGCCTAAGCACTGCGCTGTAAAGCCATACAAATTACGTGAAATATGTTGTGCGGTTGCTTATTCTCCAGACTGTGCCACCTCCTAAATGCCTTTTATTCCCTTTTCTACAAGTTTGTCTTGTTTTCTTTTCTTTTAAACTCTGAGTCAATATTGTATTGATATATTCCTGCTGACTGGAGGGATTTGCCTGCTGTTTATCACTGAATTTAAGAGAGCGCCAAAATAAACAGTCCTAAGTGAAATAATAAGCACAGTTTTCCTTCTCCAGGATTGCAAAAGTGCCCTCTAATGGCCCATCTTTACCTCTCGCTTTTTCCTCAAACTCTCTCTAAACCTAGCCTTAAACTCGAGCGCAAAGGCAAGCCTCCCCGTCAGTTTACTGAGGCTGGCTGCGGGGCAAGGAGCGGGGGCCGAGCGGCGGCTATGGGACAAAGCTGGCACCCCTGATCCCAGGAGGTCGCACCCTGGCACAGGGGAAAGGGACCGGGACACCAACCTTCCCTTCCCGGCATTGCTAGAGGGGGAGGGGGATCCCACGCAGCGACCACCAGCACGGCACGAAATGAAAGGTAAAAACCTGCCACGGCTTGGAGGGCCCAGGATGGCACACGCCAACACCACCGGCTTTAGACCAGCAACAAGAGCAACACTGAAAAACGCCCTTGGGAAAATACGACTTGCTTGTACATTCTTTCATTTCCAACAGAAAGGGAAAAATAAGTTTTCTTTTTTTCTTCCTTTTCTCTTTTTTCCCCCCCCTTCTCTTTTCCCTCCCTGCAGACTGACCCACTTCGGGGAGCCGGGCTGTGAGCGGGGAGCATCCAGGGGCTCTCCATCTCCTCCCGGCTAGGGCTGCGCCCGGCCCACCTTCCAGCTGGACGGGGCCACCCAGTTTTGCCCGCTGGCCACCGAGCCTGGGCAGGCTGAGCGATGCTGGTTTTCTTTTATTTTAACCTGGCAGGCGGCGGCCCTGTCCCCAGGTGAGCAGCTCCTGGCTGCACAAACACTCTGACAACAACAGCCACACCTCAGGAGAGGTTTACTTAATGAACCTATATGTATTTAAATAGATCAACAGATGAAAAATGCATGCTGTACATTTGGAGTGGGATATAAATTATTTTAAACACCTCAAAATTTACCACTTTGCCAGAGGTTTGGCTTTTTTTGTTCCTTCAGGAAGTATAAATAAACAAAAGCATCAGTCTGGCCATTTTATAAATTTGAGCTATAAGCACATACGTGAAAATTATCATTAAATCGGATCATAGGTTTTATGATGATTACAATTCATTCCTATCTTTTTAATGATTTCCACTCGGGCGGTGAGCCTCACCTGACCTTTCCAAAATCCCACGTACAGAAGCCCTCTGTCCAGCCATTAAGACCTTTGCGTAACAACCTTCATCTATATGAAAGGCCTGCAAATATCTAGGTAAACTGCAATTATAAGCAGAAATGGAGAGGATAATGGGATTTGCAACCAGCTTAGGTTCCAAGTCGGGGGACAAATCATCCGGAGCTGCAGCAGCACCTCGCGGGCTCTTCCTGCAGGCTGCGCACCCTCAACCAAAGCCAGAAACAGGCGGCCTCAGGGGCAGATAAAATCACCCCATTTTTGATTTTGCCCATCAGGCCTACAGTATTTTCTGTCTGCCCTAAGCAAGCTGTTTTCTTCCAGCAAAAGCACAGCGGTTGCGCAGGGTGTACCCCACAAGGTATCAGAAGCTCCCCGTTTACATCCCATCACAGAAATCCCACCCAGCGAGCCGAGAATCCATTTTGTTTGGCTGTTTGGGATCAAAGCAGTTGCGTACTCCTGTTCGGACTTCGTTGGGCATTTATTTCACACACAGACACGCACTCAGGACGGCGCCATGTCACCGAATATACCTACACTCCGTAAAAAGGGAGCGAGAGTATGAGATTCACCATGTGCGGTGCCAGTACTCTCCACAAGTCATCTTCAAGTGCCTGGATCCATGGAAATCATTTGCTTTACTTCCCAACTGTCTGCAGGTCACAGAGACCTGTAAAGGATTTACAATAACAAAACAAAAAAGATCTGGATTTACCTGAAGCAAATGCATCTGGAATAAATAAACCCTAATGTTTAATTACAGAGAGTGCAAAGTGCATGACTGTAATTTAGTGAGGATAATTTCAAGGCACTGCCTGCCACAGTGCTTTTGTGTTGCATTTCTTCTCTTTTTATTGTATGGATGGTTAACTTTTTTCCCTCCTTATGTCCTATTTTTAAACCCTGGTGTGTTGATTTTTTTTTTTTTTGGTTGTTTACATTACCCATGCTGCATCTCGTAATAAGTCTGTAGATTTATTGACGTGATTTAAGTCCAGCTTTGGAAATAAAAGAGCACTGTGTGACAACTTTGACTTCTAGGAACACTGCAAGTAAAGAGGCTGTGAGCTTTTCCATTATACACTTCATTTCCAGAGATATATAACACAAATATATGCACCTCAGCATGCAGAGTTATCACCTCAGCAACAGAAGAATTTAAAAGCACCTACCAATTTCGACTGTAATACAATTAGTTATTTTTAACTTGCAAACAAGGGAAAATAATGCCTTTGAAATTTTAAGTATTTACTGGGAGCTGCTCAGTTTGTTTGTTTAGGGGGAGACCAGAGGGGCAAAGGGAAGGCCTGCCATTTAATACTTACTATTCCCTAAAGGATCTGGAAAACATTTGGTATGCTTTTCATTTGTGGTTATTTTTTTTTTTTTTAAAGTAGCACTCCTGAAAACTTGTTGTCTGGTCCGGCCTGGTGCCTGGGGAAAAGCACGGGCCGCGCCGAGCTGTGGGAGCCTCCCCAGGAACTCAGCCAGCCCCTCCGCCCGAGATGTGCACCGGCCCAAAGCCTTTCCCCACGGAACAGGGTGGGGACGAGGAACGCAGCCCCGGCAGGGACGCAGGGGTGTATCGCTGTCTCAGTGGATTTTAAAAAAATATTTTTGGGTAGCACCACAACCAGCTTGACATGGCAGCTCCCGTTGGCAGGACCAGCTGTAACTGGGAGGGCAGGAGCATTTGCAGACCTGTAATCCACGGATTAAAGCTCCCTAAGTACGCACGGACACGATGGACTATAATGGTGCCTTTGAGGCGTTTAGAGTCCACCGTGTCAATAATCTGTGGATTAACTGACCGCCTCTTGCAATTCCAATTCAACCCACGATTTTCCTTTGCTGAGAGTGTTGTGTTAGCAAAGCAAATCACAGTAGCATGGGGAAAAAAATCCAACTATGTAAAAATAAGAAGGTACGAAGAAATAAGGGTACATTTCCACCAAATCTTAACGAACAACAGTGGCAACGAACTAAAATTTAGGGGAGAGGTTAACTCCAAAGGGGTAACAC
Source organism: Nipponia nippon (assembly GCF_047370975.1). Lineage (NCBI taxonomy): Eukaryota > Metazoa > Chordata > Aves > Pelecaniformes > Threskiornithidae > Nipponia > Nipponia nippon. Next base: position 77,486,098 of record NW_028262380.1, on the reverse strand, counting down.
TATAAAATGCAGAGCTGTCTCAAATTAGACATGTTGAAAAGCAAACATACTCGGGGAGATATGGTATCAAAAATCAAATTTTTACATGGACTATTTTGTTTCTAAACTGAGCCTTATTTATTTTTCCACTTTTAGTGGAAACAGATTCAACTCTGATTACATCAAAATCACCATCCTGGAGCTGGTGGAAGCTGGGTGCTTCAAAAACCAGCTGAGCCAGGAGATGCCATTTGGGACACTTGAGGAAATGCCGAGTAGTTTTTCTTTTTTTAATCAGAGACCACATACCAACGTTTCTGTCCTTCACAGCCATCTCGACCCACGCGACTCAGCAGTGAGTGTCAAAACCAAACAAACAGCGACCTCTGCTACAATGCTCAGTTGTTCTCCCACACCTCTCCTTGCGAGGGGACGGCAGTGGCATGGGAAGAAGCGATGCGCTGGAGCACTGGGTGGCAGCCAGCTGGGAGCTCGCTCCCCATGCCGAGCTCCACTTCCCTTGGCCGCTCCGGCGCGGGCTGGCCTCTATCCTTACCATCATACTGGCCCATCCTCCCAAGCCCGTACAAAATCCCCAGGCGGCTGGACATCGCTCGCGGACAGGGTAAGCGTCACGGGATGGGTGACTGGTACCAGCTCTTCCAGAGGAAGATCTCATGTCAGATGCCCAACTCGGAGAAGGGGAATTTTTTCCACAGTCTCAGCAGGGTTTGAGCCCCAGCACGGGAAATAAGATAAGGCAGAGAAATCTTAGTTTGCACAACTCCAGGCCATTTAAGATAACCAACCCTGAATGCCACGCAGCTCTACCACAAATCTTTCATCGCAAGATCTGGAGGTGTTTTATAACGGAGAGTAATTATTATCCCCTTGTTACAAGCAATAAAAGTGGGGCAGCGACTTTCCTTGTTCAAGGAAATCCCAATATAATCCTTTCCTTTAATCATAAAACAATAGCTACTTTCCTCGGCCAAGTCGTTCTGCCTTCAGCACAGCTCTCTGAGTGTGTGTCACTGTCTCTCCATAATGAATTTCAGCAAGGGGATTAGTGGGGAGGAACACATACGAACAATTACAAATTACAACCAACACAAGCATGTTGGTATTTGGTACGGAGTTTCCCACTGGTTCTCTGGAATACTTCTGAATGACATTACGAGCAAATGCCCTTGCCAAAACCCACGAGGGACGGGGATGACTAAAGTGTCAGGGTACGATAAAGAGCAGGGGCAGAACCGGGGTCCATGCATCCTGCCGTCGCATCCTCAGACTGCCGGGGCTTACGGCTGGAGATCAGAAAGACCTTTGGAAAGCGCTAAAACATAAAAATAAAGTTATTAACTACATTAACTACCGAAGGAGTTAAAGTTGCTTGAGCCACTCCTAGGGCCTGGGGAATACCCCTCACCTGGCAGCTGCCTGCAGCCAACAAGGTTGTTACAGGACAGGGAGCTGCGGGAGAGGCAGTGACAGGCAAGGGGCTGCGGGTCACTGGCGCAACGTGCAGGGCAGGAGCAGGGGGAAGCTGAGACTCCGGCAGCTCCAGCAACAACCGGAGCGCTCATGTTTTGTGGAAAGCTGTGCCGTGAGCAGACTGGAATTGCTTATGTGCTTCCTCCCTTCTAGTTTTTGGTAGATGATTAAAAAAGGGGAAATCATTGACTACTTTGAAACCCTCTTAAGTGCACAGAGGCTGATTCCCTCAGCTTCCATCAGACATGCAGTTTTTTTCAGTGTCAGGAACACCACCACACACGTATGCAGGAGTACAAACCACAGCCAGCCCAAGCACATTAGTATTCATGCCCACTTCCCTACCTCTGCGCACATGCTTTTCCTGCAATGGCTATTCAGAAATTCTCATTTGCAATTTTACCGTATCTTCCTTTTTACCGCCTGGGATTTCTCAGTGCTACCAGGCTAACCAGTAACAACCAGTAATGCCTGCAATAGCACAGAGAGTAACAGCAGCGGCTCTCCAGAAAGCCCTCTGGCAGCTGGAAGAGCGAAGCAGGACAGCAGCTTCAGCGATGACCCCTATTAGGGTGCTCGTGCCCAAGAGGCGATTCTCCAGCCCCCGGGGAAGTGACTGCATCCCTGTGCTGCCGCCAGGACAGTGTCCCGCAGTGGTGTGCAGGGGCAGTGGATATCTCAGAGCAAAGACACAGCCACGGGAACTCACATAGAAACTGTAGCGGGCATCTGGCACCAAATGCAGTTGTAAGGTTAGATTCTAGGTTTTTTTCAACGCAGGAACACTTGTAGTTAACCAGATATGGGACACAGAGAAAACAGAATTTATATGAACAGGGGAAAAAAGTTATTTCTATTTTATTCTGTTCTTTCCTATATTTTTTCAATCTTATACTTGTGTTGCTTTTAGTTACACCCAAATTACGTAATCCAGATCCTGAGCTGACTTCAAAGAAACTATGACTTCTTCTACCAAATCGAGAGACTAGCCCATGACCACAGTAACACGTAATGCCGATAGGTGATCCCCCAAAATTTCCAATTCCTTAATTATCATCAGAATCCAAATTTTTCTGATTGAACTTGCTGTTCAAAACGGGATTCAGCTTTAATATCATCTGCCTTCAGCTTTAAAGGCATGTAAAGGAAATCCTAGGCCCTGCAAGTCCTTAATGAACCCTTAAGGTGCTCTCTCATAATGATTTGTTACATATCACAGTAATTCACAGATGCCATGTCTCATTTTCCCTAGTTGGAAAAGCATTGCTGAAAATATGTAAACATTTGTCAAGTGTTTGAAAATGAAAAGTATCAAATGTAGTGCTCAAGATATTGATATTTACATATTTCTACCAGCCTGCTCAGCGTTAGAGCTAGCAGACCTCAGCCACAGTTACAGCAGCAAAGGCTTCCCAAGACCCAGCGTGGGTATCGTCCCCCAGGCTGATCCCCACCATCCCTAGAAAGCAGCACAGCCCCTTTCTTAGTCACACCATTAGCTCTGGTGACTTCCTCAGAGGCTGCGGTGGCCGAGAGCAGAGGATGGCCCACTGCAAGGGAACCACATCACAGGGAGGACTATCAGCCTCGCCACTTCTCCTGTGTGTCGTTCAGAAAACTACCTCTTTTGCATGCTCACTTCTATAGGCTGTGTGGGTAGGGATGAGAAAAAGCAGGAATGCTCACACTGGCTAAATTTTGCCTACCGACATTTATTTCTTTAGCATCCTGCTTTAAAAAAAACACAGATTCCTATAGAGGCCAACTCAGTAAATTAGCGAAAATTGTCAGCAAAGAACATTAGCTGCTCCAAATTTCTTGACGCAGCTACCTGTGGTCACACCCTGCGGTGCCTGACACTTCCCGACGCCTCCGGAGAAAATCCAAATTTCTGCTTCCCCCAACAGCCTGCCCTTTGGATGGCGAGGTGGGGGAGATTCATCCCGCCCAGACCCGTGCATAGAGGCTCCGTCCCCCATTTCCTAATCCTCCTGCTAGTCACTGGGACAAACAACAGCACCCGATGTTCATGAGGGAGCGGGGACCCTCACAGGAAGAGAGTGCACGTATGGTGCAGGATGGCTCCCAAGGTTACTCAAGGCTGTTGCAGCTGCTGAGAAGCCAACAAAAGATTTGGGACAAGCGTGGTCAGGCACCAGAGGAGCTACAGACCTATGCAGCCCACGTGCCTGCCCTGAGCCGCTTAGTGGGCACTGCAGGGCACTGCTCACCCAGCATCACTGAATGTCTCCAGGGCTAAGGAGCCACGTGATGGAGAAAGGATTCACCTCCAAAGGGCAAAACGGTACATGCCCAGAGAGACGGTGAAGCACGGCCACGGAGATTGCTGCCACAGGTGGGCCTACGGTCAGAGCTGACACACGCTGAAGAGGTTACAAGACAATCCCAAGTCCAACCACAGCTCGCCAGCCACCAGCCCATCATACCAAAGCAGGATAGGAACGTGTTTGGGAGCTGCCAGTCTTCAGGGTGGCTTTCTAACACTTTTTGGGGTTTCTAAGCAGTGGACTTCTGCACGACCAAGCTAAAAAGTCTTTCCCAAGTGCGAAAAGATGGGCACTCTGAAGGGACGTGCCGCAAGAGTTTCAAACCTGCCAGGGTCAACTGCAAAGCTGTGATAAGGGATCTCAAAAATCAGATTATCGAAAGGGTCAGTTTCAGCTCCACTCTACTGCTGGGCCAGTGTTTATTTGTCCAAGCTGGCAGGCGAAAGGTTAGTCCTTTATCTAGTTACTGCGAACAAAAGCAAAGGGAACACATACGGGCGGATAGGCCAGACTGTCATGGGTGAGCGAACATCCAAACAACCCCAAAACCTTCAGGCCTTCTTAGGGTAACCATACATCCTCGGCTGACAGCAAGGAGAAGAAGGGAGAAGGGGAAAGAAAGAAGAGGCAAGAAGGGGAAAGGAATTTCTGCATTCAGAGATGGCTGAAATACGTGCCAAGGGCATTTCCTTTCCCAAAGGGGGAGGACGTGGTGAGAGCTGTGGCGTGGGACCCAGCGCTGCCTTCTGGGGGTGTCCTTTGCTAGCAACTAGAAACAGCTGCAGGATCCTTGGATGAAAGTTACTGCTAAAGGACAAAGCGTCATTTCAACATCACCATTAATATTGCATTGTAAAAACCAAAAAGCTGTAAATTCAAAAAAGCGTCTGCTCTTTGGTGCTTTGTCCCCTCAAGGCATTTCAACAGGCCCAAGAGGTTTGGGCTGGAGCTGGGCAGGAGGCTCTGCCCACGGGGACGATGCCCCCGGGTCCCGCTTTGCTCCCCACGTGCACATTTCGCCGAGGGCCGTGAGTCGGGGTCCGCGCAGTCCCCAGCTGAACAAAACCACGCCGAGCCCATAGTGCTGAGTGGGGACAGCCATGAAGCCAGGGAGCAAAAGGTTGAGCCAGAAGCATGTTTTGGCCTACTGGAAGTACGTCTTGCTGACGTGTATGAATTTTCTGTTTTCTAGCTAAAGCCCTAATTGCCTGGATTTTCTTATAAACGCTTTGCTTTTTCTTAAACGAGTGGGAACTAGAAGGTGCTCTGTAAATAGCACGTTTCTCTCCCTGAGCCTGCCGCCCTACTATCACACATTTGCAAGAGATGTCTTATACTCTTGCTTTAAAATACTTGCTTAATTCAAATGTTACATTAAGTTAGACTTGTTCATATGATGTGAAAGAGTCTTAAAACCTACTTACTTTTCCTAGTATGAATTTTTTCCAACTATTGTCCTATAACAGGATTATAAAAGTTTTAATTGACTGTCATTAAATCTTCCCTGCAAAATTGTAACTTTAATACTCCCTAGGACTATTAAATTTTTATTCATTATTTCTCATTACTGAAAAATCAGTTTGAGAGAGCCGCCAGGGTCTTCCCCAAATAAGGATAAGATCCTATTAGTCGTACAAATCATACTCAAGTAAGTAATTCTTACCCAGGAGAAAAAGCCCACGGGGAATTAAATGCAGATTTAGTAGCCAAAGGAAGAGAAAGAATAGGGACTAGAAACCGTTAACGCTGCTCACTGATGTTTTCCTTTGCATTCAGAAACCAGCTGGCAGCTCCGAGACACTTGGCTTTTCCGCACCATCATCATCCTGATCTGTAAACTGCTTAATTTGCATCAGGTTTCTGGATTTCAAAATGCTGAGACACATTTAGACTGTTTGACTATAAACAAATTAGCGGCAAATCTGCTGCACCTAAACAAAGTAGTGAGAGAGAGCGAGCGAGCTCATGTCTTCATGATATTCTGGTTGCTTTGTAAAACCATCTACCCTGTTTAATAATCCCTGCAGACGTGTGCAAGGAACCTGCGATCCCATCGTGCCTCCCACCTCCCCACCGGCCTTTGCAGCAAGAGCGGCGGCTGGTCTAGCGCTGCTCTATTTTGGTACTGAGCAAGATAAAAGTGAGAAAGATGAAAAGCATCATTATTCTCACACCCTAATAAAGTTTCAACCCCTTTAAAGTTACTTTTCCTTAAAAAATAAATAAAAAAAAAGAAATACACTCAATTAGGCGAACAATGCTTTTCCCCTGTAAATCACAGGGGAAGTGTTGGCCTCGGCAGTGTGTCACGTTGTGAGCGTGCGAGGGTCACGCTGGAGGGGCACTCATATCCGGACCCGCGGAGGGGGGAATGAAGTAGGAAAGATAAATTATTGCCTTTTGTTTTTCAGATTTCCAGGTGCTCGCAGTAAGTAACCACTGTTTCTTATCTCAGCTGTCACACAAGCAACAAACATCTCTCCAACTACTGAATTTAATTACCCTAAAACCAGAGCGGTCCCGATTTGGGCCAAAAGCCCAACAACCCCGCGTGCTCTTGAGCAATCTCTGGGAAATGCTGAAAATGCTGCAGTTACCTTAGCGCTCACCCCTGCCCGGGTGGAAGGACACAGCCCACCGAAAGATGCTCTGCGCAGGATTTGCCTGCATCCCTCTGCTAACTCAGGTATACTTTTGTTTATCGAAGCAGACGTGGACTGGGGGCTGGGTTCTCAGACTGCTCGTGTTGCTGGTTACTCGAACAGCATTTAAAACCCATCCTGTAAAATGTCCCCCAGAAGATCATCATGTTTTTGATGAAGTTATAGTATCAGCTATCTTGCACATGAACTGAAAAAGAGGACGCTTTGCCTGCTTCTGACATGTCCCACTCAACCGACACGCTCCCCAGGGTGCAATCAAAGCCATCTACGCAGTCACGAGATTTTTGGCTGGTTCCTGTTACAGCTTTGTGTTAACATTTATCTTCCTCTCGTTCAGTGGGTGTCCTTGCATACTGCAAATCAGAAAATTAATTCTGAAAGAACAAGCTTCTTTTTAATATTTACTCTCTCCCTCTTAATTTATTTCCAGCTTTAGGCACGTTCTCCTGGAGTTATGATTTATTACCCTGACCTATTTCCTGATCTAAGGGCAAATACTTCCTTCTCCTAATGACATCTTGTTAAAGTTTTCAAACATAACATCTCCTCAGCCTTCAAAGCTCCTTCCATCCATCCATAAGCATTAACTTATTTGAGTCATTTTCTCAGGCAGAAACTCTCCCTGTTTGATCTCCTGAAGATTTTTGTCATAGAAGTAGCGTATTCTCAGTCACGATGTAAAACAAAGCATGGGGAACACAGCTTCTGTACTCTGCCTTTTCTCCAAGGCAATGCTCACTCACTGCACCCCTCGTTACTTAACACAGCTCAAGCAGTACTTGAGTCCCTTCCCACTGGTCTTACCTAAGAGATTCTCTTTCCTTTAACGTAATTCTGATTTATTCTCCTTTCACTCCTGCCTGTACAGCCATTAACACCAAATACAGAGCTCAACAGCACTGGGTATCACACCGGGTTCTCCGTAAGCAAGGTAAACATTAGTCTCATGGGCTGTCTATACACTCTCACACAAGCCTTATTTTCCTTATTTTCTTGATATATAATTAGTCAAGGTTATCATCCTCAATGCTGGGCATTCCCACCAGTATGCGCACCCTTGTGTAAGGGCCTGCAAACTTGTTTTCTTACATGAAGGAGGAGGCCCTTCCCTCCTTCAGTCAGGTCTACCCTTCTCTTCTGCATTTTATAATGAAACAGAAAAAGAAAGCAAAACCTCCCCCGTTATTTTAACTCTCACGAGTGGTTGAACTGGTAGCCCAGCGCGGCTATATAATCTTCCACGTTAATAACATCAGCCCCTCTGAATGCACTGAACGAGCAACGTGCAGTTTTCATTAGACTGCCCTTAATGCAGAAAACGTGCACGTTCGGCAAGGTCGAATGGAAACCTGCCATCTCTGGTGTGTCCATCGATACAAATTAGTAAACCTGCCTCCCGTGAAAGCAAGACGGGGACTGAAAAGATAAATACCCACTTAGTAAAACAAAATCAAACCACCTCTAGAAAGATGCAAGACCCTGAAGGAGGACTGCAATAGCCCCTTGAAAATAGTGAAGTAATGGGCTTACAGTTTTATTATTCATATAAAGTTTAGTGACTTCAAAATGAACGCGAAGCCAAGCAAGACTTGTTATCCCACTAAAATCTGTGCTGTAACTGAAGCCAGTACCCAGATGTTCTGTGGCAAAATCCACCGCTTCGCTGCATAAAAGCACCACATACCCTGACGTACAGTCCTGGCTTGCCTTTATCCAAACCTGCTTAGATTCTGGATTATTTTTCTAGCAATCTTTTAAACTGCCATGGGAAGCATAAAAGGTGGTCTCCTACAAAACCGTTTGGTACCAGCTTGCAGAAATTTGCAGAAATAAATCAGGATTTCTTTTTAATAAACTGTTTATTACCAGCCTTTCGGAACATAAATTGTAGAAGAAAAAGCAGGGTCTGAGTTTAATAAACATCTCATCTTTTTATATATATGAAGGCAGAAGACCTTGGCACACTTCAGAGCGAAACGTCCGGCGAACAGGCTCCATCCAGCCCTACCGAAGCTGCGGGACGGGGAGCGGAAGGCCACCGCGCAGCTGGAGGCTCGAAACCACATTGCGCAGCCAAGGTGAGCCCCTGCTCCCCCGGCACCATTAACCCACCCATCACTAGTTTTGGCTCGCAGGGCACCTCCCAGGAAAGGGGTTACCCCTTCGTTTTCAGGGGGCTTCTAAAGTGGACAAACCTTCTAAGGAGGACAAAGCGGACCTGAAGACACCATTTCTGCCCCTACACACAGTTTTGGCGTACAAGCCGGGACGCTTCAGGGCAGCCTGGGCTCTTGCTGAGCCGTCCAGGAGCAGCGTGGCACTGAAGGAGGCCCAGGGCTCCAACGAGCGGGTCCTGGCACAAGCAGAGCTGTGTCACCGACCCTGCACCGCCACGTCCCCAGCCCACCGCGCAGGAGGAGGAAAGGCGCGCTGGAAAAACCGTGGCAGATAGGCCAGAGCTGCGTGCCGGGAGCTTTAAACGTCAGATGAACACCGAGTATGTGGTGAAGGCATTCGAGCCGAACAGGGAAGGCAGCACAGGCGTTACGTGATTTTGAACAGCTTGCTTGACAGTTTGCACCATATTGTATTTATAAACATTGGGGAAACCTAAATGCTTTTCTTCGGCGTTTCTGAAGTAGTCATCCACAACAAAACAGGCGTGCAGGGCGATCCTACACAGCTCTGCCTCACCTCTGCGACAACCTTCTTAAAATTAAAAAAGGGGTCCGGTATTAATCTCTGTGGGATGAGCATCCTACATGGCGTTCAAATTCCCTCTCAAACTGCGCATCTGATTGCCTAACCCCAAACTCCCCCAGGGGGCTGGGGTGTGAGGTAACCCACCGGCCAGTGACGCCAGCAGCACGTCACGCGTGTGCCACCGCCTGCCAGGTGTGGCTCGCGCCCTAGGACAGCCGTGTTTGTGTCGCTTTCCTGGTGGGGCTGTGATGACACGCTGTGGTGACACGCTGCGGCGCCCACCCTCCACAGCAGAAAAGTCAATGGGTTTTCTCTCCGGGGCCACGCAGAAACAAGGACAGCGTGATGCACCCACAGTCCTCATCACAGAAACATGAGAAGGCTAAAGGGATTTTAGATGTATTATAAAGCTCTTTCAAATTAAGAGGGGCTCGTTATCTGCCAACACAGAAAGTCCACAAGGAACAGGTATCATTCTCCTCACAACAGGACGAAACACAGCCGCAGGACCCCAAATACATCCATACAGTACCCGTACATGATGTGCATTTCTGCTTCATCACATTTTTAATAGTTGAAATAGAACATAAAATCTGTTTTAAAAAGTCCTCTCCTCCTCCAAATATTAACAAGTTTTAAATTCTGGACATTAAGTACTCACAGAGATTTGTAGTGGTACTAGAAAGCTGACCTCGGCAGCTCTCCTCTTGCAGGTATGCATTTTGCTACGAGGTAGGAGAGTGGGGCTGGGAGGATGAGGCATTCCTGACAAGAAGCAATCCGAAATGCCATTCCTAAAATAGCTAAGAATCAGCGATTTTTGAAGTAGGCTGAACAGAATTACAAAGTTTTTCTCCCTGCTCCCTTACAGCACAGCTCAGGGTGCTGACGATGTCTAACACCCAAGCGCTATTTTTACGAAAACCAGCTTATGGCCAAGCCAGCGGTGCCTTGCCAGGGTCACTAGCATATAAATCACTCGCCGCCAACCACCCAGGGAGGAATTCACCCTCAAATGACTCTCGTCTCTTCCAGTTTTACAAAGATACAACTCCACTGGCTCGACCAAGCATGAAATGGGCGCACCTAGGCTGGAAACACATCGTAAGACGGTGCCGGACGGAGCTGCCAAGGCAGCCTGACTGTAGGATGCTCCGATGGAGACGCGGTGCCACGCTTCTGTCACTGAACGGCGCCTGGTATCTGCTCACCAACAGCCAGCCGGGCCAGGGGGATCTGTGTATTTACGCTGGGGACCTTGCCTTCCCTCTGAGCTCGCCTCCTGCAGCTCAGTCAAGTCGCAAGCTCAGCGATACCATTTAAGCGTTTTAATTAAAGATTTTAACTAGATGCTAACCAGATCCTTTGGTGGGGAGGAAAAGTCCAAGGGAGGCGACAAGCTCACAACCCGCTCTCTGAAAGCAGCCTCACAGGGGCTGCCTCGCTCACATAGGTGCCCGCCGGGATGATTTCCAGAGCAGCCGCGGCACGGACGAGATCACGCTCATCCCTGGCACCAAGCTAACCCTTCTGAGGAATCGGGGCACGTTACCACTCAAGTGTTAAATACATCCAGAAAAAAAAACGCTCAAAGAATCACTGCTTTTCAAAAATCTGCGCTAGCCTTTAACTGTGGAGGCTTAAATACATAAAAGTTATATCTGCAAGTGATTAAACAACGCTTTGTAGCCATTGTCTCTGCACTGTCGAAAGAAAAACACGACCCAAGCTGCACGTAGCAAACCTCAGCACTTAAATCCCACCGTTGAGTTTTCCATCTACTTTTTTTGGTAGGCACTTTTTCTGTTTTTTTTTCCCCCCGAAAACAAAGTACGATGCTAGCGAAGCCGGAGCCGTTGCCCGCCTGGCAGAGACCCGCTCAGCGGCAGCCGCAGGACGAGCCGGGGCTCCCGGTGGCAGCCCAGGCTGCGGGGCACCGGCCGCCGCGGGCTGAAAGAGAGCAAAACCGGGGAGGAAAACCCAAAACCTCGAAGGGGAAGGGGGGATCCGAGAGGGCGCCCAGGTCCTACCGGCAGCATCACCGCGGAGCGGTGCCGGGACGAGAGGTCCCGCAGGCGGGGCGGGAGGGAACCGAGCCCCCCGCCCGCCCCCGACGGGGCTGCCCCGGCGGCCCCGCTCCCCCGGCCCGGTGCCGGTTCTTACCTTGCGGTGTCCGGTCCCGTCCCGTCCTGTCCCTCCTGCGGAGGGGTGGGGGGGAGGCTTTTTTTTTTTTGGGGGGGGGGGGGCGGGGGAGGGTGTGTTTACCTAACCCCCGCTCCGGCGGGGACGGGCTGCAACGGGGACTGTGTCACGCACGTCCCTTCGCGCTTTATAGCCCCTTCCCCTTCCCCACCCCTCCCCGCGGGGAAAGAAGAAAAAAAAAAAAAAAAAAAAAAAGGAAAAACAATAAAAACCAGGGAAAAGGAGCCGGGAGCCCCCCCCTTAGGGCACCCGCCGCCGCCCGGGGAGAGGGCACGGCCCCGACTTGGCCTCCCGGGAGGAACGGTAAAAGTTTGCAAGAGGGGCGCGGAAGGGCGCGGAGCGGCGCCGGTCGCTGCTGGGGGCGGGGGTGCCCCGCGGGCGCGGCCGCTCCGCCCCGCCACCGCGCCGCTCCGCGGAGGGGCGGTCCCGCGGGGGAGCCCCGGCCCCGGGGCTTAGGAGGGGGGGGGTCCCGGCTTTGTGCCGCGGTCGGCTCCGCCGCTGCGCTGGCAGAAGCTACTCCACATCCATCTTGGGAGTGTGATCCTGCCTGAAAGTCGGGACGGGGTGGCTCGGGGGGGAGAGGGGACGCCGTGGGAGAAAGGGGGGGGCAGCGCTCCCGCTTCGCTTTTTCAGGCAGCCGCCGGTGGAAGGGGTTGTGGGAACGCTGCGGAACATCCCAAGAGCGAGGGACGCGGGAGAGAGGGGTGGAGAGGCGGTCGGGGATGCGTGAGAAATGGGGTTGATGAAACCCTCCTGCAATTTAGCAAATGGGTCGCGAAGCTGCATGTGCAGCCCCTCGCCTTCTCCCGCCTTACGTTGTGATCAAAGGCAGCTTTCAGGTTCGGGGAGCAAGGGACATTTTTCTTACTATTACCTGGCAGCTGCAACGAAAAGGCAGAAAGTATCCTTTGCCATTTAAAAACACCCCCCTCTCTTTTTGTTTCTTTTTTGGCGCATCAGTCATAAAAACGTCAAGTGCTACATAAGCATTAAACAAGTTATTACCAATAGCAGCCGACGGGTAATTTCCCTGAAGGTAATCATTCCTTCCCTACTACTTCAACAGATTTGGGGAACAAAAATAAAATAAAACCTCCTTTTTTGCAAGACTGCTGAGCAAATCTGACAGCGAAGCCTCAGTGGAGGGATGCAAATTGTCATATTCTGTAGGCTGACAATCAGCTTCACTCTGTGAAGACACAGCCCCCAAAAGAGCTCACGTCTTCAGGGACATGTAGCTGTCCAGACCTCTGCTAATTGCCGTTAGTTACCGCCACTTACCTCCCACTCTGTCAACTCACAGAGTAGCCGGGTCGCTCACTGCAAGCCAGCGAGCGCTCTGCCCAAGGGTCTGCTCAAAAATATAAGTTCACCAAAAGAAACCCAGGATTAAGAAAAAGAGCCCCATGGGAGCCCCCATCCAGTTATCCTTCTGTTTTCATGTCCCTATTTTTCCATGTTTCACAACTATATTTATCATTTTCAAATAGGTTCAAGGGTAGGAGTTTGGGAAAGGGAAGAAAGACACAGAAGTTCAGAATTCATTTATGCATGTTTAAGGAGAACCTAAAAATACCTGGTATTCGCACACGGCATCCTGACTTCTTCCTTTCCAGAGGATCGTTTGGCTCCAACTGCAACACCTCAATAAAAAAAACAAAACAAAAAACTCAGTAAACTACATGTGCTCCTCTTCTGCTGCAGAAGATGCAGAGATTGAATCATCCAAAAATGGGAGAATCTGACTAAATAAGAAAGCCAAAACTAGTAAAGAAAACCCGATGCAATCTCACTAGTTTTTCCCCAAGGCTTTGGAGCGTGCAGGAGCCAGCCGAGAGGGACGTGCTCAGGTGAAGGCAGGCAGCTACCTTCGGGTACGATTCGTGGCACAACAGTATTCTGTAGAGCCTGCAAAAATGGCTGGCTCCGGTTTGAGGTCATTAGAGGTAAAATATTGCTACCCAGCCAAAGAGCTCTTGAGACTGTGCACTTCACACGCAGGCAAACCGATTATTTTTAACCCGAGGACAGTTTTAGTGCTATTGTTCTTAGAGGGTATTACTGTTTGTGATTTCAGGGGAAGGAAGATGACATCCCTGGGATATTATTTACTGCGGTATGCGAACACCGACTCCTCTGCGTATAGGTAACTCTTTTTTTGGATGCTTGCAGCTCCACTTCTATTGCAACTGTAAATCTCTATCATGATTTAAAGCATAGCACAGAGTGACTCCCAGCCAGAGGAAGAGTTAAAGCACTTTCAGAACAAGATTCGCTGTTCTCAAAATTTACAAAGTACAAAAATAGTAAACACAGATATGGAAGGCAGATTTGGGATTTAAATGCTGAAAATTACATGAATGCCTGGGAGGTACTAGGGCAGCCAGCTAAATGGAAACCAAACAATGAAAGCCCAAAATATGGAAAATTCTTGTGAGTAGGTGATTCCTTTTAAATCCATTTAACTGTCCCTATTCGCAGCACTTAGGAAATTGGTATTGAAATGCTACCCCCTGAATCCATTCAGGGATGATTCATGTTTGTACAATCTTTATAGGAACAGGTCTCAGGCATGGCAGTGTACAACATTCAGGGCGAGAAGTCTTCGACTGTAAAACGCCGTTCCTGAGAAAAATGAGAAACTAAAGGCGAAGAAGATTGGCAAGCCTCTAAGCGACTTGGCTTTGGGCACTCATCTTCTCCTTCCACTCTCTCTCAAAGGCTTCCAGGGAACTGAGTTTTACCAGCAAAAACGGGCGCAAGAATGAATGTCAAAAGCTGCACACTAAATACTGATGAGAACCAAATTATTCATTCGCGTGCAGTCGCAATCTTTGTCTGTAGCTGTGGATCACTTACTTGGGGGCTGAAACTGTTTTGCCTTAAGTGAGCAAATAAATATCCAAAATTTGGAACATCTGTAATTGGTTCACAAAGGCGACTGTAAACTGTCTGGGTAACAATTGCGCTCTTTATGGTTTCACCACGCTGGGAGACCCTATTAGAGCGGATGGATAGGTGCTACCAGAAAACAAGATGTATGTTATGTATTATGGAGAAAAAGAGGAGGAAATGTTTAATAAGCTATCCAGTGAATAAATCTGAATAATATATCTTTCCGAAACAAAAATGGAAATGGGCAATTGGATATTCTAGGAGGAGAGAAAGAGGGATAATTCATCATATAAATAATTCATTGCAAATTTTAGCACCCAGTGCTGCTGTGCATTTGATATGGAGGGCAGATGACACTGTCTGTGCTTGCATGAGTGTGTTTAATTGCGTGTATATATATTTTTTTCTGCCCAATTATGTGGTTCTCATTGTGATGCAGATCCGAAGGTCTGTTATCAGTAATCCATCGATAAGCGTTTGTTGCTAGGGAAGGGGTATCGTTTTTTATTAACCTCAGAAACTGAGATGCTAAAGCAGGCTTATCAATCAATTATGCCTCATAGGCCGTGATGGGTTTTAGTTATGCAGCATCACACAGTGCTCACTCTCTCAGAAGAGGAATGGGCTGGGCAGCAGGGGCCTCGAGAGGCATCTAGGAAGCGTCTGGCTCGGTAGCTGCCGCGACCTTCCTCAGCGGAGCGACATATGAAAGCCCAAGTGGGGTTGAAGCAGTGACAGCGTACAGGTAAGCGATAAAACTGAAATCATTTGCTGTAAGCATAGAGATGATGCTCCTACTTTCAGTAGAAATGCTGATGTTGCTTACTGGGTTTTGCTTGCCTGAGGCTGAGCCACAGGTTTCACCCGAGCAAGAGGTCAAGTTTTTCTTCTGCCCGTTAGGCAGCAAGCGGGTGCTGCTTGAAGCAGAGTGACCTGTGTGTGAGAGGCAACGGCCTTTCAGGTCTGGGCAAAGCACGAGCCTGTGAGAACTTCTTCCCCTGGTGCGCTGCTGCTTTGCCAAACGCAGCCCGGGCAGGCAAGGAGCAGCACGCCCAGCACACTTCCCCCAAAAACCCGGAGCTACTGCGACCAGCGGCAGGGTGGCGTGAGCATCCTGCAAACGCTCTGCCGGCTCCCTCCTTGCCTCAATTACGGTTTCTTGTTTTAATAAGAGACATTTTCTTTCCCCTATCTTGAGAAAAATCAAAAGCATGTGCAGCAGTTGGCATGCAGCTTGCGATTTAACTCAATATTTCTCCTTAAAAGTGCTGGTGGGAGAAGGATAAAACAAGACACCTGAACAGCAGAGCATGGTTAATACAATTTTGCAACACGCTGTTACCTGCCCTTTAGGCTTTACCCAGCTGTGGTGTAAACTGATGCATTGCCACTGACCCCAAGAAATGACACATTTGGGCTGCCCTTAACTCGTTACTTGCCGATTTTATCCAATTATGTTTTATTTATTGAGCTAATCTGTAAAATCTCTTGGTGTTGACTGTTTTACACCTCCAGTGCATTCTTTTTAATCCTACTGTTTTATGAACTGATTAACAAGATTTTTTGCTCCAACAGCACAAAAATAAAACACAAATCTAAAATGTGGTCCAAGGAGTCAGCATCGGCATTTCCCATATCGTCACTGGAAAACACCTGCTGTTAGACACTACTGTAGCACTTGTTTTATTTCCCCAAATTTGATATAATATTATAAAAGCAGATTAAAGATGAATGGTTTTACTGTAAAAACCCAAATCTGCATGTGAAAAATAATGACAAGCAGAGCTCTTGTGCTCCAAGCATTATTTCTTAATCCTGACTTTATTCTGCTATGAAAAATGATATTTTGCAGAATTTAAATAATCTAATCTACTTCCCAGATAATTGTTAACAAACCATTGATTTAATCTCGAGTGCCCAATAGACCTTAAACTCTGATGCAAAATATCTATTCCTCTAATTAAAACAAATGAATTTAATAAAGGAGAATGGTATGATAATTAAACATGTTATGAAGTACAGGCTACTTTGATCCAGAACACTCACCCTTTAAGTCTTATGCGACTAGGTGTTCCCACAGACACAGCCCAGACCTGAATTCTTGTTATATTCCTGTCCTGAAAAAATAATTGTTTTAGACATGTCACCGCAAAGTGTAAATTCAAGTCACTATTTTTGATCACACACTCACACAATGGAGCAACAAATTCTTTCCTTGGCAACAAGAATCAGCCGTTCAAAAATGGTATTTAAAACTAAACACTAACATTTTTTTTTTCCATTTAATGCTTCACGTGTCCTAAACTTCAGCTGTACGTACAGCTTCTGTGTGAACATGGACAAACAGGACATAGTGTTCATCATAAAAACTCAGTGCAGAAGTAGTAATTGCAATTTTTAGGGCCAGTTTGAGGACTCCATAAGTACTTATCTGAAATAAAAAGATTGTAACTTACGTGGCAGAAGACTATAACCAATTTGAAGAACTGATTTTGGCTTTATCTGATGACACCTGACTGAGAAGGATTTGCCTTCACACAGGACGGACAAAGGGAGTCTGTAGTGTCCTAATGCCTTCCAGGCCACTGAAGAATCCACTGCACCAATCTCCTCTTCCTCCTTTTCTTCTCTTTCCTCCCTCAAGGTGAAGACCAGCTTTCGATATCCTCGGCTCCCATTTCAAGACTGAGACTTCTTCCCTTCTGGTTAGCCAATGACAAGAAGAAAAAAACCCAATTTACGAACTCTACTCAGCAGAAAATCACCCTCATGACAACATTTTTCCTTTTGGACTTTCCTAGAAGATCCCAAGGTGAATGCAACATGACGATGCTCAGAATGCTTAGCATTTTTGTACATCTGTGGCACATAACGTTGCTGTGTGGAGTAGGGCTGGCTCTCTCTTGGTCAAATAGCCCTGAATAAGCATTGACCCATGTCCCTGTATTTAATCAGCAGACACCCATGATTCCTAGGAAATCGGAATATACAATTTACTTAATAGACAGAAAACACTGGAAAATAAAGAGCAAAGGGGAAATTGTCAGTCATTGACCAGATGACACCATTGCTGGGAGAATCTGAAATATATCAGAGCTAAGATTTGATTCTCCATAATTACTGATAAGGTCCAACGAGGAAACGAACTCTTAACCTTTCTCCTCTGGGGAGCCCCAGGTTTCAGCTTGATCCATTTTCGAAGTCTGCACTACGGGCTGTAACAATACAAAAAGAGATTACATTAAGCACGGTGCAACAGCTGGCTACTGTAAAACTACAACTAGCTGCCACACAGCACTTAAAGTATACATCCAGCTACGTTAACTCACGTATGCTCCTTTTTTCTTATCCAAGTGTACCTGGTAGTACCCAGCAATTAGCAGCAGTGTTTTGTGTGCTGGCATTCACTTATACAGACAAGAGGAGAGCTCCAGGCAACAACAGAGTGGGATGGCGAGCTATAAAATGGTTCTTCTAAAGGCATTATTGAAGGGAAGGTCATCCTACATGATTTAGAATAAAAGATCATCTGACTGTTTTTACTCTCACAAACCCAGAAATCCCATGGCATGAGGCAGTAGGCCTGCTTCATGTTGTCTGAAACTAGAGGTTGTTCAGTATGAACACATTTTTCGGTTGGTTGGTGCAGCTTAAAATAAATCTGATAGCAAGTGAGTCAAATTCAGCTTTACATTACCCCTAGGATATCCCTGGTGCCATCAGGATGGCTACGTTGTGTTACGGAGAATGGAGGTGGGCTGCAATGACTTGACTGACTCATTAGAAGGTGAAATTAGTGATATCCATTCATTTTGCTTTCCATGAAGAACATGGCTTATCACTACCTCACGCTGCATGGAGCAGGGGCCAAATCTCATCAGTGCTGGTACCACCCATGTTGAAGATAAGCATAATGTCCTCATAGCCGGAGTGTTTACATTGCTCTCTGATGTATTAGTGTAGTTGTTTGATTACATGAATAACAAATGTGCTTCTAAAAACGTGTTTTTAAAAGCTTTTGAGGCACAAATCTGAGAGGTGACGTGCATACCAAACTAGTGCGGTCCCGGTGGCAATGGCATGCAGCTGGACCTCTGAATTCACTGATGACATCGGTCAGAATACTTCACAGACTAAGACATGCTTAATTCTGCTTTCTTTGCCACACTCCAAAGTTTTATTAGCTGTCTTTTAGGTAACTAAGTTTAAGGTTGAATACTTTTCCTTCTCACACCCCAATTGTACATTTTTTTCCCCTCTAAACCATTAAGCAAGTTTTCCGGTGCTTTGATTTTATATGGGTTTAATAGCTAAGGGGTGTAATTATTATAATTAAATACGGGAAGCATACTAAGGGACATAAAGATTTGAGGGAATGAGTGCTAAAACAGTTCTGCAAAATAAGTCAGCGACAAGAAAATGAAAACATCAATGAAAGCTTCAAGCACTTCTAGCCGCAAAAATACATTTCCTTTTTCCATATCTTTAGCGTCAAACGTTTCCCGTTAAAAACAAGCGCTTGGGAAGCCCTGCTTGCTCAATTCAACCCCCTTACGTGAAACAATCCAATAAAAACGAGGTCTATGTCCCATTTTCTCAGCTTCTGCAGCAGCCTGCCAGAGCTTTATCCCTCAAACAAGAGCTCCATCTGGTGGACATTCCCCAAAACACCGAAGCATCCAGCTAGCCCTCCCAGGGCCAAATTTAGGTGGCTCAACGACACATAGGAATTTCTGCCATAATCTACTTCAGGGGATTGATTTTGGTCCTCAGGGTCAAACCCAGAGTTACAAACCCCTCCAACGAGAATCGACAGGACCGGCCGTCCAGCATCAGCGCTTTGCCACAGAGTTGGTCTGGCTTTGGTCCACCCTGACTGTGCGTTCAAAGGACAACTAACCAAAAGCTCACCCTGCCCAGCTGTTCAGCTCTCGCAGAGGAAAGGCATAAAGAGATTTGTGTCAGAGAGAGTCTCTGACTTTCTGTGCACTGAAGAGAACCTATGGAGTTCTCTTAAATGCATTTTCTGATGTCAAGCCTTACAACATCCCTGTGCAACCAGTATCATGGTCTTTACTGATGGAGAAAACAAGACACAGGGAGACAAAAGCTCCTTGAGTTTGCTGAGGAGAGGCACCTAAAACCCTCTGAGACATCTCAGGGGGTCTTATTTGGCCATAGCTGCCTGTACTGAAGGGCATAAGCCTCCCATTGCCCAGTACCATCTCTGCAGATGTTTTGGATACCCAGCGGCATCTCAGATGGCACTCGGTGACTGTCTTTAGACAACAAACTGAGCCAGGTGGGACTTACTGCTGGTTCCACGGCAAACCAGTGACAGGAGCCCTGATCCCTAAGCACCTTCTCCAGCTACTGCACCTGGCTGCATCGATGAGAGAGGCAGCACAGCTCAGGAACCACAAAGTTCAAAAGTTTGCACTTTGGGATGTTACCATAGTTTTTAATCCTCTCTTATTAAACACTGGATCCTGTTAAAGATATTTTGCTGAGTCTAAGTAGGACATCAGTTTCAAAGATCTATAATTGCTTCTCGTCTCAAGTGAATAGAAGATAAAGACCAATGCAGAAGATTAAAAGTTAATTGTAATAAATTGCATTGGCCAGGAAGGCAAAATTTAAAAACACACAAGATCGAAATGATACAGAACACAATTATGCACAGCTTAAAACCCAACATCTTATATAACAGCAGAAATTTGTCTCTGACTAAAGAATACAGCATGTGGGAAAGCATGCAACTTGTTTGCCATCAGAAGCACTCGCTGTGTTCTCTGGTAGGAGCCTCCACAAATTGGGCAGGGTAGCAGGATTCATATGGCTATGTGAATGGCTTGCACATAGCCTCAGATGTGCGTGTGTAGTCAACAAGCCTGACTAGTTTGTCTGTTTTTTCATAGTATTCATATGTTGTGAGGAGCAAAAAGCACAACAGAGATGCTTTCTATTTACAATTTCCTTGTACCTAAGCACATCAGAGCTATTCAAAAGAAGTTATTTGCGAGTCTTGATAAGTGCAAGGACTGCTTGTTAGAAGATGGGCAATTAACAGAAAAATGTGAGAAGAGAACAGAGTGTCTGTGTGTGGTCCTCAGGAAAGCCCACGGGAAAGCCTGCCTCAAGACATTAAGAAATTTGTGCAGATGAGCTTACTACCGAAGCCGTAAGGGCCAAGGAGGAATTGACGGGATACAGTTATTTAATCTTTCCTCTCATTTTTATTACACCAGCTGGAGGAACACAGGCAGTCAACTAAATCAGAGAGTCAGAGTGGAAAGAGCACCCCTGAACTAAGTGGCTGGAAATACTTTTGGGATATTACTATTCCAAATGGAATTGTTTGCTTAAAGATAATTATTTTTCTCAGCACCAGCTTTAAGGTTTTTCGTACAAGCCAATGAAATATTTTCCAACCCTAGTTTCTTCTCCCACCCCTCCACACAGAACCAGCATTTACTGTCTGTAAACACCACGACCTGCTGTGCCGGAAGGCTCTGAGGAATGTTACTAAGATCACTGCTTAAAAAACTCTTACACTGAATACAAGAAACGTGCAGGCAAAAATTTCACAAGCCCCAGGTTTCTTACTGGAATCTACTTTCTCCTGGGGTCCACGGGTAGCTCTTCTTTCTTCCCTTTCTCTTTTGCTAATGTTTCTGGGGATTATCAGAATCCAAACTTGGAAAAGGAGATCCCTGTGGCAAACAGGTGCCCCTGGGAGAGGACAGCGTTCCATCACACTGTATACAGAGTATTTGCACAGTGCTAACCAGCTAACACAGGCAGAGAGGGCAAAATCATGCAGTACCTTCACGTACAACCAACAGTTGATGCTACCAGTTGTCCCAAGGACAAGTCCCCAAAAATAAGGACATCCCCTACCTGGGATATCCCCAGCGTCGCTGAGAGAACAGGTCTTTCAAGGGCGCAGGGTTGCTTTCTAAGCTTTGTGAGTGTTGTCTCAGCAAGGAGAAAGAGAAAGGAAACAGCATTTTAAAACCAAGCAAAAGCCAAATAGGAAATGTACAGCTTAGAAGCTACTCATTCTCCCCATCAACGTCATAATCTTTGAAAGTGGGATAAGTTGCAGCACGTTTGTTTTCAAATGATATTTTGCTCCTGTTAAGAAAGAAATCGGATGATGGAGAACTAAAGAGGGAGACAGCATTAGCACCAGCTACAGCTTAGCCACAGCAAGGCAATGCCGCTTTGGTAAAGGTCTGGCACTCCACAGACAAGGCAGCATCCTCGGGTGCTGCTTATTACATCCCACTTTTCAGAGAAGATAGCGTGGTTTCTCGTGAAACCATCAAGATGATGGTGACCATGTCCACAAAATTCCCATTGCTGATTCAAGGGAAGACCAGCATCAAAGCACTTCAGCTGTGCTAACTTCAGCCTGGCATCAATGACATTTCAATTTATTGTCTAGATTAGCTGCCAGCCCATTAACTCACTTATCATTCGCTAATTGATAATGTTCTCCTGCTTTATTAATAACATTACAGATTTCCTCTGAATTGGCCTGGATCTGGATTACAAATGTTCTACATTTTATGTGCTCATTCCCTCTAGAACCAATAAAGCTACTTCCCAGCATAAAGTCACATATGCAGTTGTTTGAAGAATTTTATGATCTCCAAAACAGAGATGAGTCTGTACAGCAGTGACTATATTTTGATACCCTTATTCAGACTAAGTTCCCACTGATGAAAATGGATAGGTTGGACTCCATCTTCTGAAGCCACAATGCCTACAGAATTACATTTCCTGTCCTGATTTTTATGTATATGTACATGAATGTGCACAGATATTACTGACATTTTATGTTCTTATTTTACTGTCCTACTGACATGATTTCATCAATGAATGACTACCAAAAATATAAAAGCCTCAGTTCCCTAAATAGAGGAATGCACCAGGCTTAATTTTATACATGAGGTTACACTATTTCAGTATGGACTCCCCTTGGGATACACCTTCAAGGCGCTGAATAAAGATAGAGCTTTCTTTTGCTGAAACACTAGATAACCGGAAACACAGGAAAACCAGCCTATCATGTTACATGAATGTAACCTTATGTAACCCTGTCTTGTGTTACATGTCCATAATAGAAATAAAGATTGATCAGTCTTACCCACCTATCTGCCTTTTATGGCTTTATCAGGCAGCCTTCTGAAAGGCAGCTGTTCCTATACAAAATGAAGAGTATGAAACAAAATACTCTTATGGAAACAATACATATATCAGAAAAACGTGTGTATGGTCTGTAGTATAACCACTCAGGCAGAAATTGATCGCGTGCCTAACTCTGCAAGATTCAGATCATGCAGACTGTAAAATCAAGAAAAGCATCACACTAACGCCGTAATTATCTGAGTGTCCACAGTGCATAACATATACCTTCCGCATTTATTCGTTACGGCCTGCCTCTCTCCCTCAGAAAAGTCTCACCAGCTCTGCAACCTGTGGGATCAGGGATAGAGATCAAACTGGCAGCGTGGCCCTGGGTCGCTGAAGCTGGGTCTCCTAGGGACAGGTCTCACCTGGCTGAGGTCCTGTGTCGATTCTCTGGTGTCTAATAAGCCCAGAGTTCACACTGAGATTTCCTTGAGCTAAGAGGTTCCCCTATCTTCTGCCTGCCCACCTCTAGGAAGCTAACACCCTTGAGACCTGCTGGCTTTCTATCAAATTTGACTGAAGCTAGCAAATATGACATTTCATAGATGTTACAAAATCCCTGGGAAGGCCTGGCAGACACATGCATGCACTGTCAGGTACATGCACGCACACAGCCAGCACAGCTTCATAAACGCTGCCTCGTAGGAAATGAGGCCAAGAGCATGGACCTGTTCTGCCTGGGCCCCTTCTCCTCCATGCAAGGGTAAGGCAGGGTTATACCTGTGTTTGGGAACTCCTAAAAATAATCCACTCCCTGTAGTGAAGAGCTTGTGCCTTGCACAATGGAAACCAGCTCTGTGAGGTGAAGGAATGGCCTGGGAAGCCTTTGGGGAAGCCAGCTTTTATACTGTGCTTTCCCACTACAAAGGAAAGGTGTTTAAATTGCCAGAAGTGGTTTTTCAGGCTTGTCTAAAATTATGTAATTTCAGACAAATCCAGCCTTCCTCTCTGCTGTGAGCACAGCTCTGCTGGAGAGGCACTGACCTCCCTCCTGCTGAAACACCGCATGCCGCTGGGCGAAGGAGGCCAAGGAGAGGAAAGGTGTCCGCTGCCCATCGCCACTCCAGCAACGCTCACAGAGGTGCACCACGAGCCTTTCCACAGTCTGTGGGCAGAGGAGATGGTGGTTTAGCTCTGGAGGCCCCTCATCCCGAAAGGGAAAACAGAAGTGGAACAACAGTACGCTTTTGTGAGCGGGACAGACCGCTTTGGAGCCCAATTAAACTGTTCTAGTAAATTCGAAGTACTCTTATAAAAGAGTAAATAAAAATCAATGGAAATGCACTTTTCCCTCACCACTGTATAAACAGAAAGCCGGCGCTGAGAAAGCAAGCATGGTGGCAGGGAGCGGACTCTGCCAGCCCTGAATACAACACATCGTTAACACAGCCAAAGCTGCTCAGCCTGGGAAGACTTAAAAATTAGAGCCTGGTGAAGCCTGAACTCCAGATTAAAAAGAAATCTTCATCTTCTCTTACTACAACGCTCTCCCCTAGGAACATGGCATACTGACTCTTGTTATGTGGGCAGGTTAAAAGTTTCAGCAATCTTGCTAGATTTCTTTCCTAGAGAAAAGAGCAAGTATATTTATGGATTTGGCTCTTACGCTCAAACCTTCATAACTGAACACTTATTTTCTGTGTGTGTAATATAAATACGCAAGCACGCACACGAGCACAAACTGGGATGCGTTCACGTGTGCATGAAGGTCACCACCTGCACGTGGAGTCCTTAGCACCACCTGGAAGAACCTGAGTTATTTACATGCATTCTTCCTGTAGAGCAAGGAAAACCCATGCAGTTTAACGAAGTCAGAATCAGCCTGGCTCTGCAGAGCCCCACCAGGTTTCTGGGGACTTCAGAGCCAGAAAAGTCTGCAGAATTTCAGGGACTAATCTGTAGAAGTTTAAAAGTAGCCTGAAGAATTTAATGGAGATTTAGATGCCTGCGACTGAAACGTTGTATTTTTGAGAACGATTGACCAAGATGAATGACATCCACTTAGTAGTCATGAAACATTGTGTCAGTATTACGCCCTACTAGCATACGTAAATCGAGGTGCAATGTCTGTATCATTTTCTTCTCAGATGAAGAAAGGCTTATGGTCTTCATAAGATTAAGCTGTTCTAAAACGAAATGAAATATTGCTCGTAAACAGCAGTGATGTTTACATACAGAAACTAAACAAAATTGGGCGGAACAGGCTGAATGAATCAGAACAAACAAGAAACTCGTAAGAGATGTTCCTTCCTTATTAATATCCTCCCTGGTACTACTCCGAGGGTTTTTTTGTTTGCCTTTCCCACGTCTCTTGTCAGTGCTTTCAGATACAGAGAGCCTCACAATATGCTATAGCTTGAATGTTTGCATTCATCGAAGTGAAAACTTCTGTTAATAAGAATTCAGTTATTTGGAAAGGTTTCCTGGCGGTACAGCACCACCTTTCTAAGTTCACTTCCAATGGGAATTTTACTTTCCATAAACCTCGTTTGACTCATAAAATACAAATAGATGGTTTGCTGTGACTCCAAAGTAAAGGACCTCAGAGGAACGAGCATGAAAAAGTAGAGCCTGTCACAAGCATCTGTGGAACAGTAGGAAGTTATGGTAAGCTTGTGAATAGTAGCACTGTCTAAGGCTCCCCATGGGAATGCTATTAAATTAACAGCACATTCAGATTAATTGCTTTTTTTTTTTTCCTGGGGATTTTTTTTTTCCAGTTGCCCAACAGGTATCTTGTAATGCAGAATGGTGGTTCACAGAGGTCACCCTGTAACGCAGTGGGTTTGATTTGGTGGTGAGGTTTTCTGGTTTTGCAGCTTTTTCTTAGCTGTGTTTCAAAGTCCTGAGTTATTAATTTATCAGACAGAAATAGAAAAGCAGCTACAGTACTCTGACCCAACCACACACAAATCCTCAGGGAAGTCAGATGTCTCTTCAGAAGTCATGAATGGTGAGATAACAACATCACACACACGCTTTGAATTTTAATTGTCACTAGTAAGGATTAGGAACAATCCCTGTGAGCAATCAATTTTGCTGGCATTACTGAGCCAGACTCAAGCCTGCTTTTAGCTAACTGCAATGCAACATTCATGCCTTCAACCTGATTTTAGCAAGTTCCCTTCCGTTCTACAGCAACTACATCACTGAGGGCTCCAAGTCCCCGGTTTGGTATCCCCACCCTCACTAACTCATGACCACAGGGGAATTATAACAGGGAATAAAGTAATCCCTCCCTTGCCACTGCCAATGTAAGACAGCATTGTCATACCAGTTCATCAGTGACTGGCTTTTCTCCTGTACGGCCATAATGTTCCTTCCTAAAAGAAAGCTGAAAATACGGGGAGATTGACTGCCCCCCCAAAGCTGTTTTGGTGTCTGAACAGGTCATTTACGCAGAAAGAATTTTATTTGAAATATACTGCTCTTTGGTGTTGATGGCTGTGTTTTTCTGGTATCATTGCTAGTCCTTCCACCCAGCACAACTAGGATGGTTTCTTCTGGCACTTTATTTCTACAGATTCCATGCTGGGTCATGACTAGAAAGGACAGGCTGCAAATTTGGCATTGTGGAGAAAGAGGGAAAAAGAATAGGAATTACAAAAAGACCAGCTCTTATTTCAATTTTCAGAAAAATGCAGCTCTTTCCCAACTTTTAGCATAGGGAAATAATCTGGCTGGTGCTTTGTTCCTAGCCTTAAGTAACAGTTTTAAGTGACTGCTACATTTAGTCAGAGAGAGAACTGGTTTTGTGAATAACTTGCAAAGGACCTATGCGTGTGCCAGCTGTACAGGGTAATGCCGTTGCCTTAAAAGGATTAACTTGGGATTTACACGACTAAGAGCTGAGATACACGGTGCCTGAACACAGGAAGGCACAAAATGAAAACTTCCTCCAAGGAAATTAAAACATCTCCCTCTCTCTTCTCAACTAAATCAAATAATTAAATGAAAGAAACCAACCTGATGATGAAAATGCCAACAAAGGGGCTTTACCCTTCGTCAAAGCTGTGACTTCTCTCTTCATCAGGTCATGCGATACAAACATTAGGAGCACACATCCTGCTTTCGCTCCACGAGATTTCCCTTCTCCAAATCCTTTCCGTTGGCCATGGGAAGAGCTCCAGACCCCCCTTGGTCTGATACATCCCATTAGAGCAACAAAGTTGCAATCTGTGGTCTCAGCCTTGCAAGATCTTAACTCCTACAGCGATCAACAGATTGTATCAGGAACGGTGCCCCACCACATACCCTACCTGCCTGCCCTCATTGCCCTCAGCCCTGCTCTCACCACCACCAGCCCATTTCATGGTCGGTGGCCAGCATGGACCCTTTGCTCTCGCGTAAGCAGCCCTTCAACAGGAAGCACCTGGGTATTCCCCATTTATAGGGCAGGTGGAAGCAAGGCTGTTGCTGCCGTAAGTGAAAACACAGCATTAGCCAGCATCCTGGCTCCTGGTGGGAAATGTTTTATTAATCAAAAAAATACTTTCCACCCTGTGGTGTCTTGCAGACCTTTAAACTTGCATCTGCAAAAATCAGAGAAATTCTTCTGTTATTCTCACAACAAAGTTAAAACACAGAAACCATTTTTAAAACTTCAGGATTTTTTTTTTAAACAAGAGAGAGAACTTCAACCTGATTAGAAATACTCTCTAATCTCAACACAGGGTGGTATGGGCAAGGCAGAATTTCCAGTTCATTAGGGTAAAGCTGCGTTCCCAGAGGAAAGTAACATGATCCAGGATTTTGCTTGTAATCTATCAAATCATCCTCAGCTGTGATATCTAGCTTTTGTATTATAGGGTAGCATAGGTGTGTATTTGGGGCACTCCACGTGCTTTGCCTACAGCATTATCAAGAATCCACTCCCTCTTGTATCCAGAGTTTCTGAGGCAATTCAAACAGCTCCCAGCTTTTACCAGCAATTTCTAAGTAACAACTTTTCCTTCCTAAAACAAATGACAGCCTGAGACTAAGGAGCAATGCCATTTAGTGATTTATAAAGACAAACAACTTACTTATCACCAATGAAATCTTCATATCATGCCACACATTATGTAAGTATAAGAGTAGAAAGAAATATCTATAGAAATAGAACAGAATAAGCATTGGCCTGACTGTCACCAATAGCACTTCAGGCCTTCAGAAGAAAAAGACAGTTTTAAAACAGCATATATTTTTGACAAGGCACAGAGCTTAAAATACCTGGGAAGTAAAACAGTGGTGAATCAAAATAAAAAACTTCAAGTCAGCAAAATGCTGGTGTCACATCTGCTAGCTCCACAAGGGAAACGAACAAACAAAAAAACAAAACAACAACAAAAAAAAGAGACACACACAGAGGAAAAATAAAGAATGGGACAAAACTTCCTCAAAGACCCCAAGCTTTTACGTACCTCATTTGTGTTAATGACTCCAAGAGTTCAAAGGTGCTCCTATTTTAATGTTGGATAATTGCTGTTATGGTAATCAAAACATCATTTAGTGAATCCAGCATATTGTGTTGAAAATAATGTAAAATAATATTGTAAGCAGATAATTTAACTTGACAGATGAAGACTTGCTCTCATTCATAGAAATGAAAATTTCTCCACAACGTTTAGTATATAACACTGCAACCAAGTGGAAAAAGTTCAGTTTAGAAGAAAAGTCTACAGAAACCCATGCCAAAACATACATAAAATGTTCCCCCAGATCTGTTATTTAATAAAATGTTGTGTGTCTATTAGCTGTCATAACTCGTCATTCAGAATCCATACAAACACACGTCAACACGTGCGCTCCCACCAGAAGTAACAAGGCTTTCCAAGGGCTGATCATGACCAACGCCTGGACCTCCCCCATCATTTTAACATGCTAAGTAATCAGCTTCATTATGGGTCAGTTCCTTACCGTATACCTAAAAGTTTAACCTTACCTTGTAAGCATTTTTAATATGGCTGTTGAGTCAGTCGCACAGGGATACGATTCAAGCATTCCTGATACATCTCGACTGGTGGGCAGACTGGCCAGCACCGATGCAGGACAAACCTGGCCAGGTCACATTGGTCTTTCTGCTGGACAAGTGAAAATAACCCCTTAAACTGCTGAAAAGTTTTGACAGAAAATCACTTTATGCTTGTTTTGTTTCCCCAAGTCACGGTGAGTGAGGAAATTGGGGGGGCACAAACTATGGGTGTAGCTCATAGCTTCAAGTATTCGAATAAGTGCCAGGTCCAGTATGAAATAAAAGTTACTCTCTGTGTATGAATTGCTCCTCTTGCAACGTGCATAGTAATTCCAATATTCCCAAACCCGGAGCAGTTCCCACAAGAAAAGGAAGGAAAAAAGAAAAGGCCTTTCACAAACACATTTACAGCCCTTACTGTGAAATTGGTCTGCTCACCACTGATACACAAGACTATCGGAGAAAGCTAAATAGGAAGAAACAGATGGAAAATTGGGCAGGTGTTTGGAAAATAAAATACGTAACAAAGATTAGGAAATGCCAGAAGGTTCTTTAAAAGGCCAGAGGAAGAACTGGGAGTGCTGATGCCCAGTTTCGGCAAAGCTCGGGGAAGGAAAAATGCCTGTTATGAGTACTATGGTTGATTTTATCTAAAATAACTCACCCCCTCAAACTTGTCTGGGTCATTGCAGAAAGTGTATCCTTTGGGGGTGTTTGAGTCTGACAAGGCTAATTCAAATAGATGACAGCACCTGCATTTGGGAAACATACATCATTACAAGAAAATCAAGAGGAAAATCAACTGTACAGGCATTTTACATGCATATTAAAAGATACAAGTTCTCTATCATATAATACAAGGAATACTCCACACTTAGCATGATTAGAATCTGTGTGAGTCAAGGTTTACAGTCTTGTGCCCAAGCCAGCCAAACATTAAAAGCCTGTGACTAAACAGAGGAAAAAAACCAAAAGATAGCCCTGCAAACTCTATTTTCTGACTATGAATGGCTCACGTTGAATCATCCGCTTGGGCCAGATAATGCTTGCACAAGTTGTCAGATAATGAGTTAAGCGCCACAAATGGAAGGCGCAAACCTTCGCGGTTAGTTGGGGAAAACAGTGGAAATGAATGAAACGGGGGTTTGTTGCCTCCCACACCAACCACACAGAAGCTCGTCTGTTCTGAGGATTCACGACATCTTTGAGTGCGGGGTGCTCTGCCCACAGCACTGGTCACCTGCTGAGAGCTCGCATTGAATTAGGTTACATTATAATTGGATTTTCCGAAGGCACCACATTAGCATTTTCCATGATCTCACCCTTAGCCAAATCACTAATCAGGAGTAGTGTGGTTATATTGTTTGCTGGTTAAATTATCTGCTGCTATAGTGTCTGTAAGCCAGCTCCAAATTCATGCAGAGATAAACACTCCTCTCTCTCTAACAGAGACTCAGGAGTTTATTCTGTAGCTAATGTTGCAATCAGACTCTAATTTTCAATAGCTCATGAAAAAGCAATTTCTCTCCAGAGGCCGATTTGTTCGGTGCTTTGCTTGTGTTCTTCCTGAGTCCATATTATAAGTTCGGAGTGTCGTTTCTTTGATTAGTGTGGGCAAAAGCAGCATTGCTGTAAAATGTAACAGCAGAAAAATCCTTTCCCATGGGCTATTCCCTATTGTGTCCAAAATCAAGTGCTGAACATGTTTAATCCTATAAGGTTGTTATTTTAATGCACAGGCCTTTGTATATTGATGGGAATGCAAATACCTGTTCTAAAAGCAGCAAAGACACATGCAGGCGATCTCTGATGACTCTGTCTTCGTACAGCTCAAAAAGCCGTTTGTGTGGGAACTTAAACTCACATTAACTACTACCGAGCTATAAGAAAAGCACACAGGACATCTCATGCGGCCCTATGGTACAAAAAACTCAGTTCCTTCTTTCAGGTGGGATCCCATCGGGTTCGGGTACCTGCCTGAAGGGAAGAGACAATCTTGCAAGTAGATTATCAGGTAATGTTTGCTGAACATCCATTCACCACAATTTTCTGAAAAAATTTCATGGTTTAAATACCATTTCATTTAAAAAGCCAGGTTTTATTCTCAGGTTAGAGGTTACACAACGATGTTCAGATTCATTACAAGAATCATTTGGAGATTTTCACTGAGAAGTTAAACCCATTGAGTATTCCTACTAAAATTCTTCTGATACAAACAAGTACACACAGAAAAACTGTGATTACGTTTTTCATATCATTTTGGAGCCAAAACAAAGAGAGCTGGAGAAAGGATTCACACGAGCTGGCCTTGACTCAAAAAGGCAAGTAGGCACCTTCTACCTGGCCTGGTATCAGCGGTACCCTACTTACAATTACACAAATGTGTTAAAACAGTGAAGCAGATTTCCCTTTTTACCAAACAATCAAGAAAAACAGTACAGAATTCAAGATGGTATATCAACGAATCATTCCCTGGAATCAAATAAGAAAGACTACAATTCTCAAACAAAAAAATATCACAAAACTATTGGGCTTATAAGCTCTTGAATTCAAACCAGATGTGACTGCCTCTGAATCCCCAGCAATAGCTGCATCTTTTCTCATAAGGCTTTTTAACAGATTCTCATAGGCAGCACAAACAGCATCTTCAGAACAAAGGGCAGTAACGCTTCCCAGCAGAGTTTAACTGGATCATGAGGATCACTAGCCTGTATGATCTGCTTTTCTATTGTCCTCGCAGGGATTTCACGAGGCATAAATAACATGCACTGAAGAGATAAGGAGCTAGGGGCAAAAAAACCAGAACAAAACAGAATAATGAAGTTCCAAGACTAGCTTGCAGCCTTTGGTCTACACTTCTCCAGGTCACAGGCTGTCAGCGATGGGTTCCCTTCTCCGAGGATGAATCTGCAAAAGTGTATCAATACAAATTATTTTGACATTGAGAAATACAACTCGCTTATGATTAATTTCCCTCTATTGTGTAACATGTACAGACACCCCCCTCCGGTGCCAACACTGTACATCATTACAAGCCTGTAATCAATCCAACACAAATGACAGCAAGTGTGAAGAAGCAAAAGAGGGTAGGGCTATCATACAGTGCATTAGTAGTCTCTCTCTCCCTTGACTTTCATCTAGTCCTGATTGTTGATATAGAGCAAACAGTAGGGTCTTGTAACCTAAAGCCCCCATGTAAAATCTTTCTAGACCTCTAAAAAGAACAGCTGACATTCAGCAGTGGTCATCGGTATACATTAGCATTAGGTGCACCCAAGAGAGGAGGTAAGTATGACAGAGGGAAGAATTAGGTAGTAGTACCTACTGCTAAGTAGGTGTCTGTGGTTCAAAGATGTGTTTGATAGTAACTCACTTGAGCTAGAAAAACAAAATAAAAATCTAAGAAAGGAAATATACTATTGCCGGTGTAACACATACTTCCTTCCTGAAGTTTCAAAAGATTCTGGAAACGCTGTAACACATCACTAGTAGCACACACACAAGTGCACACAGTATTTTGCTTACAAGAGGAACATTAAGAGTGAAATATTTCCAGCGGGGTTTTGAATTTGCCTAGGAGAATTGCTCTGCAGCTGCTACACAGTAACCCCATCATTCATGTCCAAACCCACAGTGCTGACGATATCCAAATGTATATGAAAGAAAACTTGATCCAAAAGGTCCACAGTTGTAGCAAGCGGCAGTACCGTGAATCATTGATTTTGGTGACACCTTTTCCTTGCAGGTACTACCAGGGCTAAAATTCAAGTTATTTTTTCACAAAAGCCAGGAAGAGCAACAATTAGCAGACTGGTTCTTTGTGCAAGGTAGATAAATATAGATATTTGTGTGTTCATTTCATTTCATGCAAATAGCCTCCTATAACAACAAAGACAGTGGAACAAAACTTTTCTAACAAGAAATGTGCTTCCAAGCTTCACATCAAATGTTGGTATTCATATAACAATATAATTTGGGGGAAAAAAAAAAAGAAAAAAGAGAGGACTTGGATATTCAAACACCTCAGGCAGCTGTACAGTGGGGATGTCCTTCAATTATTTTTGTTCCTTCCCCATCCCGAGGCCCACTGGGACGCACTGAGGTCACCCTGCTTATGCCAAGATGCTTTTGGCTCCTAAAGTTCTATGCAAATGGCATAGAACGAATTTTTACGTCGCTTCCTTAGATGGTCAATCAGGAACTAAGGATATTTCCAGATAGCAGATGAATGCTTCATCGAGTCATCAGGAAAGAGAATGATTTAATGAAAACAGCCACCGCATCACCTATCACCAGAAGATCACCATCGACATCCCCTTTCAGGCAAGCCTCAATTCTTCCCTGTGTTTCATTCTCAAAGGAAAAAAAAATGCCAGTGTGTGTGAAGCCATTTAAAATCTAATGGGTACAGAATGATAAATCCCGATACATTGTTTCATAGAAATGAAATTATCAAATCATGCAGCTGATTAAATTACATATCCTGTTCCTCTTCACATGAGACTTTTCTGCCTGGTACTCTGAAAAACTACAAGACATTCTGTGATCTTTAGCTCAAGTTGACTTTTAAAAGCAATACCTTTCTAAAAAAGGCAAATTCTCATGTTCTGGAGTTAGAACTTAAAGGTGTGCTAATGGCCTTTTTGTTACATTGCAGTAGCAGAAATCACGTTGGATCCATAAAAATCCTGAAAATAATCACATTTTCATTCCCAGTGGGGATGGCAAGCTGCTAATTAAATCTGTCTTGACTGGTTGGGAGCACTGATAATTTCTAATGTAAAGTATGCACTGAGGACAGGCTAATACCGAAAATGTTTAGAGTCTAGGATTTTTTTCCAGGAAAATTAAGATGTCACTGACTTTTTTTCTGCCTGGTTTTCATTCAAGAGCTCCACAAATCCATTTTTCAGTTTTTCATTTTTCCCCCCTCCCTACAGATCTCATTATTTTCAGCAGAACACCCCACACTTCTCCCTCCTCCTCTTCCAATTAGCTGTAATTACAACAACATTAGCAGCCAAGTAGCTACCTTGAGGGCAAAAATCTGGAAAGCAGCAGAGTGTGGAAGGGAACAAGAGATGATATTATAATGAAAGTAAGCGGACACATCATGCTTCTTCATGTGCTCATCTGGGCATCCTTGGGGCTTTGCAGGTTGATTTCTGCTTTGCCTATGCGTGCCAAGACAAGGTGGTGACCCGCTGCTCTCACCTCTCCCACAAGCCTCCAGAGCTACTCCTTGAAACAAGAGGTAGGTGTAGGGCTACGTTTTGGCTTCTCCCTGTGCCTAACATAACTGGATCCAAAACAAAAATGTACTGTTGACATCAAAGAAATCCAGTAGTTATATCTGATGTTCTGAAGGGGTAACTGGGGTTCTTAAATACATGTACCAAGAATCTTTCTGCCAAGAAAACAAATACAGTAAGATTAATTTTGGAAGTGAAAAAGGCAATACATGCCAGCAGTTGTGGCATGCAAAAGGGTTCTTGCTCTGAGTAGGCTTTGAGCAATAAACCTCTTTTCCAGAGAATTTTTCATTAAAAAACTGGGTTCAGGGAAAATCTCCAAAATCAATCTTTTTTTCAACTGTCTTTTCAATTTTGCACAGTTGGATAAGGAAGGAAGTCAACAGTGCTTGCCAAATAAAGTGACATTAAGTACACTTGCTGGAAATCTTTCTGCCTTGCTCCTTAAAAAGAGGAAAAAAACCAAAACAAAACAACAAAACCCCCCCCAAAACCCTCACAACCAAGAATGAAAAGATCAGAATGAAAAGATCAGAAAAGTTCCAGGAATGCTGAGTGACAGCACGGAGAGACTTAGGAGCTAATGCCCCTCCAAAGGCAGCATCGCTGGTCAAACAAGGCTAAGCTGGAAGACTTTAAGCACAGTTTAGGCTTTCTGCACAGCAAAGTACCTGGGGAGGGACCAGCCCAGAGGCAGGCAGGAAGAGTTAGTCTCTTGGAAATACATTGCTGGTGCAGTGAGACAACAGCTCATCATCTTCTTCCTTAATCTCTACCTGCCTCTCATCGCTTACTTTTCCTCTTCTCTCTTTATTGTGACCTTCAAGGAAACACCTTTGCTTTTTTTGGAATCCTGATGATTTCCCCTAATCCTGCTTTGCAGACAGGCAGTTGCCCTGTGAGGACTATCTGAGTGGTCTTTCCCTGGCAGCCTGATTTCCTTTCCAGCTAACCTATGGAGCATGGCTGGACACAAAACGTTCCTATCCATCTCTTCACCCTGCCTGCTTTCAGCTGGAGTATTTAATCTTTGGGAAGATATGGAGAAGAAATACTTATGTTCACAGAGAAGCTGAACTCTGGTATGAGTTTTCTGAGTTTTTAAGCAGCTTAACAAGAGGTGCAACATGAAACTTTGTGGATGCAAATGGGAAGAAAATGCTAGTAAAATCAGACCAATAAACCTGAATACAGCCCACACCCTCCTATTTGCAAACCGCCTGTTGCATATTTCTGGATTCAGTTTGGATCCCAGCGGTCATGTGGAAAACTGAACTCTTGATGAGACTGCAGCATGAAAGAGCAGGAGGAGAGGAACCGGGTTAAACCCTCAGAGGAGGAGGGAGCTGATGTAGCCCTGATTAAGTAACAAGTGGTGTTCACTCCTCCAAACTCTGAACAAACACAAGGTTTTTGCATAAAGCCATACTTCATAGCTATAACCTTAGCATCTCCCTTTAGCGTCACTCTCTTCATAAAGCTAAATTGCAAGGATTTCACTTAGATAATTACCATTGTCTTGCTACCGTGGAATATCTCTTGTTCATTCTTGTTTTGGAAAGAAAGGCTTAATGGAAAAAAGAACAGAGGTTTGGTTTTGTTGTTTTTTCTTCTCATTTTGCCCCCCTATTCTTCTCATCCTTCCTGTATTCTGAAGAAGTTATTTCCAGGCTAATTAGAAAGGGCTCAAATCAAAAAGTGCCAGATCCAAACCATCACGCTACCACGGAAGTTCAGTGCTGGAGGCAACATTGCTCCTCAGACTTGTGCATAAGTGATCCTCTGCCAACTAGCAAAACATAGATCTGTGGGGAAAATAACAGACTAGAGTAGAAACTTTGGAAAATAGTCTCAAATAGGATTGATCAAATTTCTGTAGCAGATTTTTTTTTAATTTTAAAAATATTTCAGTTATTATCCTGTTTCTGTAGATACAGGCAAAGAGGTGCTTCTTACAGAAAACAGAAAGACAAACTAGGCTTCACAGAGCCAGCAGT
This sequence comes from Nipponia nippon, assembly GCF_047370975.1. NCBI lineage: Eukaryota > Metazoa > Chordata > Aves > Pelecaniformes > Threskiornithidae > Nipponia > Nipponia nippon. Next base: position 77,450,473 of record NW_028262380.1, on the reverse strand, counting down.
CCCTTAAGATAGCCGCCTTTGAACACGGGAGCAGCTAAGAAAAACAGTGCCAGTCAGAAGAAAAGAACAGATGTGGTTACACAAGAAGCAGAAAACATGAGATCACAGCTGGTTACAGAAGTACCTGGAGAACTTAAGTCAGATGGCAAAGCACCTGGGTGCAAATAACTTCCTCCCTCACAAAAGAGGGGAGACAGGGAGGAAAACGCGATCTAGGTACATCTATACAAAACTGCAGAAAAAATTAATAATTCCTCCTTGGTGACAATATGCCTTTGCAGTCCCAATGACATTACAGCAAACTAGTTAGAGTTGATGTAGACACTCTCACAGATTTCAGATCTCTTTAAAACAGGCTTTTTTTGATGTAATATCATAAAAAAAAAAATCAATTTCCCAATTCATTTCACTTGTGTTCAGCTCTAAAGTTACAACCTGTGACCTGTATTTTGTAATTATTCCTTAAGAAAAAATACCCCGTGTCAAAGGAAAATTTGTTCACTTAAGGGAAACTTAATGGTTTTCCCAAGAAACATCAGTCTATTGAAATAGCATTCCTAAAGGAAACTGCCTCATGCCTAAAAGTTGCTGCATTGCTGTTTTGTTTTTCTATGCTGAAGCCCTATCTCAGAAGGGATAAGATTTATTGGTCAGTTTATCACCTCATGAGGAAATGAAAGCTGAGAAATGAGACTCGGGAATGCTGCTGCACGTACTAGCTCATTTAAACCCACCGTTGTAATTAGCACTGATACAAAATAGAACAAAGCAATTGGAACATCAAGAATACTTTCATCACATATTCTTGGAGTTTCTATCTTTGAAAGCTTTCTCAAAACACTTAAATGCAGATTTAATATATACAGACTATATACAGTACATAAACCCAGGCTAGTGCCTTTTAATTGATAGAAGTTGGACTTCTCTGATCAATGGCTAATAAAATAAACTTTGTTTTATCAGTGAAGATAAGAATAAGAGCCCCAAAGATGTTAAAACAGACATCCTACACAGCACTATGATGTGACTCATTGAGAATTCCTCTTTATGGGGACTGAAGACAAAAGGGAAGGGAGAAGTCTCCAAGTGTCCTGCTCACTGTCCCATTGAGAAAGAGGTATTTAGATGTTCTGGACAAGGAACAATAATAGAAAGACAGAGCACAGATTTTAAAAAAAGTTTTTTCAGGGAGCCAGAATTCAACTCATATAATCAAGCAGGGTAAAAGAAGAACTCTTTTTCTTCAGATCCCCTAAGTGTACTGCCCTGGACCACAGCTGCAGTTGGTGGCCGGACTTGTTTCATTCACTGTTATAAACCTCCTCCCTGTATTCTCTGGTGCAGTAAATCACTTGGAGTTTAAGTGGGAGGAACTACAAAATTAATCTCCTGTCCTCTCTTGCAGTCACAGCACTACTTTCCCTATGACCACATCAGAACCCTCCAAACAGTTGCCATGTAATTATGGGAAGCTCATCCTCCATTTTGGCGAGCTACGTTCCCACCCTACCCTCTCTTCTCTGCAAATGTGGACGACAATAAATTATGGAATAGTTCCTCTGTAGCCGCCATCTTCTAGATGTTACAAAACAGCTTTTGGTGATGAGTCCCTGCCACCCCATATGGTACCCACTCGCACCATGAAATGGCAGACACACGAAGCACACACGCTCCTGCAGTGTACACCAGCAAACTTTGCTGGTGGCCCTGCAGCACAGAGTGATGTGTCATGATGGTACCTCTACAAAAGGGCCACAAAACATGAGAACAGAGCAAAACACAAAACTTTAGGTGTCATAATTCTCAACGACTTTTGAGAGAAAAGGGGTGGTTTAGGGGAGTTTCTGAAGGAGAAGGTCCAGAGGGCGGATTCCCACCTAGAACAACGTCCCTTCTCCCTTGTGCTCTCTGGCATCCATCTTTTGAGTGGTCTGAAGCAAGTACTTCGAAACACCCAGAAACTTGGCATGATTTCAAATCCAGGTACAAATACTAAATACTCCTCCTGGTTTCCAAAAGATAGTTTGCACTGACACTTTGGCAACTAATTAACTTCGTCCATTTACATGGTTTTATTTTCAGACCTGGCACCTTGAACTATCAGAGCAGATCAAGAATAGCAATGGGCATTTCGCCTTTAAGGTGAAACAACATCCTAAAGCCTGTACTTTGTTACCAAGGGCTTCTAAAATCTGCCCCATCTTAGTCCCCAGGTTCAGCACATCATTAAATTCAGTCTTAGCTGGAGCAACAGAAGCTCTAAGGAAAACTATGAGGATGTCTTTTCTTTAGGACTATTGCTAGGTGTTTAATGAGGCAACTGTGTGATCCTATAACGTGTAATAGAGCCATTTTATGAATTGCAACGAAGCCGAAAGCCATAATGTAGATGGTATTACATTAGAAATCTCACCTGTGTTGCACATACAGCAACCTCATTGCTCTGAGGCAAAGCTGTCATATAAGCACTCAACAGATAAATAGGAAAGTTTATTCTACATCCCTCAAAAGGCCCCCATTTAAAAAAAGTACATTTAAAATATGCTCTGTACAGCTGTTGTCTTACCATTTGCCTTGTGCTGCACATCTGGCGGAAACTGGTCAGGAACATACCACTGATAGTCTGGCTGCACAGAACAATAAAACATTATTACAGCAATATGGACTTCATAGACACTTCAAACAAAAGAACAGTGACATGATAAAAATATAATTGCGCTGTGAAGTTTTTTATTAGTCATACAAAAGTAGTTTACAAAAAATCTTATATTTAGCTTTATATTTCCACTGATCGAGTCTTTCAGCTTGCTTCCTTTTTTATGACATGTGGTTTAGATGCTGCTCTCAGTAGAAATATTGGTGTAAACCTTTCTAGATCCCACAGATCAAAAGAAACATTAACAGAAACAAATTGGATTTTAAAAGGGCTAAGGAATAAAGTACACCAGAAGATACTAGCAGGCATCACATTCTCGATACTAAAGAACCCCAGAGAAACCTGGTACACATTGACCTGACAGGTGAAGCTGTTCCGGTTTGAATACGTGTAACATCTGTAACACGTTTCAGCGTGACAGGAATAACCCATTTAATAAAGTTCTCTCCCCTCCTCCCTTCCCCACAGGTTAGCATTAGTGTTACTAAAACATTAGCTGTTATCAAATAACTTCTGGAAAATACTGTGGGATGGGAAAAATTCCCATTTTTCTTATAAAAGGAAGTACTGGGAAGGTTATGTCTCTGCAAACGGTTTTGTCCAGGGAAATCCTGGAAGAGAGAAATATTGCATTATAGTTCATACCACACACCGTGGTGAGTAGCAAATTACCACCAGAGAAAACAATTTTGGGATTGATTGATTTCAGTTGAAGCTGTATTAAGCTGTCTATCTGGTTTAAGTAGCACATGCAAGCTTGTCAAATTCCAGGTAATTACTGCTTCAAATTAGTTAAATTGGGAAAATAATTATTCTCTTGCAGAAATTACTCTGACAAAATCCTGAGTAGTCCCAAGGAGACTCTTACAGATTTCAACTTGTAGGAAAGAAATTTCATAGATTTCTAAAGAAGTTTTGCCTAAATTAAGATGGCAGGACAAAGCTGTAGATAGAGAAAACAGATTTAACTTTCATGTATGCTGTCATTCATACTTACGCAGCAATAAGCACTCTCATATACTGTCAGGAAAAAAGGAGCTACCCTATTTTCACTTAAATTATACCATCCACAGGAATTATTAACTAATTCTGTGCTTGTGGGCAAACAAAACAGGCTTTGATACAAAGCAAGACACTGCTTTGCTTTAAGCACAGGTAGTTTTTCTACCAATGGCTCAAAATACGCTTATTTGCATTGCTTTTTTGAGTTCCTGTTGAATTTTCTGTTCTCTGATCTACTCTTCTCTTTCATATGTACTTACACTACGCAAACTGAATGAATTTCAGAAACAAGAAGTGTATTTCATGTCAGACTAAACAAAATGTTTCTACTAACAATGTAAAAAGGAGTAAAAAGGAATAAAAAGGTGCAAGCTATAAAAAGAACGAAAAAGCAAAAGCACAGACTAAACACAGGATTACGTACGTTAACTCAGGACACTCATTAAATTCTAACACCTTTCTTCGTTGCTAAACAAATTGCTCAGGGAGGTATCAAAAGCTCAGAGCAGCAACGCTGCACTCGCACAGACAAAGAATTTCAAAGAAAACTCAGAATGAAACTGGGAGTTACAAAGCAACCAGTCAAACTGACCCCGGTGCTCCGGCAGGAATGGCAAAGTTGTAAACCCAGTGATCCCTCGCAGAATTAGAAACCCAGATGATGAAAGTTCAGGGAGAAGAGCCAAAATAATCTGGGACAGTGTCCAAATTGCAGTGAAAAACATTCTGCAATACTTCCAACTCTGATAAATAGGCAGATAAGCACCCTCCTGAAGCACAGAAATGACTTGTTTGACCACAGCTTTTTCGTTGGATTTCTACAGTCTGAAAGCCTTATATGCGTTTTGCAAAAATTCGGCTGTAATTTCTCAAATAATGAGCATCTTTCCATACGTGACAGCTTTATAGCCAGAAACAGATATTGTGTATTTAAAATGACATTCACCATGTATAAATGCATTCTCACTAGATTTGAACAAGCACAGCCCACTTCGATAGCCCAAAGCACTTCAAAAATATCATTCTTTGAAGCAGTATTTTCCTTGAAATAGATAACTCCCCCTCACATAACCTGCCCTAGTGCAAACCTATTCTTCATGCTGAGGAAGACAGGACCCTGTTGTGTGCCAGGAAAAAAGGCAAATTGCCCATTGTGTTAGCCACACTCAGATAGAATTTGCACTTCTGCTGATTTTTTTTTTTTTTTTTCAATACATAGGCTCGCTTGGGAAAATTGCATTCCTAAAGCATTCACAGCCACAGTATTTCACCCTCAGTAGAACCTTATTCCTCACGTAATCCCATTTCACAGCAGCGTACCAGAGGGAAGACACTACTGGGTACAAGCCACAGCATCTGGGAATTCACCCTTACAGTTTAAGAGCATTGTGAATCCTGATTTTGTCTGCCTCCCCCAAAAGGCGTACAGGGAACCTTGGATTCTGCAGTCTGGTTACAGCAGTATTGCCTGGCGGCAGGACAGTTATATTACCTATGAACATAGAAGCCATAAGTGAAGAAGGAAAGTAATTTTCCAAAGACTGGGGCAGAGAAAAAAATACCCAGTGTAAGACACGGAAATAAGACATATTAGTCAACAAGATTTCTTAGACCAAATAGAGGGAAGAGACCAGAATAATGCTGACCACAGCTACGTTCTCATTTTTGTTATTATCATTTACGTTGAGGGCCCAGAACTGGGCTTCAGAGAGCAGATCTGTATTTATGAATTTGGGTAACTATATAGCTAGAAAGAGCTCTGAATGTGTGTCGTGGAAGTAAATTAATCTAAGAAATCAGCAACAGTCCAATCAAACAACCCTATTTTTTTTAATTAAGGAATGACCACCAGTATCATTGAAAACAAATGTATAATAATCCCCTTTTTCTTCTTAGTGGTATTGTAGATAAATAGCATTTGCCACAGTAAATTTTAAATATTTAAGAATACATACTTAAAGTATAACTCATCAACCATATATTTAAATTGTTGCAATTCTTCCTGTTTGTGCAGATTTCTGTTCGTTATACTTTGAGTTGCACATGGCAGTACTCTGTGCAATTCAGTACTGAAGACACTGGAACAGCAAGGATGAAAAGAACATGACTACCAAGAGAAAAATCACCATTTTGGGGCAGACAGTAAGGGAAGAGAGACTGTACAGAGATCAGGAAGGCTGTTCCAGACATAGGGCTCATTCTAAAACCAGTACAAAATCTTGATCCAGAACTGGCCAGAAACTGGGAAACGACAAATTTAGTTACTGGTGAGGATGGCAGTGTGATAGCACCACGTTATTCTCCTGTGGTCACCATGCTGTGAGAAAATCAGTGCCCTTGTGAAATGGGAGATGGTGGGAACCTTACTGAGGGCTGTTGCTGCTCATGTGCCCTGCGAGATGCTGGATGTGCTCGAGGATCTTGATAGTGAAGAACCAACCCACAACTCCCATAATTAACACATGGCGAGAGAAAGAGGGGAGGTGGGTAGCTGGGCCTCTCAGACTGTACCGGGAGGTCTTTTGTCTGTCAAAAGATAAGAAAAGCAAGAAGAAATGCATTAGTAGCAGGATACGATGTCCAACAGAATATTCACATACAAATTTATCAGTAAAAAGCAATGGGGAAGAAACCCTCCTCTCTCAGCATGGGTTGCAACGCTGCTTGTTTAGACCTTTCAGACTGTTGATGATTTTAAAAGTTATTTAAGAAAGCTGACTTATGCCACACCAGAGTCTTGACACTTCTTATATGACAAAATATTGGTTTCAAGATAAGGCAAGCACATTTCTGGGTGTTTTCTATATTCAAGAAACATTTTCATTACACACAGTAGCTTTCAATAGTTTGAAGCAGAACTACATGGACAGGCACTTGCATAACAAGAAAAATAAATAATTTTGGTAAAGGACCAAAGTCAATGGCCTCGAGATTTGGGTCTGCCTTTTCTTAGGCCCTCTGTGTCCCAGCAGAGTCAACGGGAATTTGCCTAAGGACAGAGCAAGGAGGGGTAAAAGATGAGCCACAACTAAATAATTTGACTTAAGAAAACAAACTAATAAATATTCTGTATGGTTCCTCTCATGTTTAAAATCCTTCACAAGCTCTGTTTAATCAAATCCCAAGGCAGGAAGAGACAAACAAGATGATCTCTAGTGTAAACTGTCGATGCAATGCAGGGACAGTCAAATTGTACATACACATTACACAGCACTTGTACAGCCCTTCGGGTGTGTTATACACGTGCAGCGCTGCTGGCATTTCTCCTGTTCCAGAGCAGCTGGGGAGGAGTGGGAAAGGTTTTTTAGCCCCATTTGTAGTCCTCCTTTTCACTGTCACTGCTGTGAGAAGTTCTCACAGCGTCCGTTGACCCATTGGGGTTGTACAAGAAATTTAGTCTTTTACAGTCTCTAGACAAAGCAAAAAATATATAGGAAGAAGGTGTCTTTGAGTACTTTGGCTCCTACAAAAAATTTTCTTTACCTTATTGAACCACCCAGGAGTGGGCTGGTGGGTGGGGGAAACATACCTGAAAGTTATTGCATGCAATGCTAACAGATTTGTCCAAGGTATTTCTACATGCCTGGGGTGCCCTGAGTGGCAAATCATGGCATTCCCTCTGGCATTGCTATTTCTATACTTGCATGAAATGCTTCCAGGTACCCATAAAAGCACTGACAAGTCTGGAGCCTTACTGCAGCAGGGCCCAGCATCGGCCAGGATGCCGAACCTGCTCTCCACTCCCGCTGAAGCCGATAGGAGTGAGGGGCACTTGACAGCACCTTGCCTCTGATACTACTGCAAGACCCTACTAGTATCAATGCATGGCTTGGTTGAGAATAACACAATACTGAAGTTTCTGTTTCACAACAATGTTGGGGAGGACAATAAATCATCACAGAACATTTCGGTAATTGGCCATTCTTTTAAAGCATTGCACAATTTTGTCAAGACAGGAAACCTCAAAATTTCATCATTTTTAACAAGGATTAAGAAAGCTCAGCATTTTGCATGCCATAATTTTACTATGGCTTCCTGAATGTCTGTGAACAGAGTACTGACACTACTGCTAAGAGATAAAAAGGATGTTGCAACAAAAAATTATTGCAGCGGCTGCTCAGCTAATTTGGATGGAGACAATTTTTTTTCCTCAGTGATATTAACATTACTCTAATTCCACTGCAGAGGTCAGGATTCATTACAGAAGCTTTTATTTCAAAAGTTGGTTTGATGTTACATCTCTTATATCAAGTGCCAGCGAAACAATCAACAGTCCTCTGGATTTGTTTTTGGTTCCCCCCCCTTCATTTTACGATATGTTTGAAGAGCTTTTGCAATAAATACTCCCTTCATTTACTTAATTAGGAAGTCATCTCTAATCATTTCTCATCTTCTTACTGCATTACTTCAGAATGATTTCATCCCAGGTGGTGACCTCATATAAAATCCAATGTCAATTAATGGAAGCCAGAAAACCTTGGGTTATGTGGAAAGTGAGAAAATAAAAATAAAATACACATGTGCTGGCAACGGTAACTTTCTTTTGACTCATACCTGAGAGTTTAGTTTACTCAGTTGAGACTGTAATCTCTCGTTAATTTTCTGCAATGCTTCTTTCTCCTCATTAAGTCTTTCTCTGTCAGATCTCTCCTTTCTGAAGTCTTCTTCATATATTTGTACCTGCAAATGTTATGACCGAGTATGTGAATTTCAGCGGAGCCACAATGGAAATTTTCATCCACTTTGTTGTTTGGTTGCTTTTTAAAAACTGGCCAAGCAGCAGGGTGCATTCCAAAAGGATCCCTCCTCTTTACAATCCTGCAACAAAAGGTTTCCCTCATCTTTTTTATGACTAAAGTGACAAGCAATGGCTGTTCTCCAATGGTACCCATCAATCAAAACAGTCCACAGCTTCAGTATTCATAGACCCTTGTAATTTAAAAGGCTGACTGGCAGATATCAGTTCTAAATATTATAAATAAGAGAGCGAGTACTAAAGACGTCGATCTTTTTAAAGGATAAACAGTAGTAGGACAAACATTTTACCAACATTCTTTCCAGTTTTCTCTTCAATTATGAGCACTTTTAACTCCCCCTGTATCTCAGATGCAAACACTTAGCATCCTGGTGGAGACAGGAGGTGCTGGCACAGCACAAAAAACTGACTTCTAGCACGCAGTCTGACAGAACATTATCACCTTATCCACCCTAATGATGAACCAATATCATCCAATAACTCCCTTTTTATAGCCCACTGAATACCGTTGGCTTTGAGCCTGCTTTGCTTTACACCTTTTCGTAGTTGTCTGCAGCTTTACCCTACCCACAGCGCTAGCTGTCTAGCCACATCCCAAAGGACTAATGTGTGCAGAATAAGTGGTAAGTATTTAGAGGCATGGTCACATATTAACGACCAGAAGACATGGCCTAGTCAGGACTGTCAAGGAATTTAGACCTTGGCTGGAACACTGTGGGGAAAAAAAAAAAACAAAAACAACCCAACAATAACAAAAAACAAACAAAAACAACGTAGGAGGCTATCATGCTCCAGATGTTAGAAACTGTATGTATAAAAAAATAATTGGCCCATGTACCTTTTGTCTGTAGTATAGGACTTCTAATTCATCCTCTCTAACTGCAGCCCAAGGACTCTACCTGCCCCAGTGTAGAAGTAGAAGGGAATGTTATGTACACAATTCAAAACGGAAATACAGAGGTTTGACTCTGTTCCTAGAAGATAAGCTGCCTTTCAAATACTGAAGGATGCAATGGCTTAGCTCTTCTTATGTCACCAGGAATCATAGTGCTTCATCCCATTAAAAAATATCTGATGACCCCAGGCACAGGCAGCAAACACACAGATTCAGAAGCAAAACACAAATCCATAAATTAATTGGTGCTAAGCTGACTGGCTTAACTCTTCAGCTAACGGGCAGGCATCCACCTGGTAAGAAGCCCGAGGCTGGTGGCACTTCTGCTGACAAATAACAGCAAAAGCACGTTGGGGTGGGAACCACCACCAGAACTTTCAGAAGTCCTTTCAGGTCCTCTTGGTTGGTCACTAAAGCCCACTGACAGTCTGTTTCCAAAGAAAATGCTTGCTGTGGCTCATGCCCTGCTAATCATACAGATCCAGTTTTCTTTTTGCTGGCAGTAGCACTATGACTTCACAGGAGGACTAAAGAAATGTTAATACCTCAGGGGAAGAAAAAAGTCAACACAGGGCTCTATAAATTATTTTCATGACTTGCCTGTTGCAGCTAATTTTTGCAAGGTGTTTTTCGGACCCGATGGTCCCCCACTAGATATAACCCCCTTCCTGAATAACACTGTGTAGAAGGAACAAAGGCTTTCTGTGTGGCCGTGTGGGGACTCGGCTCCACAGCCTGTACCTGCAGGAGGCATGCGCACCCCTGACCCTCTGAAGCAGAGGCAAACCTGTCGCTTGCAGAAATCTACGTCTCTTGTATCCCTTGTCCATCTACATGCTTCTGTCCTCAGTATTTCCTCATTTCTTCTCTCCTGATTCTGTCTCTGATGTCCCACCTCCCTCCTGCTCCCCAGTTGCACGATCTGCTGAAGCTGCAAAGGAACCACTTTGTCACAGTTATGCCATATATTCGGTTGCCCTGAGAAAGAGGGGGACACCTCCCAAGGAATGAATGCCTTCATCTCTTATGTGGCCAGGGATGGGCTGATGACAGGCAAGCTCTGGTGAGACACTGTCATGTTGCTGTTTGTCTCAAGAGTCCCTCCTCTGTACGGTTAGAGCCTTCTGCTCCATTTTGTGCAGAAGGAAGTCTGGACTCACTGTACTGATTTATACAACTAGAAAAAGACATTCATAAAATGGATACCCCATGAGAATTCTGAAAAAAATTGGTTTACTCTATTTTATTGTGTAGAATGAAATAACTCATTACTGTACAATCAAGTGCAGGATTTTATTCTCCAGCATGTGGCAAGCATTACATTAGAGAGCAAAATCTGGCTCTGCTGTCAAACGTGACAGAAACAAGTATTTTATTCCCATTGAATAAAATTCCCATTCTGATCACATCCATTTGTGTGTCAATAATGTTAGCCCTAACACTGTCCAGGATGACAGACCTAAAATGTAAAATTATCTGAGATGTATCACGTTTTTAAACAGATTCTTTCATATGGAAAGAGAGTGCACAAAGCACTTGAATTCCTCAGAACAAAGATGAAAAAAAAAAATACACTTCTCTATAGTGATTGGTATGCAGGTTATGGATGCAAATGTTTTGCCTCACACTTTGAAAAACTGCAATGCCAACGCTCTAATTTTTCAATACTAGGATTCTTAGACAATTCACTAAACTTTCAACTTCTAAGAAAAAAGGAGCAGAAGATACAAGCAGTAATTCACGAAGTTTAGCATTCCCTCTGGATGAAATTCAGCCCCTAGCAGAGAGCTGGCAGGACATCTCCAGGAGTCAGGAGAGACGTTCTGCTGCTTTGAGTACTACACAAGTCCTTGCTCCAGTCCTTTGCAAGGACTCAGTTTCACTTCGTGGACACTGCTATGATGGCAGCATCTTAGGAAACACCATTTGAATGGGCTACGGCTAAACTGGTTCCTCCTGTCAAAAGCTTTACATAGCAAGTCTACCAGGCACAATTCCTGGGAGAGAGGGCAAAATCATGCTGTATGAAATCCATCCAGGCTTACTTCCAGCTGTTCTCACCTGCTGTCTGAGAACTTCAAGTTGGGTCCTCATGTCCTCAAGGCTGTTCCTGTCACCCGTCTCTGAAGGAGTCCTGACACCAGGTGAATGCTGCTTTTTCAACACATCCAGAAGGGCCTGCAACATCAAACAGCAAAATTACTAAACAGAGATTCTCTACATCAAAAAAAAAAAAATCCTTTTAAATGATTAGCATGTTTGCCCTCTAAATAAACAGATTAGAATGAGTCACAGACTTGTGGGGGTTTTCCCTTCACTTGCAGTTGCTGCAATTATATACACTGGATATAAACCCCATGAATAACATATATGCATGACTAGGTCCAAATTTTCAAAGTGCCCACACTACATCCATGAATTTGAGACAGTGTCATGTAGGGGATTGTGCTTTTACTTGTAACCTTAACCAACATTTACCTATAGAAATCACAGCTGCAACTCTCATTCATAAACACCATTTCCCTGTGCAAGTCAGAATTTGGGAAAACAAAGACAGGTGTCTAAACTCAGCTGAGGCCGAAACCAAGTAAACAAAAAAACCAAGAACATAAAAGCAATATTCAAAGATGGCCTAAAAATACGACTACAGTAAAGTCTGACTGAAACATTTTTTGCACTAAGAGTACAAGTTTCTTCAACTGCAACCGAAGTAAACCCTCTGGTTGAGAGGAAGTTATGTAGTCTCTATAGCTTGTCACTAGAGGGAGTTATGAATACACACACTACACTGATAACACTCTTGCTCTCTTCAGTCAAATTCTGCCATAGCTCTCTACAGATTTAATTTATTTTTCACGGTTTTACACAGCTCTCCCTTGGACTGGGATAATTTCTAAATCACTCTTACCCCTCTCCATCAATAACCACACGCTACACTTACATATTTCTTATTTAATCTAGCACAAATATTCACCGTTCAGTACTTTTCAACGTCTCTCACATAAGATACGGACTCAGCTAACTTAACCCATTTTAGAAATTTCAATTCCTGCTAATGATCCCCAGCTCCCCCTTGCTGGCCACACTCCATTCATGCCATAAGGGAAGGAGGGAAGAGGCAGAGGGGGAAGTGGCCAAGCAGGAGAACCTGTATCTGAAGTAACCCAAGGATTAGTATTAATTATCAAAAGGCCAACAAAAAAAATTAACAAAAAATAGCACTGTCCATGGAGAGCACAGAAGAGAAAAGGGAGGCTTTTTATCTAATGAGCTACTGTCTCTAAGAATAGAGCAGAAGAGAAATTGGTATAATAGTGGCAAAGTTTGTGGGCCATGTCAATACATAAATAAGGTTGAATATAAATGTTGCAAGATAAAGATTACTGATTAATCCTCAATAAGCTATCTGCAATTAATTAATTAATTAATTACAGGCAGTTTTCTGATTAATCCTCCTTTTGTCCCTTTGGGCCACTGCTAATCCCTTTTAGGCTATGACATGGCAGTGCTCTGCACAAATAGTAAAACAAATAATAAGTTTCACATTGGCATTTAGATTGGGCATGGATCGCCAGCAGCAGCAAGAGTCAGCGAAGTCTGACAATATCGCAGCACGTATGATACGTTCCCTTGCTGACTGCAACCCAGATCCTTTCCCAAGCGTGTGGTTTGCTAAGCGCACTGCTGAGGACAAAGATGAGTGAAACATGCATTTCTTTCCCCTGCCTACGTGGGATACATCTCAACCTTGCTGACAACTGCAGAATCATGAGACTCACTTGGGTGGCAGGGACCTCTAGAGGTCCAAGCCCCTGCTCAGAGCCAGGCCAGGGAGGTCAGGTTGCTCAGGGTCTGTCAACTGAGTATTAAGCTCCTCCAAGGAGGGTGATTTCACAGCCTCTCTAAGCAACCTCTTCTAAGATTTGACCACCCTCAAAAGAAAGTGCTTCAGATGCTCTAATTCAAAGATAACTGAGTGTCCTACCTTCACAACATACCATTTTCCCAGTCATCTGCTGTAGCCCCTTTTTATATGGCTGTGTCTTCTGTTAAAACTCCTTCACTAGGATAGTATCTTACTGATTATGGCCATCCTGACGTTAGCAAATGGTAATGCACCTCTACAATTGAAGTATGTATAGTCATAAACTGTTGACAGTTCTCCTAATTCTTGAACAAATGTCACTATATTGACGATTTTTCTTGCAGCTTACTTCCTAGAATCATATAATGATATAGATGTATTAGGTACTTGGACAGTTCTTCAGGGTTTTTTGTTTATTTGGTTTTTTTTTGAGGAGGTTCTACATCTCAGAATTATGGTGAAAAAAACCCAGAAAAATCCAGAAAATTCAGTCTTCAAATGATTAACAGTAGAGAAAAATAAGGTATTTTTTTAAACCGCTTTTGGAAGCAAGGCTGTGAGACCCCATTTTATTACTTCAAATAAAATAACAAACTGTAGCATGAATAAAGCTGAATTGGTTTAGGGTCATATTAAACTGAGATCAAAATCTTTGAGGAAAGATTGTAAGGGACATGCTGAGAAGTGCTAGGTATGGGGGGAAAAAAAAGTAAAATTTTGTAATGTTGCTATTAGATCAATAGCAAATTATTGAGCATTATGTCATTATAGGAGATTTGGGTTCCCAAGTATAAAATGGAGAGTAAACACTACTAAAGCTAATACTCAAAAATGTAACTGGAATATTTTTCTTTCAAAACTCCCATTACTCTGAACTGACAGAAGGTGGGGCTGGTTTAGAGTAATTTACAGAAGAAATGATGATATTATTGTTCCCCTGGTTTTAAAAAACAACTGTGAATAAAATTATCATGAGACACTTCAAATTAAAAGTAAATAAGCTATTTTAAATACGTAACTAAGATTTGTAATTTCAAATTAGCAAATTTGAGAAATGACAAAGAACTTCTAGGCACCTTCTATAATTGGTCCTGTATGCAATTTTTGCAGATCATTTGGCTATTCCTACTTCATTAAAAATCAACGTACAAAAAAACCCAACCAAACAAACCACTCCCCTACCCCCCAGAAAACCATATCTCAAGGAAGTTGAAAAAAAACTGTATAGGAAAATGCTCGAGGGACTGCTAGATGAATAATTTCAAGAAGAAAAATTAAAATGCCTTTAGGGACTGGAGAAAGGATTTGATCCCAACAAAAGCTACCACTTTTGGTAGCTTTTAGATGAAAGTGCAGGGTAAGAGAGACAGTCACACTGAGATGTATGTTGCAAAAGAAATTAAATTATAAATTATATACATATAACTATACATTTTTTTCCCCACTACAAAAATCAGTACAATGAGGAAGGTATTATAGAGGAAAGCAAGACTAAAGACAGTAAGGAGCATAACGTAGAGCACTGTGGCAGCGGCAGGATGGCTAACAGCAAGGAAGACATACCAATGAGAAAGAACACACAGCTCACTGAGTTAAACTGAGCTTAACTTAATGTGGTGTTAAATAACATTCATTCAGAAGTACTGAAAACTGAAACCTAAAATTGCAAGACAAGCAGCACAGAGGTTTTCTGAGTTTTTCAACATCAAAAATGGAACTGTATGACTGAAAAATAACTACCTTGGTTTCCAAAGCTACAAAAAGGATAAGTGGTCTGTGCACCTAGAAACCTCTTAATCTAATCTCAAGAGTGTCCCAGGCTTGGGAGGAAATTTTGAAGAGAATTGCAGTATAGACATGAGAAGTGGCATGAAGTAAAGCACTTTTTAACCTGATGTCTTTCATAAAAAACAGATTTTCTTAACAGGGGAAATACATTAGAGTTTATTAGTCTACGTTTAAATAGCAATTGAGGAGATGATGCAGCAAAGTTATGAAATAAGTCAGAAGTTTGGCTTGTACTTGAACTATATGGTGAACATAGAAACAACCACAGGAAAGCCAAGAATCTTGGGATATAGCATTACAAACTGCTATGGCATTGCAACATCACTTTCATGCTGCAGACATCAAAGTAGGATCAGATTGGACTCTATACTTTGGGTACTCTGGATGATGCAATCAAAGTGGGATGAAGCCAAAAGTAAAAAGATCAAAGTACTTGAAGTAAAAAGGTTAATGTACTTAGAAAGAAGAAGTGGCATCTTCCATAAACGGAGAACTAAACAGTTTAAAATGACCAAGATGAAAAAAACATGCATATTAGCAGGCATAGTTGTATTTTAAAAGACCAAAAGAGCTAGGTCAGCTTAGCTAAACTGTTCTCTAGCAGAAATATGATTGCTCTCTGTATCTATCGTGAAGGAACAAGTGCCCCTGACAGCAATCATATTTTCACCAGAGGAGAGTTCTGCTTTATGGAGAGGACAGATCTGCTTCACGCAAGGAGTGAAGCAGATCCGTTCAACACTGCTATCAGAAGAACAAATGAATATCATCTGGCCAGAATTAATTCAGCCCAATTGAAACAGATGAAAGCATCTAATGAAAGAAGAGTTACAGTTCCAGAACAGTCTTCCAAAAGAAGCACAGTAGAAGGAGCTTAAGGAAAAAGTTGTTTGATTGCAGAGAATTTGTAAGAGCTTCAAGTCACTGAACCTGCAATAGCAGGGGACTAGATTTAAAAGAGCACGGAGGTTCCCTTCCAGTCCTATGGGCATTCATGACATGAGATTTGAAGAACACAAATACACAGAAAATCAGTAAAGTATTACTTGTGGGAAAGTGTGTTACGTGAAATTGATGTTTCATCTGAAAGTATGGTCTATTTACCCACCTGTCTTAGTTCCAACTGCATTATAAGACAGCAAAATAAAACACTGAAATAAGTTGTTTTACAAACAAGACCTTGAATGAAAGTTACACTGAGGCTTTGAGGAAGTTCTGTCAATGCATTTCAAAAAGTTAGAGATGATACATTCTGTCAGATTTTTTAAGATGGCAACGTTACTTTTTTGCCTTGACTTTTGCATATCGTGGCCCTTTAGCTTGTGTATCACTTAAAGTTACACAGCAATGGTTACTGCCATGCATTTCCTCAGGAAGTGTTTGTGGTTCACCATGAAATACAAAATTGTTAGAAAACACCCACTGCTTTGTGTGATCTTTTGATTAAACAAAGCTACATTTATTTCTTTCCCTCAATTAAAAAAAATAAATCCCATTTAGCTATTTTATGTCAATTTCCTCAGTGAGACACATATGCACATACATACTTATATGAGTGAATATATATATGTATGCATATAAAAATTAAGACAGGAGCATGTCTTGTGAAGAGAAGCCATTTTTCTCAAAGACGAAATATATATAAAACAACAGTTTTTAAAATGTCTTATTTTTTTTTTTAATCAGTGTTTCACTGGATGCATATGGAAGCATTTTTGTGCCATTTCCCTTTTGTTCTAAGGAGGGAGATTGTAGAAAGAGCTTAGATACGACACATAGAGAGGTTTCACAGCAGAAGCCAGAGATTCTCTTAACTTTCCTCATTACACTGCAACCCTACTACCTACCAAGAACAGCACGCACAGGTATTAGCTAAAGTACATTCTTGCTTGTTTCCCCAGCTCCCTAACAGTGATCATGAGTTTGCTACCGTGAACAGGTTGTTCACCCAGGATTGAAAAGATGAGCATCTGGTAGTGTCACTGCTTGACAACAGAGACCCTAGAATTAAAGGAAGAGGCCTTGGTCAGTGGCTCCCTCTCGTTCGTACCTTATTGAGACGACTTATTTCACACTCATAGTGTTCTTTCTTTCTGATCATTGATGCATTCTTCTGCTTCAGGAGCTTGTTCTCTTCCTTCATCTCATGGAGAGCTTCACTAAGGACCTTCGTTTCTTTCTGGGATGCAAAAATACAGAAAGATGCTGCTGAAATGCAGATGGAACCATTTTTCAAGAACAATTTTCAGAATATCTGCTGTCTGGCAGATGTGCTGCATTTTTGTTGTCCCAAACACAGCTGGGAAGGGAGGGAACAGGAAGGCAGATGGTTAGTAAAACCCAGATATGATAAAGTCTGTCGAAATTGTTTTGACCACTCACCATATGGTGAGACAGAGACAACATGCCAAACTAAGTCCCTGCTCTCTACAGTTGCACAAAGCCATGAGAAAGCTGGCAGGCCGAGCAGATCAGTACCGTACAGATGATCATCCCAAACCTGCATTACTCTTATGTACTCATAGCATAACGCCAGGGCTAAACGCTGGTGGAGTCCCAGCCATTCCCAGTGTCATACAACATTAAAGACAAAACCAGAGCTCAGTATCACATAGTCTGAGGGCTTTTTCCACAACACAAGAGACTGAGGCAGGTCTCAGCCTGCTCAAGAATTACCAAGCTACCAACCAAGGCTTAAAAATCCACTTTCTTTGACCCCATCACAGTTGTTGTTGACTTGAGCTTGACCCTTCCTAATGCGTGTGCCTACGCTGTTGCCACCCCAGCAAACTACCAGGAAGATGTCCCTATTTGCAACAGGATTTATACACTAGTCTTTCAAGATGGTATTATAGGAATTATTAGGACAGATTTGCCAAAATTCAAGTTTGAGGGTCTTCTATCGCTTTCAGTGCAGCTATTTTCAATTTACCATGAAGGAAGCTAAGATCCAAATCAGGCCCTGAAGCAAGTGCCATTGTGTAAACTTCTCTCCCAGGGTAATGCATTCCTCACTAGCCCGCTTTTGCCAGACTGTCTTAGACTAAAGCTGTTTAGACATAGGAAACAGAATGGCCCGTTCTACAAAAAAAGAAAGTATTTCAAATATTCTTTTGCAGCTGCTTTATGTGATTAAAAAATGAGATCCAACAACCATATGCACAGGACACCATATGAATGCTTTTTTTCCCATGGAACTGGCATATCTCTGTGCAGCCAGCGACTACGCATTTATTGTTCGGGCTCATGAGAAGTGCATCATCGTGTGCTAATTGAGCCACAGAAAAACACCCTTGAAAAACTGTTGCTTACAAATGAGTTAGCTATATTTTCCTTTGTTCTAAGTTAGTTGGAAGATTTAATTTTCTCCAAAAACTGGGCAAGATTAGCAGGGTATCTCTGCATTAAGTATAGGAACTCACCCAGGAGCTAGCTCAAGCTGGCATGTGCATGTGTGTTTTAAGATAAAGAAAAACAAAACACTAAAATCCATATAGGCTTTTAGCTATGCTCTTCTCTTCACCTTTGCCATCCTCTTTTCCTAGCACACATTCTCCTTCTTGGAGGCTGTCATCTCCGAGAACATGGTCATTTATAACTAAAAATTTCCAGTTTGTTCAGGTTTTTGGACCATCTGAATTCTTACGTCTTATTGCTTCTTATTCAACACTGAATCTTAGGTGTTATGGCACCTAGACTTTCCAGTGACTAGGTTGGTCTTTGATTCCTGTCTATGGGTACATAGTCATGCCCAGAGAGAACAACAACAACAAAATTTAAATCTCCAAACCAGTCAGTTTTCCTCTGTGGGCCATGGAGGACATGGGAACAGATAAAGTTCACAACATTGTCATTCTGAGAGAGCCATAACTCCAGGTGCATTAAAAAAAAAAAAAAAAAAAAGCTCTGTAAGACAGCAGCAGCATGTAATCTGTCTCAGGGTTGTTTGGTGCTGCTGGTTTTCCTAAATGGCTCAGCAGAGCACCCAGAGAACTGCCACTCTGAGTAAACAAATTTAAAAGGTACTGTCAGGCTGCTGGACTAGACAAGCAAGTAGAGAACAAGCATCTTATTACTTTGCTCTGGCAATTGCCCTGTACAATCCCTCCCAGCTCTGTGGCGACAGGGCAGTAAGTGAAACATTTAAAAAAGAAAGGGTTGTTACCTGTCAAGAAAAAAAAACAAAAACAAAAACAAAACAAAAACACACACACACACACATATGTATAAAACCAAATGCAGGTACAAAGAATGTTAGCTGCTGCAGAAAAAAACCAACCCATAAAGCCCTGGAAATCTAATCTTGGTAGATCTGTTGGCTTGGGCCTCTTGCGCATCTGCTGAACTTTAAAGCAACAAGACTGCTCATGTGCTTTCAAGCTGCACATATCTTTATGCATTTTTCTGAATCATCTCCTGGCACTGCTTTTTCTTCATCCTGCTCCGTGCGCAGCATAGGATAACTTGAGTTGGTACATCTGCTGACATGGGTGTTACAATCCTTGCTGTTCATTCAAACATCTCTACTTTTATCAGCTACCTCTGCAAAGGTATAATCTCCTGCATCCCTGCATGACATCCAAAAAGTAAAGAAATTCAGAGTAAACAGAAGCACTTACTGGCTGAGTATATAATTCTTAAAGAAATTGTTGATGTAAGGCTGAAGTTCCATGCAGGTTAACCTGTCCCCATAAGAGATTTTTGGATTATATTGTCATTTTGTTCATTATTCATGTATGTAGTAAAAAAATTGGGCAAGTGTACTGCTCATCCTTACCTTTTCAAAAAGGTAGCTAGGGCTATTTTTCACAGCTATCATATATTAAAGGGCAGGCAGTGAAAACCTTAGTAATACGAGCAGGAAGATGCATTGTCTCGCATTGAATCCACACTCAAAGCAAATACAGGCAGTGATTCAGCAAGTATATAACAATATAGTTTGCTTTAAAACATATAAACAGTCTTATTGGCTGGAAATCAAGCACGGGCTTAGCTAAGACCATACCATAATTGATAAGCAAGTAAGATGAATGTTCTGCTTATGAAGATAAAAGCTAAGGGCTTTGCATTTCTTCTCCTGCATCAGCTAACTTACATCTTACCTGAGCCTGAAAATTATGATTGCCACTTGTTTTCAAGTTTGTTTCATGTTATTAAGCAGATAGAGAAGCCCGACTTCAGCCATCAGAGCACCATCCAGAAACTTAGAAGAGATTACAAAGTGTGTGATACCATGAAGCAGAATGAGAACAGGAAGCACCACTCTGTGGTGCTTGTAGAACGGGGCACAAAGTTTTGTGTATATGTTGGGCATATATATGCCAATCACTCAGGTTGGTGGTTTTACTGTGGTGGGAATTCAGCTTAGGGATCTAGCT
Organism: Nipponia nippon; assembly: GCF_047370975.1. Taxonomy (NCBI): domain Eukaryota; kingdom Metazoa; phylum Chordata; class Aves; order Pelecaniformes; family Threskiornithidae; genus Nipponia; species Nipponia nippon. The sequence goes on along the minus strand of NW_028262380.1, from coordinate 77,430,133 downwards.
TTAGATGTGAATGCCTACACGAGTCAGTGCCTAAGCAGTCCTGATAGAGGTGCCCAACCACTCTCAGGGCGAGGTGAATGCCGCTCTAGAGTGGCTGATCAGCCCAGGCACTTTCAGCCCTAATAACTGCACTGACTACATCACTAATATTTACGGGGAGCTGAGAGCGCTAGCACACGTATAAAAGCCTATATTGTCACTACCAAAATGTGGATGTTTGGAGCTGACTTCACTCCTTCAAGTATTTATTGCCAAGCACTTCATCTAACATCTGCAATGACGTTCCTATTCCATTTGAAATCACTGTAGCATTTTTGTTCAAAGGAATTAAAGCAATTCACCCCGAACTGAACAGCAAGGACAGAAATCTCTGCAGTATTCATATCAATCTGCTCTTTACTCTCCCACGCACACTAAGGCCATGCTCTCTGCCAATTTGTATTGAAATGACTCTCTCGCTATACATAGTTCTCTGATCAGACAGAAGATCAGCCATTGTCTTGGGTACAATACTGAAGAGCACTCAACACCACAATCTCACATCACGGCTGTGCAACAACCCACGCCCTGCCTCTTGCAAGAAGAGAAAGGGGAAAGGCAAGACAGCATTCCACACTGAGCACAAACAGGGTAACAGAGTGCACCCTCCTACCGTTTCCTGCAACGGCCTCTCTCTGCCCAGGGCTCGCAACCTCTCATCTTCTGGATGCTGTTGATGTCTCTCTTCCTCCAGCTCGCTAACTCTCCTCTCTGACACGTCCAGTTTTGCTTTCATTTCTGCCAGCTGAAAAGCAAGTGACAGACCATGGTGGGCTGACTGGGGATCCTGAAAGGCACAGCACCTCGAAGGTGCCTTCAAATCCTTTCAGCTCTCAGCAGATCGGTGTGAAGGAGTGGATCTGGTTGCGTGTAAAGTCCCCAGCCACGGACTTTCCCCTCCCCACCTCCAAGCTCTGCTGCTCTGCCTGCAGTGGAGACTCTTAATGATCCTGGGCAAATTCTCTGTTGGTGTTAACCCAGTTGGGTCTCACACTGTTTTGCTGCCGAAGGACAACTACCATGGGTCTGTCTCTCCAAATGAATTTTCCATTTTAATATTCTTTTTTTTTTCCTTTTGCAGTTTGGACTCCCTCTGTAGGGGTGCACATCCAAATGATCTAGCCAGAGGCATAAAACGGTCCCATATTAAATGAGGAAGAGCCATTTAAATTCCTCTTCTCTTTGGGGAAAGAAAAAAAAAAAAAAAAGAAAGAAATGATCCAGATCTCAGTAAAACTTACTGGAAAATATTAAAGAGAAAATTTTCCTGATAAGCACATGAGGTCATTCTGCAAACTTCCTTTCCACAGAAGGAAACAGGAGATGAGAAGTGTCAGTCAATGAACAACTTGGTTTTTGGAATACCTGGCAAAATTGTAAGCAGCCAGCTTCATTAGGCAGCTGATTATAATGTCTGCAGCAAAGATGCCACACAGCCACAAGCAAGGAAGGAAAGCTATGCCAACAAGATCTTGACAAAAAAAAAAAAAAGGAAATAAAAAGTATTTGTTTATTTATTTTTTTAATGAAGAGCTTTTGTACAGAGCGGTTTCTTGAAAGGAAAAAAGTCTCTCTGCTTATAGAAGGCAGCATTCATGGAGGATTTATCTGAGAGCTCCCCCATCACAGGAAGCCCCACTGAGCTTCCAGGCTTCAGAAGACAGCCATAAGAGATGGGACAAGAACCAACAGATATGTGATGATGCAGGTCAGTGGCTGGGCACACCAGGCACTGCAGGCTAATTTTCAGTTAATTGTGCTCTGAAGTATGAGCAATTTTTACTACCTTGTGGAGGCCATGAAGATCTCTGCAGTCATGTCCACCCTGGTCCCTTCTATTTTAGAGATGCCCTGCTTCTCTGGTTATTTTGTCCTACTGAAGACTGTACACACATTAGCTTCATTTTTATGTGATGAAGCTTTTGTAATTTGTCAGCTAAAGACAAAGTAAACATGATGTCTTTCCCCCCTAAGATATTTACTATAGCTATGGCTGGTTGGTATTTAAGCACAGACTTAGCTATGAGCAGGTGGTATAAATATTCCAATAGAAGTAGTCAACATTGTTACCTGTTTTTCATAAAGCTGTTTCATATTTCTAAATTGATGATCCCATTGCTTGTTCACCTCCAGAAGCTGTAATTATCAGGAAGTCACAGTAAATAACTCTTATTTCAACATTGGCAATAAATAAAAAAAAAAAAATTGGCATTCTAACCCTCCAGCTATGAGTGTTCACAACCTCCTCATTATCTGGCCAGCTCATTTCAGAAAAAGCAAGTTTAAGGTTTGGCAAGCTTTATGGCCCATCTGCCAGTGCTTTGGTATTTCAGTTAAAGTACATGAACGTTCAGGAAGTAACGTTCAGGAAGCATGCAAATACACAATAAGCTACAGGTGAATCATTTGCAATGCTGTACAAATCCCAAGCTGCAACTCCTAAATGGCCAAGGACTTTCTTGTTAGTTTGCTTTAAGTTCCATAAACATATTTCCAATTAGAAGGTCTCTGACTTCAAACGAGTGAATTGAAGACTCCTATTGACTGCAATTACTACTGGGTGCAAACTCCACTTGCCTTTCTCAGTACCACTAAACTGAGCAAGCGTACACATGCAAGACGGGAAGACTGGCTAACACCACACATGTAAGTGGTAGGAGTGAAGTCAGTGTGCATGCATTTTTATTGGAGAAAGCCAAATAGGTCCCTCTGACGCATTTTGCTTTGTAGGGTATACGGTCACTCTTTAGGATGCTCAGCAAAAGAACAGCTTCCAGTTTGCTGCTACCTGTGACTAAGACACCTCCGGCTACTACTCATGGTGGTTCCTTGGCCTTTACAATAGTGATCATTAAGAAAATTTGCCCTTTGTACCATATAAATCTCTGCTCTTCTAGATTCACAGCCGCATTACAATAAGTCATCATTTGTTTTTAGGAACAGTTCTCCAAATATAACTCTGCCTAGCTTGGTAGAGAGAAGTAGGACTATAGGAACTAGTTTAAACAAAATTTTAAGTGCTTGCACACTTCGGGCTGTGAAGAAATGCAAAGCAGAAAGTCTCCACATAGAAATTCTCACAAGAGTGCAGGATGAGAGTCCCACAGTAAAAACATAGGCCTCGCTGGACTGGCAGGTAAAACCAACTGCAGCATAAACACAGTGTAAGTAACAGTGATAACACATTCAGTGATTACCTGCCCCGGGCATATTACTGATGTAATGTCTGTCCTAGAGGTTATATCTGTAAAGGTTAAGAGTAAACTTAAGACTACCTCTCGCCTCTGTCTTTCCAGTGAGAGGATCTGTTGTTCCAGAGAATTGGCTGATACAGTCTTCTTGGTCAGTAATACGTGCCTTGACTGAAGAAAAGAAACGTTAAAAAATGAACGCTTTCAGCATCCTCTCTTCAAATCATGATTATCATATAAAATTCCCATCTACACTGCCATGTGCATGCAAAGAAACTGTAACAGCAACATTTTCCTACATTGCATTTCTATTTCAGTACCTTTACACCTGCTGACAGCAGATTCTGAAGCATACATCTGCTTTAACCCTGCCTAGTCTGTGTTTTAATTGAAGCATTATGCAAACGGACACAGAAATAAACAAAATTATGTCTATTTGTACCATCTGAGACACAGAAGACAAAACAGGATTTTAATTATCTTACAGATGGTAATACACACAAGTAGTACAAGCCACAAAAATTGAGCATAAGTTGAAGTGGGCGTAAGTAATTCCCTTCATTTACAAGAACTAGAATAATTAGTAGTATTGCCGCTGGTAAGTGCTTGCAGGCCCAAGGCAATAAACTTTAGCACAATGGGTTCAAAACAAGCAATACAGAAAACGAATAGGCCATTTGGAGAAATTAGGAAATCAGTCTGCAATTGTTCCATTTTTTTAAATGTGGAGTTTTGCCCATGCAGGACAACAGCAGCTAAACCCTCATTTTTATAACAGCAATGTCGTATATCATAATTTCCAAGAAGTTTCTATGGATTGTCATGAACATGTGACCTATTAGAGAGAGACAGAGAGAGAGATATGTAGTTATATATCAAGAGAACTGTACTGGCAAAAAGATACATGCTCATAAAAATAAAACATACTATGTTCAGATACCTAGTCAGGGATATTTTTTTTTTTTCTCCCTAAATTCTCCACCAATCTATGAGAAACTAGAATAAAAGCGTGAGCACTTCTGAGGTCTTAAATCTCCTGAAATAAATTTATTTTCTTCAGCTAGAGAATTTAATGACAAATACCAATGAAGAAGAACAGTTTTGTTGTGTCTTTTCACAGGCAAAAATCCTGACCACGTATTTGCCCCATGGCCAGTCCTGCTGAGCTCTAGTGTGGAGCACTCAACTTCCATGCTAGAAAACACTTAATCCCTCTTCCTGTAGAAGTTCATCGACATGTTTAACTTAAAGTATCTGAAGCAATTACCTGGCAGTCAATGGAGTTATTCACATGTTGAATTGTTTTCAGAATCTGGGCTTCCATCACAAAATGACCAGATACTTTTGGGGGCAGGGGGGAAACACTAGGGCACATTTTCTTTCTAAGAATGCCGTATCCAAAAATATTTCTAACATTTCCTTCCACTCTTAAACAGCGCAAATCAGTCAGACAAATCTACTGGAACACAAAAATGAGCCCATAATTGTCAATCTACAAAGTGACACACATGATACCTACACCAGCTCAAGGCATTCCTGATAATCAGACAGCACTTCAGAGGACAGCCAAAACAGTCACTTACTTCTAGTGGATCTGCTGGGGCTTCCATGTCACTCACACCTGCCCATGCGCATCCAAGACGGCCTTGAGCATTTGTTTCACTACGGATCTTTGGAAGAAGAGCAGCAATGAAACAGATACTTTACATTGGCTAAAGGAGCAGGAGAATTGCATTAAGACCCATCTGCAAGTGCTGCCTGTGGAAGCAGCCAAGGTTCAAAAATAAGTGGTGGAATTTTGATTTTAACCTTTTCCTCCTTCCTGGCGGGGGCTTCCCAGAAGGGTTGAAGCACACTGCCTATGACTAATATGCTGGGCAAGGCAGTACTCTGCCTATTGTGCATGTAAATTGCAATCAACTGGCCAATTCACCCCGAGAGAGGAAGTTGCATGTATAAGGGAAGGAAGGGTATGTTTTTTCAGTAAATAAGAGGACCGGGTTTTCTGTCCCTGCTTCCAGTTGTAAAAAAGGACTTACATAAGTATGACAAGTATTAAGTGACACTAAGACAGTGTGAACTATCATGATAGAAAAATTAGTGAGTCATGCTTATAAAAGAGTAACAGCGAAGTCTGTTAACAGCTATGGGGAAAAGCACTCTCGTACAAACTCCAAGATATTTAGGGGAAAACCGTAACTGGAAAATTGATTTACTTTCCCTGAAGAAAAGCTGCACAAAGATGAAGAATTACTGGTATTGTTATTCTTCTCCTATTGTGTTTGCAGTTCTAGTACTTACCTTATCTAAGCACAGATCTAGCTTCAAGCTATTTGTGTCTTCACTTTAGTACTCAAGGAACTCAGCACTTCAGACTTGTGTCTTAGTTTCCCATTTGGAAAAAGAGGTTAACCTTAGCAAGTTAAACTCACAGGAAAGATTAACAAAGAGGCCTCCACAGACTTCACATACAAAGTCAGGATGAAATAGAAAAGCGCAAAGCATTGTTGTTTTCAATCTTGGAATTCTGAATAATGATGGATTGGAGAAAGAAGCGTGAAAGAAAAAATCATTTTCCTTATTGTGGAAAGATCCCAGGGTCTGAGGCTTTTTCAGTGGGGGCAGAGGTTCCTTATTTCCTTTTGAAGGAATGGAACAAAAGCTAGTCTATGAAATTTGACATAAAATAATATAAATCTGTGGGAGTTCTTTCAATTTCCAAAAAAGGATTTAGACAAAGTAAAGTAATCCTGTGAAATGCTGGAATTTAACAGCCACATTCCAGATCTCTGGTCCATAATGTATGACTAAGTAAATCCTCTTTTGCAAAATACAAACCCCAATTTGGAAGAAAGCTACTATTTTAGAGTATTTGCGTACAAAATATATCCTCCCTACCCTGATGTTCTTTTTATTTTTTCCTGGTTTATGGAGCAGCTGGAAAACTCGTGGGGTACAAAGAGAGAAATTAAAAAACAAGCGTTGTTTTAATAAAGACATTTTAGATTCTACATAGGACTCATCCTACCCATCACAAAATAAAAGCATTTCATCTGTACCTATACCAAAACTAGTCTTTGAGCATATCCCTCCCAGGTACAGCATCAGTTTACAGAAGGAAGAACTACTGGCTGATAACACAACAGAAATTTCCACAATTGCATTTCTTGACATTTCTGTAGTGATTAATATGTTGTAAGAAATACGAGCCAGTAGCTGCCAGGCAATGGAACAAAGTAAACCTCTGTACATGTATCACGAAAGCAAGGTTAAGTGAAACAGGAAGGCCTTCCCCCGGGAAACCGACGTGCGAGAAGGTCAGCTTCTAAAAATGAATAAACGTACTGTGCTACCTGAGAGAATATAGTAACAGATAAACCATAAAATCTCCATAGTGGAGAAGGAAGAGGAAACACCACGGATTTTAAAAATGAGACCAAGTATTATAATATTATTAAAAGTTTATGTCAAATCAAAGCTTACACCTAATGACTTCAAAGATCTTTGCAGAAGTAGGCAATAACCCTCTTATAGACATAGGGAAACAGACCAACTGAATGCTAAAGGTCATCCAGATGTTACTGTCAGATCAGAGAATGATGATGTCTCCTTTCACCCACAGTCTGTCCATCTGTCTGTCACAGCCGTGTCTGCAGCATCCATTAGCAAGCTGCCACTGCATAATTTTTTGTTCTGACTGTACTAAAGTTAGGGCTGATGAAGAGTCAAGAGGCAGCTGCTGAAGGAGAGGGTACTGTAACTAGGCACAAGTGACACAAACAGCAATGATCTATCATCTTCTTACAATGTCCTGCTACCTTGTGCTGACCTGCTACAGTCCTATAGATTATAAACTCATGGAAACAGAGTCTGACTATAAAGTACCAACATTGAACATCTGATTCATAAAAATACAATCAGAGAACTTCCACGTTGCACATCTGCTCTCGAGGGCAAGGATTCTCAAGCACAGACACCTTCCCTTATGCCGGCTCCCATGCTCAGCAGTCCCACCCCCATCATTCCAGCAGCAGCTAAGCTTTGGGAGAAAGCTTAGGTTGAATGGCTGCATTTTATGGTCTGGCCTACTAAGGTAAACCAGCCCCAGTTTCTGATTTCCTCACAACAGCCGCGCTGCGATATGCTAGGTGAGGTGCCAAGTGGTCCCTGCGGCAGGGACAGAAGAGCAAACCCAGGGCACAGCCCTACTTGAGAATCACAGCTCCCACCTGAAAGATATTAGTGCTCAAATTACTTTGAAGAGAAGATGAGGCTAAGCCCCTGGAGTGCACACAGTTGTTACCATTACCTAGTTCAAAAGAGTCTCCTGGAAAGCTAAGTAGTTTCCTGGAAAGCTAGGTGGGCATTAGGACACCAAGTCCTTTGTTGTTGATATCTTAATGACCATATTAACCACTACTGAAAGTGAATGATTCTCTCTTGGACTGAAGGATTTTAAGGTGCCACTTATAGGGACTTTAACTAGTTGCAACACTGTTCCTTTCTGATCTTCCCCCCTGCCCATGACACAGAGAGAGCTGGGGAGACCTGGGGGAAAAGGTGAAGCTCCTAGAAGAGTAGAGGCTAGAACAACAACAGCATCTCCACATCTCCCCCTTTCCATGCCAAAATGACCTGCACATTCACCCATTTTCACTCTCTGTGAGCCTACCATAGTGACTGAGCAGCCATAGCTGTTGTCCTTTCCCACACTAGGGCTATGCATAAGAGTTTTGAGTCAAGTTTTGCTGTTTGCTGAAATAGCTGTTGTTTGCATGCAGTTTGGCACTGTCAGTGAATGCAATTTATACTGGCCTCATTTATAGGGCAAATCTTTCACCTAACATTACTGTCTTGTTTGAAAGACATATTGCTCCCTGCTAACAATCAATAAGCTCTGAGCCAGGCATGCCTGTGTGGAAGCTCTTAGCTTTGCTACTGGCCTTCCACCCTATGCATACACGTTAAAAACAATGCCAAATTTTCTTGCATCATCTTAGCTGTTGCTCCTCACTACAAGTATTTTATACAAAACATGACAGAATAGAAATGACATTAAGTACTCTTCAGTGCCTAGCTAGGCAAGATTAGCATTCATACGGATAACGCTGATGCCCCTTCGCACAGTGCCTAACGTCAAATACCTTGTAAGAGACTTGATAGGAAATACATCTCAAGGGTGACAATGTGCTGTTCAAGAACAACAGTGCTGTTCAGTTGTGTGAGCAGCTCGGTGGGAGATAGGTACCTTGTTCCCTCCCTCACAAGTGCTTTTCTGTACTGATTGCCACATAAGACGTATTCCACGTATTGGAAAGAGAAGAGTATGTCTGAAATCTATATGAATAGAAGAAATACCGATGCGTAGGGAACAAAAGCTCAAGCTTTTCAGAGGTGGTGGTATTCTTCCAGCAAAAACTGGGAGAGGTTGAAGCAAAATTGTTGTCTCTCTCTTTCCTTCATAGCACTGAAAAGGAAGACAGGGAGATGACAACATCCATTTTCTTTGGTATTGCAGAGATAAAGACACTACATTTGTTTACCAGTTTACTGCTACACAATCAAAAACAACTTAGTTGTACAACAGCACTTCAGAAATCTGAGATACATAAAAATCCTTGAAAGGAGGACTCTTTTTGACAACCGTCAAACTTCAGAAGTCAAAAAAAGAAAAATATTTTTAAGGCATTTATATTTGGTTTGAAACTATTGAATCAAATATGCAGTTTTAAATTGCTTGGATATTCTAGTTGAAGACCAGACGGTAAATGCAGTCGCAAACCTAAAAACTGTTTACAGATCCAAGCAAACTTTCAAGAAGCTATTAAAATTTTCCAGCCTGCAAAACATAACCAGACCAGTTGAAGATTTCAGAGGAAAATTTGTCCTAGTGCTACCCCGTCACAGGAAGCTCAGGAAACTTCACAGGAAGCAAAAATGACAGCTGAAGAGGGTGTCTGCAAAGTCTGAACAGGTCTGCACAAAACACCAGGAAAGTAAATTTTGGAGGAAAACACAGACTTAGCAGTGTTGTCCAAAGGCAAGGCAGTGTATGTTTGCTAGGTGTCACACTGTTTGGAAAATGCCTACAGAGAAGACATCCGAGGAGAAACTAAGTGTGCGTGTTCTGCACAGTGGGAACGATGTCAGCCATGCGCTGTGCTAAGAGTACGTCCATCGGTGCTAACGAAGGCGAGTGCTCCCCGGGAGCTGCCTGAGCCACTCTGGCAGCCACGGACAGAAACGGCACCGCAGACGTGGGCAGTACCCCAACTACTGGGTTGGACATGCTGGACACTGCCATGCAAATTAGCACCACCTCTAACACTGCAGTAAAGGGCTTGGGGGGAAAATCTATTCACTCTCTTGTCACAGACAACTAAAAATCAGATTTTACCGTGGTGAAATCATACCTACTTTAGCCACTAACATGCAAAATCAAGACCTGCTAAATGTGATGTAACAACAGTGACAAACTGGTCAGCAAGTTTTATAAATCCCAACCTAATGCTTGCATGAACCTCAATTTCCCTGATTACTTCATCTCTTCCTCTTTAAATGAACAAGTCAGTCTGTGTCACGGCATTTACTGGTTACACTAAAAAAAAAAATTCACGAGAAAACAGACTACAGGGAATAGTCTCTGAGTGGAGAAATATAAACTTGGCAACTTCTTACAGTATAACTGCCTCTGACTTCTCCATAAACACGTGTAAAACCACACCATAGTTTGCAATGGATAGAGTTGTATTACTTTTTATAGCCTCCCTAAAATACAGAGACATACAGGCCTTTATCTAGCTGGGGTCCATCACACATTTTAGAGCAAGAGCATAAGTAACTTACATTCTCTTTTCATCTTTTTCTCATGCCTTACTTCTCCTTCCACTCTCTCTCCAGAAAGTCACTTCCTTTGCATGTTCCATCCCAAACAAGGAAACAATACATGCTTACTCCTGCTGCTGGGCTGTGACTTGTAATTGTATCATCAACCACTACTGAATATAAATAAACTTTTCTTTACATTTGAGAATAGTTTAAGTAAATATGGAAAACAAAGGAGAGAAACGGAGCAGAGTCTGCTCTCCAGACGAGCAAGTGGAGTTTGGTAGCTTAAGAAAATGAAGTTAATACAAGAGTGATCACATTCTGTCTTTGGAGAGCTGCTCATATCTGGCTCCTCCTAGAAGAATGTTTGATAATATCTCTTCTATGTGTATTATAAAAAATGCTTTCTTAATGTCCACGTGAGCCCTCCTGTTCCTTGACTTCCACTGCTCTCTCTATTACAGTGACTGATCAAAACATGATTAAATGTATTTAAGAAAATATTATAGTGAGCAAACCTGCACCTGCAAGTTTGACTAATAGCCTGAAATCTTCTGTAATGTCTGTGAATCATAATTTAAAACATTTAAATTTTCTTAATCAGCATGAATTCTTAGTAAGACCTTTACCCAACTTTCTCCCACGCTTCACACTCTTTTTTTCTCCCCATTCATACTCGCCTACTTAGCCTATGAAGCATTACCCTTAGCATTTATCATTTTTGTCCATGCTACAGGCAATGGTGACAGAAAAGAACTGGCCATGTATTTTTCAAAACTCATCAGGCAGCTCTGATCATTATGACAGATGGTACCTGATTTACCTTTCATTTTTGTTCACAGCTGTCTTGTATTACTTTAAAGACTGAGGTGAAGAGGGAAACATCCTCTTTTATGGCAATCGGTTTGAGCACACTCAGGGAAGAAAGTTCCAGATACTTTGGAGTGTGGCTGCCAGGAATGCCTGTCAGGGAGCTGGGAGCCAGAACCTCCTGTAGAGGGACTGCTGTGAGGAGTAGGAATAAGCCAGTCAGCTACCAGCTATGGAAAAAGCTTCCCAGCAAGCAAATGGGACCAGGCAGGATTTGCTGCCCCTCAGAAACTCAGAGTTAACTCACTAGTGGCAGCATACAACCCCACCTGCAAGGCCAAAGTGGGCTGAAGTGCTTAGAAGCCTTCTATTAATTTCTATTCTATTTCTATGATATTCTGTAATTTCTATTAGTAGCAGCTTTGAGGTTGGGTTTTTTTTTTTTCCCTGTTTAAAAAAGAGAATTATTTTAGTTTGTATTCTAGGAAGACCTGACCTCTCTGAGCATAAAAGCCTTTTAGTCATCTTTGGGAAGCTTGCAATGGGAGAAAAAAATCAAAGCCCTGGAGTTGTGGCCAACACTGAACCCTCTCACAAGCGTCAGCACCACAAGAAGATAAAAGTTCTCATTTTCAGAGTGCTGGATTTTTATTCTGGGAAAGGCTTCTGTTACAGTATTACAAAATAGGCACTCACAAATTAAGATAATGAAAGCCACTTGTCACTTCTGAAAATTCTGTCTGTTCAGTAACTGCAGTGAAACCAAGAACCATCAAAATGGTTGATCCAAGTAAAATGGTAAAATCATAATTATTTTTTTTTTCTTCCTTCCTAGCCAATCAGGTATCTGCTGTGAGCTTTGTTAGGGTTGTTTGTTTGTTTGTTCATTATACTGTTCAGTTGCAGAATTGTAGAAGCTAGATTTACTCTGAGATTACTTGGGTTAAGATGTGGTAGCTTTTGGGGAGCCTTCTGTTTGCTTACATTTTGGTCGAGCTTTGCTTTTGGCTTTATTCCTGAAGCTGTTTTTATGCCAGCAGTGCTTGCTACAATGTCCATTGCAACCCCTTTTCCAATTCTGGTGCACATGGTGAAACGGTAAAAAATGAGAGATTTTAGTTGAAGAATAAAATCAGCTCTTAAACCAGAAGAAAAATCTGCCCTTTCCTGTCGAAACCTGGTCCACGTGCTTCACCCAGAGAAGTGTGCTAGAAAGGGATTTTCCCTTAAATAACTATGTCAGCCTCAACCTTTTGTGCTGTTCGGTTAGGTACTCGCTCTGACAGAAAAATATGCGCAGATGCAAATGTGTGCCTTAATATGTGGGAACCAGATAAAATTAGAGCAAGATGTGGTTTCAGAGTAAGTAAAACACAGCACAGGCTTCTGTTTCAGGATTTCCTTTATCCACTGTTTTCCATCATCGCCCATGAGACTAACCATAAGAGCATGGCTACTCAAGTACCTAAGCATTTGCAAGCTCAGGCCTGATGATGAAAATCCCAGTTTCATGGAACAATAATTGGATGATAATTTGTGACTGTAGCAAAAAGGCTATTTTGAGTTTTACAACATAGTTGTTGCAAGTACAGATAGCCCTTAAATGAAAATTTTTTTCTTTCTCACTTCAATACCCAAACCAGTTTAGGTGCTTGAAAGCTTATTGTTTTGGTTTTTTTTAGGTTTTTTTGGTTGGTTGGTTGGTTTTTTTGTTTTGTTTTGTTTCTAACAATTGATCCCATAAAATATATTATCTCTGTCAGCTTTACTTTATGTTGACACACTGCTAATTATTTTAGTTGTTGTTCTTCCCTTCCTATTTGATACTTTTTTCTACCCTCGCCTCCCCTGGAAAACATCCTTCTTGTGTGTAGAATCTTGATGAAGCCCTAAACATACTGAAAACACTGCCTGAGTACTTTTTAGTAATATTTGTATTTTGATGCATAATATTTAGTCTAGCTTATTCCAGTTCAATGTAATCAGCTTTATTCTTAAATTTGAAAAAGGAAGCTGCTTTTTTTGTGGTAAGAAATATGTTTCTTTGAGTTCTTATATTAAAACAGCAAATTGCTTGACGGTTTTGGCCTTCAGTTTCACCCTCTGTGGAAGACAGAACAAGGAACTCTTTCCTTCCTGAGGCACATTTTGAGGACAGGCATTTTCACAGACTATGGTCTCTGCAGGACTGGAGCTTGCAATCCTTCTCGTTCACATACGCTCCTGCTGCACATCGCAGCAATAAGTGATGTTACAGAAGACAGGGGGAACAGATAAGCAGATCTGAATTAGAAATTATCAATTGTTCTAATCAGTGAAAGATTTCATTGTATGTTTCCCTTTTTTGGTCAATGTCCCTAGCAAAAGTAAACACATTTCATTAAACCGAGAGCTTAAATCAATGTAAAATAATGATGCCATACTAATGTCTCACCTCTCATTTCAACTTAACACTTAAAAAAGCCCAGACAGTTTGCTCACCTAGACAAACTACATACAGGGACACAGGCACTCAAGTCCCTTATATTAGACCAATGAACCATATATGGGTGTCAGGGACCAGAGTACACCAACAGGCTCTAATTGCTGTGACCTGCCTGTAAGGATGTTTCTCTGTAATCTCCTTCCTCTTTTCCCTCTCCCAGAGCAGGGAACATAGCATCATGACAAGCTGCAATTAAAGTACTACAGATAAAGGAATCATAGGCTGAAGGATGTGCTGAGAATTAGTTCATTCTGTAGACCTACATTTTCTCTTTCTCAAATATTTGCCTTTAAAACCACAATAATATTATATATTTTAATGGAAAAAATCCTGGTGAAAAAGGGAATTTGTTTACAGACACTTCCAGATAACAGTCTCAAAAGCAATTTAAGCTCAGAAGGAAATGACATTTTGCAGTGTGCAATTTATACTCTTCACTCCAGAAAAAAAGTTACAGAATAAAAATTACTTGCTGGCTCTGCCAAATAACTTCCTGATGAATGACCAACACTATAGGCAAGAGTACACTTTTGTTTCATTATTATCTTTTTCCTAATTCCTAAAGAATTCTCCCTTCATTTTAAGTCTAAATCAGCATTTCATTTCATTTCACAAACTGACATTTTCTGGTTTGTTTTTAAATACTATTTTATAACCTTTGTAATTGAAAGTATACTAGGTTTGTTAAAAATATTACCTCATTTTCCAAAACACAGAATCTGATGTATGTACTCTAGCATCTTATACTGAAGTTGTTGGAGCTTATCATCACAACTGTCAAGCTGTCATGCACTTGAAGTCCAAGTCAATAACCAGCCAAGCGAAAAGCTGTTTGACTTAAAAGCATAGATAAAAAATAGCCAGTATATTTCTAGTGCGGAAATATCATAAACCTTCCTCCTTTAACCTATGAAAACCACACACACACACACACACACACACACACACACACACCCCTTTCACAGGCAAACAAGTGCTATAAATGCAAAAAGCATAAAAGCACTACGGATGAAATACTGCCACAGTATTCTGTTTCCATGGAGTGCTTCAGCACTTCACACAGTTGAGGTGAGCATATCCTTTCTTTTTCCTCCCCACACCCCCCAAATCTTTTCCTACATCTCCTTCTGTTGGAGGGAGGCTAATATGGAGGACCAGGCGTTTCCACAGACAATTTGTGGCTTGCTGTTCTGCCTTGTAATTTCATAGCTCAACGCTACTCTATTCTGCACTGACTTCTGTTTCACCGTGCTGATTTCTCCCCTGGGGCCAGGAATCCCCATTCCTCCCTGTGGCTTCGCTCTCACTGTTTCTAATCCCACTAGTCTGACCCTGGGGCATCTCCTTAGGCTCAGCTCAGCTTCATGCCCTGAGGTCATGAGTCATTTTGGAGATGGCGGTTTACATGCAAAAGGAGCTATGTGTAATTTCGGATTTCATAGAAGAGAGTCATCTCTCCTTTACCTCCTCATCAATTTCCTGCATCGCGCCTCGGGGCGCAGCCTTCAGAGGTTTCCTCCCCCCCGCCCCCCCCCCCCCCCGTAGTGGAGTCACACACACAGGTGTGTCATCTCTTGCAGGTGGATGGCATTCATGGCTTAATCACTCCTCTCCTCCACACCTCTCACTCCTCCCTTTCCCAGTTTGCAGAAAATAGGAATTTCCTTTTGCCCTCCTACTGCATGATAAAAAGCAGCTTGCTATTTCAGGGGAGAGGAGGGAAACCGAGAGGGAAACCTAGAACAAGTTTCTGTCATACTTGTTAACCGCTGCTTCACTGCAAGCAAAGACGACCATCTTAGCAGGTGGCTTACAATTTTCTGTTTGTAATACCACAGAAGCATAGGTTTGAATCATCGTTTTTCTTCTTCTTTCTTCCTATTTATCTAAATGCCTTTCTGACACCCCGAAGATCTTTGGCCCCGACACCTCTGCTCATCCTCAATTAAATCAGAACTACCAAACACAACAACCTAAAGAAATGTCGGTGCTCTTGGGATGTACAGTTTTGTGGATCTGTGTTATCCAAAAGGCACAGCTGGCTACAGTGGGTGGCACTTTGGATAATCAGTGGGGTTAGTTGACCCTTTAAAGCACTATAGAACGTATCTTCTCACTCAGTCTTCCTCATAACAGTAAGCAGCTGTATCAGGGAAAAAAAAATGCGTAGCAAGTTCATTGCATCATTTCAGAAATCAAAAAGTTTCATGCATAATCAAGTCACCCAGGGAACATCCCCTGAACGTTCTTTCCTGGCAGATAAACATTGCAAAAGCAGACTGCATTTACCTTAAGGGAACACAAAGTTCTGTGACGGTTCGGACTCTCTTGGGCAATGGGTTCGGGGTCCTCGCACAACTGATTAACATTCTTCTCTATCAGATTCCTTATTGCAACATCAAGCTCTTTACTTTCACACCTGCTTGGAAAGAAATAGCAATGTTAAACTTTACACCAACACTTGAAGCGCAGAGAAGGTAAATTTGTCAGCTGTCTTCTGAATGTGACAATGCAGACAGCAGAGCTAGTCCTGCACCGAGCTCCTGCTACCTTCCTCCCTGCTATGCAATCAGAGGGCATTACAGCAGTGTCACACAGGCAATCTCCAAGTGCTTTGTGCCAGAAATTCATTTAAAATATTTAAACAAGCAGTCTTCATGAATTTTACTTCCTTGTGTCTACAAAGTTGAAGTCAACCCTTTTGGGAATTATATGAAGACTGTCATGTGCCCTCAACCCCACCCACCCAGAGTTTCAAGAATTTTATATTCAACTTCAACAAAAATGCAATCAAAATGGTTAAATTGGTTTTGAATTCCAAAACTAGGTGCTCAGTTCACAAAAGCTTTTTGATGGCACATTTTGTTTTCTGTAACACTTCGTAATGCATTTTCAAATCTTTTTTCCTGAAAGGTCCTTTTAAAAACATTCATATCTTATAAAAATTGCTCTGTTGTGAACACTAAAATGATATATGTTTGGTGGGAAAATTCTCTTCTTTCAGTCTCTCTGTTAAGGACACACAGGACTTAAGGCACTTAAGGGCTTGCTCCAAATTCACAGAACTAATTAGCGATTAGGGCTGATTCACTTGAGACACCGTAATGGTGAAATGTGACTTTCAGAGAATGGACTGAGGCATAATTAAAACAAACCCCGAAGAGCCCTAGACCCAACCCAAGTTTTCAAGAAATACTCATGTCTTTTGCAAGCTCCGACCTTCATTTCCTAATCAGCTTAAATCAACACTAAATGTAAGTAATGCACGACCAGAAAGCAAACTGCAAGGCTCAAAAGGATTACCAACCTGTTATAACAAGATTACTTCTTGATTTAGGCAGAAAATACTAAATTCTTCATTTGAACTACCAGAAAAACTGAAAGCAGTAAGAATTTATCAGTTATACTTATTGCAGTTTAGACAGGCAATCCACAAGGATCACATTGCCGGTTCTGAGGAAACTCTTGGAGGGCAATTGATAAAATTATCCAATAAACAAACCCATCTATCCAAATCACAAGAGTAAATAAGTCTGGCGAATTTCGTGCTGATAGCATAAAATGATTCATTTTATTGTCTGTATTTACAACACAGAGACTATAACAGAAATGTATTTTCACTTAGCATGAATGCAAAATCATTTGCAGAGGTACTACAATAAAATACCTACAGTAGCAAATAAGGACAAGTAAAACTCAAGTGGTTTTTTTGTTTGTTTTTGGTTTTTTTTTTTTTTGACTTGCTGCCTAGTAGTTGGACAAGCTGGAATTTCATGGCAGTTTCAGAGCTACCGTGAAGCCAGCCTGCACCAAATAAAAAAAAAGTTTCATGGCAGAAACAAGATATTTGGATGTGTTTTGAGAGCTAGACCTATGATATAGGGAAATAGGACTTTTACACAAGGAACCAAGACCAGGGCTTTTTAGCGCTGGAAAGTCCTGAGGCACTAGAACACATCACATAATTTTTCTTCTCTGCAGAAAGATATTTCTTCGTGCTAAGCTTTTGCTTTTTTTTTTTTAAAAAAAAACAATATAGCAACTAGTGTGAGTTCAAAGAAACAGAGTACCCAACTGAAGAGAGTATTGTCTTTTGTTAGACCACTTTAGCCATAAGTCCCTTTTAAAGCCATGACGATTAAGAGAAAGACCTTCTCGATGCAGATTTTCACGAGCCTTACGGCGGTGCAGCAAACTGCAGCTGCTCTGAATGCTCGTGGCAGTTTTCAAAGCCTCAGCTGTGTGTGGGTGGCAGGTGAGCCCCAGCAGCATGGGCGCCGTGTGGCAGCTCGTGAAGAAAACTACAGAAGGAAAACAACGAACCTTGCAAAAGAAATCCAGCCCTTCTCCGTCTTGCTAAATATTGCAAAATCCTGGATAGACCAGTGTGAGTGGCATTTTTTCTTTTTTAAGCAGCTCTGTGCTAAGGTTCCCGGGCAATAAATTCTCCAGCAGCAGCATGAACAAGCACTCTGCTTATAGCCTTCATTTTTAATCAGATACATAATGCAAACTTTGCAACATAAGTAGCAACACCCCTTTTCTCTCAAGTGCACTTCCCTGGAAAACAGCATCTTCAGCTCATTTGGACTCCCATGCCTGACCCAGCCTGAGATTGCTTTGTATAACAGAATTGAATATGCACTGTGGAGAGCACTCGGTGCTTCTGAGGATGCTCAGGAGAGTCAAAAAGCCACAGCACAGAAGCAGTCACTCGTAATGCAGTTTTAGGAAAAGTGCATTAAATTATATTTACATAGTAAGGGAGAAATTATCACTGCAGCCTCCTTAGAGCCCCTAGAAATGTGGCAAAAGGAAGGGAGAGGTTAAGTAAAGCGAGGTGAAACGTTACTGAACAGTACTGAGGGATTTAAGACAGAGCTGCTAAAACCACAGGCCGATATTTTCAGACTTAGCTTTCAAAAGATCATTTTTTTTATCTGTCCTTAGGCAACGAACCAAAGGTAGGCTAGTTGCTCTCCTCTTTCCTTGCTCCACACACCTCCTGTGTGAGATCAGTAGGGAAACCAGCTTACTGCTTAGCTGAGAGAACAAACTCTGGCCCTGCACGTGGCTTCTGGTAAAGAGTATTTTGCTCATTGCCCAGGGTTGCAGTCGCACATCCTGCTCCAGCTGCAGCAAAGTCAGCCAAAGAGTTTACCTCCTCTACAGTCCCAGCCACTTTCCACCTTCACTGCCTCTCCACTGCAAATTATCATCCTCAACTGCCAGCACAACCCACTCACCTGGCTTGGTCAAAGTAGTCAACGTTTCTTAAACTCTTTTAAGTCAAATAAAGCAGCTTAGACTAAAACAACCATTCAAAATAAAGGAGCGATGACTAGGTGCAGTCCTGAGGACAGTGAAAGACAGGCAGCAATCTCTGGCAAGAGTGCAGCAGCAAGTATTTAGGCAGGCTGCACTCATCTCTGCTGCTGGTTCAGCCACAGCGAGAGGAGATGTGTGACCACAGCCTCCCGAGATCAGAGCGCGAATCAAGCTGGGAAATACCCCATAAAGATGGTGGGTTGGCTTTCAATACTTCTTTTCAGCCAGGAAGTGTTCATTCCTCTGCTCTGCTCCCCATAGTTTGTCTGATGCTGTGGCTGTAAATCATGTTCACCTCTGGCTGCTCCCACCCTGTCTCTCTGCTTTCTCCTTTCCAGGCTTAGGAGTACCTGGGCAAGAGCAGGAACCAGCTGTGCCTGCGTAAAAGAAAGGGAACTGCAAAAGACTCAAATCCCTACAAATTGATCGCTACTCTGTAATATCCATTTGTTTTGACATCATCACAAAAGTCAGAAAATTACTTCATTGGCTGGATTTCTCAGTGCATTTGGTTTTCCCTCAGTTTTTAGACTAAGGTTTTCTGACCAGAAACTATTACTCCATTTATCTGTATTTTAATATTAGCCACTTTGATAATTGGAAGGATATATTTATTGTGATGGAAAACGTTAATCATATCTGGGGTATAGATCCATTTTACAGTCTGGACTTTCAGAGCACACAGATGATCTGAGTGCTTGAATACGTCTTCAAGATACTGGTGATTAGGAGCTACCCCAGAACAAGACAGTTCTTGATGATTACCTGAGCTTCCCCTGGTGATCTCTAGAGGGCACACAGCATTTAGCTTCTGCAGAAAGCAATTTCTTCAAACCACTTTTGGTTTTGTGAAGTTCACAGGTACGTTTCTGCACCATTAATACCCTTGCTGTTCTACACTGTTGCCAACACTTTCTAAAATTAGGTATTTCAGTTTTTAATAACTAAATTATGCAAATAGGCAATCTGTTAGGAAAAATCAGAAAAATGAAATCCATTCAAATTTGGGAGATACAGTTTTTCATGTTTTGTAAAACCAATCATCAGAGAATATTAAAAGCATTTTCATGTGGTCATATGGGACAAAGTATATCCCTTCTATGTGCAAAAGCTTTCTAAACTATATGAAGAGACATAAAATACACAACTCATCCTCCTTACATAGCATGCTATGATTAATGCAGAATCCAATAAAAGATTAGAGTATTAACTCCTCTTTGTAAACTTTGAGTTAGTTGCTAAATTTCCTTTTTTGGGAAAATTAAGACATTTCACACGGCAGCAGAACCTACAGATGTAATGAAGGGAGCTGGTCTCCCAGCATACATTTTAGCAGCTTGCAGGAAAAGGAGAGAGCCCAACCTTACTCATAATTTCCATGTCATATCTGAAAAGTTGCAGCCAATAACCTCTAGCCATGTCCTCCAAGAATAAGAAATTAGGTCTGTCCTCTTTGGTTTACAAGTTGCCATATCCATGCAGGATTACACTGCTAGAGACTAAATGCGTACCACATTAAAGGTATTTTCATTTCTCCCACGCATTCTCCTAGCTGCCTTTAAAATGGTTTTCACTTTTTGCTCTATGGTACATCTTTGCATCACTTCAATTTCTAGGCTCTATCAGCTTTTTGTAATGAATTATGTATAAATGGTTGCATACTATTTACAGCAATTCAGTTTTTTAGCCAGGAGTCAGAACAAAAATTGTGCCCAGCACATGCTTTGTGTGTGAATGGGACTGAAATTCCTACTAAATAAATAATGCTGGTAAATAAACCATGCTGATCTGTCTGCCCTCACAGGGTTAGGCAAAGAAGTGTTGGTTGTATGCTCACAGGGAATTTTATTAAATTATACGTGTAACTGAGCCAGAGCAAAACCTGTATTTGGCCCAAAACAATCACTAAAGCCAGAATATGATGGCACCAAAAAGGAAGCATGAGGTGTGGACACCAGCAGCTTCTAATAGCATCAAGGGCACTCCTTGCAGTCCATCTTTTCCTGGTCAGGAGAAGCAGCAGAAGAGGGAACAACTCCCACTAATATGCATTTTCATAATGGAGCAGCAACCAGTTCAGCTCCTGGTGCCCTGCTCCATGCTCTTTTGATGAGTCACATGCTTTGGGCTTGTAGCAGCATAGATTGATGGCCAAGAAATATATATATTTATCAAACAGCCAGGTACAAGCCCCATGCAGAGTCCCAGCTCTGCAGCTGGTACCATTTCTGAGCTCTTGGCTCTCCCTGGTTTTCACTGGACACTGGCATTATTACTCACTAATAGCAGTTATGTGGCAACAATGGACATACCTACAAAATGTCCCAAGGCATTTATTGCAAAATATTAACACCAAAGGCATGTAACTCTATTTGAAATAATAATTTCAGGGCTAGTATGCTGGGATCATTCTCCTGTGATTGGTGAAAGCACAAATACACACCATAAACAATTGTGATAAAAGGTTTTAAGCCAGGATTTACAGCCAGACCCCAACGCCACGGAGTCATATTTTGACGGGAAATGAATTCCAGAGTCTAGGGCTTAAACACATGCTTCATCCCCTTGGGTGGGCATTTGGGACGTAGGATTCTTGCTTGGCTAAGCCTAAGGACCAGATCCACAGAAAGAAATACATTTCTGCATTTGAATTATGGACGATGAACTGCTTCGGATAAATTAAAAAACGTGACAAATTTCAAACCGTTTCAGCTAATATTTCCCCTACTAATGATAATACACTTCATTTCAGAAAGAGGCCTTTAGAATATAGGAGAGAATCAGACCTGGATTACAGAACATTTAATTTATACTAGAAATAGACTTAAAATAGAAATAAAATTAGACATATAATTCTTAAAAATGATAGTTTATCTGTAGAACTAGCCTATTCTTTTATGTTCCGTATGATTTTACGGGATTTTCGCTCTTTTTAAATTCAGTTCTGTAGAATTCTTAGATTTTTGTCATGTAAATACATAGGGATTTTTATATTAAAATCTTATCCAGTTAAGACCAAATAACAAAGAATTTCCAGTCCAACAAGCAATGGGAAGAACAAAATTTTGCCAAGTAAACAAAAAGACTTTTGTTACAGAAAAAAATTTTTGCAGCCTCATGAGCTCTCACAAGTTTAGTAGATTCTGAGCTGATAGAGAATAGTTACAATGTGGTGCAGCTCCCTAAGGATCAGTGGTGCCATTCCAGTACTCAACACCCAGCGAGCGGATCTCCGCTCAGAGTTTAGGCTTGGGAATTTGAGCCAGATCTCCTGAAATTGAGCTCCACTAGTTCTATGTCCCACCTCACATGTACCACCATAAAAAACAGTTTATTGGGCATAAAGTGCACTGTGCTGGTACAAACACAAAAAGAACACCTGCCTTTGACGATTATGAGGATATACTTAAAAAGAAAGTTGAAATAAAAAAGCAACACAACCACATTATTTCAAATTATTTCCAACTTAATTTTTTAACTCAAGTTTCACAAAAAAAAAAAGAATCACCCAACATTTCAAAAGCATAGCTGGAAAGCCAGCCACCAGCAGCAGCTGAGATCCACCTAGCTGAACTGCATTGTCTTCGGAGTGAGATGTCCCAGACGTTGCAAAAAAAAGTGCTGGCACTGTCGCTTGGGAGGTTAAGTGTGAGATTAGCAATAATCTCACTCCAGTCCCAAGAAGAGAGCTCCATAAGGCAAGGTGTATGATAGGGGTTAAAACATGTATGTGCAACTGCAACTATAGCAGAGAAACCACTTAAACTTTCGCTCAAATCTGATGTAGCCAAAACATCTGCCTATCACCCCATAAACGTCCCTACACTTCTGTTCCCTTTACGACAAAGGAATGGAGCTTTTAAGGCACATTTAATAGCCAGCAGCTGTTTGGCTGTCAAATGCCACATCTGGAGAAGCTGTGTGCTGTTAATGTGAACAGAAACAATTATTCTTTAATAGTTTTGCTTAATTTTAAGAATTACACAAATCACAACAACAGAAGAGGTGCATGTTCTTAATGGAAACACATCTGGTTTCTCTGAAAATAAGCCAAAATAAAAAAGGCCCCAGTGATTAATTGAAGCTGCACCTAGAATCTGTCCCATCTCAGTGAAGAGAGAA
The DNA here is from genome assembly GCF_047370975.1 of Nipponia nippon. Taxonomy (NCBI): domain Eukaryota; kingdom Metazoa; phylum Chordata; class Aves; order Pelecaniformes; family Threskiornithidae; genus Nipponia; species Nipponia nippon. Next base: position 77,407,330 of record NW_028262380.1, on the reverse strand, counting down.
CTAAAGCTACTGATACACAGGCACTTAGTGCCTCCCAGACTTTGACTATTCCCCTCAACAAATATGCAACATGCAAGAAGATGACGACTAGCTGGTTTGCATTAAATGGCATGTTACTTATCACACAGTGCTGCTCCCCTTCGTGCCTGGAGGTTCCTGTCCTTCGGGACTGGGTTTCAATGCTGCCGCCTCACTTCTGTACCCTATACAGCCTGCACGTCAGGAAAATAACATCAGCCCCCTTTTGCTTGGATCTTCTGCTTAATTATACTACCAAGACTGCAACTGAATTTCTTCCTGATGGATAGCATTTGGGCTGAGTTCAAACCTCAGGAAAGCCAATTAAATTATTTTCACCAACTTTCTCAGGCTTTAAATGAGCCATGAGCGTCTTACAGATGACTGTCTCTCTGGAGAAGCAGTAAATGGAGCACTGTCACCCAGACTTATCACCCAGGACTCATGTAGCTGCGTGTGGATCACTAGTGGAAAGGGAATTGAAGTTTTGCCATGAAAATCAATCAAACAGAAAGCTCTGCCAAGCACAGCCACCAAGGAGTGTGTGCTTTCTGAGCAAATGAATTCCCCCACTGAAATGCACACATGCAGAAAGCTGGTGAGAGATGGCAGGAAAGTGTTGAAAGAACTGAAAACTAAGAGTTAAACAACAAGAAGGAAGACAAGTCTAGATGTTTTCAAGTGCTTGCTCTTTTTCTGTGAAGACCAAGAGCTAGAAAAGCTTGCACCCCTTTTAGGACACTCTCCTAGACTCAGCCTTTTTGAAATGGTTCCCCTCCCATGGCCCTTTCTGGACTGGCTGCTTGCCCCACAGCTACAGCTTGACTGGCTGCTCACTCCGCAGATACAGCCTGAGCACCACGAGTCTATTCAGATCTTACGTGTAGTCATTTCTGTGGAAAGCTGTGATTCTGATGTAATTACATGGTTGTCATTTTTAGCTGGTACTTTACACCACTATTCTTTCTTTTCCCAAATCAGGCATCACCACAAACAGAACAAGACCTACGCACAGCCCATTTTGCCTCCTAGTTCAGCCTTGGCCAGGATTTGGATGCGTCACCAACCCCTTACTGACCTGGGCTCACAGCTGGGCTGCACCCTTGGAGGAAAACAAGTCTGTGATTCATTTGGGTCAGTGTCTCCCACACAGACCTGAGATATTTTCAGTGATCTGCTAACAGCACAAGTAGAATAAAAAGATGAACACCATTTGGAAATGCAGCCAGGAAATTTAATATACAGTAGCTGACAGAGGACAACCAGCTCTGTTAAGTCAAGCCAACTTCTTGCCTGTGCTGGCTGTTAGGCAGCCAAGCTGAAAGGCAGAGGAAGCTCGCTGCATGGCTGTCTGCGTCACTGGTTCAGGGCTTGAACTGTCAGAGACTGGCATACCAGGGATACCATTGCCAGACAGGAACGTGGTGCCTCCCTCCCTTCACAGAGACAGGCTGGAGTCAAACTACACAAGCAGCAGCTCACAATGTCTTGAATAAATGGGAAATCCCAGTCCACAAGGGATTTCAAATCCAGTTATTTCACAATAAACTAACCTGAGAAAAAAATGCTTCTCACAGGAAGAAAGAAGGGTAGGGTATTATTTCTTAAGCTTCCCCAAACAATCTACAGTTATCTTAAAACAATTTTTCTTTTTATCTCTCTCTCAAATCCATGCACTATACTTAATACTTTTAAAGCTACCTTTTAATCACTCAGCTACCTCGAATTTTTTTTTTTTGGTGAGAAATTATTTTGCTGAATACAGCAGCATTCACTGAAGTACTCAGCATTATTAATTTTCTTAAAGCTCCTTATTACTCACTGACAGTCTTAGAAAGGCATTGCCATCATCACAGCCTCATTAGAGGATGTAGCCATAATGTAATCTCTTTATCTGTAATCCTACAGCACAACCTCTTTTACTGCCATGAGCAGTAGAACTAGTATTAGTCCGTGAAGAAGCAGGTGCTCAAAGAGGTTGTGAAATCTCCCTATTTGGAGATATTTGAAACTCACGTAGACAGGCCCCAAGTAACCTGACCCAACTAGCCCTGCCTTGAGCAGGAGGTCAGTCCAGATGACCTCCAGAGGGTCCCTTCCAACCTACACTATTCTCTGTGATTTTGTTCTTCTCAGTACAGAAAATTTCCATCTTTCACTTATTTAAACAGAACTGATACAGATCTCCACAGGACAGATTAAAGCAGAAAATAGAAGTATTGACCTGGGTCTCTGGAAGATAAATTGATTGACATATGCAGGAAACACTCAACTATATATTTCCAATAACATGATGTAAATTACTTTATAAAAAAATAAAAATAAAAATAAAAGAAGTTTCTCCATGTAAAATTAAGATAGTTAATACCTTTCCATCTCAACACACTGATGGGGGCACAATTCTAGATGATCCTCTGCATCTTTATTCTTCCTTTTGAGCTGCTCAGAGTGAATCTGTTAGAAACAGGGAGGAAAAAAAGCAGACTTTAAGAGAAAAGAAGAAGATTAATGATCAAGAAAGAAAAATTAAGTACACAATTACAATGAGAAGAGATAATCATGTCTTGCCTTCATTTCTGTTTTCTTCTTCATATACCATAAATGGCTGACAAGCAAGCCAGGAATCTACTTTCTCCTTCCCAGAATCATCCTCTCTTAAGTCCACCACTCTGTCAGGGACAGTTTTGCAAGGGTAGGAGCAATAACAGCTTCTGGCTGTGGTGGCAAGAACGTACCCAAGGAGCAAAGCTGTCAGCAGTTGCAGGAACATTGGAAGTGTTGCAAGAAGGGTTTTTATTATTCATCATAAAAGAATCAGCTATCTTAAATACTCTAGGGTTCAAGCATGTCCTCACATTGACCCGAGAATTCATATGCTTCATGGAAATTTTCAGTAAAACTACTGCTCCAAATTTAAGAGAATTTGAGTAATGAGTCTGATCTAGATCACTTGGAGCGAAGAGAAAAGGAGCCGTGTGTGAGTTATTGTGCACGAGTGCAGTGGTCAAGAACTATACAAGCTCCTAACAAGCTTCCCTCTGGTCAGAGACAGCTAATGTCCAGCACTGCATTTCCAAAGAGAAAGGAGAGAAGAAAAAAAGCACCCCTCCCAGAGAAAAGGACATACATCAGGGTAACAGTAAGCAGTCCACATTTAGATATTCCCTTTTGGATGAAAACTCCAAACAGGGGAAAAAAAGCCATCCTTTTTTATTTTATGACGTACCACCACCTCTCCATCACAAGTGAGAGAACAGATGGTACAAAGAATAAGCCAACACCACCGCATCCCCAGGAGTCATTCTGCTCCTGTGCTGCAGGCTGGTAACAGCCCTGGGTATGTTTCTTCAGGCTATTTGGGACATCTCTAGTTCATCAGATAAGGAGCCCAGAAGTCTCATTCTTCTCTTTAGATCAAAATGACAAACAATAGCATTATGGTAGTTGCTGGAATTAGAAAACTGGCAGGTTTCGTAACACCTATCGTAAGGACAGCAATGTGACCACTGCAATGAAGTGGGGAGCCATCAAGAGCAAAACCTGCTATTTATAAGCAAATAAAGTTTTCAATTACAAGTCGCTCTCTTTATTGCTAACATCAACTTAATGTGAAACCACAGCTGAATATTTCATAGAAACCATGCCGCTTCACCTATGTCCAGAGCAGAAATTTAAAATGAAAGGTTGCCAGGAGAAGATCTGAGGTGTTTGGTACCCCTCCCCCCTCTTAATTCCCATTCCTGCAGGCACTTCACACATTTAAAATGCATCTGGTAATCACTAATTACAAGGATCCTATTAAGAAAACACGTCAATTCAGTTTCACATGAAACTTGATTCCAGCTTGTCTGAGTTTTATGACTGTCTGTTTAATCATAATAAAAACATGTTAAAGTATGGAAAGCTGTATTAGTTTGATTTCAATGGGAGCTGCAGACACTGGGTACTAATGAGAATTAAGCCTTATTTCAGAGTGCCTAAACTTGGCCTTTAGGTGTCTCACTTAAAAACATAAAATTTGAAAAATGTTGACCTAGAATGAACACTCTCTACTACCACTGAAACAACAAAAAATAAAACAAAATGACTAAATGAAATCTGACCATACTCGTCTAAATTAAAAATAAAACAGCCAAACAAACAAAAAAAAAAAACACACCACAAAATTCAGACTGCTACTCCATTTCTAATTTATCCCACTGGGCTTAGACCTTTCAGCAGTCTCAGATGCATTTGCCAAGTTACACACAGTATTGCCGCCCGTGTGCTGAAACATAGGCCACGTTAAAGGGACACAGGTTAGATGTTACTGAAAAGAAACCTATGTTGGTAAAATTCATGCAAGAACCAAAGAAAGTTCTGAAAAAAATGAAAAGAAAAAAAAGCAGTGAAGAACAGAGAAAAAGGCATTTATTTATTAGACATGTTGCTTCCTGGTTCTGCAGTGACTGGATGGTGAGCCAGATTCGGGGGCCGGCAGGGAAGGGGTTCTGGACACTCCCTGCTGGGGAGCACCCTGGGATGGTATAGTGAGTGGTCTGGGTTTTCCGTGGCCCTGCTCTGCCAAGCCAGGGAAGCGCACAGAAAGGAGCTGCTAAAGCCGACAATTCCCAAATCACTGCGTGGCCCTGCTGCACACCCAGCCAGCATAAACAAGCAGTTCTCCAGAAGTCCTACTGCTAACATCTGCTGGGGTGGGGGGGTCCCCTCCCCTGTGGCTTGACGAGGTCCGTTGTACATATCTCCTGACTCTTAGTCACATGCAGATTTTGCAGCGCGTCCCTCAGTGATGGGCACCTTGATTTAATGCATGTCTATACAAGCCAGCCCAGCTATCAGAAGCCATTTCGTTATCGTAGCATGGGAGTACATCCACCCTCTTCTACCCAGTCTGAGATATGAGAAAAAGTAGAAAAAAAGTTATCTGCAGTGATAGCTGGCATGATCCACCCAGCTGAGCATGGTCAGGCTAGTGTCAGCTAAGCAGCATTGCCACCTGCTTTGATTTGCCTCCGCTGTTTCCCAAACTATTGAAGCGCAAGGGACTGTTGATACAGAGTAACAGCTTTGCCTTTCATTTCTTATGGGTTTTTTGGTAAAGTGTGTCAGTTCTGAAAGGCTTTTTTTTTTTTTTTTAAATCAATTTTTATTCTTCACAACAAAAAATTTACTGCAATGAGTCTGACCTGTGTTGGCAGCACAGGTTATGCTAAACCTAAATCGTGATGAAACTGAACAAAAGAGATGCAACTAGGTTATTGTACCACGAGCAAGTGTTTGTAATTAAAACAACCATAAGTTTTTACAACTATGATATGCTATTTAATGCTGTAGGTTTTCATTAGATTAGACAAATTGAAGCCGAGATAGATAAAATTCAGCTACTTCAAAGAATTAAGGCTCTGTAGAAAATAGGGGGTTATAATGGTCATGCAAAGGATTGCTCAGAATTACATAAATTTTCTGCTTTCTGTCAAGGCTTTTAAGAACAGGAACACCCTGAAGTAAAACAGGATCAGTTTTCCTCACAGATTTATGGGCTTTCACAATAATTGAAAATGTTTGGTAAAAAGCATGCAAAATTTCCTTTGTGCTTGCCCACCAAATTTATCAGTGCTCCAAGCCCTAAGTACTTCCCAGATATACCCAATAAGGCCAAAAAAAAGCACTTTTTGGATGGGGTATTAATTTGCATTAGAAACAAGTAAGTTTTTCATGAGAAAAAAAAAATACATTGTTCGAGAATGACAAGACTCACTAATTCTAATAAAATCTTAATTATAAAAACGATCACAGCCAGACAAGGCAGTCATCATGTTGGAGTTTCAAAATGTTATCCAAAATGCGTTTCACAACCATCTGTACTGTAAATGTTAAATCCTGTGCTGCTCTTGGCCCATTCTGTTTCTTTCTCCAAGTCTAGTTCTAGCTTAAGAGCATCCTATTTTCCCAAACCTTTGCTCATTTTCCCCAAAGTCACTCTGTAATTCACTTGTTCTTCACTCGTACCAAAGCAATATTTCATGGGAACACCATGTAAAATGAATGTCAGAAGTGAGCCAGCCTAAAAGAGGCAGAGAAAGGAAAGAAGAAGATTTTTGTTTTGTTTTGTTTCTCCTGCCTAGATCAGCTCAACGATTCAATTTTACAGACCACTACCATAAACAGACATATTGTCACAGTGGAGGGAGCAGAAAACAGACACCATGCCAAATAAATGGAAGTACATACCAGCAAATTATACATAAGGAATAAACCCATTAGCAAGTTACCCTTTCAATGATACCCATTTTTGTATTGCGCAAGATCCAGGGCCTGTCACAGCCAGGCCGAGTAAACTTGCCTCATTTAAGTATTGCCCATATTGCAAAATAGCTCCAAAACAAAGTGGAACATATATAATCATAAATGCTGTTGATAAACAAGCCAGTAGGCTATACATTATCTGTGTGTGGCTGTTGCGTAGGAGGAGTGGGAGGGAGAAATGGACTGTTACTGTAAATGTGATCAACATGGAAGAACAACTGAAGAAATAAAAAAGCATTTGATGAAAGAGATCCTAAGCAACACTCACTGAAACTGATCTGAAACAGGACTAAAGCCTTCAAGATTTTTTTGCTCTGAAGAAGTCAAATGTAATATTTCTGTGATTTCCTCCTACCTCGATATTCCCAGGTTTGGTACTCGTAATAGCACGAGTGTGCAGTGCAGCCAGCCTTGAACCAGCCCTTGCCTTACACATCTTTCTGCTTTTGCATCCAACACTCTTCACTGAAAATGCAGCTTCAGTCATGTAAATGCAGCACGAGAAAAAGCCACAGACAAACACAGCAAGACCTGCCAGTCCTCTCCTCCCCCCTTGTTTCCTGATAAAGTGCTGTAACTTCAATATTAGACAGTTTCTAACCAAAATTTAAAATATGAAGCTTGATTTTTGCCAAAAATAAAGAATAGTTAGGTTCCTCAGTTCTGTCTTGCCTGATTTGCTTCAGATAAAATGAAACTGGTACCTGTCCTGCGTGATGCAGGAAGATTTAATGCCAAATACTTAAAACTGATCTCACCGTTAAGTACAATTCTCCTTGGTCAGGGTAAGAGTAGATTCAGAATAACAATCACCCCAAAGAACTTAATTCACAGATGCCCTCCTACGAAGCTGTGATATCCACAACTTGATAAGCAGTCTATTTATGTTTCTTGAGATCATCTCAAACTACTGAGCAACTGAAGCAAATTAAAACCCAAACCAACAGAAACCCCTTGAAGTGGACCAGACTGAGGAATGAGCCAATTAAAGGCTGAACACACAATTTCTACCCGAAACTGAACACCAGGCTTTCAGCATGGAGCAGATGGGACTCCAGAGAGACTCTGCACTGTGGGGTTTTTGGCTCCGGTCCAGGAAGGAAAATGTGCAGCGTAATCTCTGCATTTGCTTTGTCGTACTGGATGTAGCAGGGTGACTTCGCACAGATAGACAATGCCTGCTGTATAGTTCTTCGATCCCACAAGTGCTGGTTCTCCACCACTGGGTGTGTGAAAATACTTCCGTTGACACACACAAACTAGTTTAAATGGTGGGTACAAAACACTGTTTTAAACTACATGGCCTTGTTAAAAATCAACATATCCCTTTTTTCTTAAATTAAAACAGAAAGAAAACCAATTTTCAGGCATATTTCTCTCTTTGGAAATCGGTCCATTTAACAATTTTTAAACATCTTTGGATTGAAGATCTCGAGAACTACATCTAAAAGCGAGAAAATTATTCCCCAATGAGTATAAATCCCTTCTTCAAGTAGAAATCAGTGGCACACGTTACCGAAAAGCAACCGCAGTCATACCCGCGGCTGGGGTGACACAGACTTCTGCATTTGAGCTTACCACGTCAGTCATTCCACACAGGCATCTACACAGATGAGTTTAAAGCATACAAGCTAATTTGAAAGGCTATGAAACATAAGTTCAGTGCCAAAAATATCATGACTGCAATTCCAACATGCAAAAGAGTCGGGTAAGAAGTGACCAGAGGAAGTCATAAATATCATCAAGCCATCAAAGCCACGCACAGCATACCTCAAAACACCCTCAGTACTTCTCTGGATTCTGGCAGTCACCCTCTCTCTCCCATCATCGGAGGCCATTAAAAAAAAAAAAGAAAATACTAACCTCTAGTTATTATAAGGTTATGAGTTCAGGAGTTGGGAGGATTTAAGCTTTTCTATTTTGGGGGAAGTTCACAACATGTTAAGAAGTTGCTAGAAGATGCATGATGACAACCAAAGATGTCACCTAAAGAAAATCCCAACATTTTTCCGTGTTTTGAAACAGATGTTAACTTTCAAGTTATTTGAGCCCCTCCGATATTTAAATGCAGCCTGTCACTGATTTTCAGATACTGCACATAGACTCCTCATTTTTAATACTTTTAGAAGAGATCTTTTCTTCACTGGGAAATGTTAGGTTCAACTGAAGTCAATCAGTGTACACAGGTCTGGGGGCAAAGTCGATGATACTTTGGACATACCTGTTATATGCAATTTCTGTGAAAGCAAACTGTTGTTAATAGAATACAAATTAGTTCAAAAAAAGTATAATATATGTTGATAAAATAAAATCCTCAACAATAAATATTATTATTAGCATCACAAATTATTTGGAGGTGGGCAAGATAAGAAGGAAATACTTAGGTATTTCTTAAATGTCATCTTTAAATTATGCAGTAAAAAAATGGCTCTATTATTATTCACTGCCAAAGTACAGACAGGAAACTTTCCAAGATATAAAATACAGGAGTGAGAAGGAAAAATGCTGCAGGATAAAAGCAAGATTAATAACAATGATATTCATTGATAGTGCCCAAGACAGTTTTTCTGAACAATTTTTAATGGAGCTCTCACTACAGTGAAACTGCGATGTTGTGATAGGAAAGAGAAGCGATAGAACTTTCTTGTGCCATCCAAGCCAAGAGAGAAAAGATTTAGGATCTATCAACTCCAATGACTTTGGAATCGAGTCTCTGCAGTATAAAGAGGTAGCACAGTAACAGAAAGGACATCGCTCCAAGGCTGGGAGAAAAGAATTCAAGATATAAGCAGACCTACCTACAACAAGTTGTGCAACTGCAAGAACAGAAGTTTTACTGAAAAGTGAGAAGGTAAGAAGGATCTGATTTAGATGAGGAATATAGCTCTATTTAAATTTCATGCTCTCCAGCCCAGCTTCAAAATCCCAGAACAAAAAAAGAAAAAGAAGAGTCCATAGAAAGGTAGGAACAATCTAACAAGCCAGTTGCAAAGAAACCTTAACATTGCTTGGCTGGCAGGAACACCAGTCCTAAGCAACTCCAAAATGCATGTAGCTTTCCATACATTCTAGTATGCCCACACTTCTGGAAACACGGTACTGCTGCTGCTAGAAATTAGGACTCTGCCGACAGCATATCATGGTGTACTAAGGATCCAGAAGGAAGTCAAGGGAAGATGACCCTTTAAGAAGCTCCCATTCTCCAGGCTTCTAAATGGTTTGCTGTGTGAATTTTGTAATCCTCACAGGTGTACTGACAACTTTTGCTTCATTTTGAGAAGGGGGAGGTAGAGCAGTCTGGAGTTCCTACAGCTGCCCTAGCACAATGGGTATGTGTGCCCTCTGGCAGCAAACGCCACTGGTTCTGAAAACAAGGGTTACTTCTCACTACGATGGATAGAAGTACTACAGCTTTACATTTTTATCAAAGAAATAATTAAAACAAGGAGGGGAACAAGCACACACGTGTTTGTTTTCTTCTCCCTCTACACAAACCTCATCTAGTCCTCACAGCTCACCTCATTTATACTTATTAATCCGAAACAGACCACTTGAAATTTATCATACTGTGACTCCAAGTATTCCTTACTCACGGTTGGAATGCATCAAAACTTTTTCCAAGACACAGCATTAATGCCAATTTACAGCAACAAGGCAAGCAAAATACCACCTAGCCCAGAGTCCTAGCCCACCCTCAAATGCTATATGGATTGTAGAAAACAATTTGTAGCAGATGTGGATAAAGGGCCCATCTCCTAATGACAGATTCCTAAGGGAATCCTGAGCCTGCTCCAGTGGATTTGAGGTCTCTTTGGTAGATGACAAGGGAAAAGAGGCAGATGACTTCATTCTGAGGCTAGGTAGAGACCCACTGATACAAGCTTCAAATTAATGCAGAGGTTACTCACCATATTTAGGGAAGGTGCTCCTCTCTGTGCTGCTAGATTAGGATGTACTAGTCTCAATAAAGGTCCTCTGAATCAAATGAGAACTAAGTGGTTTGGAGGCTAATATATATATAGATCGATCTCTCTCAAGGTTTAACCTACACCCCAGGCTTAGGGAAACCCCTTTCTTAAAGTCATTCTAACGTTGAGAGCATATTCATATCTCTCAAACAAACACAGCCCACACAGATCTACTTGAAAGCACTGCTTGTAAGAGACCACAGAGGATTCCCTCTCGTTCTTCAGATTACCATGGAACAGTGACACAATGGTACGCCCACGCACCAGCAAAAGCTGCTCTGTGGGAAAAGCGGCGGTCTAGCACGGTGGAAAAGTTGCATCAACTCAAAAGGTATAGAACACAAATATTAATCTAGAAGTAGAATAATTTACTGTAAGGGGCAGATAGGTCAGGGACCCATTTCTAGGAATGCATTTTAGTTAGAAGTTATTCTAAATGTTTCCCTACAGAATCAGCGCTCAGTTCAACCGGCTACAGTCTCCTCATCAGAAGTGACATTCAGCTCTGCCCCCAACGAGAAACACTACGTTATCGTATCTGATTTCCTCTCTGAGGAGGAAGGCGTAGAGAGGTGGAGACTGCAGAAACAACTTCCCTTCACCCGGACAAGAAGTGATGCAGCATTTTCAAGAGTATACTATTCATTTCAGGCTACAGTCCACTGCACACAGGAGTTGATTAATCAAGTTTCACAGATGATAAAAATTAACATTGCCACGATGTTAGCTAGAAGTGAAAGATTCATGATAGGTATGTTCACAAAAACGTTCATTTTTAAGCCTGATTCTTGTATTGGTTTCGGTTTTGGTGACAACAATTTTTGCAGTTTTGCACCAAGGAGTAGAAACCATTCTGACATTTTTAGGAGACTCCTGTTGTCTTCTGGGTTGGAAATACTAGTGATCTAACTGCCCTGAGAGCATTTTCATCCTCCTAGCAGAAATACCACAGCTGCTCAGTAGACCAGGGTGGATGTTTTTCTGTCAAACCATTTACACTTGCAATCATCATTTGCAAATTCGTGTTCAATTCACTGCAGTTTTGTTGAAACAAAACTATTCTGGAGGCATTTGCAATTATAGCAGAGGAAACAATAGGCCAGGGTCAGGATGTGGAAGACCAAGGTTCAACTCTTTCCCCTGGCCTTCCCTGCAACCATGTTTGTACCTCCTGGATAAATGTTTTAACTGCTGGAGTTGCAGGGTGATTTCTCCAGTCTTTTGCAATAATAGTCTTCCACTACATATGAAATAGTTACTGTTACTTTGTTGGAGAAAATGTTAATGACTTTAGTTTGATGGTTCAGACATCTACCAAGAGATTTCAGATTTATTGTCTGCCTGGTTAAAATAAAATAAATAAATAAATAAAACCCAAAAAACAACAGCACCAACACTTCCACTTCTCAGAACAGCATCCTATTCACTCAGCTCCATATCAGCCACTTTTTCTTACTCTGATCTCTAGTTTAGTTTTACATAAGCATTTATAAAAAGCAGAACAGCCTCCACAGGGGACGTTTGAAAGCAACCCACCAGCAAAAGCTCAGTAGCAAACTGCTAGAGCACTTATCTCAGGAGGCAAGGGGCATGTACTCCAATCCTTCCAAGCAGCAAAAGAAATCGAAGCCAAAAGATACACCTCTGAGGGGAAATGCTTTTTCCACGGGATGACTGAGTAACAAGGGAATAGCATTACTTCTTCCTCAGCAATGCACTCACACAGAGTACAGTGAATTTAGCCTTATACGTTTTTGGCTTTCACGGCACTCAAACACAGCTTTTGACTTTGGACTGACCAACATGCTTAATTTCTATGGGACTAGAAATAGTTCGGGGGGTTGTTGTTGTCATTTTGTCATCATCTGTCAGCTCAGCAACAATGATGGGGCTAAATTAAAACTTTCCATGTGTGCTGTTCCTGGCTTTACTATCCGTCACCTGTTCAACTGCACCACTGTGGTTTCTGCCAGGGAGGCCAGGAATAATCAGATTTCTCCTCACCCAGGACCAGGCAAAGCCAGGACTGTTAAGCCTTTAAGATCAGGTGCCTTCTTAGCTGAAAGGCTGCATGCCATCCCATGAGTTAAGAGAAGTGACCAAAGATGCCAATTTATTGTGGGAAGCATTCCCTGAATAAAACGCAAAATGCTTACAAACATTTTAACTGGAGTCATTCTGAGCCACACACATTTACTCTGATGCTGGGTTACTTCTAGCTCCTCTCAAGAGTCATGCCCGACGCATGCACAGGGAGGGATGCGCTGTTCTCTCTGCTGCAGCAACAGCTGCCTTCTGCAGATACTAACAGGGAACAGCATCCTTGCTGCTTCCAGAGAAGAGGAGAAGAAAACATGGGCTCTTCCTTTCCTGTTAACACCAGCTTAACAGCCACCTTGACTCAAACAATTACACTGTTTCATTTTTAACTCCTGTAAAAGTTAGTGATGTGAAAGTAACGACATTTTCATCACAGCAAAGCAGGCACAACAAAATGTTTTGTGGAGGCAGAGAAAAGTAGTCTATGGAAAAATTGAAGGGGGAACCCTTTCTCTTAATCTCCAGTGGAAAATTGTGGGGGTACAGCAGAAAGCACATATGCATTTTTTACCTGACCTCCCCACTCCCCCCATTCAGAAGAGGAAAACCCCTTTGGCTACACCACATATAAGTGAAGAATAAAAATTTCATTGCTTCTTATGCATACCCAAGCCACTTATCTAGAGAAAGTCTGGATTGGATGGCTGCCATTCAAATTATTTTATTGTCCACTGAAGAACTGTTTGTTTAGGGGCTTTCCATAGGGGAAAAATAAGGAAATGAGTTAGAGAAAATTTAACATAATGCAAAGACAGCAGCTTAAAGTACCGGATCCTAGGTGACTTGTAAAGGGCTTAACTGCCATGTAAGTATTACTCAGAAGAGAAAAAACCACTACGAGGAAGAAAGGAGACTGCAAAAAAAATCAATTTTGAAAGTGCTCAAAACAGTTGGGGATTCCAGTATTCTGGAGAGGAAGATGAAGAGAGATTTGCTGTCCAGGAAGTTTCTGAGATTTAGTTTTAAGTCTGTACTTTGATACCACACTTAGGGCATTAGGAATTCATTCTGCTGAAACAAGGCAGCCTGTTGTTCTAGACACGAGCTTTATTCACTGGCTGTCTACAGCTGTCCTCCTCTCTTTTTGGTGCGTGAATGAGAACTGCTCCCACGCACTTATATTTTTGTCAAGCTAAAATACTCCCTTCTGCTTCACTCAGGAATAGATTGGCTGCTATCCTCTTTTTTATTTATGTATTTCTTAAACAGGTTCACATGCCCCAGATCAAGAAGTAGCGATATGAGACCATCAACCCCAGCTGTCATGTTTTTGAGGTAAACTAAAGAGTTAAAGGTGAGGGTACCTCTTATCCACATTTCATACAGAACTGAAACACATTTTTGTGCTCACAGAAGTTACTTTCCCAGGGAACAAGATACTGCTACCCAGTTCTATGCTAAATTTTAGTGAAATGCTTTGATTTTAATTTGGACTCAAACAGTTTTTGCCTGAGATGTACTAGAAGTCAAGGCACTTCCTACCCATTTTGTTCCTGCTCCCTGTGTGGCTTACTGCTTAGCCACGAATGAAAGACCACCCACAACAGATTCTCCCTTCCTTATGGAAAAATCGGAAATGCCACAGCTCCTTTATAAGGTCTTAGATGGCGATTCAATCAATTCTTTATTACTCCTCAAATATATTCTTATGCTATTTCACTGGATTTTCTTGAAGATGTTCATGAAGTTGATACGATAGCAAGTATGAAAACAGGCTTTACAGCAGGCCAGCAGAACATCACTTTCATCACATTTGTCAATTCCACAAACTTTAAGCATACAGCTTAGTGTCAAGGAAGTTTGACTACAAACCTTGTTTCTGGCCAACAAGGCCACCTTGTTCTCCAGCTGGTTGCCCACCCATTGATTTCTACCACCACTTTTTTTACTGAAATATTGCAGTGTTTAAATTCAGGTCCAAACTGGAATTAAATCTAATTTTAGGCAATGTCTGAATCCTCTATGAAAGGGATTTCTCTTTCTGCATAAGCTTCAGAAAGATTTCTTTCCTGTCCATACATAGTTTAACCTGCTTGCCAATTAACAAGAGGGAAAAGTCAACCCTGAAGCTATACTAAGTTTCCTACTCTATATGTCAGTGAAATTTTAAAGCAACATCTAGTGGTTTGACAGAAATGTGACCTTTACCTCATGGAGACAGCGTTTTTTTTGGATGAGGCAAAGCATTTTCACCGAGATTCAGTGACTGCCAAAAACTGCAAGGTGCAGACACTTTTCTGCCTTTGCTATCTCTTGGCTGAGCTACAACAAGACCAGGCCCAGAGCCTGGAGGACTTACATACCTTATACTACTACAAAACAGTACAGAGAATTTTCTCAACAAGACGATCTACCACAAAACTAAGTTCCTGGTCTCTGATTTTCTTCTCAGCAGCAAGGGAGTGCAGTGAGTTACTACGTTCACCTGGAACAGTGGATACCTCCACAGAAAGGGCCAAGGACAGACTGCAAGACGTTCAAAGCAAGTTCAAGATCATGGAAAGAATTAAAGATTATCACAAACCCCAACGCCGCCCACCCTAAGTGTAAGGCTCACACTCTTGACGCTAACACATCTTTCTAAGATAGACTGTACAAAAATGTGTGTTTCAAAATATGTCAAAAAACTTTACAAAAACTAGCTACTCCCTTCACTGTGTTTGCTTGTCCCTCTGTATACAGCTCCGTGGAATTCAAGCACAGCAGAGATTTTGGTCACATTAACTAAAGCACCACTGGAAGTTGATGATCATGGTAAGGAAACACTAGAATGATACTGAATAATACACAATAATATAAAACAGTATTGTACAGTAAGCTTAGCCTGCCTTTGTCAGCTACCACCACTATTATAGGTTGTAAATTGTCAACTGAGTACAGGAGCTACAAGAGTCTGGGTTAAAAATGAAAGAAAAAGGAAGTAAGGCCTGATGTACCCAGTGTGAGCTAGTGTTTGCCATCAGCACAGGTGGCTGAATAGAGGAAGATGCCTTTGCCCGGGTTTGCAGCTGACCAAGGGCAAACAGGGGAAGTGAAGGCATCTCATAGGAGGTATCCCGGGTGTTGGTGGAAAAGCACTTTGGAGGAGAGGAAAGTGGTGAGGGGTGACACGTCTATTACATTTCAGATGAGAATTGTATTCTTTCTCAGCTTCTCTGGAGGATCTGATGACCTTTTCCACAACTACTAATATTCATCATAACACTGAAGCAGAAGTTCCCCCCCCGCCCCATAAAGCATATGAATCTAATTTTCCCTTTTTGTGAAATCAAGAATAGTATCTACTTACAACTTTGCTATATGGTTGTGCAAGACATACAAGCGTGTGGTAAAGCTAATAACCACATTAGAGAGAGAGCTCTCTCGTTGTTAGAAGCCAGATCCAAGTATTTCTAATGCAGCTCTCCATCACGTAAGCACACAGACACACACACACACAAAATCTATAGAGGCAAACATTCCTATATATCGTCCTAGAAGAAAACTGCCTTAGAGCTGTTTCCTGTTACCAAAAGAAAGGACTATAAAAATGAAGGAACTCCTGATCTTAGGCTGTAATTTCCACCTCATATGACCTTAATTTTATGGAAACTGTACCCTTGTGTTATTCAGATTTTACTCATAAAACATAGACAGAGGCAGTATATAGGCATTGGGGAACAATCAAGAAAAATGTAAAAGTTCTTTGAACGGTAAAGAAAAACGTTGTTAAAATGATTAATTTTTATAAATTATGTAGGGAAAAGCCATTTGCTGTAGTGGGCATAAGGTCCTTTTTTATTTCTTCTCTTTTTTCCCTTAAAAAGAAAAAAAAGGAAAAAAAAAAGAGGCAAGTGCTTGGAGCACTAGGATGCTGTAGAAAACACAGTTTTACTACCCTTACGTACTTTCTTACCAATTGCAACCTAGAAAAAAGATTAAGTACTGAAGATTATTTTATAAAGTAGGGATATATATCTACCTATTAATTTCAGCCTCACTCTAAACTTTTGCAGTATCTCTCTGTGCATCCTACTTTTAAGGAAGTCTTAAACCACAGCAGAGAGCCAGTCAGTCTGATAAATATCCCATTACTACCTCTAAGTCTTTCAAATGTTTGCAAGCATTCAAGTTAGTTCAACCTAATTTCCTAAAAAAGCATATTCAGCATTTGCAAACCGAAGATGGCCATTGAAAAGCAACTGAATACATATGAGAGGATTATTCAGATGAGACATTCTACCACAGGAGAAAAATAGTGACAGTCATAGAAATGAAAAGAAAATATTTGACTATTAGCAGTTCACAGTCTAATCCAAGGTGACCTTAATCGTCTATGTAGAGATCTCACTACATAAATGGGGTGCTATTTTCAATATTTCTACAAGATGCATAGAATCTTTTCCCTTTTCAGAAGTAATAAAAGCACTCAGGTCCAAATTTTCCAAATCAGCCAGACTCCATGGTATGCACCTAAACACCATTTGGAACTGTCAAGAACGCACTCAACCAGTCAGCTCCCAGTATCCACGCTGTATCCAGGCTTGAGTCTAAGCCAGACCACAGTCGCAGACTCCCAACCCAACTCCCATGAACAGCCAGCTTGGGCCACCACACTGCCAGATCACACAAATGCCTCCGTTCCGCAGCCAGGCCTCCGGACCCTGGAGACACGGACAAATCACTCCACGCAAACCTGGCTTTGACTCTCCCCCAGATCCATGTGGGTGTTGCACTGTGATGGGGCTTAACAGTTTCTGCTCAGCATAACGTGAGACAAGTCTGCACTGTTGGACCCTGAGACACTCTCACCTGCATGGGGTAATGGGGAAGCCTGGCTTTACTCGCC
Organism: Nipponia nippon; assembly: GCF_047370975.1. Taxonomy (NCBI): domain Eukaryota; kingdom Metazoa; phylum Chordata; class Aves; order Pelecaniformes; family Threskiornithidae; genus Nipponia; species Nipponia nippon. The sequence continues at coordinate 77,390,110 of NW_028262380.1, read as the reverse complement.
AGTGACCTTCGCTGGAGAAGCCTGACCTGCACCTCCAGACCCAGCGTGTCTCCACAGGGACCCAGCTGAGTGCCTCTGAACCACGTTGCCCCGGTGTACAGTATATGCTATCCTGCGAGACAGCCCAGCTCCTTTGGTCCTGTTACCCTAAGAGGATGGCAGCTAAGTGAATTAGGCAATGTAGGGCATCGGTATAAGATTCTGAGTCTTTAGCACTTAAATACCTTTGAAGAGAGGTAAACCCAAAAGCATTTTGGGGGTTGAGGGATGGAGCTGTCTATGTCCTCCCATTCATCAGCACAGAGCACTCCACACTATAAGGAAACGACTGCCTCCCGAGGTCACTGGTTCAGAGCAAGGCCCCTTAAAAGCATTCTTCCTAAGGAAATCCCCTCACCTTCAGTTAAGAGTATTTTTTTAAATGTTCTTTCTCTTAAAGCATTAGTCAAAGGCTATGGGAAATTGTACATCTTTGTGGCTTTTATTAACTTATTTCCTTTACAGCAATATGCTGTAAAACCAGTAGTGAGACTCTTTTTAAACTCGAGTGTTAGAGTGGGGCCTTCGGCAACCTCATGGTCCTTTTCAGTGCTCAGTAACCACCATATCTCAATATATAACCACCACTTAATAGACAGCCTAGAGTAGAATGAGAATTGCTGAGTTGTGTTTAAATGACAGATAAAACCAGAAAGGGACAAAGAAAAAAAAAAATTGCCAGGACTTTCAGGGTCCAAAAGCAGCAGAGAACAAGGCGTCTCATCTAGTGCTGAGTGCGGAAGTAGCTGTCACAGGCAGAATGGGGGAAGTCTGGATTACAGCCTGTAGAAGTTCTCAGGTAAACTCTGAAAATAAGGAAGGAAATCCAGAGCTGAAAGGGGGAGCAAAGTAAGTGTTCAGAGGATATACCTGGATTGTCTGCGTATCTCTGCGGACACGAGAAGGCAGGACCAAAGGCTACTGCAAATTGAAATTTCCATCTCCTGGGTGCACACACAGAGATTTGAAATGTGATCAAAAATCCAGCACGACAGAGAGTTGCAGCAGTTACTCCAGATAACAGAAAGCGATAGATGACGGTTTCACAAGACGCCAGCTTAAAGTAACAGGGGCAAAACCAGCAGTAATATAGATACAAGGATAGTCAGATTTATAATGAAAGAAGGAAATTCAAAGCAATCTTCCATGCCCGAAACAAACATTTTTAAAGCAATTCAATTTTGAATTCATAATGAACATACATACACAAAAAAAAAGGCCAAACCAACTGTGCTTCTTGCTGAACAAATCTTAATATTCATTGCTGGGAACACACGAACTATTATGGTCTGGGGTTGTTTTTTGGGATTGTTTTTGGTTTGGTGTTTTTGGTTGGTTTTTGTTTTTTGTTTTTGTTTTTTGTTGTGTGTTTGGGTTTTTTTGTACAGAACTTCAGAGATACATAACTGCTGAATAATATTTTCAGCCTGAGATCGGTTTTGATCTATTAAACTTCTAAGTTGCTTACTTCTTACTGGAATTGCCATTAATCCCCAATTTAATAAACAAAACTAGCAACAACATTGCTTGCTTACCCTACAACTCCCCCAAACCTTTCTGTTTTAAACTACAACCTACGCAATGGAACAGGATTATATTTTAGCAATAATACAATTTTATAGTGGAATCCCCTTCAGTTTGAAGCAAACAGCAGCAGTGACTCACTACAAGGCATTTAAAAAAGGGGATTTCCTACTGAAGTAAAACACCAATGAACATTACAGAAAACAAAAATCAGCTAAGATAACAGCAAAGAGGGAGCCCAAGGATCCACTAGGAAGGCAATATGATTACAGAATAAAAGTAATGGCTTTTATTTCAGCTAGAGATGCATGATCCAAACTGGATTTGTTATTCTAAAACCGAAACTAGAAGACACACTAAAATGTGAGCCTTCGCTGTGAAACCCAGCTGAGCCAACGCAAGGCTGCTTTCATCAGTCAGCAGCGGTTTTGTAGTTTTCGCTTCATCCTAGATCCTGGCAGACAGAACTGTCATACACATCGCCTACAATATTGTATCTGACACAGAACTAGGCTTCGGTTTAACTATTGCACAAGACAATAGAGAAACATGTTATCAAGCAGCAAGCCATTACCCAATATCTGGGCTCATTCCATGAGTCAGAGTGGAGCAGTCTACTGCTTTCAGTAAGTATGAAGGTCGTTTTTGCAATTACTGTTTCTAGTAAAGACAAACTCCCACGCACAGTGAAAGTAGGAGGATGGTTACAAACTACGTGGGATGTTTCATATGTAGGCTGTACAAACAGGGGACGCCTTCTGCCTTGAATACAAATGCTAGCAATTAGGATTTTTAGTAACTGGGCGACTGCTCAGCGTGCGAGGTTCTCACAGAGCACTAGTGCACCAGTGTTCGCAGTGGCGTCGTGTTATTGGGGGGAATATCAGCAGGTAGAGGATAAAACCAGGGGTTGTTCTGCCAGTGAACCACAACGCTACCTCACCAAGTCACACCATCTGTCTACTTCCGTCCAGGAGGCGTAAGAAAATTGCACAGCTTAATGTTCCTACTGCACTCGGTCCTCCAACAAAAGATACTACTGCTGACTGAGTATAGTTGTATTTAGGTTTCATCTTTGTGCTGAGTTTAGTGACATAAGTTCTACTTCTTCACTACAGAGAGATGGGAACAGGAGGCAATACCAGAAAGTCAATCTGTCTTCTGCCTCTGCCACCTACCTGCGCTGGTAGCACAAAAACAAAACACCATGAAATTGAGCAACAATTCAAATATCCCACTTTCAAATGCCAGGCATAGAAAGCAAGAGGCAAGCAGGCAGTGCAAATATACGTTAATTAAAAGGAAAGCAATATGAGGAGTATCAAACAGCTTGATTTCTCCACAGCAGCTGCTGTAGGAGAACTGGCCAACCCTTCCACCAACTTGTTTGTGAAATGTTAATGACTATAAAGAGGTCAAACTCACCCCCCTTTGTAAAACTGTTATTCTTTTATAGCAGAGTTCTGTGGATGGCTTTTTACTAGAACAGGTCCTCTGGATTGACTTCTAGATTCAGGTATTAGAGACCCCTTTTTACTCTTCTTGGGCTCAGATGGCCCAATGCTTGCATCTAGAGAAAAGACAGAAACAAAGAAAACTATCAATGGAATCAAGGGCATCAATTAAAGGACTAATCACACAAACCCACAGAAGCAAAGAGGCCTGGGGTGGCTAAGGAAGGGAGGGGGAGAACACCAGAGGCACAAGGCATGCAAGGGAAGGAAAGGCTGTGTGTTTAGACAAAGAAAAAAAAAAAAAAAATCAGTACAGCTGTGCTATGCTGGAAGAGAATCCACAGCATTTTCTTTACGTCTCCGATTCTTCCTTCTGAGTCAGTAAAGGACCAAGCTAAATTTACATTCATTATATTTATACACAGGCAGATAAATATTCTGCTGGGCAAGAAAGAAACAGCAAATCTTTTTCAAATCTCTTTTCAGTCGTCTTTTCCAATCTCTTTTCTTCAAGCAATTTATCTTGCTACATCTCCTCCACTATAGGCTCCTCCCCTGTAGGCCCAGCAATAAAGCTGGTTGAAAATTTTCTAAAATCTGGTCTGTTTGAAAACGATAACTCATTAAAACCACAGCTCTTCTGCAGAAACATACTAATTACGACAGAAGTTTTACTGGGTGCAGATTAATTTTCTGGTGAAAGTGAAAAGGGGACAAATACCGGGCCAAAGGGAAGAGTAGGACATATAACCACTGGCCTCAGATCAATCAATATGCATATGCTTCAGGCACTCTAGCTCAGACAACAGCTAGCCTTTCCTTTGCCACTCTTTACGCACACTGGATAAGTATTTCAGCCCTCTCCCCTTGCAGAGAGGTACACAGAGACCAGCGCTTCTGCTTTCAGGCAAGGCGAGGCACAGGAAGACACTGGAACCTGCTGCCCACCCATGTGCCCCCTTTCCAGCCCCCTACACAGCCAGGTGCTCTGACCTCCTTACCCCAAGCACAAGAAAAGGCAAGTGTCGGGGAGTAACAGCCTCGCTCCAAATTTGTTGCTGCCCTTGCTGCATCTGCGTCTCAACCAGCTGCTGAACCCTGGCAGAGCAGCACCTGGGGACAGCACCCTTCTCACCTCCATCCTTCCTGCAACCCCTGCAGTGGCTCCCTACTACAATTGTGTTAAATCATGCAATCCAGATAGACAACTATTCTTCCCCCTGCCCCCAAGCAAAACAGGCTTTCTTATGTTGGGCTCTGATAACACCCACAGCTTGAATGCCTGCCTGCCAGGCATCATCTCATTTTGCATCCCCAGTTGTCTACCTGCTTCTGAGTGCTCATGCAGCATAGCCTCTGCTTGGTCATTCTCCTCCAGTATACTATTACTGTTTCACTTTTGGAAAGCCACTACAACTGGTTTCAAAACTCAGCTGAAATCAACTAGCCACACATCCAAAACACACTCGATTGCAAGCCATTCTGGGATCAGAGCTCCTGAGGTCTGTTCCCCAGTGGTCCTCTCCTGTGGTGTTCAACCAAATGGCAGAGCTCGTGCCAAGTGAGTGCCTTCTGCCAGCAAAAAGCTCCAGTGTGAGAATTCACATCAAGAGCCATTTGCAACGAGGTGAGCTGCTGGAGACCAGGCTCTTGCTAGTGTAAGAACTTGTTTCAGCCTCTTTTAGCCTGCTCAGTCTCACCTGCTCTGTTCCCCCAGCGTTAGCTGGGATTCATATTCTTCTGACCAGGGCAAAGCAGGCCGAGATGCCAGATGGGTGAAGTTGCAACCAGTGTATAACTGAGGACAGAAAAGAGATCCATTTCTTAAGTAGTGCTGTACAGAAGACTTCAGTTATTCCCAGACTTTACACTTTTCACGAAATGAGAGCAAGCAACAGGAAACAGGTCTTCCACACATCTAGCCAAAATAGTTACTCTACTACCACAAAGTAGGGAAAAAGGTTCCTACAATTAGTAGGTGAAAATCACCAGAAGGTTCTCAAAAATGAACTCTTTGATAGCGAGATGTTGATTAAAGTTTTCTAAATACTCGTTTTTGAACAGAAAAAAAATTTTTATTTGTTTGGGTTTTTTTCCCCTACCATTTTTTCTTCAGAACAGCAAACCTTTACCAGACAGGACAATGAGCGATGTACTGAGTCCATCTAAATCATGTCAGCTGCAGCTGATTCTCATAATTTCTATTTCTGGATGTTTCACTCTGAAGTGAATCTAAATGTATTTATTTTAAAAAGTGAAAATTTATTTCTAAGTAATACTATATGTATACACACACACACAGTAAAATGTGTAACACTTGAATGGACTAAGGAAAATTCAACAGGAGAGAGTATATCTGTATAGCTCATTTTTATCAAGTTTCTGGGAAGCAATGAATTCCTATTCATGCCATTCATCAGGCTGCCTCTCAGAAAAAGCTTATAATCAAACCAGCAAACTGAACTGACTGAATACCAGGTACACATTCACTAGGAGGAGCATGAGTGTGTGCATTTGTTTAACATCTAAATATAAAATATACTATTCACTATAGAAATCAATATAATTTTGCCCCTTGCATTTTTAGTTCAGTTACACTAATTACCCCAGTGATGAGATATTGATTCAAGTGTTAAAAAGGAATTCTGCTATTCTTCAATTCCCCTATTGTGCTATTTTTCTCATGCCCTCAATTTAGCATCACCAGTAGGTATTTAAAAGACATTTTTAGTGTACTTAAAATGTAAAACAAATAACTTGAGGGATCAACCCTTTAACAGGTTGACATTCATTTTTTCAGCATTTGCAGCAGTTTTCAGAGCTGTACTGAAGGCAATATGTAAGTTATCCTCAAAGCACAGCAAAAAAAAAGAAAATTCATTATGAAAGATACTTCCTTCACAGAAAATGTTAGCATTTATCAAGGAGATAATACGTAAAAATAATCTCAGTGAGACCATTTCATGTAGGCCTTGAATAAATTACATCACTGTGGTTTTTGTTGGTATTAACTATGAGCCAGATACTGAGTTTTATGTCAGCCAACTCAAATGCGTTTTACATAATGAAGCTAAGTCTTGTTATGCCAAAGGAGAGGCCAACACATTGTGAAGAAAAAAAAATACCACAAAACTTGGTACCAAATTACCCAGAAATAACAGTAGAGAGCAGAAAAATGCGCTCTATATAAAAAGAAAAGCAAATGAAGCAGAAATTCGGAAGGCATGTTCAGTGAAACTACACTATTTCTCTTATTATTTTATAAGCACAATTACTCTTATTCTTTACTAACAGTTATTTTTTATTTTAAAGAAGGACTTATAATAGATATTCTCTTGTATGCAGGTATGCCACATGCACACAGACTCTGTTTCTGAGGTGCAATACACTTGGCTCAGCACAACATTTGTTTTCTCAAATATTAGCCTGCAAAAGAAACAACAAGTGGTTTTAGCACTCAACTTGTTCTCTCCGCTGCCCAGATTTGCCTCATCAGCTGTGCGCACTTGGATTTTGAGCACCTTTGGAAATGGTCTCCTCCAGCCCTCTTCTCCTACCTTGCATCTGTCCTGCATCTACAGTGTGGTCCTGAATCCACTGAACTGAAAAGTTCTCTATTACCCTCGTTGGAGCAGAAACAAGCATCTAACTGTTATTGTTCATATCACTCACATGCCCTGCAGAAGAAAAGGGTGACTTTCAACCTACGGCTTCCTTATGGATTTAAGACTACTGCTAGTCCTCAAAATCCAAGAAAAACTTCAGTGGCACATAGCCAGTGAAGATGAAACCGTGATAGTTGTTATTTTTAAAGCTGCTGAGTTACTAGATTTCATAGCAAAGAAATTAAAAGGAAGTTACTCTTCCTTGGTGCAGTAGAAAACAAGGAAACAAAGTTGAAGCAGCATGCCAGAGTGCTTTGACCAGTCAAATGTGTCTTCCTCTACACTTGTTTTTGGTGCTGGCCTGTATTGTGTTTAATGTTTCAAGGAAAATATAAGCTTCAGCATCAGTTATAAGTCCACAGGACCCTTATTTCAGATGCATTACCTCTATCACTCTTTGCTGAGAATATGTCATTAGAAGACCACTCTAATTTGAAATCTTGTTGAATTAGTAGCTGGGTCTGCATTGCGAAGTTGCTTCAAATGACTTTATCCTTTCACCTTAGGGGGGGAAAGGAAAAAAAATCTGTGTCAAAAATCAAAAGCCAAGAGGCTGTTTACAGAGTTTCCACTTTAACTCCTCTTTGTGAAAGGTCAGTTAAAGGTTTTGGTACTTTTTTTTTTGTTCCAGGGAGCAGGACTGGGCAGTCTGATTGTATAACCAAAGAATTCAGTAAGAACAGTAATTATTTTCAGCTGTTCTATAAAGAGTACTGTATATGCTATCAGTCTAAAATCCAGGGAAACAGTTAATCTAATTAAAATCTTAGCACTCTAACTAAAACACAAGTTATTATTACTAGTCCACTTAGACTTATGGTTAATAATACAGTTAAGATTTACAGGTAAGATTGATAAGTGGGAGGCGTTCATCACTGGTGTTGGGAGTCCCTCGGGGTTATATTTATGTTTTCTTAACACAGACAGCTCTCTCCAACTCAGCTACCAGTTTTAGTTTCAAATTACAACACAATCCACCCCAGCTCCAACTAACATAAAGGATTTGTTAAGTGATTACATCTAGGTTCTCAGGTATTTAAATAAAGTTTTTACAGAGCAAAGCTCAGATACGTCAGGAATAAACAATTGCCTAGCTATTAAACAACATCCATAGCAAAAGCTAGCTAAAGGCCAGACAAGCCCTGAGACACTCCATTGTCAGGCCAGTACAACACCTATAGCCTTTCACTACTTACAGCAAAAGTCCTATTTATCAGGCTACAGAGTCTCCATCCAAACTGCCTCTGCAGCAACAGCAAAATGTTTCTTACAAGGCAATGTATCCAGCACACTCATGGAGTATGCTAACCTGCTAAGTTTGTTGGAAGGCCCAAGTACAAGATCAGACAATTCAGGAGGGGAGCAAATCGCTAGATGCCTGTACAGATGTTGCCAGTGCAGAGTTAGAGCATAAATTATTCCAAGAGACAACAGTAGAGAATATCAACAACAATTAAATTAGTTAAGATTAGGACAAATAGTCTAATTTTCTTTGCTTGTAATGTATAAAGAAATGGAATTTCTATAGCAATGAAAATCCTAAGAATTGCTAGATTTCTGCTTAGCTGATTTGATTAACTACTTATTCAAATAATTTGCTTTATCAGTTCTGAAATCTCAATTTTAAACCTGAAGATTTAGCTCATAAAGTTGTAATACCAGAAACTGCATTGAAGGAAAAATCCAACAGTTGCCATAAAGTCTGACAACAAAAGCATTATCTTTTAGTTCTCTGCTGTCCTTAGTTGCCAAATTGCATCTTTGATGTTGTGTATTTCATCCTGCCTACTAACTACAAGTTACAAAGACAATCCTGAAAAACCATAGATGGGTGTAGGAGTTGAACCATATCCCATGTGGAGTATTTGGGCAACTTTTTGCCCAACAAGCCTTCCAGTTTATGTCTTCCTCAAAAATGAGTTACAGACGATTCTGTGAAACATCCCACAAGGTGTCACTAGAGATGCATCAGCCAAAATCCTCCTCAAACACCCTCCCCTATCTTTGCTTCCCCTTCCTATGAAGCATGTTACAGACAGCTTTGAAAACATGAAAAAGGAGTTTGTCTGAGCAGAAGCGTGCTTGTGCAGTGCTGTCCTTTTAAGTTGTGGCCTATTAAGCAGCTAAGGCAATAATTTGAACAGTGAATGAACCAAGCACATACAGATCAATGGGAAATGCAAGTCAACTTTAGGCATCACCGTTTAATGAACTACCTCAAGAAATTTGCGATGGCTTCTAAAGTTTTACATAGTGGGAGTCAGCAGAAGATGCGCTGCCCCCCTTTTCAGACTCCTAATATAGAAATAGGAACAAAAATCAATCATCAGCTCTGCCTCAGTTTCACGCTAATACCAGGAAAGATGTTTTGTCTCATTGTACTTTATTTTCATAATTCACAGTTTTATACCCATCTTTTACCAATCATACCTGTCCCTGAAAGCTACACAGATGTTTTGCAAATATCTGTTATCATCAGATATGATGGCATGCTAGTATACTCATTTACAGTTATGGCTTAAGGCCCTTTCTATTCAACACTGTATGAACTCAAAACTACTGTGTTGGATAAAAAAATTATTCCCCCTTCCACCTCCCCCCATATTTCCCTTTCTTGAAAAAAATCACATCTCATTTGAGATAAGGGTTAATTAACATTTGAAAACCATCTTTGACCCACAGTTCTCAAGTAGAAATTACATTTCAGTGCCTAATTTTTCCTATTCTCTGAGAAATCAGTATGATTTACAGCCTTAGTAGATGACATATTTAGTCACAGATGAACACTGCAGAGGCATATCACTGACCTAGCACTCACCTGCTCCAAAGAGACTCCAGTACACCAGGTGTAATGACTTGCATTGCTTATTGCCTAGCAGCCAGTGCACTGTAGTTAATTGCTGCAGAAATTAGTCAGCTTCCACAGAACGCCACACATGATGCAAGCAGCCAAGTCCTACATGCCCATGCTGTGATCCATAGGGCTGACCTAAGCTGATTAAGTTTTAGCTGTTAGGGACTGTCCCTTATTTCTTCAATAGAATCCCTTCAATGATCACTTCCCCCTTACTTTATTCTTCACGAGAAGCAGGAAGGACGAGACAATCCATCAAATTTTTGCAAAGCAATAGCAGGCAATGTAACTGCTAGTGAACCTTGTCCTCACTACACAATCCAGCCCGGACAAAGAGACTCTTAAACAAGAATGAAACCACATAGGGGGTTTTCAGCCATTTTGTCATCGCAAAACCGCACTAAATTGCACACCTAAAATAAGAATTAGAGCTGCGGATTCATGCTTCAGGCTTAAGTCTGCTAAAAAGTTGTATTCTGCCCTAAGAGATCCTGAAATAAAAGACTGTGCTGGGAAAACATCTCTAAAAGGTCATATCTGAACAGCCAATTTTGCCCTCTAAAGGGACTCATACAGCTTATGGCAATGGTTCGGCAAGTATTTTATGCAAGGAAGAGCTTGAAAAAACACAAGTTAAGGTCCTCGTGGCATGTCTAACTAGATGTTTCTGGGTAGAAAAAAACTTACCAAAGCTTCCCAAAAACATCATGCTCAGCAATAAAGACTGGGGGGAGTGTGCCAGAGGGAAGCAATCAAGCAGCTGTGTGGGTGCTTAGCTGCTGGCCACCCACAAAACACTGACAACCATATGATAGAACTGGAAGGCCTTCATGCTGCCTTTATGCTTAGGACAACAATTGAATAAAATATTGGGAGAAAAGCTAGAAAGAGGACACTCCCAGAGCTTCCCATGACTATTTTTGAGACTGAAGAGACTTTCCAAATAGGAGCAAAGAGTTCAGACCAGCTGAGAAAAGACTTCTGAGCACTCCTGCAGGGAGGCTGCTCGCTCTCTATGGGCGGTTCCACTCCAAGAAACAGCCATGCTGGCTGACACCAAGTCCCATGTGTATGATCAAAGGAAAAAAAGAATTAAAAAAAAAAAAAAATCTACATTTATGCATAGTCTTTAAAATCAAATAACTTTAAATGCCATTAGAAATTTTACATAGAAAGGATTTCTGCTGCTAACTAAAATCGAAAAAAAAAATAAAATTTAAAATGTCTCCACTTAAATTGGGAAGATAGCTGTAACTAGCTTAAACATGGGAAATATGAGGGCTTTGTGTACCATCTTTCTTATGGACCAAATACTGGCTTTATGGCACAAAAAGTTTAGGATATAGAATATATACACACACACATCAATACAATACAGAAACTATTTAATAAAAACTATAGCACATATATCATATTGGGTCTATTCACCCAGTATACAGTTAATACAAAATGTAAGTATGGTCTCAGGTGGAGGTAAAATGTTTTATCTGATTGATTTGTACTTTATCCCATGATAGCAGTAGTAACAGCCTATTAACATGTCCAGATACAATCCCCAAGAGGCAGTCATTTTACATTTCCTAGAATGAACAACTAAGTTATTCTGCATGGATGAGTAAAAATAAGACTATTTAGCATAAGGCTTCATGTATTTTATCCAGAGGCAGTTTCTCAATAGCTCAGGGTCTCCTGTCAGACGTAAACGAACCAGATACCAACAACTGCAGGACAGCTTCTAGGAACAAAAGCTCCAGAATCATTTGTGATCTCTAAAATGTATCAAAAAACCAGGAAGTAATAAGATGGCTACTGCAAAAGCAATGGAAACAAAATGGCATTGCCCATAATCATTGACTGGACCAAGCAACTCTGACAAACTGAAATATCATTGCTTTCCAAGAATATCCAACCCAAATTGTCCCAAGACAAACTAGTAGGACTAAAGCTTCCTTTACTGCTGGCTGTGTTTTGGATTCTCTTTGTAGCTGATGAATGAATTAACAGCGTTCTTGATATTTTTCTCTTTAACCTCAAAACTGTGTAAGTTTACTTTGGAGAGGAAAATACCACATGCTAAAAAAAGTAACATTTCCTAAATATATTCCTTAAAAAAACAAACAAACAAAAGCAGTGTTTGCCTTGTTTTTCATGTTATTATCAACTATTCCCATTCAAAATAGGTGATTACTGTAAACTCAGCAAGTACCTTTGCCTCTTTAGATCACTTTGCAAACAAACAAAACAAGCCACTTCTGTGGCTATGTCCTTCTGTGCTTCTCCCTCCTGATCAATAAAGTGGTTTTATTCTACTTCAGACTTTATAAACATGCATCAACAACTCTTTGAAGAACTTTATCAATTCATGATCATGGTGCAAATTATGACAAAGACTTCCCACTTTTTCTCATGGTTTGCGTTACTTTGGATAGCCAGGATTCTTATCCTCCATTTACACTCTTAACAGGTTCAAATAATAATTTGTTCATTTGCCCTAGTATTTTTGGAGCTTTAACTTATATCACTATAGCAAGACTTGTATTTTACAATTTGTTTCCCTACACAAGGGTATTTTTTGATTTTTTAACTTTAATAGCAATGTTCCCCCACCCCCTTTGAGATTTTAGAGGCTTTTTTTGTACATAACATGTTTTAGTGAATATCTGTGGAGACTGTAATAAAAAGCCACTTTTTGAGAACCTCTACATTTGTAAGTTCACCATTTCAGAACTAAGATTTCTCCTGATTGTTAATAAATAACTCTTTATCCCCCCCCCCCCCCCCCGCCATTTCCCCTTTGGCTTCCCCCCAGGATATCACCAGATTTGGGAAGCAGTATGTCTACAGCTATGGGCCTTTTACTGCACTCCAGGGAGTCTGGAAATTAATTGTCTGAAGGATTTAAGAGAGCCTTGATCTCTATTTTTTTGTAGGTCCATTCACTAATTTATGTTTCAAGTGCTCAATTTCAAAAACAAGACAGACAGAAAGTGTGGTATTTGTTTGTTTTCAAAACCAGAAGTTTTCCAAAGCAAAGAGGATGACTTTCAGATGTTCCTCTCAGAAAGGAAAACTTAAAACATCTCAGGTAAGACTTGGGAAAAAACAAACAAACAAACAAAACCAATTTCTATTGGATTGTTTATACCGTTTATCCTTAGTCACTCATCAGCTCTAACTCCTTAGCTCAGGTTTTTGTCCTCCCACTGTTTAAGGCCATGGCTAAGCCCAAAGGACCTCATACTGCACCCTCCCTCGTATTGGAGGGGACCCATTCCCTTTCCTGCCAGTGACATCCTCTTTCTGCAGGGAAAAACATCATTATAAAGTTCCATGAGTGGATTTAGATGTTTAAGCTGACAAAACCAGAAAAGTGTAGGTTTTCAACTTCAGTATCCTCCAAAATACATCATGGCTATAGTAGCCTTGTTAGCAGTATCACAGAAAATAACACAGAAACCCCAAAGATGAAAATAAGGAAATCCTTTAAGAAATTCCTTGTCACACGTAGCTCTCACTGGGAACTGAAATAAGAGACCCAGTCTTTATTAGCACTATTAGAGAAAAAGAGCTGTGTAACCAATGCATTTCAAAGCACCATCGCACAAAGAAAAAAAAAATCCAACACCTGTCTCCATGTTTCTTCCTAATACTAATTCAAGGGAGAGAAGAGCTCTATCAAACTCTTACCAAATCCTATCATCAAATATATGCTTTCAAAAGCCTGTTATCCTACAGGATAACAATTCTCTTAGGAGTAAGGTGACTGGAAGAGTAAGCCCAAGATGGCTTTTCATGTGCAGCAACGGTGCCATCTACAGCCTGAGCGAGGCCACAACAAAATCGTAGAGTTGCAGAAGGCAAAAAGATTTTTCAGACGTTTTTGCCATAAATCTGCTCTTCAAAATTCGAGCCTGACTGAGGAGGCAGCTTTAATATGATATTTAGTAGGATATATTTTTATACTTTACCCATGGAGATGTTATCTATTTGATGCTATCTATTTTCTAGCTATTTGTTCTCAGATTGCATGGTCTTTAAGACCCTTCAGCTATGGACCAAACCTAATAATAGCTAAGTTGGGTGCTTAAGAGATGTGCCTATGGAAACCATATGTTAGAGGCAAGAGGCGAGAAGCAGAAGAACATTACATTTCTGTTGTCACGCACACACAAGACACTACACAGAACGTATTTTACAGACTCCCAGAAGAAAATTACTGGACCTTTTTATATGCCATAGTTCAGCTGTCATCTGTACAATCAAGACGGACATCCACGCATGGTATTTGAAGCAAAAAAAAAAAACCAAAAACCAACTATCCCAGTGCAGCTGGCACATCATTGAAGCCTTAACTTCCTAGAAATTAAAAATATGTAAAGCCAAAGAAATAGAATATGTAAATAGAAATATGTCAATAAGTAGCATTAGAAATAGAATATCAATGGAAATATATAAAGTCAAATTCAGAAATAACAATATATACTACACGCAAGCTACCAGGAAGAAAGCATTAATAAGCACCTGGAAGCTTGAGCTGATACAAGTTACATTTTCTTCATGTACTCAGTGGGCCAGATGGAAAGGCAGAAAACATCTCTTGTTTATGCCAACGATGTCAAGTGGAGCTGATCTATTTTACCACAGGGGCCTTAACAACTCTGCCAGTGCTGCCTGGCTCAGCCCACATCATGCATTGCTGCACATCTCTCCACACTGCCCCATCTCACCACCTTCACTGTCATTACAGCTGCACCCAGGCCTGATGCCAAGTGTCTGCCCGACAGCTGCATGCACGCCTCTTCATGGATCTCCAGCCCACCTAATATATGCAAACCTTTTGTTAGGCAAGTGCAGGTGTCTCAATAACTGCAAGTTTTCTTACCATAGCCAAGCCAAACATAAACAGTAGGCCAGGTCTTCCCAAGGGTGCAGACAGCCTGAAATAAGGACTGGAAATGCAGTTCATACATCTGATAGTCAGCCTTGATGGAATACAAATTCTAAAACACAGGACTGCTTCACTTCCTCATCAAAATTCATTGCCTGGTTATTCTAATCTGCATAAAAGGGATATAAAAGAGATAAGGGGGTCAGAGGGAACTCAAGGAATTGCTTCAGGGAAAGCAACAACAAAAAAAAAGGACAGAGACTAAGTGGAAAACAAACTGATGAGGCAAGAAAAAGAAAAGGAGTAAGGCAGAAGGTAGAAGTCAAATTGTGACTTCCTACTAAACAAAGTTGATCATTAGGAAAGAGTGATCTTAAGCAACAGATAACTGCAGAGTTCAACGACTCTGAAAGCACAAGGTTCCCAGGGATGTCACTGGAATATCAAAAAGCAGAATACAGAAAGAAGTAGCCCTCATACAAATTGAGAACTAGAATTCAGCCTCTTCACTGAGTGAATCCAACACAGTCCAGCTAGCAGCTTTATCACCCTTCACAGCAGAATCTGGACACTAGGGAAAGACATCTAAAATGAAGAGTAGGCAATTCATAAGCTTGTTAAAGCTGATTTGTAGAGCAGATCTTTCACAGTACAGCAGAGTTTATTTTGTTCTTGTTTTGTTTTTTAATTTATTACCCAATTCTATGTTATCTACCAGACATTTCCTTATGGGTACACATTTCCACGCAAAGAGACTGCCTCCATCTAGATCCCAACTCAGTATATATTCATTATTTTACCACAGTTATACCTGCTCCTCCACCTATTTTGAAATCAAATCTGCTCCACAGCAGAAAGCATACAAGCTCCAACCTGACCAATAGCCTTCTCAGTATTCATACTGCTAGCCTTTCATCACACCTCTGGTGAACACTTTACTTCAGACTGTGCTGCAAATAGTACTCATTCAGGTTTGTTTTATACTGGAGTTTGTTATTCATAAACTCTACTTCTTGCTCTGACATCAGCAGGAATTTTGGTCCTGACTTTGTCTGCCAGCAGGGGCTTAGTTGTCTGGGTACTGGTAAGCAGAGGCACAGGTTTACAAATTTTTTGTAAAAAATTTAAGAAACCTTCAGGCCCCTTTCTCTCCCCAGTGGGATGGGGGAGAGAATCAGAAGGGTAAAAGAGAAAACTCATGGGCTGAGATACAGACAGTTTAATAGGTAAAGCAAAAGCTGTGTGCATGAGCCAAGCAAAACAAGGAATTCATTCCCTACTTCCCACCAGCAGGCAGGTGTTCAGCCATCTCCAGGAAAGCAGGGCTCCATCACACAGAACAGTTACTTGGGAAGACAAAACACCATCACTCCAAACGTGTCCCCCCCTTCCTTCTTCTTCCCCCAACTTTCTATACTGAGCATGACATCATATGGTATGGAATACCCCTTTGGTCAGTTGGGGTCAGCTGTCCTGGCTGACCAGCTTCTTGTGCACCCCAGCCTACTCGCTGGTGGGGTGGTGTGAGAAGCAGAAAAGGCCTTGACTCTGTGTAAGCGCTGCTCAGCAGTAACGAGAACATCTCTGTTATGAAAACTGTTTCCAGCACAAATCCAAAACATAGCCCCCTACTAGCTACCATGAAGATTAACTCTACCCCAGCCAAAACCAACACATTTATTCAGTCAAGAATTCATTCTTCAACGCTGGAAAATTCAGTTCAATCTTGTAGAATTTTTGCTTGGACAAACTGTTGAAGCAGAAAGTCAACTTAAATCAGTGCACTTGTGATACTACTGGAAAACTATGTCTGATCCTGTAACAGTTACATGTACATACATTAAAATGTTCATCAAGGTCACATAAATACAAGTAGCAAGGACACCTATTTCAGATGGGAAAATGAAATGGATTTACAAATCAGCTACAAGTGCACTGAAAAAGCCTGAAATCCTTCTCACATATTTCCAAGACATAACAAGAGAATTGTGGACACCTTGTCTTAAATTCTAAATTATTTAATTAAGGCTTTGCTCAGGGGCAGGGGGGAAAGATGGTCTAAATAAGAAACTAAAATAAAATGTGATTAAAGCTGTAAGTTTAAGATGTAGGAAAAAATAATTTCAAGTCTGAAAACCAAAATTTCCAGCTTACAGAGGCATGAAAGTACACATTTACACTCACACATCGTGTGACACAAGGACAACGTTAAGCATCCAAAGGCACTTGTATTCTGGCAAACAGAGCAAACAAAGACATAGCTGTCAGAAAAGACAAGTATCTTCTTCTGCTGTCCAGCTACATAGGGCTGCTTCAAAACACACACAAATACTTATATACATTACCAAAGCTCTTAAGCTGTTTCTTTTGATATCGCTGGAAATACCTTTTGGTTTTGCCTTTTTTTTTTTTTTTTACTGGGAACATTTCAAGTTGAGGTTTTCCCATTTTTCACCAGCAAGTGACATAAACGGATGATGCTTACGGCACAGGTTTTAAGATATTTTTCCAAAGAGTAAGAAATAAGCAGAAGTTTCTGCTTTGAGAAAAAAATGGAAAATGTAAGAAAATAAGAGCTTTTCATGGAAAGCTTTGTATTCCACAGAAGGCTGATCTGTCAACAAAATTCAAGTAACATTTTTCAGGCAGCAGATATCTTTCAAGTCTTGGTTTGAGCTTTAAGCACGCTATAGGGCACAGGTGCAATTTCTAGAAGTTTGTTTATATCTCTACTAAATTTCTAGAAGCCTTTTACGAATGTGTTACGTGCAAATATCCTTACACCTTCTCAAAATCAATCCTGGCTTGTAGGACAGCACTTTTGCAGCAAAACAGATGGTATCTCAGCTTGACTTGCAGGACTGTTAGCCTTTATTTCTAGGAATGAAAGGAACCAGGTTTTACTGCTTTTGATTGACTGTGTTTTGTTGTACTGATGTGGGCTGAAAAGTTTGGGGGGGTTGAACACTCATAATAAAACAGTATGTGACTCTGGGGGAGAGCAGACTACTACACTCTTAATGTATTCCTCCAGATGTTCCTATTACAGTGTTACAGATAGGTTGCTGAATCCAAGGTGAGGAAACACACCAAGCTTCACCTACAGTTGCATCATGTCAAGGAGTGCCTTAAACACTAATTTACTCCAGTGTGATTTTTTTTTTTTTTAAATGCAAACATCAAATATTTAAGTATCATTTTTAAAAACAGACATATTCATGCTTCTATAAAATGAGACTGGATGAGGCAGCTGCAGCTGCTTACAGACAAGTCAGTAAGACAAGAATTGCCACTTTTGGCAAGACAGCAAAACCCAGAAATCCCAGAATGAGAAACAATACCTATGGCAAGCAGCAGTAATCGGAAGCTGGTAAAGATAGTATCACATCCTAATAGCAGCATTGGAGATAGCAATTGAAATCAGAATCTGTTACAGGATCAGAGAAAATCTGCATAACATTTGAGCAGGACTTCACATCTTGACAGTTTTGAGGAACTAAAGCCATTTGCAATAAATTAACTAAATATTAATAGCGTGGATTCTTTCTCATCTCAAGTCACCAGAGATTTTTAAAATAACTTCATAACGCACCAACTTCACTGGAGCTTCCACAGAGGAAGCTAACGATGGCTTGAATTTCCAGCAAGACTCCTGGAAGCCAGTTTTGAGGTGTCAAAGCAGGACTTTCAGTATAGACAGAAATAAAAGAAATTGTTATGTGAATGTTTCTGAAGGAATATATACAATCTAACCCCCTGTTGTGTTTCTGCATTAAACCCCTGTGTCTCAGAAAGATATAAGCTTTAGAACGCTGTTGTTAATCAGAATTCATCTACAACATAAAGGAGAACCTGCATTGAAAAGTCTGTAGCTTTGAAAACCTTAAAACAAACATGAGATGTAATCTGCTAACCAGGATGCAGAGATAAATTATTCTAATCCTCTTCTTTCTGCTGTTTCAGGAAAACCTCCTCCAGTTCTCACCAGGCAAGTTTGACGCAATTAGACCATGCTCCCAATGCCCTGTCTCCTCACCCTGGTGGAGCTCCTGCTCCATTCCACCACTTCCACTTGGAGGAGCACCAGAAGCGCAGCTTTCACTCTTCCCAACCTTTTGCCCTGTGCATTTAGATGCTGTCCCGTTCCCAAAACTGCTCTCTAAATAGTTTCTAAACTTTCCCAACTTTTGTAACACTCAGATCATCCCTAATAAAAACATGATAATAAATAAATCCCTATAAAATATATAAATATATCCCCACAAAAATATAGCTTGCCATGATTATCTTCCTATCCCATCTCTCTAAGTCACCAACTCTACTAAATCCCTTCATCTACTTCTTTTCTTTTCTGGGCAATAATAACCTAGTTCTCGTCTTCAACGCTCTTTACGTATTTCTCTCATCTCTCAGGTGTCCCTTCTCCTCTACTGTATCACTTGTTTTAATAGCTTCTACCATACTCAAGGAGTCTGCAAGCAGCATATACGACCACTAAATATTAGCTAATCATGTAATCGGTATATAGACAGGACTAACACATTGCCAAGCTGCAAGTTTATGTACTTACCCCCTTAACGTAGGCACATCACATGTCTCTGCTGGCTTGGCAATCATGAGACACAAGGAGCAAGGCTGCCTCCCATTACTCCTTAGAACAGACTGATATTCAATATTTTTTAATTGCTATCTTCTAACTCTCCAAAAAAATCTTTCCCCTCATGCCTCAGTTTGAGCTTTTCTCATCATGAGTTGCCATTACTATCTTAAAAAAAAACAAAAAAAAAAATTATAATTGTTTTATTACATGGCTTTACAACACATACTCTCAGCTCAACAACTTTTTTAGCAAAGCTAAGCAAAGTACTTGCACCTATGCTTCATAACTGAGCCTTGGACAGCTGAAGCCTGGACAAGGGTTTACACCTACTTAAGTGTGCTTTTCAACAGCCCATGTCTGCTTTGCCCGTGTCATCAGCCTTCAAGCATTTGTCCACCTTTCCCTCCAACATCTCCCTTACATTTATGGCATGCTCCCTTCTACATCCTTACCACCACTAACATTCCCTCCAAACAGATCACTTCTACCAGAACAAACTAGCTTCAGCAAGAGACAGGTTTTTTCTCCTTGACTGAGAACCAGCAACTTGCAGATTTACACTTGACCTACAAACAGCTTTATATAAACTCGTTTTGCAAAGACTAGGCAGTACTCCTCAAAACGCTAACCATAACCCAAAGTCTTAAACAGCTAACTGATCATCTTTGGAGCTTGGTTTTTATTGAGAATTTGGCTGAGGATGTTCTAAGCACACACTGCCAGATTGAGACATACCATCCTCTCTGCTACTATTTGTTATCCTTGTTTAGGGAACAATCAAAGCCTACTTGAAAACAGAATGAAACTATGAAACTTCAAAGGGACACCTCCTGGTCTGCACCTAAACACCCCCCTCACTCAATACCACAAATGTCTTATGAAAATATTGTCAACACTACAGGGGAACTGCAAGTTCTCTGTTTAGTTGTTAATCATCTTCAGATTATGTAATGCCTGCATAGTGTTAGCCCATAACAGCATCAAGTCTCCTCAATAAAAGCATGGTTCCTGTCTATTCATCATAAAGTATGATGCCCAGTACCTATTTCTAAATTTCTAGCCCAGTACCTATTTCTAAAGCTTAAAATCATACACACAAATGAATCCATCTGATGCCCTCTGAAACTATTTCCTCCCCAAAACAATAAAAGAATTCTGCCAGGAAGAAATCTCACTTAATATCACTTAATATCTATCTTTTTTTTTTCCTCACGAAGAATGGGAATTCTGTAGCAAATGCACTGCTACAGTCAGTTACTGAGAGGGTTCACTCCCTTCTACTCACTGTTTTCCTTGTTTATAACACTGATTTCAGTTGAGCAAGACCACATATCTGACACTTTTTCCTGGTCCATTCAAATTTCCAGAGTCTCTGTTCAGCTGAATGTGTCCTTTCAGGCTCCTGTCTTCATCCACATGCCAGTTCCTGGCATCATCTCATCATAACTTTAAGGCTTAGTCCCTTATAGCTGAGAATAAAATAAGTTTCCCATTAATTCAAGCAAAGGCAAAGAAATTATAAGTGATTTGTAACTAAGATATTAGAAAGAAACTTTTTTGAGGAAGCATTTTTCCTCAAAGAACACAACAGTTTTGATAAAATATTCTCAGTTTAGGGAAATGAGCATGATTATCTTTTCTGTTCTCCAGTAAAATCATCAGCCAGTAATTTTTCTGATCAGATTCACCATGCAATTCTGTTAATGTAAGATGGGAATAAGCAGGCAAGCTGGGAGGACAGCAGGGCTGTTCTTTCCACAGCAGTGCTAGCTTTCACTGGTTTGAAGTACTCAGTTACAGCCACACACTCAGAAACACATGATATGATCCACTGCAAGAGACAGGCTACTAGCTTGACTGACAATTGACCTCATTTAATAGAACAATTTGTTTTGTTAGTTAAATTAAAGCTGAAGCTCTGACATATTAAAAAAAAAAAAAGGGGGGAAAATCTTGGTTCTGCTTAAGTCAATAAAGGGTTTTCTATTCCCTGCAGCTAGGACGTCTCACAAGATTATCTGGCTCTGAGAAAACTACTGTGTCAAAAAGCACAAATAATATAGTTACTATTAAGGACACTAGGACACCTGTCTTTAGTAGTTTGGTTTATATTTAATCTAACCGTAGCCACACATATATGTGCTCAAACATTTACCACTTCTCTCCTACCAAGAGACTGGATTTTTTTGGTCCTTTCTCACCTTATGCTGTAAAGCCCTTTAAATCACATCTCTCAGGATTACAGTAACAGCTGGCACCTGTAACAGGACTGGAATTTAATCACTAAAAAAGTACATATAAGCTTATATGAATCTTTAAACAGAGACAGACTCAAAGAATGAAGTTTACTGCAGATACTCCCAGTGCAAAACAGCACCAGCAATACCAAAAAAGAATTTTAATGAAAAAATTAATACAGTACTACAACAGTTACTCGTTGATGTAACATTTTATGAGACAACAGAAGAAACAGATAAGACAAAACAAAAACATAAAATACTTGTTAAAAATCTGTTATTGAAATTAGCAGTGCAAATAAATAAAAAGCTTAAAATAAATTGTTTTTCAGTTATAGAATCTGTCAAAACACATAGTTCTCATCATCAGCCAGATATGCATTACACAAACTGAGGAAAACTATGGTAATAAACCACAGATCGCCCCTACTGTCCAGGGCAGAAAACTTTCTACTAAAGACCCCTGTCTACAAAGATGAAAGACAAGCTAAGACAGAAATGGTCTTCAAAGGAAGTCACAGTTTTAATTGCAGGCAAAAATTGTTGCTGTTGCTTACAGCGTTATTCAAAGGTAATGCACAGGGCCAAGTCTGCATGACTGTCTAAAGCAGAACCTGACCTCACTCGTACCCAGACACAGAAATTTTGGAGATCTGTGTCTATCTAATATATATGCTTATGTAAATAGGAGTGCTCTTAATTCCTGGCTGTCAGGACAAGTCAGGAATCTTCCCTGTCATCACATGGGAGTATATCACATACAATATAAATAATATATATGTAAATAGAGTATGTCACCAACCAGCATCAGAATGCCTTTTCCAATGGAAATTTGTAAACATTACAGAAGGATCAGATTACTTCCAATTTATACAAGGATAATTTAGGCTAAGTTTTCATTTACAATGAAGTGTAAAGTAGCAATGTAAAAGAATCTTGAAATTTACTGCCAAGGGAGCACCAAGGTCCCTTAGGTAAGGCAAGGGATGATAGAAGAGAGCACCGACATTTCAGAGGCTATTAAAGGATCCAACCTAACCGCAGCTGGAGTTGCAAATTATGTATTTCAAAGCCTTATGAGATCAGATCACAGTGTACCATTCTAGACCACACTTTTCCCCCAGTCTCACATTTGTAAGCATCCTTTTACAAATTTTTGAGTTTGACCCACTGAGAGCAAAAACGTTTAGAATTTATATGGATTTCATCCCCGTAATTTACTGTGAAGCCTAAATATAACAGAACACTGGCCCTGTTCTTAGTACTTAACCTACTTCGAAGATGATGGAGAGAGAGAAAGATTTGTGCATGCATGCCTTCAGAGAAGCGTCTCATCAAAAGACCGTGATATTCAATTCAAAGTCTTCTGTAGAGTCCTAACAGGCTCTGGATCTGGCCCTTATATCCCTCCAGAAAATGGTAACACCACTCCTTCCACCTGTAAGTCACATATCCAAGCATGACTGTAAGTTAAACTCAGTGTTTACTCTACAGACCACACCTCCAGCATCTGCACACTCCTGTACAGCACTTTTTCAACTTCTACATTTTTCAGCAGGACAATGCAGTTTACAGGGCAGTACACTGGCATTTAAATTTGTACCCAAGAACTAACCTGTAAAAACAGCACATTAATTATGCATGCATTGCTGATTTCTAATATCCTTCCTGTTAATAAAACCTGAACATACATGCAATGTTTAAATCTTCATCTCTTCAGAGCCAAATTCTGGCTGGCTCTTTCATATACTTTTTTTCCAAAATAGAATTGCATCTCAGTCTGTATTTTTCCTGAACTCAGATCTGAAGCTCCTCTGTCCTCCGAGCTGCAGAAAGCAGATCTTACAACGTTAGACCCATGTCAGATTTCCAGGTTGTCCAAAAAAAAGTGTGCACTCCCACCATAGTTCCTGTCTTCTGGCATTCAGCTGTGTATGGTCCAGCAGCGTGCCAGCGTCCAAACAAAGAACGAACACAGCAAGCAATAGTTGTTTGGTTTACCTAAAGCAGAGGGCAAACAAGCCCTAAATTATCTTAGGAAGAAAAAAATTCTTTTTTTCCTGGAAATCATACAGTAGTATTGTTTTCTAAAGTTTTACTCCTTATCCTTATAAAATATATTAAATTTTCTCAACCATTATCCCAACATTGTAACAATCCACAAAATACTTTTCCCCTCATTTCAGCATGCAAAGTAGAAAACTATTCTAAATGGCTTATTCAAAGTTATCATATAAACAGAATACTTCTTCCATTCTCAAAACCTTTGTGATGCTACTGTCCATTTCCTAACGCAGAATGCACAGTAAGCTCAGAGCTGAATAAGGCAAGGTGCCTTTTCAAATTCCTTTTTGAAGCTGGCTGATCGCAGAACTTGACTTCAATGTTGCCATCGCTGAACGCCTCCCTCCTGGATTCATTTGAGTCAACGGGATCTCCTTGAGAAACAGTTGCCTTTTGCCGCCTCATAGTAATCCCCGAGTTCCCAAGTTGCCTGGTTGGTGATGCATTTTCTTTGACAACGCAGAAGCAGAGGGCAGACAAAAAATTTTTCTTGAAGTTTTCATTCATGAAAGCATACACGATAGGGTTGCAAATAGAATTGAAGAATCCTATAATCTGGACAATTGCAAAGATCATTTTGACTGTCACATCATCATACTCCTTTTCAAAATTACCTGGAAAGGAAAAAGGAAATATGCTGTAAGCACAGAATGGCATAAATGCCCACTACTTAGCCTATTTATATCCAGTCTGGCATTAGAAGCTTTTGTTTAAAATCAACAAAAGACCTTGCTGGAGGTTCTTAATATTAGCAACAGGGTTTCATCAGCAAGTAAAGACCAAGATCTACCACATAGCCCTGCTTTGTGTATATGTAAGGACAGAGTCATTCGAAAGAGGCAATTTATGAGCCAAAAAACTTGCCCAACGGCCAAGTGACAGAAAGCTTCCAGTCTGCTAAGTATAGGCCTTGTTTATTCCAGTTGTTCTTCTGGCTGTGTTTCGTGTCCATATCAAATGTGTAAGTTCTTTAACACCAATACCTGTCTTCTCACTGACCATACATGCCTTCTTTCTCTGTGCTGACACAGATCAGCTCATGGAGGTAATCTGGTATCTTCCTGGTCACCTCTCTCACTCTTTAATCATTGAGATCACAGAGGACTGAATTCCTTGAATTCAAATACTCAGCGACCAAACTTTGGGTAAGCACTATAAAGGTTTACATGCCAAGTAAAATAAAGGCCTTGTAGCACCTGAAATAATTCCTGAAATTAGAAAAGACAGCAAACAGTTCATGGAGTGTTATGGGCAACCTTTACATGGGACAACCCAGGCAATGTTAATAGTTATAGCTTCTGCACTTCTGATTCTGCCCAGGCATAAGCATCGTTTGGTTCAGCTGACTGGCTGCAGGACTACTGATGTATTTGCTACAACCTTATTTGTGATAGAAGACAAAGAAACAGCTGCTGCCTTTGGCAAGCAGAGTACAACTACTGAAAAATTCCTCTTGTTCCTACACATAGTCTGCTGCATAGTCCCATGTGCTATCCCAGTACCCATGCAGGAGATGGGAGAAGAACAGTGCAAGGCCCCAGAGAACGGGGCAAATAGCAAAAAGCAAAGATAACAAGCATTGAGGGCATTTTCAAGCTAGTATCCACTCCAGAACACTGAAAAAGTTCAACTGGATTCATTGGGTATTATCACTATGATGTCCAGTATTTATATTTCCAGTATGTCTACCTCATATTTATCCCTTCACCTGCCCTGGTTTTAATTTCATAGCAGTTTAAGTCAAAGCAGCATGACAACTGAAGTGGATGCAAATAGAAGTCTTCACACATTAAATTAAAATTAAATTTGAATTTTAAAAGTTACTTGTTCAAGAGGTTTTATACTTGGAAATAACTTCTACCTTCCAGCCAGGTACTTTTGACCTTTCAGCAAATGAGGGTAGCATGACAGACACAGAAAGAAAAAGAACCTACACAGATATGCTCACCATCCTAATAGTCGAGCCTGTTTCTTTTCTTGAGTCTTGTAAGGCCTAGCAAACCACCTTTTCAGGACTGGATTACGTGCTGTACAAACTAAGAAGCAATGACTATCTCCTTCCTAAAGAGCTTACATTCCAAAAGAGCTGGTAGAGAGTTTCAGTTCACTCCCACCCACCCTGCAACAAAGTTCAGTAGGGTTTACAGCAAGACACAAAGATTATCTTTTTTCTTAATTCACACAGCAGGGAGGAAGAGATCTGGCTGACACACAAGATTATCTCAGATACAGGATATCTCCCAAACAAATCTGATAAGAGGTTTTTTGAAATGTACTCATTTTCTGTGAGCACTGCAGATCTGTCTATCACTCATCAACTTCAGAGTAATTCATCTGTTGTTGGCTCTGTATCTCTATTACAAGACAGTGATCCGGGACTTAGAATCACAACATTAACCTTTGCTAGCAGAAGGTATTCTATAGCTGAATGCTGCAGCAGCACTAGCTTTTCACAACCTGTAGTTCCATTATGAAAAGAACTAAGAAAGGCTTTATTGTATAACACATGGCAGATACTCACTGTATTCTGTCATCATGTGAATCACATGGAAAGGGGCCCAACAGACTGCAAAGAGAAACACCACTGTCACCATCATAACAATTGCTCGCTTCTTCTTCCTGAAATTGCATCAAGACATTCCATACTGAATCACTAAGAATTAACTGGTAGTTAGATGTGTCTCTTCAAGTTAGATCTGTAAATGTGTTCTGATGGTTGCAGATGCAACTAAAACCCTGGAAGAATGCTCAGAAGTACACAATTCCCTTTGAAACAAAAATGCAGCATCGTATAAATGCAGTACATCAATTAACACCTTTTATTTCTTTCTTTTGGGAAAGCATGCACTTTGTAGCTGCAGCAAGCAGACATTAGCATATCTTGCAAGGTATTTTCACGCTATTCAAGCAGATGCAATTCCAATAGTAAGAGATGGTAAGGAAAAACACACATGCAATTCCATTAACAGCTCAAAAACCAAGAGTCCCTTCCTAGATCTGGGAGCACTGACCATACCCGCAGCACCTGATTACATAGAGAATTTGATAGAGCGTAAGTGTAACTACATCTGCAATATTCAACCTTTGCTGGTAGTTGCAAGCGCTGGAATAAGAGCAAGAAACACACTCCCTGCCTCCACTGTAATATCTCACAAACTCAAGGTATACATTAATTTATTGTCATCCCCAAATTGATATATAATTCATACAACTACATTTATAGATCTCAAGATGGATCTCTCACTTGAGCTAAAGCAGCAGCACTTCACTGGTAGCAGTTACAGTATCTTCTCCCCACTGTGTGAAAATAAGCTGAAGAGTAGCCCGAAGATTGCATGTCACCTTAACTCCTGTAAAATTGCACCCTCTTTCAGTTTTGACTTACAAGGGTCCACTTCCTTAGGCACTTTGTTAGACAAATATCTAAGGAATCGTTTATCTTTTTAAGCTGCTTGTCAGTATTCTCCTTACAGTCAATACTTAAGCTGACACTCTCCTCAATGAGCAGAACTGTTAGAGGTTTCTAACACATCAGGCAACAGATCAATTTTCCTAATGAAAGGAAAAAACATGAGTCAATATTAAGGGTAGCCCATATTTAGTGCTAAATAGCAAAGTTGATAATTATTGATTTTCATAACTTTTCAGATAGAGCACTACCATCTGGATAGTCTCACACAAACACAGCTGAGAACACTCAAAACTCTTTGGAAGCTATATCAAGTTAAACTGTACCAAAGTAGTTTTTAAATTAATTCTGATTTTTTCCCATATGACAATTTAACTTATAATAGAATCATAAAGCAGTGTTCACAGTCTCAGAATTATATAAAGAACTTTCCATAGAACATATGGAAATAATGTAGCAGCATTTTCCCCAAGTCATATTCTAACTCACGGCCTACATCTTTTAAAAACAAGTGTTTCACAATGTATATTATGATATTTATTGAAAGGGCTTGACATCCAAGGTGTGGCTATACTATACTTTGAAGAAAACAATCTGTTTAAG
Organism: Nipponia nippon; assembly: GCF_047370975.1. Classification (NCBI taxonomy): domain Eukaryota; kingdom Metazoa; phylum Chordata; class Aves; order Pelecaniformes; family Threskiornithidae; genus Nipponia; species Nipponia nippon. Next base: position 77,362,773 of record NW_028262380.1, on the reverse strand, counting down.
TTGCCTTTAATTGGGTATCTAAGTGTTAAATAAGTAGCTAGCTTTAAAAATCTGGTCTGTGCTTGCAGTCTTTCCAATAGATAAGGAAAGAGATTTTTTTTTTTTTTTGGCACTGGTTTTCAAGAACTGTCAGGAAAAAAAAGCTTTCTAGAAGTCAAAGTTCCAACTGTAATTTACTTTACAAACCTTGATATTTTAGACATTTCACTCCCATGAATGGTTTGAAGAACTGAAGCATCTCCCACTCGTTTCTTAATCCAGAGTTCATAGCCAATTTTAGTGTACAAAACAAGCATCAACATCAGTGGAAGAAGGAAGAGTATAACAAGAATAAAGGTTGTATATATCTTCTGATAAATCGGGCTGGCCCATTCTTCCAAGCAACAAACATGTACTTTTTCATACAAAAAGTCATATTTAACCTGCAACAAGTGTAAAGGAGATGAGTCACTACAGTGTTCACCCCAAGTGTAAAAACCAATCGCATTCAAATATTCCTTGCTCTTAATACAACAACCACAATTCAACAGAGACTTTTCGAAGTGACAAAATTCTTCCAAGCACTTTTCCACATCAAGTGTTGGGTTGATCCAAGTTGACAAAAGAAAGGTCAGGAGATGCTCAAATTTGCACTCCTCCTCAAAACTTTTTTTTTTTTTTAAACAAGGACTTTCAAAGGAAACTTTGGCTATGCATTTCGCAAGTAAAGATGGGTGTATAGAAACCTCACATATTAGTCATTTAAAAAAAAAAAAAAAAGGATTTGTTAACATTCAGGCTCACAAGCAGCAGATTCTGACAGGCCCTTTTTTTTTCCACCCCTCCAAAAGTGTACGGTAACTCCTTAAACTATAAGGGGCAGCTAATTACATTTTAAATGAGGCACAGTTCTTCCAAATCTCAGGGAACACTATGTCATCATGAAACAGTAATCTAAACCCTACACTGCTGTGCGCCAGTGCACCTTTAAACCAAAAGGAAGCCACAGTGGAAGTCATAGATGTAATTACTGCTCTTTGACATAACCAGGGAGGGTAGACATGACTAGTCCCTGCTAGTAGTCCTTCTTCCAGTGCATGCAAGTCCTAATCTTTAGCCTTTCTCATGCTGGCACACAGAACAAAAGCCCCACTTCTCTTATCCCACCCTCATTTCTTAGGAGTTTATTCAAATTCATTGCTAAAGATACAAAAAGATCCAGCAAGAACCAAGTTTAAAATGTAAATTCCCATTTCACCTAACATACCTCAAGCCGTTGCACATGCCACATAGGTGACCCAACAATAACTGCCAGCAACCAGACTATGCCTGTAAACAAATACATTTTTTAATACTTTGCACAACAAGCAGCATAAGTTGTCGTATGAACAGTTTAATAACTTCATCTTTAAAAAGTCAGGCAAAGCAGACAATTTAAATAAACAACAAAGTTTTCTATGAGGCATGCATCAGTCAACATTCACATCAATAACAGCATGCTCTTTTGTTGTCAGTTTTCTTTCTCTCAAGCTACCTTCATTTATTGGTATTCAAATGTAAAGGCAACTTAATGTGCATGAGCAGCATTATGTGTGTTCTCTTTGTGTTACAATGGAAGGACCACTTACAGCTTTGACATTGCTTTAGCAGTGCTTGTACATTTTGAACCTTTCTTAAAAAAGAAAAAAAGAAAGAAAAGGCTGCCAAAGGCTTATCAGAGTTTGGTTAAGTAAATCTTTGACTTCAGATCCTAAGTTTATCGTCAGGGTTTTGACTAGTAATTACTACACATATAGGCACTATCCTTGAGCTATTTTATAAACATTACCAGACTTATCATTAACTCTACCTCTGAATCACTGGTCATATCAGTGCCTTCTGTTCTGTCATGCCATCTACACCAGCTACACTGAAGATTATTTCTCTATACACATGATTACTGGAGATGCCTAAAATCTTACCAAGCATCGTGAAAGCCCTTTTATTGGTGTACTGCCATTTCATTTTTAGTGGATGCACAATTCCCTGGTGTCTTTCCACAGCAATGCAGGTCATTGTAAGAATCTCAGTTACAATAGCAGTGGATTGAACAAACGGTACCATCTTGCAAGCGAAGGCACCTGCAATAGTCAGAAAGTAAGGTATGCAACTGTTGCAGTTCATGAAAAAAGTTACTAATACTAGACTTCATTACTAAAGTGCTATTGTGCAAAAAGAACAGACTGATATTCTTAGATTTATTTTAACAGCTAAACTGCCAAGTCACCTATTTAAGCTATTTGTCAAATGCAGCTTTCAATAGTCATTCTTCTGCCGTACACACTACATCTGCAAAACCAAGACTTCTAAGGACATATTTGCTTGCTCTGTATCAGGCTGAGACATTCCTATTTCACTTTTGACCGAGTCTTCCATCATCTGTTTTCAAATGTGCCAAGTTACAGGGATATTTATTATCTTTTTATCTTGGCAGATTACTCTCCAGTTTTATGAAGGTCTTAGTGTGACCTGTTTAAAAGTTTACCTTTTCTGCTGTTGCAAATACATTCCTTCTAGTTATTTAAATACCACTCTACTTGTATACTTGGCACTTAACGCATTATTCTGCCAAGCAATATATATACAGGAGTCCTCTAAGAAGCGTAACATAAGCGGAGAAATTCAACCTCTCCATCATTTTTCCATTCTCCATGTCTCCCTCTTTCCTGATTAACACATTATCTGAATTACACTGTCCAAATTAAATACAGTTTCCTGTCTGCATTTTCAGTTGTATAGGTTCCCACTGTATTTATGCACAGCTAGCACAGATCTTCAGATTTCATTGCTGCTATAGCTTCCCAAAAGTACATATTCAACTCAACATATTAGTCATTCCCCAATACTCATTCTCCAGTCCCAACCATCTTAGAAACTGTGGTGTAAATTACTCTCTCAAAAATCTTATGTTAATGCCCTTCCCAACATACTTCTCATTTACTCATTTTCTGACCCTGAGACAATTTTGTATACCCACATTCTCACAGTTTCCTCACATTCTTACAGTTCAGCACCAGATATTCACTTCAGCAACAACTGCGGTTATTTCCCTCACTTGATCATTAATTATACTTTACCCAGATATAATCCATAAACTCAAAATAACCAAAGGAACATCTGATCCAATTGTAAGTCAAGCTTTAAGAGGCTACAGACACCTTAAGCAATAAAAGCAATGAAAACAGAAAGAAAACAAGCAGGAAACTATCAAAGCTTAATCCTGCCCTCCATGAAGGGAACAAGCAACAGGAAAACTTTTGTCTGCTAGGCCAGGGTAAAAGCCACTGTAGCTTACAAGAAGGAACCGGTTTGCTACTGGTCTTACCAATTCTAGCTGCCCCAAAATATCACTTTTTCTGTGGCTCCAAAAAGCAAAGGGGAGGGCAAGGGGCAAAGGATGGAAGTCAAGTACCTTTCAAGTATATATTCAATACCAGCAACACTGTGAATGTGCACACAAATCTGGCTTAAAACAAAACAAAAATATACCATGCAGCCCAATTTCAAGCTACTCGAATGAAACCTTAGCATGGTCAGTAGGAACTGTATAGAAGATGCACTGGGCTGCATGTCTTTCTCATCTAGTATGTATTTTGCCAGGGTATCGGAAAGAGCAAGACAAGACATACTGACAGCTGGCATCAACTGCCATTTATACCATAAAATTCCCCCCGCTTCCTCCTTGGCTTCAGTAAGCACAAAGTAAACCCCTCATGAAACACAGCCAATATCTTATTAACTCAGCATCTCATCAGTTTCTCACTACACCCAGTACCCTATGTGCTACACATACAAGCACCAGATCCACTCAGTTACATTTATAGTTCTTCAACCAGTGTGTTGAAACTTCTGTAGTGAGACAACAAAAAGCAAGTCCAAATCACACCTTCTTTGCACGTGGCAAATGGTGAATACAACCAAAGAAGAGGCTATGGCACACAATCTCTGGCTTACTGCCACAAGTAAAGCAGAGATAAAATTATCTCCGGCCAAATTCAAATCCTACTCCTTTGAATCAAAAGGACAACAACATGAACAGAAAAGCAAAATTTGTGCATGAAAGAAATGTTTAATTTCCTGTTTCACTAAAGAAATAAGTTCGAGTGCTGTGGCAAAAAAAAAAACCTTTCACCATATGCTGTTTCTTATAGTTTGAAAAAAAGTCAGAGTTAAATAAAGTCCACTTGAACTATACTCCATTATGGGGGTTTTCCTGTAATGCACTATTCCTTCACTGAAGTCCCAGCATTCCACGGTATTCTTAGGAAGCAAAGAAATATCACTCTATTACTCTAGTTAAGTAACAAAATGAGACAGCGACTTTCACTGAAGTTATACGAGTCTGGTGGAATTTCCAGCTTGTGCCCAACTATTCAAAGAGCAAACAGAATACCCGAGTTCATCAGGTAGTTAACTCCCAAAATCCCAGATTTTCATTGCCTTTTACTGATATCGTCTCATTTTCTTCCCAGTAACTACACTGCCAAAGAGCACAGACTACCACTACGCCTTTAGCTGAACACCCAGGAGAAAAGGCTGCAGAAACTCCTTACTTCCTCTCTTTGTAGACAAATGCACAATAAGTGATTACCTAAGCTATACATAAGTAACTGTTAAAAAGGTCGTAAAAGGAAGAATCTACATAATGTCTACAGATTGATCCTACTGAGCTGAATGAGGAGTGACGGTAGCACTTCCAGAAATGTGAAACAACAGGATGTTTTTCATTAGGCACAGTTGGCTGAAACAGAAACACCTGCTCCGAGTTACACGGCATGCATTTTGGTTCCTTGGTGGACCAAACCTTTGTGGCCAACGCAAAACAGCCACTCGCATTCTTATAACCAAGATATAACATGAAATTTTCAAAAGGACAGTAGTAAAAGCTACTCAAAAAGCCTCTATATATCAACAGTAAAAATAGAACAGTATTTCAACCTCCCTGAAGCTTCTCATGCCACCAAGCCCAGGCTCTCCGACCATCAAATTGTATTAACATCACCATATGGCTTTAGGGCTCTTTTGCTTGCCCTGAATTGTCACTCACTACACAAACGCTTCCCATCTTCTGAAATCACGAGGCACTTGGTGTTCAAATGCAAAACACCACCAAGGTTATGTGATTGTTTAGCAAGGAAATCAACTCTCCTTTGCATGAGTGTTTGAAACAGATGGGGGGGGGGTGCGCAGGGGGCGAGGAGAAAGGAATACAGTGTTTAGAAGCCATGGCCAAATGAAAAGTCATCAACTTCAGTGGAAATCTGATGTCAACAGATTTGAGATCCAGCTCCACCAACCTTAATGTGTTTGAATGGGCTTCAATCCTGAGATACCAGTGGTCCTTGTACTTGACAGAATAGGGAATGTTTTCCACATACAGTCTGTTCTTAGTTTTCAAAACTTTCATGATTTTATTTAGAAATATATACCAGCCATTCCAAACTGCCTAGATAATTGCTGAAGACTTTCTCCAAGTCTTTTAATACTATAAATTATATAGTCTATGTTTTCAAACTACAGACACCATCTATTTTTCTAAAGAAAATAATTTGCAAAAGGAATACTGTGAAAGAAAATAACTAATTGCTTCTTTTCAAGAAGCTAAGAGGTTCCTAAAAGTATTCCTTATGCACTGCTGAAAACTGTATAGATTATTCAAGCAATGATTAGTTTTCCCCAATGATAACACATTCAGAGGGCTGCAAATATAAATGGTATTCCCTTAAACAATGCTTCACAACTTCATTATCAGATGCTGTGCCTCTAACTATGATTTAGTCATTTCATCACCCATTTAAAAGATCGTTTTTTCTTTTATTAGGGTAACAAAGGCAAAATCCTAAAGCTATTCTCAGATAAAAGTTAAATTGTTCCTTCCTCTGTTAAAATGTTGTTGATCAAGCCCTTTCACTGAAATCTCTATCACGGCTTGTAAACCAATTCTCTCCAGCTCACTTAATGCAAGCAAGGGAAGGTTTTTTTATATTTTGTAACTTCAGGGCAGAAAACAAGTCAGTCATCATCACACAGCTAATATCCCTAATGGTCCTTGATACTTGGGCAATGCATTGTTCTGTATCGATTCTTGGGTATACAGGCATTTTACATCCTTAGTAGTTCACCTACCGTGATGCACAAGTCTCTCACATGTTACCTATACAGGATAAAGGACATTATACATACATCTGCCCAGAAAAAGGCACAAGTGTAGCACTTGAAAGTAGACCTGTGGTAGTTTAAGTCTGTTTATGGTCAACTACAGCAGCTGAGGTAAAAATGGTATGGCATGAGCCCATGGAATTAGACCACACACCGGTGCAAGATGGAGACCACACCATTCCCTCTCCTGCAATTTGAAACTGTGGACCGCACATCTTGGGTAGCTGACCAAAGTATTCCACACTGTCTACCTTCCTTCCCCCTTCCCTCCAAGGCAGCTTCTCTGCCTGTGGGTTTATAAAGCCACTGAAATGGGCACCACAGCCTTCGGGCAAACTTGGATCAGCAGCTTATTTCAAAATGCAGCAATTGGTGAGAAAAAACAAATACAAACATGCAAAGATGCAGGATAGCTGTGCAGCACAGCACTAGAGCACAAAACTACTGCAGTGAACTAGCGTCTGCAATTGTGGTATAAACAAGTAGTACAGGTGGGTATTTTTGGCAGGGATAGAGGTTAAAGATCCAGATCTCTTCTGAAAAGAGAAAGGAGACTCACTAGCAGGGAACAAAACAGGACATGGCAAACACAGTCCTGTTCACTCGATGCAAAGCAGAGATTGCCAGGTATTTTTACCAAGTAAAAGGATATAACCACCACCTCACGTGAAACACTAACCAATTAACCACACCCTAAAACTTGCTTTATTTCTTTGCCCAATTAATCTAACAGCAAAATATTTCACATCAGTCACTGCGTTTAATATCTACACTAATTAACGACATGCCCAACTTGCAGTAAGAAATTCCCTATACTGAACATGTAAGTTTCCTTTTGTCAGCATTGTTTTGCCGCTTTTAAGCAAAACACCCTGCCAATATATTATATATAAAAAACCTAAGCCTGTTATTTCCCTTACCAAGGCATTCACTGTATAACCCTTTCTCAAACCATCTTCATAAAGAATTTTATTTTTGCCCCTACTGATAAGCAAATACCCCAAAATAAACAATAGCAGGGCATGGTGAATGAAGGATAAGGCAAGATTTCACCATTACAGATAGAATTACAAAAATCACCCTGCTCTTACAGAAGCAGATCAATCCCGAGACATAACCTCTCACACTGCAGGAGGCAAGTGAAGAATGCTCTTGTGTCCCCGACCTGATTTACAGCAAGTCAAGACAACTTAAACAGGGAAGTTTAAAAAAAAGCTTTAAAACTGGAGATTCAAATACCTGGATCTCTCACGTCCAGTTTTACTGTCTAGCATTAACCCTAAATAGTGTATCAGCAGAGTTTGATAGTATTTGGAAACTCTTCAGTATCAAAGAACATTCCAGAAGCAAGTCAGAGTGAAGAAGTTTCTAATGTCTCACTGAAGAACAGAAATGAGATTTTACAGAGGTATCCAAGAATATCGGACACGAAAGGCCCAGTGATTTTCATTGCTAAGATTTAATTTTAATCCCTTAGTAAGGAATATTTATGCATTCTCACACAGGAAAGTTGTAAGTAAGGTAACACACTGCTTGATACAAGATATTTGGCAAAGAACAGAAAGCACCCTAAATACTCAACTGGGTATAAGATGCACTTGGTTTTCAACCAAGCCTTTAGAGAAGAGGAAACTGCCATGTCAAGGAGTGCCAGATATGACAGCAACATACAGAGGACCCACCCCTCTCCTGAGTGGCAGCTGGAAGGCAGACAAGATATGCAAGGGCATCTCAAATGCTGCTGTGTGTTCAAGTAGTGCCTCAGGTGGCTCACTACTCTCTAAATGACAGGAAAAGCCACCCTCTGATACTTGTACATATTCTAACTGATAAGATGCAAAATTCACAAGAAAGATGTAGCACAGTGCTAGGTCTATCGTCACCTGATGTTTTGCCTGTATCTTTTGCCAGGGCTGTTATATCACACAACATTAAAGGTAATTCTCCAGTCCCTCCAGGCAGTTCTGTAAAGATATTGCTGTTACTCAGCTAACTAAGCAGCGTCAGAAAATAAAGCGACTCTTGTCATATTTGGCCCAGAGACAAAAGCCCAAATTTATCTTTAACAGTGCTGCCATCAGTATAACAATGAGACCACTACTGCTGCCTCCTACCTGTGATCACATGAGAGCAAATCCTCAATTGCTTCAGTTTGCACCAAGACTACTTTTGCTGTATGCATCAATTTACCCCTTACTCAAGTTTCCATTTTATCTTCCTCTTACCGATAAATATGATCCCAGTGATCATTTATGCCAAAGCCACAATTTTCATTTCCTTCCACAGTATCTTCCACATTAGAGAGAGATTAGCTTGCAGGATTTTTATTAGAAGTTCCCCTAGAAATTACAGCCATTTTAATTGCAAAGTATAAATTCAGAAATTAAATCATATACTGCCACTATTACCGTCTCACGCAGCTACGCAGATTCTTCAGAGATCAGAGAATCAAAACTGAGACCGATGCACCCATTTTTGGTCAATATGGTGCTGCTCCCAGTTGCTGCCTATGTAGAGCTAGCAGGTCTGTGTTAATACTGCATAATCACTAGGCAAAGTGAGGCACACATTCAGCTTCTTGAAACTGCAGTTACTAAATTGTAGGTGAAATTAAGATGTATTAATGAATATACTGTGGAAAAAGTCATGCCAGTGCTTTAGTTTTTCCCATCTGCCAGAACTGAATTAAGTCCTGATAAGTGTAACGCAGCGAACATGAGAAATCTTCAGTTTCTAAAGAATTCTGACAAACACTATCTATTAGAGCAGTCATTTTACCATCCACAATTTGGATTACTTTACATCACCAGCTGTCACCATTCTCCTTGGAGTCCTATTGTAAACTATTCACACCTGGAACCCTTTGGGGTAAAAATGTTTCACCCTTCACTTTAGAAGGGCCAAAATGGTAGTTAGTCCTTTCTGATAGCATCCCATAATGTCTTAAAAGACAACAGCCACCCTGAAACTGTGGCTGTTCTTATGTTTGTATGTTCTATCTCTATAGTCTAGAGTGTTTGCATTTTTCCCCTTACCTCTCCCATTCTGCTGTGGGTTTCTGAAGGGGAAAGGAAGAGACAGCAACACAAATACACACATACGAGCATGGAAATAAACAGTTCCAAATCAAAGACAAGTGCAAAACATACTCATGTCTCAGTTCACATCGCCTAGTACAGATGCTTGTTTTAGTGATGCAAATGCAGCTAAATCAAAATATAAAGTGACTAAAAGCTCAGAAGCCCAAAGATACTTCTAGCATCAAGTGTCTCAGGATGCACCACTTTTTCCAGCAGGGATATATGACATACTCAAATCACCTTTTTCTTAACAGAGTTGGAGCTTGCACTACTGAGAGATGTTGCATTAAGGTGGATGAGGATAAGCTTTTTCAGACTACAAAATGAAAGGCAAAAGGAAAATTAAACCAGTAAAGCTAGCAAGGAAAAGACTCCTCCCAGACTGGCAGGCTCTGATTTGCAGTATAACTGTAATCACCATTCATGCTTCACAGTGTAAGCCTCAGGAATCAGATACCCTTGGGATACCATCAGTTTACATCTCATTTGTTTTCCTGAATTTTACTTCACACACACACCCCCAACAGAGAAGGGTAACACCCATCAATTATGTTACTCATTATGTCCTCCCAATGTGTTAAAGCTAATTATCTTACCAGGACTATCAAAGTCAATGGGATCTATGGATCCCCTTGTACTAAAGATGCTCTAGCATAGATAAGAGGGTAGACAAAAAGTACGGTAAAACCCACAGAACACTATGAAGTACCCTGAACTATGAACTACTGATATCTGAAGGTATTTTTTGCAACCTTTTACATTCACTACTTCTAGATTTTTGTCAAGCATCCTCAGTAACAGAAGGTAAATGGAAACATACATACTTCCCCCATACTGTTCAACATGCCTGTGCCATATCTGCTGTAATTCACCTCAGGCGGAGGCTTCATCCCACCCAACTTTTAGTTGATTGTGGTCAGATGTATGGTCAAGCTGACAGACCAGGGTCTTCCTTATAAGTGAGAAGAATCACACCTCTTATAATTAGGAAGAGCTACTCAATTCAGTCCTCTTCCCTTTACGTGAGATCTCTTGATGCCACCAGTAACTTTATGCTGTATTCTTCTTTGAGCAAGGAGAACTGGAACAACAATAGCCAAAAGGAAGGCACAGCAGCATACCTATCCATTTATTCCATTATTTTTATTTACACATCCTTATTAGTTTTGGGGTTCAACATCTGTACTGTCTTAAAACAGCAATTATCTCCCCCAAAGACAGCTCGTAAGAAAATAAAACAGTTGTCCTTACTATCAGCACCCCTGGAGTCACTTCTCCCAGAAAGTTCCTGGTTTTCAGACAAAAATAAAGCCCACTTCACATTGGGTTAGGTATCCAAATGCTTTTCAAGTCTCCTCTGACCTGGCAATTCCCACCCTGCATTCTAGTCCATGGGATGTACTGGAATTAAATCTCCATGTTCTGAAGGTAACCTTCACTATCTCCCAACAATATAAGCACAGGAAGCCTTGGAAATTGAAACATAACCGTGTCACTTTATGAACATTCGTTCTGTTCATATTGAAATATTTTGAAAAACATTTTGAAATATTTTGAAAAATATTTCAATTTGTGATTGTACAAGATGTTGTCTGCTACTTTGTGTAAAAACATCACTTTTATTTTTCCACTTATGATCAAACACTGTTTTAAGACCAAGAAAAGGAAGATAAATACCATTTACAGTGTTACTTCATCTTTGTCTTTTTGTTACTTTACTACTTTGGAACTGGGAAGCATAAAAAAGAAAAAAAAAATAATTCTTTCAAAAAAAAATTCAGAAAAAATATTCAGAAATAATTCCGAAAAAAATTCAGAAAAAAAAAAAATCAAAATTCATCAAGGAGGTCTTGCCCAAAGGTCCTTCACATCAACGGGAATACAACATAATTCCCAAGATATAAGCGTATCTTATAAATAATGCATCATTTCAACATAAATTCTGCATGTTCTCATTCCCCTATTTCTCCAAGGACGCATTCTTTTTCCTCACGACAGGTTAAGGAAGTCTGACTCCGAGTCGACTACTGTCAGAGGAATTTAAGCTGAATAAAGACTGATATTTCACTCGCCAGACAGATTTCATTACTTAGAAAAAAAGAGAAAGTACCGCAAGACTACCTCATCAGCACCACACGACGTAGTTTCTCACACACATACTGCAACTTTTAACGAATACAAGCATGAAAGCGCACTAGGTTTTACATAAACATTACCATTAACCACAGGGAGTGGTGTAGCCGTGATTTAGCTCTGCGGAAAAGCAGCTGACGGCAGGCTGAGGTTACTGAACTACACACCTGGAGATAGCGCCCGAATCCTGCGATAAAAGACTACGAACGCCTGAATGCTGCCAGCGGCAGACGTTTTAAGTTTTCACCGAAGAGTTTGACCCCTGTGCGAGCACGACGAGCTCCGCAGGGGAGCGCGGGAATACCGCTGCCCTGAGGGAGGACGGCAGCCCCCTCGCAGCGAGGCGGTCGGGCGCCTTCTCCTCAGCGGAGGAGCGGCCCCAACGGCCGAGGCGGCCCGGGGCTCCCGGCGGGAACAGCGCGCGCCCCTGGGGGTCCCTCACAGACGGCGGGAGGGAGCGGGGGTCTCAGAGGCGGCGCTGGCCGCAAGCACTGCCCCACCGCTGCGCCTCGTCCTCTGCCCCCCCCCCCCCCTACACCTCCCTCCAGCGGCCGCCGAACCCGTAACGGCCCGGGACTGCCCGCCCCGGCCCCGGCACCCACCGCCAAGCCAGTTGGAGGAGATGTTCTGCAACAGGGTGAAGGGGACGCAGAAGAAAGCGATGAGCAGGTCGCTGAGAGCCAGGGAACAGATGAAGATGTTGGTGACGGTCCTCATGGCTTTGCTGCGGGTCACCACGTAGAGCACCAGGCAGTTACCGAAGAGCGCCAGCGCGAAGATGAGCACGCAGATGAGGACGAAGGCCACCTTGGTGCGCCCCGGCAGCTCCGGGATGTACACCAGCGGCTGCAGCCCGTAGAGGGCGATGAACTGCTCCCGCGTCACGTTGTTGTCCCGCAGGAGCTGCGCGAACTGCTCCGGGGTGATGTTCAGGGACCGCATGGCGCCGTCCTCCACACTCCCTCCTTAGCCCCCCTCAGCGCCGCCGCCCGCGCCCCGCCATCGCTGGACCGGGACCGCCGCCCCTCCGGCGCTCTGCCGGGGCGCGGGAAGGAGAGCGGAGAAGCGGCGGCAGGGGCGCGCGGAGCCGGGAGCAGCCCGCGGAGGACGGGGCGGCGGCAGCGCGAGCAGCTCCTCTCAGCTGCAAACTTCGAGGCGGCGGCGCCCGCAGCCTCCGCCGGCTGCTGTAGCCAGCGAGCCCCGCGGCGCGTGGGCGGCAGCCAATCAGCGCGCAGCGCGGGCCCGCGGCAGCTGGCCGTCCCTCCCGGCGCGTGTCTCCTCAGCGTAGCGGAGGCTCGACATAGCCGAGGCGGGAGCTGAAAGGACCGAGCCATGTTTGGATCAGGCTGAGAGGGAAACGAAAGAGATTGTGCAGTAGGTACGTGGCCTTCTGCGTGAGGGGAGACTCATGCCACCCACAGCGGGTCGTGCTGCTGCTGCTCTGTGCCTAGCCCTCACAAGGTAGCAGGGGGGATTTTATCTGCCTTTCCAGCCCCCTCTGCGCCAACACCACTGCAGGGCCTCGCGTGATGATGAGCCGAAGCTCAAAGAGAAAAGTAATTTTCCAGACTTTTGGCCATTGAACTCACTGAGATCCCAGGAGGCTCCAGAGGATTCCTTTCCCAGGCAGACGTTCACCAGCAGTATAACCGCTCTTCCCAGAGGAGGCTTGACAGAATCCCATCCCACTCAACCTAGCTAGCTAGGCTACTTAGGTAAGGTTACTTAAGCTACTAAGGTGCGCTTAGCTAACTGGCTGCAACAGTAGTTGAGAAAATGCCGCTGCAGTTTAAATATGGATAATAATGGGAGTTAAGGTCTAACAAAGAGGTCGAGTTGAAAATATGCACTGATTTGACTTCCAACCTGTTTTAAATTGCCCCGTATGTCTTTCTCACTAGCACAGGTATACCAGCTTTGTACCGTGTGATAATACACTTAATAGCAACAACTTGTTTTTAATCAGTCACATAATAAATTATCAAAAAGGATCCAGAGAAGGCAATAATAAGGAAAACTGTTCTGGCAACACTTCCCCCTCCCCACAGTGACAGATGTTTCATAAGGAAACAACATCACCTGGGAGAATGCTGCAAAATTAGATTTTGTACAGAAAGGGTGCTCCTTGCCTTGGGTATGTGTTTTTACCTGCACCAGGGAAGTATAAAACAGAATGAAGAAAAGTCTAGCAAAAGCTGTGTATTTATTAGGTATTACATTGCTGGCTTGCCAAGGAAAAGTGGAGAGGGAAGAGTTCACCACCAAGTCATTCTCAGCAAAATGTTCTCAACAAGAGCAAAGAGATTTTGTGTCATCTTTGAAAGAAAATATTTGTGTTAAGTGGAAATCAATGGAGAGAAATTCCCGTGCCTGCTCTGTTAATGTATGTATTCCAATCTGCACAAGTCAGTCCTACAAATGCTGACAATCCTCCTTTAAGATACAGCTCCATGGCAAAGAATTAAGATTCCCTTTATTACCCCATCGTGAAAGGGCCCTGTCACCCTTCCTTGGAGCAGTATGGCCCTGCGTTTTCCCCTTGAGACCAATGTAATCAGGCTCCCTCTCCAACAGGTTTTCTGAGCCTTGTTCTGGAAGGCAAACGCTCAGACCGACTTAGTTCCTAACATTCAGACAGCTTTCACCTTCTCTTAGGCCTGCCTCGTTGGCTAGAAAAGCTTGCTCTTTTAGTCCTATAATGATCCTGCTGAGCTTATGCTCCATAGCACAGAGAGACTCCTTTTGGGTTCAATTTTCCTCGCACCTTCCCTTGGACTGTACACAAACTACACCAGGTGTAGCCTAAAGCCACCTTTTTGTACTCTGTTCATACACCCTTTCCTATAACTCTTTTTCTTTTCCTTTTCCCTCGTTTCCGCCCCCCCTTGTGTTAATACCAGAAACCTCATTTAGAAGCTCTTCTATTAACAAACAAACCAGATTTCAGCATTTCATTTCAGCAGGTTTCATTCCTATTATAAATAAAGAAGGGCCAAGCATGGAGAAGGCCAGTCTTTGTCACCGTGGACTGCAGTGTTGTGTTATTCATTGCAAAAGCATCCAAGTGTATCAGGAACTTAACAAACAAAGGGGAATAAGCTCTCACCTAAGTACTGCAAATAATCAGGGCTTATGGTTAACACAGACATTTGTTTTGCATCTATCCATATTTTGTTACTATGATTGCTCATTACAAGTAATCAAACAGCATTAAATGTCTGAATGGTTAATCTCCATAATATAAACAAATCTTGAAGCTGTAAGCTATGGAAGTATGCCATTACATCTGCTGCAGATTTAGCTGGTTTTTGCATGCAAAGAAAGGCATGATGCAGGTAATTTTACAGATAACATTTGTCTTGAATATTTACCCACATGGAGAAGATAAATGTAGGATTTACAGAAACTTTCATTCTCTATGAGCATTATTGATCCTCTTGTCTGAAGCAATAACAGCGTGGACATCATACAAGTGATCCAGCAAATCACTAGTAATCGTATTACCCAGCTCCTTGCTCTGAATAAAATTGTATTTGGAGTAAAAAGGGTTGAGTTACAAAAGGTGACCTCATCTAAAACCTGCTGAAATCTTTGCTTCCCTGGGCTACAAATGATTGGTAGGTAGGGAAAAGTGTTGCTTACTTCTCAGGGCAGGCAACTAGTGTTCTGCCTTATCCTGCAACCTGCACGGCTGCTGCTGGCTCCTGCTGCTTCCTGCAGTCCACAAAGCAAAGCAATATGGGGCTCCTCTGACTCTCCCCACTGTCGTAAAGGACCCATTGTGTAAACGTGTTTTCTCTAGAACTGGAAAGAGAGGGTGTGCATGTCTAAGAAGGCAGTCCTGCCTTGGTTCTTAACAGAAGAGGTATAAAACAGCCTTTTGAAATGAACGTGGGGTTTTTTTCCTTAATTGACTTTCTTACTTTGTAGATTTGAGCAACTTCACTGCTGCCTTGCTTGCCAAAATAAATATATACACACATATCTTGTATTCTCCTGCATGACTTTTTTTCAGTTTTTAGTGATGATTTTCGATATCTTTTATCATCTACCTCCATATCCATTTCTGTTTCCATTGAAGTCTATGGAGTTTTGATATTTATGTCAATGGGACATAGGTCATACCATTACATAATCTTTGTAATACTTAACAAATTAATCTCTGTTCTAAATTTGAGACACTGTAGTGTGCTGTAAAATAAAGATTATTATTAGCCTGTACACACTTTTATAGATAATAATAAATTACAAGGCACTTTTCTGTTCCTCGGATTATGATTTGTGAACCTGATGTGTTTACAAATATAAAACAGGGTTTGAAAAAACCAAAATATTCTAACAAATAACTGACTATACAGAAACAGTGCATTTTTCATTATTAACTGAAAAAATTAAGCCTCCTACTAATTAAATGGCTAGAAATATTTTACTTCTGTATCTAGAATCCCAGTGAAACAACCCTTGCAACTTGAACACAGATCAAGTCTTGGGTTTGCCAGTAATTTGACTTCAAAGAAATTATATATTCTTTTGTCACAAACCTCCAGACTGATAAGCATGAAAAGTGGTGAAATATGAATTGTACCAGATTGCACTCTGTCAAAAACACTAATTTCTTCATGCCATCGTATGCTATTTTTTTTTTTGCCTAGATGATTCATCAGTATGACACTTCTCATTCAAAAAGGACAGTGAATTTTCTGCAGACTGAAAAATACTGCCAGTCATTTTGTGCACAGGTGGTAACCTTTTCTCTTACAAAACTAAAAGAAGCACTCTGTTTGTTTCCCTTTTAATAGCGAGCAATAAGATCCATGTATGGCTACTGTGAAAAAAATCCAACAACAAAGAATGTGCATACATAGTTTTGCATATGTTTTGTAAACTGAGCGTGGAGTTTGTAAAAACTGTGAACGGCACACATTTTGAACACTGATAAAGCAAATACTTATTGTGTAATTCTAAAACAGAAATCTTAAAACAAACTTTTTTTCCTTCCACATTGTCTAATTCAGGCAAAAGAAATAGATGACAAAACTACTAACAGAAAGAATCCCTTTCCTCCTCCTCTTTCACTCCCTTGACATTTTGAAAGACTTTGGAAGAGACAATTCCTTTCAGATCCGTGTTACCAGCTTTTAAACAGCCACTGCAACTAATGACTAGTAAACCTTATTAGCCTTGGATCCTTTGGTAGATACATTGGGGAGGCACTCACTTCTAATCCATGTTAGTACCACAGCTTTTAGGATCATTCTTCAAAGGAATGGAACAGCTTACCATCATCATTAGGTAATTTTAGGTTAAGCCAAAAATAAAGTAGCTATTAATATTGTCAAAGCAGTCTCTGAAACATAAATTTAGTTAGAGCACTTGCTGTTTATTGAGAACATATGTTTGGGGAGAGCACTGAGGCTAAATCCTCATCTTTAGGTTTACATGCTTTAATACATTTAGACAAAGAAACTGTAAATTCTCTTAGATAAGGGAAAACTCGACGCTAATTGGACTAGAATCTTAGTTAGTCGGTAACTAAGGATACAGCTCAAGGTTGGTCTTATCAGTGTATACCTATTTCTGGCTATCGTCTCATCTTCGTGCATGTGATGACAGGCAGCTTCCACAAAACAATATTTATTAGGAAAAGCATCAATATGTAAAATAGAGCTGCACACAGTTGCAAAGTATGTTGGAGTGGTTGAACAGAAAATAAATTATGTTAACCTAGTGTGTGGGCTAACTTCAAAATGTTTTGTCTCATACTGTGTGACTCTGCTGATAAACACTGCTGGCTGAAAATCTGTATTCTTATGGAGCCTTATGTCTCCATGGTTGGGTTCATGCACACCTCTGGATTTAGTGATCCCTGCTTAGTTTTATAACCCAGACCCATCTGTCAGTGATATTAACATACAGTGCAGAATTAACATGGAGACTAAATTTACGTCTTCTGGAAAAAGCAGCAACCTGCCCAGTGCAGGTTCTTATTCACCCAAACCAAGACTTTGTTGCTAAGGCTGGTTTGACATTATTTGATTTACAGTTTCTATCCTCTGCACTGTATCGCAGCCCCTCAAATTGTACAGCTGGCACAGAAATTGGGTCATTGAGCAAGAGCCTTTTAAAATCACCTTGAGAAATTGATCCCTTCCCTCAAAAGAACACATTTCTAATAGGTCTCGATGCATGTGACACTTACCTCCATTTACTTTTTACCCCACTTTCTGACAACCTTCCCTTGGGCTCCTTCCTGGCTTTTCTTCCTACTGCAAATGAAGCTTTTCTAACAAAGTCTGTGCTGGACTAGGACTTACTCTTTTAGACACTTTGACTTCTCTTGCCATTTGTCATCCAGGAATGTGTAGTGAGGAACTTGTGGAATAAGAAATAAGCTGCAGCTAGCAGAATGCTCAAAGGAAAGAATTTAAATGTATTGGTTTTCTTCTACTCTCCTTCCTTTCCTCCCCTGTTCTTTCTCATCATGCAAATGAAACAAAAAAAGAAGACAGTCAACAGCTCCACAACTTAAAAAAAACAGATATACTATTTAACTTGTTGGGGTTTTTTTTTATTTGAAGAGTGGGTTTAATCTACAAAATTAAGTAGTGATTATGTACATATGTGCAAGTATCATTCATATATATGCCAAAATGCTAAGCCATATGTTGATTAGGTTTTTAAGTTTCTTCCACATGCATGTGCTGCGAAGCAGTTCATCCATCCATCCATCCTCATTTCTCTAAATCTTTCCTCTTTCCAGTGACAATTCCAATTGGTATTCTTTTTTATTCACATACACAGAAAACCAGCTACTTTTTGCCACCAGTTATTAACTGCCACAGTTTCCCCAATGTGAAATTAAATTTCCTCATCTTCTGATTCAATATGGAGTCTAAACCCTGCCCCAGTCCCATTCATTAGAAATAGTCACAAATTCCTCAACAAACAGTTTTCACCATGCCCAGCCACAAATTTATTTCTATTGTCCTCAGATCAGCTGTAATGAACTGATCGGGAAACAATGGGGACAGCACCATGATGCAAATATCCTCACTCCTTGTAGCCTCACGTCCTTTTCATTTCTTCCAATGATTTCCAGAAGACTTGTATCGAAAAATCAGTTCTAAACCTCATGTAAACCTCATTTACCATTACAGTGAAAGGATTCCAATAGTAAATATTTTCTTTCATCTTAAATCTTTCAGCTAGCTGTCTGGTCAGGCCCAAATGTATCAGAAATCCTGAATACCTCTTGCTTGTTCTTTCACTTTAAGCCATGATTGTTGTACTATTTTTTAAGACTGTGGTTGACTGTCACACAAAGCCTTATCTAATTGTAAAAGACCTATTATCTTGCACAACTTTTAGCTGTTATGCCTCTATTCAGCTTGCACCGGAATGAATTCTCCATCTACGAGCAGGCAGGGTAATTTCCATGCTTTCATTCAAGAAATAAAATATAAAAGTAATTTCATTTCCTGATAGTCCAACTCTCATTTTCTTTCTTTCTCTTGATACTAGTATTCAGCCTTGTCATTTACAAAACATTGTATTAAATGTCTGTACTACAATATCTTCTCTCTTTTCCCTCTCAAGTCAAGAGCCGTTCATCACAAAACAACAGATTCAGTCCTAGGTGCCAAGTAAAAACTGAGGGAATCTTTGGATCTAAGCCTTTCCAGGGAAATGCAGAATATGGTGTCACAGGGATTGACAAGGGAAGCTGCACCATTTTGGAAGAAAGAGCTTATAAGAACTGTCATTAACTTCTTAAATTTAAGTTACTGTTATGATTTGATGTATTGAATATTATTAAAATACTTTGATATGAGGATTATCATACTGTAATGCTCACAATAATTTTAAATGTTTCTATTTATAATCATTATAATATGATGTTGTCAAGTAGAGATTTAAGCTGTTTGACCTATAATGACTATCTGTCAGAATTTCAGTCACTCATTTTCAAGTATCAAATACACCTCAGGGAAAGTTCTTCCCTAAAGAATATAATGCTGCAGTTCTATATGTCAAGTATGCAGTTACATAAATGACCCTAAATTATTTCTGAAAGAGAAACTTATCTTAGAAAATGCACTTTAAAAAGTGAAATGAGCTCATTAAATTTCTGTAAGCAAGATACTACGATCCTACCTTCTTGCCAAGTGAAAACTTACTGATTCACCAATCATCTTTTGAAAAGCTTATTGAAAACTAGGTCTGTTTCTCGTGCTTTGCATTTGTATCAGGTATCACTAGATAATTACTAAAAGCTATAAAACAAAAGGTAATAAACACAGTTTGATAATAGACGTGAAGGAGAAAGAGTTCATGAAAACTCTAAGCCATGCCTGAAGTCAGAGTCCCAAACACAACTTCCACAGCCTCACAATGGTGCATCACTGGTCAGGCACATACACCAATTTTCCTTAACAGGCAGCTGCCAATCTGATGCACAGAAGCTCGAGTTGCCTGAGTGCTTTGTGAAAAATTACAAGTAGGATATAGGCTGGTGATCCACTGTCTGGCTCTGTCTTCAAGAAACAAACTCAGTCCCAAAAGAATAAATTCCAAAACCCTGTTAACAGACAAATTAGCGTGGGCTAATAACACATTGATCATACAGGCAATTGCTACGCTGAGAACATTCAGTGCTAATATAAGCATCGATATCAGTCATGGTATGGCAATCTTACCGGCACTGACCTCAGTCTTAACATCAAAGCCAACACTCAGTCAGTTAAGTGAAGCATCAAAAAGGCTGGTATTTCATCATCAACTTTTCTTGTTCTCCTCATTATTACCAAATGCAGTTGTAGTTTTGGTACCAACCCTGGCATCAAACAGCATTCAGCTTTTAAGAGCCCAATTGTGTCTCAGTTGCTAATGTTCTGGGGGTGAAAACTTTCACTCACCTCACAGTGGGAAACAAGTCAGCTTGTGATCTATCCAAGATTAACCTCACCACTAATGAAAGTCTATTAAACCCATAGGAATACTCTGTGGAAGTTACAGGCCGCTCCAAATTAACTCCAACTGCATTAAAAAGAGGTATCAGCCACCTTGTTTAAAGTTCAAATACTTGCATTTTCATGCCAGTCCTGCCTCCCTGCTCTTTGAGCTATGCAAGAAATTCAAGTCCATCAAAAATCTTCCACAGGTCTGAGTCCTCAAAAATACACATACACCAGCTTGAGAGGAAACCTCACTTGGGTTGCTCCAGATACGTGCGGCCAAGTGCCAGCCTCTGAAATTGAAAAATACAGAGCAATTGTCTTTCTTGTTGGGTCACCTCGGGTTGTCAAAGAGGCGCTCAGGGACATAATTCTAACAAGCCAAAGGTCAAGGCAGCCCTCTAGCCTGCCTTACACACTTTGATTATTTCTCTTGCTACTGCAGCAACCATGAACTCCAGGCACTGGACATTTCAGAAGAGGCACAGGGTGAAAACTGAAGACCTGTCCTCTGTCAGCTCCTCTGAGAGTGCTGACTTAAGACTCAAAATCTACCTTCTCTTCCATGTAATACATCAGTCTTCCTTTGCAGCAGAAACCCTGCCACCAGAAATGGGCAAGGAAAAAATATTAACACATGTATTTTCTCTCCCTCAGTGCTGCACCCTGCTCCTGTTAAGTATCCACAGAGCTGATGGAAGCAATACTAAACACAGTTCGTAGAACTCAGCCTGCAGAAATCACCTCATACTGGACACCAGAAAACAAATACTGGAAACTGCTGTCCGTAAGTAGCCCCTCCAATTAATCTGCCCTCTCCGGGGGAATCGTTTGGTGACAGCCAACTGCAAAGAGAAATAGTTCCACTGTTTAATCTGAAAGAGAGTGGAACAAGACTCTACTTCCCACAATTCAATAAATTCCAGAGAGGAAAGAGAGTCTGTCCCATTCTGGATACGGGAGGACTCAATGGATGATAGGGCACCTCAGATGCAAGATAACATTTGCATTACTTCTCACTTCAAAGCTCAAACCAACAGCTTCTGTCTTCCAGGAAGCCATGCTTCAGTACATACACCCAGCTCACCAAAAGAGCTTGAGATCTGCAGCAGGGTTCAATAATTGGCAGGTTATTCTCCCTTTTGTACTCTGATACTGGGAATAGTTAGCAAATGCCATGCCACCCTGACAGTGGACTGTAGGAAGCATGCCACCCATGCCCATCCATGGGTAGGCAACAATTTTGTTAGTCCTAGAAGGAGTTCAGCACAGTTCACTTGTCATAGGTTGTTGCAATGATCCATATTGTGCTTTAGGACAGTAGATTTCATGCTTTATAGCTGCTGCATCTTGTAGAATGCCTTTTGCCTTCTGAAAAGATACTGGAAAAAATAGTTAATATATGTTCTGACATTTTACAAGCTTTAAAGGCTGGATATTGCATACTCTGGAGCAAAGCATTTGAATGACTCCCTTTTCACCCTCTTGCAAAAACACAAAAATCATAACTCCTGTTAGACCAAATACCAGCAGTAACAGTTAAGCAGAAGATGCCATATTCAATTCTATTTGATGAGTTTTTCTATGTAAGATTAGTATTTGCAACCCTTTAAAAATCCTTTTACAAGTTCCAAAGGATTTACAAAGGAAAAAATAACCACTTCAAATGGAAGACAGTGTTGCTGAGAAATTACTTGGAAAAAAGCTGATGAATAGAATAAGAAACCTTGGAAAGATAGACTGCAACAGAAATAACTAGGGGAGATCAACATAAAAGTATTAACAAAATTTAGTAGTATTGCTTGGCCTCATAGTTCCCTTCCACAAAAGAGCTTCCAGACCAAATCCACAGAGTGAGATGAAGGCTGCCCACCTGGAGATAAAATATTTCTTATCCTTTTTGATGAAATTAGAATTAGACTCTCAGGCTTTTTTTTAATGTAAGAGTCTTCCTACTGTGATTAATCTGCACTTTCTCTGAGAAGGTAATTAAAACAATCACACTTCTACGAAAGCCATGGACTAGATTTTCAAAAGCCATCAGATGACTTAACAAGTACTAGTCTCAGTGAAAGGAAGTGTACACCGCCACTTACAAAAATCTCAGCAAATGGGTAATCCTACCCTTTATTGATCTGGGTGTTTGCTACTTTGCCATGATTTGAAAAGGAGCTGGATCGGTCCCTCTAAACCCCAGAAGATTTTATTAGATCAAAACGTGCTCTATCCCCTAGATGTTTGGTCTGATTGGCAGCAGTTTTCTAATTTAAAGATAATCGCAATATTTCACAAAGGAGAAAAAAATTAGTTTATGAAATCTCCTGTGCACCACTCTAAACAATCCACACAGTATTCAAGTAGGGATAAATCACAGGCCCCTTAATATGGCCAGGCACAGGCAATGTGGGGCTCATGTGAATGATAATCGGCCTCTTTGGCTATAACCTGTGTATCTTTTAAGTGCTCTTTAATACTGTTGAGACTGGTGACCCTGCTAAGATGCTATTGCACCATGATTTAGTTAGGTGTGATTAATTTCACATAACCTGTATTATTCTAAATTAGATCAGCTTGCTCTGAATGAGTCATTTCTTTCTTTCAATTAGAATATTAAATCATTATTCTTCCTTTTTAATGTTTGCATAACTCCAGCTAGAAAGGGTAGCACAATGTGCTAAGCAGCAAGAGGCTCATGCTCGCACACTTCTGCTGCTTTTGTTCATGTTACCACCTGCTGTCCCCAAAAATAAAATTTACAGAAGGAGATATATCTGCAAAAACACAGATTTCAAGGTACAGGCAGTTTCCAGGGTATAATCCTTATGAATAAATTGGTTTAGGGCATTTAACTGAATGCATATTGAAAATGCCAGGATCAACATTATAAAGAGGCAATTGAATTTTGTGCTTTTAAGGGTTTGGGAGTTGTTTTCGACCTGGCTAAAGATGATGATGATCACTTCTATGACAGGTTGGCTAATTTACTTTCAGTTAATGTATCTCCATGAATCAAGTGTCACAGCACATCATGTCAGCACATACATGCCATTGCTAGACAATGAAATAGGAACCAAAATTTGTCTGAATGCCTTCTGCAAGCCTACACATTAATCTGTAGAATAAGGGTTAATCTCCAAACAAGGTTTTGGTAACATCCTAAGGGTTATGAATCAAGGGGGCAGAAAAAGAAAGGCTGTCCAGACATGAGAAAAGAGAGGGCTACCAGTTATTGCTTCCTTTAGGCAGCAGGTATGGAAGAGGAATAAGTACAATTTGTCACACAGGGTCACATCAGACTAACGAGGTGGTCAGTGGGCTGGCAAAAGCAGTGGCAAGAATGAGACTGGGGGGGAAGAACAGGAGTGGGAAGAGATGGAGTCTCACACAGTCCACGTGGGCAAAAAAATGAGCTTATTTCTCCCTTCAGGCACTAGGTTATACCTTGCTTTTGAACAATAGGTTAAAAGTGGATCCAGTTCCAAAAGAATTAAAAATATTATTAAATTATTAAATAACCAAATGCCATAACCAACTAGAAAGAGACATGTAGGATTTTCACTGTCAGTTACAGAATTGCAGCCTAAGGCTGAAACAACAAAAAGCTACCGCAGGTCGATGCAATCACCAAAGACCAGATTTTTGGAGAATTTTATGCACTCGGGTGGTGTTATGCTACAGGAAGCTTTTATAGGTACCTAAACTACCCATAAGAGACGTGAGATTTGCAGAAGAAGGTAGGTGTTCAATTGCCATCACTTTCAACTCTTTTGAGAGCCTGAAGAGACTTGAATCTTTGTATGCTGGTACAACATACACTTTTACAACACTTGACAAACCCAGTGTTGAGAGTCTTGACACACAAAAACAACTTCCTCAGTGTAATCCAAGGATAAAAAAGGCCAAGAAAGTGGGAAAAAACAAGTTCTTAAAAAAAAAAAAAAAGCAAGAGTTTTCCGGAACAAATCTGGGCATTAAAAATTGAATTGTGTAAAAAATCCTGGGAATCTTAAATTAACTAAAGTGCAGTGGAGCAATCTGATTTTTAAGCAGTGTCAATATCAGTAAGCATTTTGGGCACAATTCATTTTTCACATAACAGAAATGTATTCAGGGCCGCTGTGATCTTTGTTTTGTAGGAGTGTGAGTGGTTTACAAAGTAAACACTGCGAAATGAATCTAAGTAGTTTTATCCTGAATGTAATGGAGACAAGAAAAATAGTTATGAATCAAATCTTTGCTATTTAATATTTCACAGCTGTCATTACATTGTATGCTGCCCACTATGAACTTTTTATATTATTTAGATCATTTTGTGTGAAAAAAAATATTCAGCCTATTAAGGAATCAATGGCAGAGAACTTTGCATTTTTTCAAGGAGTGTTTTGACCATGGCTTCATGCATGGTTCCAGTCCTTTATTTGGTATATGAAGTATTTAGTTGAAATAGGAAAAGACGTTTTGCCAAAAAATCCAGTAAAACAGAAAGTCTCATGCCTGAACACAAGTTAGAGGTTTCCCAAATCCTCAAAAGTTAAATCAAGCACCTCATCCATCTCTCCCTGGTAGTGCAAAGAGTTTTCTAGAAAAGCTGTATTTGTTTAAAAGCCTTGGACAAGCTCGTGTTTGATCCTGCGTATTCCCCAGGACAGAGAGGAGAAGGAAGATAAACAGAAAGATAGTTCTGCATGCACGTGAACTGGACCCCAGGAAAACGCATTATGTTCATTTTTCTCTCTAAATGTTTCTGCATTTTCACACACACAGTCAAGCAAATTAAATCTCTAATCAGTATTTATGAGCATGCAACAAAAATGAGAGCCTGTTTAACCACTCATCACTCCATTTTAATTAAGATAAATACACTGGACCATAGGTGGGGAACCATGTCCTTTCTTGCGGCTGAAAATAAATTATAATTATCTTTTGGGGGCTACTTAAGGTCCATGTACACAAATCCAGCTTTATGACTTTTCAGATCAAACTAATTTACCCAGGACTGTCTTGGAGCATAGACAGAAGGCACATGGGGTAGTCTGACTTGGTATCCCCAACATATATCTTAGTCCCACTGGGGGATTTCAGACACTCAACTTCAGAAGAGGGTGGAGGGGAAATAAAGAGAAAGGACACTTGCTGGTAACATCGTTTCTATCTTTGACACACCACCTCCATACAGGGACAAGAGCCAAACCACCCCATATTTCACAGTGCCGGTAGCAATCCCATCCATAGCCATCAGCTAGAGGTTAGCAAGTCCCTAGGAGCATGGTGGTGCCGCAAGCTCAAGGTACCACAGGAGCCGTGGCCACCGAGGATGCAGCCAAGCATGCCACTGAGCAGTGGTGCAATCAAGCATCACAGGCAAGGCTGGGGGAAAGCAGCATGGGGGGTACCACTCACAGGGGTCTCCAGCTGAAGGATAGCAAATTCAGATTCCAAGTCACATCCAGCCCAGAGGAAGCGTAATGTTTTGTTATCAAGCTTGAAGATCATCATCCTTCTCAAACTAAATTTGAACAGTTTGGTCAAACTGTCTGCCCATTGTGGGGCGACGCAAGCAAGCTCTGTGCATCCTGGGAGCCAGCTGCAAGCAGCTGCAGCTACCACACAAAAGACACATAGTCATCTTAATGTAGCGCCAGGGCTAAGCTAATACAACCTCTTGCTATTTAACTTGAACACAGCTCCACAACTTCCCCAGCAGAGCAGGTTTTCAGCCTGAGTTTGCTCAAAGCTGCTAAGGGGATCTTGTAGGGTGATGCCGGGAGATAAGTGTCGCAGAGCTCCCTTGAAATCTTCCCCCTGGTTCTGAAGGTATTGGGGCCACAGATGAGGCAATTGTATAACTTCTTCTCCTCAGTAAATCCCTAGAGAAGTTCCTAAGGTTTGAGGTTTCCCATTTCTCCCATATCCAGAACGCACTACTGGCTGCAGTCGCAGATGTAACATTGGTGAACAAAGACTGGTTTTAATAAGGAGCCCTTCTTTATGTTAGAAAGGAGAGAATAACAACAGCAGTTAATAGCAGGCATGTCCCCCATGCAAGTGCTTGTGATGCCTCTGGAATGCCATATGGCACGGCCCACAGACTCTGTCATCAATTGACATTCAAATGCTTGACAACGAAAAGCAGTAAAATGTTATTGAGGGGGAAGCTGAGGTACAAAGAGATATGATTTGCTAAAGGTTATTCCGTAAACAAAACCAGGCATGGGACTCGGGCATTAGGCCAGTGTTTTTTCCACTAGACTACAACTCTCTCCCGCCATAGCAAATCCATTGCATAGGTTTTCTTTTCTTCCCATCAGCTCTTGCCTAAGATAAAGTGTGTGCCACTAGATGACACATGCACCCTGATATGGGGCCATGGGGGGAGAGAGTTCGCATCTAAACAGCTCCTTGTTCTCCCAACACCATGCAGTGAAGTGTCTTGCCCCGTATAGCTGTGCTGAGGATACCAGGCCAGGCTGGATCATGCCAGGAAGAAGGTCTGGACAAGATGGAGAGAAGGGGAAGAAAGAGCCAGGGGAAGAGGGCTGCGTGCCACCTCCTGGATAGGGAGAAGCGCTGTTCTGCCTTTTGTGAGCTACAAGGTCGTAGCAGATGAGCCTTGGGGAAAACTGCTAGTCCCACACCCAGATACTTCATCCCTCCGATATGAGGGTCTGGCAGAGGACAGGCAAGCCCGCATGTTCCTTATATCAGCCGGTGCAGTGCAGTGCAGTGCAGTGACAGGCCTGTGTGTCTCTAACAAGCTGATAGCAAAGCAAGCACTACACGAGCCTTTCCAAAGGAGCCTTGTGCCAGCGATTTTGGTGTCTCCAAGCAACCACGCTGTGCAGATGCACTGAGCAGCCCTCCAGCCTCACTGTTTAGAAACGAATGGATGTTTTGCATAGGACAACTCATGGGAACAGTATTCTGTAGCCCAGCAGCAACTCAGTGTACCCTTGTCCCAGAAAGGGTTTGAAATAACTGCAGAGAAAGAAATTGATTGCTCTTTTCAAACACCTAAAGAACATAAACAGTAGAGAACAAGAAAAGCTATTTAAGCTGGAAAACTCAGCTGGGCCAAAAACAGATGTGAGGAATAAATTTAGTTTAAGAATCAGGAAAAGTCAACATTTTTACAAAATCTTGCCTCTGCATCAGCCTATGCTATACCAATATGTTGAACACAGTATGCAGTTTTGATTCAGTTTAAAAACAATCGAGCCAAACTGGAAAAGGCGCAGAGAAGAATGACTAATGGTACTGAGTTTTCTCAGTTTTTCCCAAAACTCTTCAGCTTAGAAAGGCATGATTAAAGGGGAGAGAGAATAGAAGTCTAAAAGAAGAACGCTGAGTGACAGAAGCTGGTGAAGTGAACATGGTCGTTTCTTAAAAAAAAAAAAAACAAAGCAAACACTAAACAAAATTAAAAACAGGGCACAAAGTGAAACTAGCAGCTATCAGGTTCAAAAAAGCAGAGAGATCTTCCTCCACGTAACATAATGTGGGTTCCAAAAGTGACCAGAGCAATAAGGAAAGAAAAATTCGGCAATGCATAAATTTATTACCTGATGTGTTTATTGCTGCGTTGGAAAATTCAGCTGAGGAAGTACCTGTGTATAGTTGCCCCACGTTAACATGCTTGCCTAAGCCGCTCTCAGATACACCTAATAAACTGGATGGATTTTCAATCTCATGCACTATGGCCATCCTCTACTTCTTATAAAACTTCTCAGAGTGAGGTTCCTGAACAACTTCCCAACAAGAGCAGAGGATGCAAAGCCTTTGAAAGTAGAGACAGATTAGCTTCTGTAAGGGACTGCATGATGTAGCAGATACAGTATCACAGACACGCTGCAATATCAAGATCATTAAGTCCCATTTGCTTCCAGTCCTGTGCTCCTATATCTTCAGGTTTACTCTGTCATCTGAATCAACAGGTATGTTGCTCATTTGCCTGTATTTGTGCCTACTGCAACACCCGACTGCAGTTACATTATTTATATAGCTGCCCTTTTGCTGAAGAATTTGCCTGGTTATATTTTCTATTTTCAAGCTGGCAATAGCATAAAATATTAAAACCACAATTCTGAGAAGACAAACAGTGTTTAGTTTTCTAGGATATTGTTCAGTCCGTTGTGTTGAAATATTAAATGCCTCAACAAAAAAAAATTAATAACTTGACCCAGATCAGAAAATAGAGATGGTCGTTAGTAAACATCATGCCTTGTCATTCACAACTCTGGCAAGCTGCCAAACCCTGCTCATTCAGGTTTTCGTTCATCCCTAACTCCAGGTTCCAGGCTGACAAGACTTGACAAGCTTTGCAAATTGCTCTCCCATGACTTTTATCCACAGAAAAGTAAAAATCAACCAAACAAGGAATTATAAAAAGTTTTCCACTTCCTATGAGAGTCACTAAATGCAAAATAAAAAGCCTTAAGACACAACTACGTTCAACTGGGAGGTGTCCCTGCCGTGTCGCTGCCCAGCCTACCTGACATCAGCAGCCGCTTCAGTCTGAGACCCTGGCACGCCGAACAGGGAAACAGCTGTACGATGGACAACATCTGTGGTGGTGCCATTGCTGCGAAAATGGCTTCTGATCTGCTAGTGAAAACCAGACCAGTAAGATATATTAGCCAGGCAAACTGAGGCCTGGGGAAGACTAAAGGAAAAGCAGGGTGCCTGCAGTAATGTTTTCTCTAGCGCAGGCTCCAGCTGACTTGCTGTCTGGTGCACAGTCCAAGGCCCGGGCAGAGTGCAAGTCCTCTGCCAAAGGACCCATTTACAAGTGATGTTCACAGATAGCAGAAACCTGCCTCACCTTGTACTGATGGGACAGGGAGGGATGGAGGAACATGAGACGGAGGAGAGAGGGAGCAGAAAGTGGTTACTGGACATGGTAGTACGATTTTCATTTATTACTGGTTTTATATGATACAACTGAACTTTGCCTGTGTTCAGGATAAAAATGTCATTTTCTAATTACTCTGTCTATGATATCCTCGAGTTAATGACAGCCAAGCTACTTCAGGGCACAACTGAAAAAGAAAATTATTTAACGTGCATTGGTTTCTGCTTATCAGGAAGAATGTAAGTCATTGCTTTTGAAAAAAAAAATTCTGCAACTTAAATAGTTTTTTCTTAATACATTTTCTACCTAAAATTACATTTGAAATAATTACATTTTTAAAACATAACTTAGAATTCTTGGAATTGCATATTTAGTACCAACACTGTAAAGAATAAAAACCACTGACTGAGGAAAGTCACTGACTGAGGAATGGGTAATGGAGTTTTTTTGACAGCTGTCAAAATGAACCGTATTGAATGGATCCTAAAGACTAAACTTCACTGCAAATCAGCTTAACATAATAGTTATCATTCAGTGCAGGTCAGCCTTTCTTTGCAAAACACTTAAGTATGAATGCAAAAGGAAAGTAAATTCAGTTATTAAAACATGTTTGCTTGCCTGTTGCTTTAAATCACACTGGTTTATATCGGCCCTCATTATTTATTGTTATCTTTTTGCCTTTGGCAAAGTATCATTGAGGATCTTTTCTTATCATTTCCATGTGAAAACAAAAAATGTATTTTCTAGAAGACTTTATTATGGTTTTCGTAATTCAGAGGCAAAATATGTACCATGACAATCAGACACTCAGCATTTAATATTTGATAACATTAGAGACATTCAGAGAACAAACTTGGATTTTGAGATTTCATTTGAGAAGGGCATATCCATCTTTTCTTAGCTTTACAAAACTCTGCTAACTCCAGAGACTACCCTTCCTTATCAGGCATACTGCTACAGAAGAGCACTGCAGAAAAGTTTTAACTAACATGTATTTTTTTTCTTGCCATCTCTCAAGATTTCAGAGAGCCCTTGACTGGAACTCTTTTCCATCCTAATATGGTTCACTGGAAACATTGTTATAGATGCAAGCTGAAAGCCTGAAACACCCAGGGCAACCGGATACCTAAGAAATGTTCCAGGAGAAAGTGGTCCCTGTTTCACCTGCTCCTGGTCCACATTAGTTTCCCAGCTTAAACTAGCTGCTCGCCTTCTCAAGTGTTCTTAGGGTGTTTGGAAAGAGCTTTCAGCTTCTCTCTCAGCCGTTGTTGTGTTGGCTGTTTGCGGGAAAGATAACTCTGGAGAGAACCTCACATCTGTCATTTGTCAGTTCTGTTCTTATTTAAAGCCATGACTCATTTAGCTGAAGCATAAAACATAAATAAAGAGCATGTCAGACAGCAAGTGGTAGGTTGGCTGGGTATCCCTTTTTGTCCTTTTCTTCCTGTCACTTAAATCACAAAAGTTTTGCTTTCTTCTGACCACAGGGCAGCTTTCAGCCCTCTGGGAATGAGAAAGCCCTGAATATTTTCCAGAACTGTAGTCCTTTGGGAATCTGGCATATGCAAGTAGCTGAAGAGCAATTATTTTTCCATTGCCCTTTTCCAGACTTCTCACAGGCAGTTCACAGAGCGCAAGCTGAGCCTTCCTTGTCGCATGGGCTGCCCCCTGTGAATGCCGGTGTAATGCATGGGCAATTAGTACTGGCAGTGCCACCAGAGGAAAGGATACCTGAAACTTGAATGAGCTCCTAAGAAACACTACGAGGTAATTAAAACCGTAATATTGTGATGATAGACAAGGCAAATACCTCTGAAAAAATAGACTCCTTGATGTTGTCACAGGCTGAGCACGCTAGTATCAAAAGCCTACTCTAGTTAGCTGGCATGTAGGAATTACTTTGTACCACATCCCTTAAGATTATTTTTTAGATAGATCCATTCCACATGTGCCTTTTCTATGTGTTTAATTTACTATATGCTTCAAAAAAAATTGTAACACTTTACGTTTAAAACATTTTCAATGAGTGCTTCTTTTGGCTGAACCTGAATTCAAAGTTGCAACAAGAGCCATTGGGTTCTTCTCTCCATTGTGAAACAAAATAATTCATCTTTGAAAACTGGTCCATGTTATACAGCTAGGTAAAGGAAATTCCTTGCCACCATTCATCCATTGGCCCTTATTAAACTACTTACATTGGGACTACAGTAAATGTCTTCAAAGTTTAAAGTCTATCATAAAACCATGTGGTAAACACAAATACCATCATTTACTGATAAAACTGAGTCTTGCAGCAATACAATTTTCATTATACTGAATAAATGCATGCTTAGTAACTTTGACTCAAATGACATTTATGTGTGACTCTTGTTCAAAAAAAACCTTGAAAATAAATTGTAGGAGGACCAAATCAGCTTTATTTTTTTTCTCATGTTAACCTTATACACCAGGCCTGCCCTTGGAAAATAATTCTCTAGTTTGCTTTTAGCAAACCCACATAACTATGTGCCAAACTGTGATTTTATTTGGTCAACCTAGATTATGTAACTGAGGCTTTTCACTGATTTCTATGTGCCCAAAATTGCAGCTCAAAGAATATGGTTTGATTCAAGTAGCTGTGGTAGCAGCTTTTTCCTCAATTAGCAAAGTTATTTCAGTCATCTTGTTTGTTATTCCAGAAATAATGATTATGATCTTGTATAATTGCCCACGGTACACAATCTCTACTTATGGCTAGTATATTTTCAGCAAATAGTTTGAGCAACTACAGCTAACAGTCAATATACTTCTCAAGACTGAGATTTGGAAAATTTCAGTATATGCTACCTTTTTATTACAGTTCATTACTAATTTTTAATACCAGACTGATTTCTTTCTCACTTCATGTTTTTACATAGGGCTGTAGGTAACACATAAGTGATAGGTCTGATCAATTTTAACAATGTTTTCCAGCCAGCCTGGGAAGTGTCATCCAATTTGTTTCATAGGTTCATGGTGAATTTGTTAAATGAAAAAAATAACACTTAGAAAGAACATCCAGTTTTGAATGGAATTCACAGTGGAGCTATAAGATATAACTCATATGGGTGTGCTCCAGGTACACACCCTACTTTCAAGTGCCATGTAACCATTGCAACATTGCCTTATCTTTCAAGCCAACCCAAGAATATTCAGGCACCTTTTTGGGTAAAAACAACAGCGGTAGCAAATTTATGCACAAGTTTCCAATGCTTCTCAAAACTCTGCCTAAGTTACCGTCTTGTAATTGGGGGTTTTGGAGAGACGAGAAGACTTGACAGGCACAAACTTAAAAACAACCTCACAGCATTTCCATTTTACGTGTCAGAAAGGTTTGGCAACATTTGTTGACAGGCAATTCAAGACAACTTTTTTTTTTTCAACTTTCAGGATGTAATTCAGGAAGCAATTGCTTTGGTGGCAAACCTGGCATAAGAAATTCTTGATTTTGCCTCCCATGCCCTGCTTGCACAGTTTACCATCCTCCCATTTGAACCAATGATTTGTGGATTCACAATATAAACCCTACCACTGAAATGATGCGCTTCAGAAATAACCCATCACCTGCTAGACGGTGAGCCAAAGCACAGAGATTACTAGACAAGAATCTGCCTTCTTGGCTGATGCCATTACCTTGCGAAATTATACCCTCACATCCTTCACTTACGGGGTTTGTAGCCTGCACCTTTCAAGGCACACAGACACTGAGAAGGTTTGTAGCTTAAATTTGTTTTTATTCAAGTTAGCTCGTCCTTAAGCTAATAATTTTGTTAAAGGTTAGGACCAAGATCATAAACCAGCATTGGAAGCTGGCCAGGACGTAATGCAGGACTGTGAATATAGCAGCAATATATTCCTGGAAGACCGAGTGTTGAAAAAGTCAGGCAATTTTGTTTGGTACCAGTGGACAACAGGCACCATTTTCCTATAGACACCCAGTAATGCAACTGGAGGTGACAAATGCATGGATGATCATTGCCAGGTCCAAACAATGAAGATTCTTACAGAGCAGAAGATATGGGAAGGAGCAGGCTATTTGATCAGCTGCGGCGAGCAATAAGTTCAACAGGAATTCAAGGAGTCTTGCAATTACAACCAGCAATGTTTCAGTCAGCACTGGGAAATGAGAAAAAAGGGCATAGAGTTTCTGTGCATTTGTCAATAGATGCACAGCAAACTCATTGAGCTTCTAACCTCAACATTTGTGTATGTGCAGATACCATTTCTGCCAGGACACTGGGAAAATTTGGGTTTTAAGTGTAAAGTCTTTTTATTCCCATAACAACTTGCCTTCCAAACTTCAAATTATTATTTTTACTAAGAAAAGGCAGCTCAGAATAAATTAGAGAGCAGACATCTACATAACATTTGTCTCAAGAGACAATCACTCCCGCTTCACCACCAGCAGCAACTTAATGAAAACAGCAAGTGTTGGCATGCCTTACAGGCATCACATGGGCTGAGGGGACTTCACAGATCCTGAGTCTTAGTAGCAGTCAAATCCTTCAGGCAATATCCCTTCCTTCTCTAACTTTCCAAACTTTTGAAAACAGCTAACAAAAAAAAAAAAAAAAAATCAATAATAGTGATGTTTGCAGGCATTCCTGGGTTTGCTTTTGGTTGAAATTATTTCCCCAGAAAATAGGTTTCTTGTTC